>NC_134579.1:44622500-45325000 GCF_037038515.1 Microtus pennsylvanicus
GACAGCAAGATGATTCAAAGGGTAGAAAGTACTTGTGGTGAAGCCTCAGAGTCGGGATTCGATCCCTGGGAGCCATATGTTGAAAAGAGAGAACCAATGCCTGCAAGTTATACTGTGAACCCAAAAGGGGGGTTGTGGTCCATCCTCCTCATAAATAAATAAATGTTTAAAAAAAAAGTAAATTGGAACCAAGTTGGTCTGTCAGCTTGAACATAGTGTAAAAACAGCAGAACCAGCAAATTTTGCTAATTGGGTTCAAGGCCACATATAGTCTTCCACAGGATGAAGACATACTAAAAGCATTAGAGACTTGGCACACAAAAATATCACAAATACTTCATGTGTTAAAGCATCCCTCAGACTCGGAGACTGAGCACTCCTCACCATTTTTACCCTGCTCTCTCCTTACTTGTGGAAGGCTCAGGCGTTTGCCTGTGACTTACTTTTATGTGTATGGATGCTTTGTCTGCATATATTATCGAACCCAGGTCCTCTGGAAGAACAGCCAACTCTCTTTAACACCAAGGCATCACTCCAGCCACTGGTCTGACTTTGAATGGATACCTTGCCTTTTACTTGTTTCCACTTCCTCCGTGGAGACTTTTCCACAGAGAATGTGCTCATCCACCCATTTCAATCATAAAGTCAACTTGAGCATTAAGGAATAGAAGCCTGGGAGAGAGCTAAGCAACTAGCTATGTGTGTGACAAGCTTTGTGCTCTAGCACTTCCTCATGACCTGGTTCTTGTCTTTAAATCTCCTTGTCCCTACCTCTGTGTCCTCAGGTCTGCTCCTTGTGGCAGCAGTGAAGATCCATAGCCTAAAGTCACTGTGCGCATTCTCGGGCGCTACCTGGATATGACTCACGCCGGCTTCCTGCAGTTCTCATTCGCAAGCATCTCCTCCTGAAGCAGCTCTTCCTGCAGAGTTCCTTTGGGACTGAAAATACACTGGTTTACAAGTGGCCAGGAGGATCTAGGAGGTTATCTGGGGTGTGGATTGTTCTCCTCCAGAGGTAAAGGTCTTAAAGAATGAAGAGAAAAAAAAAAATCTTCCTGCCACAAAGATTTGCACACAGGTTGTTCTAGACTCAAGTCTCTGAGTCACAACCCCAAATGTCTTAAACCTTCCCAGATGGGTGCTTGCTGTCTCATCTTGGTGACTTATCTTAGTTGGCTCACCAAACAGGCACTGGGTGCATCAGTTTCCACCGCTGTTCTTTCTTTCTCTCCACTCAGGTGAATGGCCTCCTGAAGTCTTCCTGCTCCAAGATTCTTGCCCATGAATTTCCTTCTAGCCAAAATCTCTTGAGAACTTCCCACGGAGCGCAACTCTTATTTGATACCAAATCACTGGCTTCCTCTCCCCAACCCAAACTGCCTCTTTCTTGGGTTCTGAATGCCTGCTTTGTGCCTGGAATTCTGGCCAAAACCTGCTAAGCTCAGAAGCACCAACTACACTGTGTCCTTCCTCAGCTATTGAGTGGCACAGTCCATCTCTACTTTAGAAGTTCCGCATTCCTGGCTCATCATTCCACAGGCTCCGCCCTGTTCTGTTGGATGAATGTCAAGTTCTTTCACCACACATTGTTGTGGCTTAGAACCATCCTATTTCATCAAGATGCTGCCCTCAGCTTTTTATGAAAACATACCTGACCACAAAGATGAGTCTAGAGTGATTCCCTTTTCTATCTCATTTCAACAGACTCCATATAGGTCACTGGATTAGTGAAAGAGACAAAGATAGATATATAGAAAGAAACAAATTCAGAAACAGGCCACGTTTATAAAAGGTAATTTGAAATATGCAAAGAGCCATCATAATTTGATTTAAAAGGCAGAGCTGTTGTTTTTTTTTGGTGGTAGGTTAGTTAGACTTTTTCATCATTGGGGCCAAAGACCTGAGAGAAGCAATTTACAAGGAGAAGGATTTGTTTGGAGTCATTTTCACAGGTTTCAGCGTCATGGCAGGGAGGGTGTGGCAGAATAGTGGAGTTCACATCCTGCCAGCCCACCTGTAAGAGCAGTGGAAGCAAACACCTTCTCTAACTGGCTTTCTCTTTTCCTCTCATTCCCCCAGGGCACTTTAAGGGATGGGATCATCCATATTCAGGTAGATAGATCTTCTCCCCCACATAAAGGTCTTCAAAGACACCAACAAGAAACAGGATTTCCTGGGCCCTTAGCCACATCTCTGCCATCAAGCTAGCAACTAAGATTAACCATCACAGGAAGGTATCTATTGTAATCAAAATCATTGGCCAGAAGCCTGACTCTGAAAGAACGCCCCTAAATTAGGTCAAGCCATTGTCTCCAGCAATCTAATGGAGAAGTGATGATGGGAAGGCGAGGAGTGATTTGAAACAACATGGCTGTGTTCAAAAGATGGACATCAAGCATACCGGGCTACTGTCAGCATACTGAGATGGCTGTGGGTGAGTGGCACACAGAACAAAGCCGTGCTGGCCCAACTGTTGTCTGCTTCATAGTCATCTCAATCCTAGTGCTACAAGGTGACCCTTGAGGAATTCTGACCACATTGGGAAGAAGTTGCTTCCCATGAAATGAACACTTGCACCAGGGTGGGGCAGCTTCATCGTGTTCCAGGGATAGTCATCTCCATTCGTGGAGTGAACTCTTCATAGGGTGACTTTCCACAAGGCTCCGCCACCCTGCCTAAAGTCACCTAAAGTGACTGCAGGCTTAACACGAGGACTGGAAGCTTTCCGGCACTCGTATGGGGATACAGAACACAACGCTGCAGAAGCTGAGTCGATACCTTAGTAACGCTTTGTGCCTCTAGCCTAGAAGGGGGTTGAGATAAGTTTCACATCATTAGCTCCTAGGAGGATGTTCCTTGAATGATTAGCATGCTATGTTCAGAGCTGAGCAAGAGCAAGCTAACTGAAAGCAGGATGAAACCCAGCATCTCTGCATTTGTATTATTTCTGTGTTCTTCCAACATGGTCCACTTCATTGTGAAGTCAATGCTGATAGTCATTTATTGCATCCATGAGAGAATCCGCTGCTCTTTCTTAGTCTTCGTATCCTGGCAGCGTGTGTTCTGGTCTTAACTCCAAGGAAAACTATGACTTTGATTTATTTGAGCTGAGCTGCTCCTGTCAATTGGGGGATCAAAAGGTGAGGTCAGTGGGAGTGTTCTTTAAAAATGCTATTCAAAAGTCTTTCCCCCAAGATATTTACTCTTCAGTACTTGCACAAATTGTCAGCAATGAAAGGATGAAAATCAAATTACTTGAGCATTTTTTGGGGGACATCATGAAGAACTTGACACTCAGAAGACCTGCAAGTGATAATTAGGTAATGCAAAATTCAGAAGTTTCACCACGGTTCTTAGATAAGATATTATCACAGATCTGAGCATGTGCTGACTGCATTTTCTTTGGCTGAGATGCTTCTAATCGGCACCTTATTTGCTTTGATAGTACATGACCAGCACTTCCAGCCACTGACATCCTCATCTTCCCATCCTCTTTTCCTTTTCTGTAGCCTTGTCTATCTGTGATCCAGACACCACCCAACCCTCACGCTGGCCATTTCTTCTCTGTCTTTGCCCCTGTGTATCCTTCAGGTTAAACACATTCACAGCCATTCTGTTTATGGATTCTTTCTCAGGGCAAATCCAACAAATGGTTGAATTCAATGTTTTCTTTAAATGGATCCATTTTCAAATATGCCTTTGAAATGAATTGGTATGATTGTGGCTCCTGCTCCTTTGTTGCACTAACTTCCTTATGGTTTTGTTACTTCACTATCATCTGCTTGTCATGTTTAAACAAAGTCCTGAGTGTCTGAACTATCTACACTCTGGTGTAAGGTCCGTATGCCTCCCAGCTGTCATGCCCGTCTGTATTTCACAGCTACAGCTGTTTGTACCCTCAGTTTCCTTTTAGGTTTTCTCCTAAGTGGTACTTCCTTCCCAGCTCACCTTTTTTTTTCCTGGTTGCCCCCTTTCTCATGTGTAACAGGCAAGAACACAGACAGACGAGGAACATTTGTATTTCCTACATGCTTTCTTTGCAGATTGCAGGCATGATTTGTTTCACAAAAACATTAAAGGCATGGGGAGGGGTTGTTAAATGTGTCTACCCAGAAAGGACCACATGCCTGCCGTAAGTCCAGAGGAAAGGGTGCTGACCCCTAACCCCTCCCCTGTCAGACTTTATATTAATCGAGAACGCCTTTTCCATTACAGTGCTCTAGCACAGAATTATTGTCCATGATTGCCTAAAGCATGTGCATGTTAGGTCACCCTATGAAGTGGTATGTACAGAAGGAAGCTCTTTCAAAAAGCTCAAAAAACACGTCCTTCACTGATGATTCTGTCAATCATTATACTGGCAAGCCCTTCTTCTGTTATGTAGGTCCCTTCCTATAATGCATTGATGAGACCTGAAATGAAAGAATTCGGTCGAGTTTGGTATTCACTGCAGCCATTACCAGCGGTTTGCCACCTGCCCACACCAGCATCTCCAGGGAGACAGTGGATTTCAGCTGCTGCATCACCAACCTGTTGCCAAGGAAACAAGAGAGGGCAAAAGAAAAAAAAATCCTCAATGACATCCAATTTCCAGGCAGTCAAGACGCCCCTGACAGGGATTTCAGCAGTCTTCTGAAGGAACCTGAAATAGACTTCTAATTATAAATTCTAAGCTTTCTCCTATTACACCAGATAATTTGTCTACATAGACCTCAGCCTTCAGTCTTCTGTTTACCAAGTGCATACATACGCCAGACATTAAAATGGCAATAGAGCTTTCTAGAAGGGAGAAGCAATCCAAGAAAACACAGAAAGAAGCTAAGAAAAAAAATGAAACAAAACTGGGTGTTGGAAAAGCAGTTAAAAGGTGTAACGAAGTCATAAACACCAACATAAATAGGCCTGGCATAAATATCAGTCTATGCATTTTAAAATCAAGCATATTTGTGAGGAAGTAGATTGAAAAGTCCAGTACATATAAGTGTATATTAGAGAGTATGGTACTTGTCCATATGTGTTTTTTGTTTGTTGCAAGCAGGGTTTCTCTGTGTAACCCTGGCTGTTCCGGAATTCTCTCTGTAGATCAGGCTGGCCTCGAACTCAGAAATCCACTTGCCTCTGTCTCCCAAATGCTGTATTATAGGCGTGCGCCACCACTGTCTGGGCAGGATGTTGATTTTTTTTATTTTGTTTTTTATTTTAAGTCAAGGACAAAAGGACCTCTGAGTAACCCTTCTGCGTGAGCAAAGCCCCCTCCTCCCATACAGAAAGAAGTGTGTGCAAGGCATTCAGCTCACCTGTAACTTTCAAATGATCCAATGTTCTGCTGTGATGCCATGTGTTGAATCACACAAGCAACCATATAGGAGAGAATCCAGGTGTGTAGCCTGCATCTCAGGATGGTGATGAAGGTGGAAACCAAAGGTATTGACAGCCTACCCAGAATCCCCTACTGATGATGTTTAAGGAAACAATCTGGCAGTTGCTGTCACCCATTCTCACATCACAGCCTACTCGCAAGACTTCTATGACCTCCAAAGCAGCTCTGTAGGAGATATAGCTGGCGGTCCTTGAATTTAATTAAGGTGTGATACTGTCTACCTGGTGTTGAGAGGTTGGACCTCAATACTGTGTCCGTTTTAGGAACCAAGGTAAGTCTAGACTTTCAGGACTTCTGACCAACTAGCTTCGAAAGAATTTTCCAGAAACACATATGTGTTCCCTTTTTCTCCTTATCTGCATCATTGTTTTCTGTTCTGTTCTGATCAGTGCCCATTCCCTTCAGAGAATTTTCTACTACTTTTTCCTCCATGCACGTGTGTGTGTGTGTGTGTGTGTGTGTGTGTGTGTGTGTGTGTGTGATGTATGCTTGGAAGTGTATGCTTGTTTGTTCATTTTTTTTTTGATTTTTTGAGACAGGGTTCCTCAGTGTCTATGGAGCCAGTCCTGGAACTCACTCTGTAGACCAGGCTGGCCTCAAACTCACAGAGATCCACCTGTCTCTTTCTCCCAAGTGCTGGGATTAAAGGCGCTACCACGGCCCAGCGAGATGTATGCTTCTATGTATATGAGAGTGTCTATGTCCATGTGTGCACTCTCTGCCTTATTTCCTTGAGACGGGGTCTCTTATTGTACCTGGAGCTAGGTGAGAGGCCAGCAAGTCATAAGGATTCTTTTGTCTTCACCCCAGATAGCATTGGTGGTACAGGCATGCTTGTGACCATGGCTGGCTTTTGACATGTACTGGGAATGAAAACTCAAGACTCTCATGAAAGTTGCATTTGTCATGGAAAAAAATGATGCTTACAATGGAATAAAGGTAAACATATCAGTGTGATATATCTTTTTTTCCCTTTCCCACCCTTTATCCTCTATGCTCTCAAGTCTGATTATTTGGCTAGAGCCGCTCAGAAAACTTGGAGAAGCCCTGTTCTTAGCATGGGTCAGTTTATTCCAAAGGAATGTTTTTCTTTTGTCACACTGTAAATTGAATAAAAGGTATTTTCTAGCTAACAACATGCAACCAAATGAAGAGAAAGACAGGACAGTGCCTGGAAGCTTTGTGAGCACAGGATTGTCTGTCCCCAGAATAGACGTTTGAGTGTCACCCATCCAGGGTGTTGAAGAATTCTCGCTACCTCTGAGTTTCCAGGTGTTCTGCTATTCAGAAGCTCTACAAGCCTTGTCCATCCCTCCCCTTGAACATTAGAGACACACCACTGCATGGCCATGGCCAAAGTAAGTATGAGCCTATGCTACTAGACTTGGCATAGATACCCAGCAAGGCCTTCCTGTTTGAATAATCTTCTTTGTCTCTGTGTAGTCCCCTTCTCTCTGGATTGGAATGAGGATTGTCTTGTGCCCTATCCTCAGGCAAGGTGGGTTCAGAAAGGTGGGTGGGGATTAGAATTCCTACAGTCTACTTTTTAGAAGAAAATTCTAGTTTCTGTGGATTGTTTTGGAGTGGAAATTACAGGCCCAAATAAACCACTGATAAAATGAAATGGCAGTCATGGAGCCTGCATGGGTCTGTGCTAGGCATGTATGTTGTGGTTGTTTAGCTTGGGAATTTGTGTGACCCATAACAGTGGGAGTGAAGGTATCTCTGGCTCCTTTGTCTGCTCTTGAGACCCTTTTCCTCCTACTGGGTGCCTCACCCAGCCTTGATATGAGGGCTTGTACCTAGTCTTATTGCATCTTGTTATTCTGTGTTTGGTTGCTGCCCCTGAGAGGCCTGCTCTTTTCTGCTGGGAAGTATGAGTAGCAGTGGATCTGGGGGAGAGGGGAGGTGGGAATAACTGGAAGGAGTGGAAGGAGGAGAAACTGTGGTTGGGATATACTGTGTGAAAGGAGAATGAATAAGAAGGGGAAAAAACCCTCATAATAATGAAACAAAATGCCACATTGGTGACCTGCCCTGGATTTCTTTCTCCATGCCTGCCATCTTCCTGACTGCTCGCTCACTTTCTTGTGGAATTTAAGTTTTTTTTTTCAGATCTCTGGGCCTGAAAATTGTTTTCTGAGGAGACTTCCTGGGAAATTCCCAGGATGAATTCTTCTCAGTCTGTCCTGTACATTGCATCAGGTACATTCCGAGTCAGTAGGTCTGGGTCATTAGTAAGCTCCCAGGTATTACCAAGGTGGCTGGTCCAAGACACCAGACTATAACTTCCAGTGCTGAATTCTGATTGGCATCATACATAGTATTTGTTAATATGCATGTAATTAATACATCTCACTTTACAATGTACGTATACAACTAAAAATGTTTTCATTGCTCTATACATATTACAGTGACAGATTAAAGTTGCCTTATGAATTAGTAAATGAAGACAGTGTTATCATTCAGTCATTCACGTAACATTTATAGAGGGCCTGCTATAAATATCATTTCACGTCCCTGCCCCATAAAAAAGAATTCTAGAAAAAGAAAGAAGATCTAATTATGTTTAGACCTTAATTCTTTCTTCAAGGCACAGGTGATAATGAATAGGCAGAGGCGGAAATAGATGTTATATAGACAGCATTCCCTTCATCCTATTTCACACAGTATCTTCCTTTGAAACATAGGATTTTTAAATTTTACTTATTTATTTATTTTTATTTTATGTGCATTGGTGTTTTCTCTGAATGTCTGTCTGTGTGAGGATACCAGATCCCCCGGAACTGGAGTTACAGACAGTTGTGAGCTGCAATGTGGGTGTTGGGAACTGAACTCAGGACCTCTGAAAGAGCAGCCAGCACTCTTAACTACTGAGCCATCTCTCCAGCCCCACTACATATTATTTTTATGCCATACTATTTTTTATGAGATATTCATACAGTATAAAGTCAGAGTGGAAGGAACGATGCTGAAAGTGAGCAGAAGAGTCTGTGCAGGACAATGGGCACCATGCTCAACAAAATAAACCATTACAATTAGACAAGGAGGCTAACAGAAGAAACATAAATATACATATGAAGCATACATGATTGATTTCATATAGGTCCATCTTAGTTCAAGTTACTATTTCTTTGATAAAATACCATGACCAAAAGCAACTTGGGATAGAAAAGGATTTTTTGGCTTACATATCACAGTCCACTGAGTGAACTCATGACAGGAACTCAAACAAGGCAAGAAACTAGAGGCTGGAACTGATACAGAGGCCACGAGGAGTGTTGCTTACTGACTAGCCCCCTATAGCTTGCTCAGTCTGCTTTCTTATAGCATCCAGGACCATCAAGGCAAGGGGTGACACTAGGCACAGTAGGCTGGGCCTTCCCACATCATAATTAAGAAAATACACAGTAGGCTGGGCCTTCCCACATCATAATTAAGAAAATACCCTATAGGCTTACCAACAGCCCAGTCTTACTGAGACAATTTCTCAGATGAGGTTGCTACCCCCACTTATGACTACAATTTGTGTTAAGTTGACATAAAACTTCCCTGTAGAGACATGTAATCTACCTTTTATGTAGTTCCTACTGCTATCCATGATCTTTCATGCTATTCATGACCCAAGCTCTGGCTTCATTTTCAGACCAGGACATTATGTCTCAGAGAAGAAAGGTATAATCACACAATGACTTGAATTTACATCTAAATTATTCCAACTTCAATTTCTCCTCAGCTCATTCCAAAAATACAAAAACTGTGCTTAGGGAGAGTATGTAACAAAATATTTGAAGGTGATTATCTTGGAAAAATCAGGAGTTGTGGTCATTGTAGGCATACTGTAGGACTTTTCAGGCAACTGTAATCATTGCTTACTTTCTTCTCTGCAGGACAAGCAGTTATGCTGGATATGTGCAATTGGGGGAATTAACGGAGGAGTAAGGAACACTGATGGTATGAGACCTACACATGCTTTCCAAAACAAAATTAGATGCAATAATTTGTGACTTAGATGCAATAATTTGTCTCCTTACCAGGGAAGAAAGAAGGCTATAGTGACATGTAGTAAAAAGTACTGGGAATGAATCCCCAAGTACTCTGATCTCTATGCTTCTGTGTTCCCAGACCTGGAGATGTGGGCCAGACCTTCTCATGACCTGTGTGAGGAAGTGGGCTGTGATTCTGTTTTACTCTTCTGTCCTCTAAATGTTTTCTATTCCTTTGGGTTGCTCTTGAAATGATAATCAGGTAGAGATACCCCCATAGATTTTCTCATGGATGTGACTTTTTTCCTTGTTAAAAACAAACAAAAAACCCACAATGCCTCCTAAGCAATCTAATCCCCCCACATTCTTTCAAACTTTTCTAAATAATCCATTTGAAATTGCTTCCTTTCTAAAGTCCACCTGGATATCCCAATTTTTCAATAAGTATCACAGTTTTTATCCTGAAGGGTAGCTCAGTGGGTCTTTTAGGGAGTGGGCTTTCCCTTTTCTAATTACAATGCTATACATAATTTATATCATAATATTGTATTTCTATTCCTTCCAAATTGTTCTGCGAATGTAAATCATGTTGACTTAGCTGATCATGTTGACATTAACCAAATTGTAAGGGATGGAAATCAGTCTCACCATTATACACAAACTGTCTGAATATACTCTATGCACATCTGTAAACCTCTCATAGCTCTTACGGCACTAGCATATAAATATTAGACAAAATAAATTTCACATCTTTTGAAACCCTGTATTGACTGACTGATTCAGCGCTGGGCCCTAGACAAGTATTTGTGCAGCTGTAATCTTCAATGAGCAGAGTCACAATCATTTCTTGCTGTGTCTCTAATTCCTAGGACAGAAAGCATGGATAGAGAGTACTCATAAATACATTTGAATAAACCAACGGATACTGTGTTTATTACATTGTTTCTACGTGTCTTTTCCTATTTCTCTCCATCTATAAAGACACCACATAGATCAAGGTTTCTCAAGTTTTAATGCGTGTACAAACCACCTGGGATCCTATTAACATACAGCTTCTGTTTTAGTAAATCTGAGCTGGGGCCAGATTCTGTATGAGAGGCTGGGCATTTCCAAGCGGATCCTGGGTGATACATATGTAGTCTAAAGTTCATGTTCTCAGTAGCAAGACAGTAGATGATGCACGGTTTCTATGTTCCTGGATCCCATCACTGCATATTATCACATGACTTACACAAAATTCTCTTATTGTTTTTATTCTCCTACCTTTGGGGAAAGGAGTCCTTGGTACAGATATGTATGCACTATAATAGGAATTAAATACCATTAAAACAAGGCAACTGATATCCAGTCGTCCAGATCTGGCAAGTAAGTATTGGTAAAACTTAATTCTGTGTAGTATAGGCTCTGTGGAGAATATAGCTAGAAATATAAAAATGAAGCCCAGAAAGGCTGACATTTACAGTCCAACTAATGTTACCGTAATGATTTGTGCATATTACAAACAGGAAATGATGCCAAAGAAATGATACATCAAAATTATCAGTGAGAACGAAGGTGTTTGCTTGTTGGCTTATTGGATTGTTTCTGTTTTGTTTTGTTTTTTACTACTAGAAAATGACAGGAAATCCTCGAGTGTCACTTGAGAGATCCACTCTTTATTTGTTCTTGAATTTCCCTTAATATCGCTACTAAAGAACGGCGGGTTAACTGAGTTAAAGTCTTAGGGCCTAGAAAAAGTTTAATTTAAGTGCTTAGTAATAATCACTCTATAAAGCAGACTACAACTTAAAAATACATCCTTTCTTTACATTTCCTTGATTAACATTATCAAGATCCACTCCTCACCAGACGCCGCATTTAGAGATGTGTATTTATTGGCTGTTCCTTGATCATGTTCTCTCTCTTCCCATAAAATGTTTTGCAATTAAGGTCACTGTCTATACTCTAAATATTTTTCAGTGCTAATTGGCAAGCTCTCTGCTCTGCACGGCGTGGGTAAGGTAGATAATAATAGGTTTTGCTGATTATTAAGCAGGGCTATGTCATAGCCAAAGCTAAGGGCTCGAGTCAGTCATGAAAGGAACTGATTTTTCATTTGTTGTTACAGCAGTAGATGCCACAGTAATCATGATTATTGCTGCTATTCTGAGGAAAGGCGTCCATTTTAGAAGCTCTGAGTACATTTTCAGAATGTGTAATCAAATTTTCTCTACCCATTTGCACACATCACAGAGCATTTTGTATCTATTCAGGTAATGCTTGGCTATTGAGACTTATGCACGCAACTTTATGCCCATGCCCAAAATGCAAATATACTGAGCCTCTATCCAAAGTATGCTTAGTGAATAGCTGAGCAGAACTGATTTCAGGAGATGATACAAATTAGATATGCCAGCCTGTGTTCCTCTCTTTCTTCCTTTTTCGAAACCCCCATCCGTCTTTCTACTTGTGGCCATCATGAGATCTTCAGTCTCTCATTAGTGAGTCTTGAGATGCTTGACAGAGGAATTATGGAGTGGGGGTGCAAAGGGATCATGGAGCATTGAGAAAGACATTTAAAAAGCGGAAGAAAAGATAAATTAACAGCAAGAGGTGGAGAAAAGAGAATTTGGGAGAGGCATGTAAACAGGATACAGGAACACAAAAGAGAAAGAAGTAAAATCCTAATGTGCCTCTTAAATTTCAAATGAGTTTGAGACTTACAAGTTAAATAAAGCCCCAAATGGATCATAGCACTCATTCTCCCATCCAAGTTAACTTTGAAAGTATGTTTCTTAGAGATACTGGTTCTTAGAGCACCCCAGGATCTTTGACATCACTCCAAGAGCAACGCTTTATTATCTAAATATCCACGCAGACAATCCTAAGTCATTTATCTTGACCCTTTTGCATTACAGCTGGTGCTTGCTCAGATTGCTGCTGCCATCACCTCCATCTTGGCAGAGTTCTGCCTCCAGAACAATGCTTATAGCATTCTCTGGATATTGTCAGATCAAGCCATGTTTTCAGAGCCTCTCTCTAGTCTCTCTGTTTAGAATGACTTCAATTGCATTGTATATTGCCAGAATGCAATGCACATGCTTGAATGCTCGAATGCTTTCCTGCTTCCTTTTCCTGTCTCTTTGTCATGATAGTGATTTAAGCAGCTTTTATTTTTGGTTGACTTTCACTCCCCTCTGCTTCTCATCTGCTTCATGCAGTTGACTATGACTGGAGAAAAACACAGAAAATGCTTCCTTAGCTTATAAACAGGCAAATATTGTGATATAAACTGAAAATATTGTAACTTATAAAGGCAGTTTACCTTAAGTGTCTTTCAGTCATTTGATATTCCTCTATTGAGAGTGTTCTGTTTAGATCTGTGCCCCATTTTTTTAAATTGGATTATTTTGTCTTTTGATGTCAAGTTTTTTGAGTTCTTTGTATAATTTGGAGATCAGTACTCTGTCCAATGTGGAATTGGTGAAGATCTTTTTCCATTCTGTAGGCTGTCATTTTGTCTTGTTGACCATGTTCTTTGCTTAACAGAAGTTTCCCAGTTTCAGGAGTTCCCATTTATTAATTGTTGTTCTCAGTGTTTGTGCTATGGGTATTATATTTAGGAAGTGGTCTCCTGTGTCAATGAGTTCAAGCATACTTTCCTCTTCCTCCTCTATGAGGTTCAGTGTGGTTGGCTTTATTTTGAGGTCTTTGATTTATTTGAACTTGAGTTTTGTGCATGGCAATAGGTATGGATCTATTTGAATTTTTCTATATGTTGACATCCAGTTATACCAGCACCATTTCTTAAAGATGCTTTCTTTTTTCCACTTTATAGTTTAGAGAGGATCAAAGAGGAGTGGGGAAAATATATAGCACATTCCTATCCAAACAATAAAATGAGAAGGATTTAACTTTTTTCAAAAAGGTGCTTTTAATTCTCCTAATTGACAGAAATGATAGTCTGGCAACAGAGAACTCTGTACAGACAGCAGGTTATTTTTCTCTGGAACCTCAATAGCACCATGCTGTACGTAAACAAGAAAAGATACATATCCAAAATTCAACGTGACATTTCTACTGAATATGTATTACTTTCACTCCTTGTAGGGTTGAAAACTCATAAATCAAACAATTGCAAGCCAAGCATCATCTACATAGCATATTTCCTCTTCCCTCTATTCCTAAGCCCCTACCACTTCCTCCTCTGTCATCGGGCTCATCTTGCGACCTTGTTTCCAGTTTACTGTCAGAACCCAGAAATAATGAGGATGGAAGTTCCTCAAACTTTCATCAAGGTATTACCGTATCCCATTCTTTTCACCAGTTGGGGAAAAGCCCATGCCAATCAATTCTGCCTTTTTCTTTGTTTCTGTGGTCTGTGGTCTATAAATCAACCTTCCGTTTTTATGTTACCCAAATAGTTTTCCTCTGTACCAGAGGATCAACTGTCATTCATTCCAACTAGCTTGCAAAAATATTATTCCTCACATCTTAAAACAAAAACCAAAGCACAATATCAGTGCTAAGATGAATTCAAGAAAGAGTAGTGGCTGTCTTTCAGACAGCACAGACACTCCTCTTGGTCCTGCTTTCCTTGGGCACGTATCTTCATCTCTTAAACTCGGTCCACATGGAATTAGCTCTCTGGAGCCCCAGAGGGCTCTGTGTCTCCCACCATGTAAGAGGGAAGATGGCTGACTTAGCGCCTGGAAGTGGGTTCTCACCAGACACCAATATACTTGTGCCTTTTTCTCAGTTTTTCCTCCCAAGAACTTGGAGAAACACATTTCTGCTTTTTGTAAGCCATTCCATTACTGGTTTTTGTTGTGGCAGCCTGAGCAGATTACTCTGACCTCCCTGCTTCAGCAATTTTCCCACCATGTTTCTTTCACAGCACCTAAGTAGTCATTTAAAAATAGAAGTTCAGTCCTATCATCTTGCTTAAAATCCCTAAATTGCTTCTCCTCTCATTCCAAATAATAGAAGAGGGCTTACGGCGGCTACAAGACTCCTGGGTTCCTCTGACTTTTTATTTTCCACATGACTCCACTCAGCTGTTCCTCAAACTTTGTAGTGCAGCTCACCTGAGGGCCTTTGTGCTATTTGTTTCTCTGCATAGACAGGATTCCTGCTAGCTAACAATAGTATTTTCTCTTCCTTAGCTTTAGTTTCCCATCTCCACCTTTCCCTCTCCATTTTTATTTTTAATGATTTTATTGGTATATATTGAGCATACATGTATCTTTCATTCTGACATTTTCACACATGTGTATATGTATGCATATTTAGACACACATATAATGCATTTTGATGCTATTCAACCTTCATTACCTCTCTTACACACTTCCCCTATGTCTTAGTTAGGGTTTTCATTGCTGTGAAAAAACACCATAACCATGGCAACTCTTGTAAAGAAAATATGTAACTGAGGTGGTGGCTTATAGTTTCAGAGGTTGGCAGGGAGCATGGTGGCATGCAGGCAGACATGGTGCAAGAGCTGGGTGCTTCATCTTGCCGGCAACAGGCAGTCAACTGACTGTCACACGGAGTGAAGCTTGAGCAAAAGACCTCATAACCCAGCCTCCCCTCAGTGACACACTTCCTCCAACAAGACCACACCTACTCCAACAAGCCCATACTTCCTAATAGTGCCACTTCCTTTGGGGCCATTTTCTTTCAAACCACCACACCTCCTATCCTGACAGATTCTCTTCTACACATCTAGTTCCTTTTCACTTTTTTTTTTTAACAACTCAAAAAGTTCTGCTAGGGATTGCCTGTGGTAGCATGCATGCCTTGCCAGGAGCTACATCACTGATGGTGATGCCTCCCCCTGCCTATCAACCACTGATTGTCTATAAGTCCTCAGGGAGGGGTGGACCCTTGTGAGTCTCCCCTAATTCCTTTGAGATGTTCCCTAAGCCTTGTACAAGCTGTCTCATATAGATGTCTCATTTGTGGCTGAATAGTCATTTGTCTCAGCACTGTGACCTGTTGCAAATTTCTATAGTTATTACTAATAACTGCTAAAAGAAGCTTTTCTGAGCAAAGCAACTGAATCCATAGATATCAACATAATTATTCAGAAGCTATACCCTGTCCTTTTAAAAAAACAACAGTAGGACCTTCCCCCCTAGGACCAATGACCTCCCCAGCCGTGGAATTTTGATTGGGCTGACAGAACTAGATATGAATTCCTTCCTGTGGAATGGGTCTCAAATCCAAATAGGAAAGTGCTTGGTTACTTCTGAAAGTATCACGTTACTACTGTACCAGTGGGGTTATCTCGCCTGGGTTATCAGTAGTGTTGCATGCAGGATCCACATCTGAGCAAAACTGTTGATAACAAGTCTTCCCCAGCAGCAGGCACAGCACCTTGGCTAACTAGCAGGCAGGAAGCTTCCAGACTGATTCACCTGGATTTACTCATGCCTTAAGACCACAACATATGTTTTCTTCAACAATAGTGTCTCACCATCTAGTTCTGGTGGGAAACCTACAGCAGTCACAATTGTTTGGCTTGGCTTGGAGCCTTAAGGGGGACTTCCTGAATAATAAATCATAGGAGGTAGCCAACTCCTGATGTCAGGATCCTCATCCAACAACCTGAAGCTTCCAGGGAAGCTTTCTATTCCCATGGAGGGGATCATCATCCTAGGCCTCTCTCACCCTTCCAACTCCGGTCATCCTATTGTTAGTTTCCCTCTCATGGTGTTTCTACTTATATAATAATGCTCCTCATTATTTCTTTATTTTTCCATTTGCTTCATGTGTATGTGGGGTGTGTGTGTGTGTGCGCGTGTGTGTGTGCGCGTGTGTGTGTGTGCGTGTGTGTGGTGTATGTGGTTTGTTCAAGTGTGTGTGGTGTAGTGTGTGTGTGTGAGGTATATGTGTGTGTGTATATGTGCATGTGGTATATGTGTGTGTGTGTGGTGTATGTGGTTTGTGCATGTGTGTGTGGTGTGTATGTGTTTGTGTAGGCCTGAGAGTGATGTTTAGAATCATTGTCTATTCTCTCCCCGCTTATTCATACAGAGTCTCTCGAACCCAGAGCTCTATATTATGACTAGTGCCTCTTTTTAGGTGCTTTAATCACAGAGCCTTCTTCCATGTCTATATTTTATCATTTTGAGTATCATTTCCTCACTGAATGCAAATTCTATAAGATCTGGGCTTTCTTACTTTTTTGTTCACTTTTGTATATCCATTGCTAAGGTTAGAGACACCTGGGAGTTATTTGTCAATTGAATAAATGAACTATACAATTCATGTTTATATTTGTGAATAACATCGTGATGGTTAATTTTGATGATCAGTTTGACAGTATTTGTGATCACCAAGGAGAGACACATCTCTGGGTGTGTCTGCAAGAAGTTTTCAGAGGGTATTGACTGAAAATGGATAATGCACCTTCAGAGTACACAGTACCTTCCAAAGGATGTCCCAGCTAGAAAAATATCTGAGGAAAAAAGATAGCTTTTGCTCCTTTAAGTGAGTGCATTTATCGTCGCTGCTGTGCCACTCCCTGTAAGCATCTGACTCCCAACTCCTGTAGGCTGAATACTGGAGCTGCTTGAGGGAGCTCCCAGGCTTCTGAGGCCAGATGAATGGCTTCTACAGCATGATTTGTCGACTGAGCAGCCACTGGGCTCTCTGCCTCTCCAACATGCAGACAGTCATTGTTGAACTAACCAGTCCTAACATGTAAGCCAACCCAGTAAATCTCCTTTTCTAACACAAACACAGTCTATTGGCTTTATTCATCTACAGAAGCCTGCCTACTACAGACATACAGTTCAAAAAAAAAAAAATCTCAACTCTAGGTGTGTTTGCAAGAAGATTTTTGGGTCACTGATCTAATGAAATTGATTGTAATTAAAGGAGAACTGGCCATCTGGTAGTCAAGATGTTTTTAATTGTTTGCAATAATCCACCCAAGTGTCCATCCTTCTAAAAAAAAAAATCTTTCTCCAGAATAACTTTAGAATAGAATCAGGTGAAGAGCAGTCTTCATTCTCGAGAGGGAGGGGGAATGGAGTGAAGGGGAGGGGGAGAGGGGGAGGGGAGGGGGGCAATGTGTGGGAGGAGGGGGAGGGAAACTGGAAACGGGGAAGAGGTGGAAATTTTTATTCAACACCTAAAAAAAATAAACAAACAAACAAAAAGAATAGAATCAGGTGACCAAGCTTCGGCTGAGAAACCATTAGAACAAACCTTTCATTTAAAACTAGGAGCCAGAACTAGTGAAACATGAGATCAATGCAAGAATGTAGTTTAAGGAAATGCAGTCAATCCTAATCAATCATTTCTCTATCAGGCAGTTCTGTCGACCTACATCAGACTTTATCCACAATCACTAATAACAATGTTTTGTCCTTCCAGCCAAGAAATACCTGTGTATCCAACACATATTTCATCTCACTTTACTCTGTATAAATTGGAGAATAATATATTATCTACATCATGGTTTTGTGAAATTAATATGTCTGTAACATATACAATGAGAATTTAACACACGAGAATCTAGTAGATCCTTTTCCCTCCTTCCTTGATGATTTCCATGTTTGGAAATGATTTTAATGCTATCGGTGAAGAAAGGTTGCATTGCTAAAAGAAAAAGCTCTGAACAGATGGTGTTCTCAGTAAAAGCCTGTATACAGATTCTTGATTGGCCTTGACGTTTGATTACTTGGACTGTTCAAGGACAAGAATACTTTGTCTTCCTCTCTTTAACGTTTGTAGACTGGAGGAGAGCAGGAAGAACTTGCCTCATAAAGATGCCATATACTGTGGCAGGAGAGGGAAGGGACCATTTCTCTGAGGATTTGGGGTAGATTTTTATCCTATTTTCTTATGCAAGTAGTATATGAGCCCCTGGGTTATTTTAGTCCTGAAAGACTAAACCTATTTGTACTTTCAGTGACTGACGTTTAGTTGACGTTGTGTAGATATTTGATTAATTTTAACGCAATGGCCTGAACAGTGAATTTTCAAGTTGGTGAGGTCTTTCTCTTCATGTTCGCTCTCTCTTCTTTACCTTAGCTTAAGGTTTCCTTAACCACTGGACCCAAATGACCTAAAGCATAGTGATCTAACTTCCCTAGGCCATCTGAGTAACTCAGGAATTCAGCTAACTAGTCGTGGCAGACAGGGATGGCAGGGGCCTTAAGCAGAAAGTGAGGGGTAGCAGGGGCTTGGAACTGGGTTGGACATAAAGATCGAAGAAAGAATCTGGTTACAGAATTAAACCAAGCCAAGCCAAGTCCAGAGAAAGGGAGTACTTTTGCTTTTAAAATATCAAGATTGTCACTTTTAGTAGGAAGTGATGAATAAAGGAAAAGTAGCCTTAGAGTAAAGAGACACAGAACAGGTACATGTGAGCGCTCATTGAGTGAGGAAAAACAAGATAGACACCATGTGATTGTAACAGCAATCCTGACGACATTCGATGCTCTTTCTAAAGGAGGTTCGACCTCCATAGAATTTTTTGGGATTGTGTTTTAAAGCATTTCTAGTATCTAAAGTATTTATTTATTGCTCATACATATCTTAGCAAATGTAGAAACTGCCTTTCTTTTGCTTTTACGTTTTCTCTTTTTAAAAGATGGTGTGGAGAAATGAAAACCTAATTTTCCCTTTGAAATGCAATATCATATTCTTAAACCCTCCACACAGCATGTGTGAAGTATCAAACTGTTAGAAACTTGCTAATAACATAGCACTAATCAAAGTTAATTATGTGTTGGATGAATAATGGTATGTTAGATAAATAATATATGTTAGTTTGAAATTACTATCTATTAAAGAAGTATGCTGAGCATGGCCTGTGTATTAATTGGTGGAGATAACAGAAAAGTATAACATTATCTTGCCTCAAGGGGCTGATACCTCACTCCAATGATTCTTGAAGTTTAATATTTATAAAAATTACTGAGGTGAGCTAAAATCAAGAGTCTTGGGATTCACTGAAAGACAGTCTAATTCTGACATTACAGGAGTAAGCCAGGAATCCACATTAAATAAAATATTAGAAGATTCTAATGTTTCTATTCCCATGGTCACACTCTCAGATGAAGGCCTAATTAAATAAACAGTATATGAATACAAGATTGTAAAACATAGTTGATATTGCAGCAAAGAGACAGTAATAGAGACCCATTAAGTCCCAGTGTGTGAAGTAGTGAGGAATGGTTCTGAAGGAGAAAACCCTGGAATGAGGCCCTAAAATTAGGTAAGAAAGAATTAGGCAAGTGAGGAAGAAGATTCTAGGCATTGTACAAAGAAAACGCTGAAAAAAATGAGGAAATAGCATTTTGAAAATGATAGATTCAACCTACTGTATAGAGGATGATGAAAGAATAAGACCAGAGATCAGGTTGGATGCCAATGAAAAGTGTTTGTATACTTGAATTGCAGGTACTGAGGAAGAACATTTATAATCAGAAGGCAGAGATGATCAAATTTAGGGTTTGAGTCAAAGCTGACTATCTGCATGACAAAAGATGAAAACAGAGACTGGCAGCTAGAAGAAAGATCCAGAATGTCAACATAACATGCAAATTGGATTGAATTTGGGTAAAGCAGATAAAAGAAATCCAATTGTTACAGACAGGATGAACACTGATTCTCAGGGTAGACAAGTGTCAACATTAACTCAACCTAGAATAGTAGCATCGGAAGTGAAGTAAATTGAGAAGAATGATCAATTCTACTTGTATGCGTTATGATTCAGATATTGGAGGGAATATTCATATGCAGTGCTTTCTGTTGTGACAACCATCATGACCAAAACCAATTTTTAAGTATCTATTTGGTTTATGGGTACAGTCCAATGTCAGGGAAGACGGGGGAGAAGGCAGAAACTGAAGTGGAGGCCATGTGCGGACCATGTAGGAATGTTCCTTACTAGCACACTTTTTCAGTCAGTTTTCTTACGCTACCCAGGGCCACCTCCTCACAGGTGGCACAGCCCACAGCGGACTGAGCCGTCCAACCAATCATCAATCAGGAAAATGCCTGACAGACATGACCTGATATCAGGTCAATCTGATGTAGGTCATTTCTCAATCAAGGTTCCCTTTTCCCAGGATACAATTATTTCCATACTATTTATTTTGCATCAAGTATCATAACTAATATAAAAATTATTTAAAGTCTATGGAGTATGTGAAAAGTTCATAATTTTGTGTGTGTGTTTTTTTAATTTATTTATTTATTAAAAATTTCCACCTCTTCCCATCCCCCTATTTCCCTCCCATTCCCCCTCCCTCTCCAATCCTAAAAGAAGACAGAGTGCCCTGCTCTGTGGGAAGTCCAAGGTCCTCCCCCTTCCATCCAGGTTTAGGAAGGTGAACATCCAAACAGACTAGGCTCCCAAAAAGCCAGTACATGCAGTAGAATCAAAACCCAGTGCCATTATCATTGGCTTCTCAGTCTGCCTTCATTGTCAGCCAAATTCAGAGTCCGGTTTGATCAGGTGCTCGTTCAGTCCTAGTCCAACTGGCCTTGGTGAGCTCCCATTAGATCAGTCCCACTGTCTCCGTGGGTGGACGCACCCCTTGTGGACCTGACTTTCTTGTTCATGTTCTCCCATCTTTTGCTCTTCATCTGAACCTTGGGAGCTCAGTCCATTGCTCCAGCGTGGGTCTCTGTCTCTATCTCCATCCATCGCCAGATGAAGGTCATAATTTTTTTTGACAGACTTGAGCATCCACAGATTTGGCTGTTTGCTGGGACTCCTCGAGTCCATTTCCTGTGGATACTGAAGGATAACTACCCAGCACATCAACCCATGCCCATCACCCTCCACGTCCATTAGCTGCCTGAGCTGCTAGGATCCACTGTACTCCAACAGACTCTTAGTTAATTTTTATGTTCTTCTTAATAGGAAGAGTAATAGCAAAACATAAATCAGGTTGCATCAATCTTTTGCTTTAAATAATTCAATGCTTTCCAAGTAGGCCTAGAATTAATTATAAGATCCAACCCTCCCCCTACTCTGTTACTACTATGCTTCTCTCTGGACTTGTTTCACAGCGCTCCGAACTATGCTCACTTTCATTCAGTTAAAAATGTCAGCAGTATTTTCCCATCTTAGCTCAAGGTGTCCTCTTCACTTGGAATATCTTCCCTCTGAAAATTCACAAGACTGTTTTATGTTCCACCTTTCAATTTCTGCCTCAGTGTTTCTCCTGAGAGTTTACCCAACCACCACATTCAATAGTAGGTCTCCTATGTTTTTAGCTTCATTTTCTTGCTCTCTTCATGCATGGAAATCATTACAATGTATTCACCTTTGTTCATTTCTCATTTTGCTATATCACTCCTGTTTTCTCCACTCTTTTAAGATCAGCATGCATTCCTGAGTAGTTTTGAACTCCCAGCCCACCATGGCATGCTTAATGTAGTGATTCCTGTTGTTACTTCCCTGTGAAAATATATAGAAAATGAACCCAGAAAGTCTTTCTTGTGCTTTGGCAAACCCTAAGCTCCCAGAAATATTCCCTAAAATTCTTGGAGATAAGTGTCAGGGTTTTCAAAACTCTTAGTTTGAGGCTGAGGAAATGATAAATTATTAGAGCATTTCCTAGATATACTAAGCCCTGAGTTCATCCCCAACACCATGTTAAGCAAGACATGGTCATTCAGCTCTGGTCCTGCCTTCTGGAGGTAGAGACAGGAGAATCAGAAGTTGAAGAACATACTCTTGTCTACATAGCAAATACAAGGTCAGTCTGCATATACAAGACTTTGCCTCAAAGGGGGGGGGGGATCAGATTGTAGTTTGCATAAAAAAAATGCTTTTTAAAATACTTAATTCTTGAGTGAGACCAGACAGTAAGAGCTTCAATGTATTATCAAATCGGCATATTGGTCTCCCAGTGAATCAGTTGTATATTATGGGTTCTAAGGCTGCTGTTCAATCATCCTCCTAAATTTACTGTGTGATCTAGAGATAGGTTTAAATGTTAGCCGGCATTATTTACTGTTTAATCTGCTCGATGGAAGCCAGTCCTTTCAATCTTTTCATGCAACATTGTAGCAAGGACTAAAAGGCCTGCTTTTGTCTTTATCATCAGAGCCCATATCCCTTTCTGCTCGCTGAAGCTCTCAGAGAGAAAATTTTCTCCAAAAGGAATTCATTTAAGGTCAAAGGAGCCTGACATTTTCTGCAGATCCAAGGTTCACACCTTGAAAGAAACTCAAACATTTCCCAAACGAACAGGATTGATCTCACTGCTAGCAGAGTTCTGTGAAATGTATTACCGTTTATAACCTAGACTCTGCCTTCAAAGGTTCTCTAACTTTCTTCATTTTTTCCCCCAAGCAGGTGTTTTTATTGTCTAAATTCACTAGGGAAATATGAAGATGACTTTCTGATGGCTGGGCTTTTTTGTTCTAAGTCCAGTATATTTTTTTTAACTGTTTTGCTTTAATTAGCTCTAAAACAAGACAGAGGTTTGAGTTAACTCTTATATGTATATCTTGAAATTCTAGAAATTGCTTCCCTATAACTGAACTGAGGTGGATTGGGATAGTGAGACAGAGGGAGAGAATATGAGCTGGGTTGCACGAGGATTGGGGAGTCAGAGAATTGGGCCTCTTTAGAGGGTGTATGAGAAAGACAGGGACTACTTTAGAGGGAGGAAGGCCAGTGTGTGCCTGCACACGAAGGCTGGGAATTTCAAGAGTAAGAACTCACACATCTGATTTTTTTTTAAACACAGCAGACATTTGTCTTCTAACGGATGCTGAGAACCTATCACTACAAGTGGCATCAGAGCCAAAAGGATTGTTATATCCGGACATCAATTCATCATGTCTGTAGAGGAGAGGAGGCATATGTTCTGACTGCTTTCAATTGATTGGTAAGCTCCTGTTTCCATAGCAATCCCTGTACAACTCTGACTGTTTTTCTCTCTCTCCCCTCTTGTGTTACCTCCACTGCATAGAGAACACAAGCTTTATAAACAGACATATTAGGTAAACGTAACATGGTACTGCGGCCATCATTGCTGTAACTGATGATTTCAACTGTATCACAGTCCCTGTCCATGTAACACTGGCAAGACAGCAAAGGGGCCTTGTATTTTGTCTTATCACTGGGGAAAATGGCATTTATCTAAATAGATAGTTTTTAACATACCACATATGTTTTGAGAAATAATGTTTGCCTTAAACTGGAAATTGTAAACCTACTAGGATTTCTTCAGATTTCTGGTTTTGTACATTTACTTGAACTTTTCTTGTAAAATGAGCACATTTATGTAAGGTGTGGCTCTCATCTGGACAGTTCTTTCATTTAATTCTGGGCACTGTGAATGTAGGAACAGTAGCACTATTTCTTAATAACTTGAAAGAGGAAGTTTGTTTATTTGCAACCTTGTTCATTTATTATAGTTTGCTTTCACCGAACATAACCATCCCCGCCCTGTTCTTTATATCGCAAAGTGTGCTGCTGAGATGCAGTTGACTATCATCTTTCGATTCCAATCTGCTATTAAAACAGCCCTAAGCTTATTTTGGGGGTACTTATTCCTTCCCCCTCTGGGACTATGAACTCCACCCCCACCTCATTGCCTTACATCTCCCTGATGACTCAGTTAATAGGGGCTACAATCAGCCTAGAACCCAGGGCCAAAAGGCTGTGTAAATTCACTTTTTGTGTTTTGTAAATTGAATATAATAAGCACTTGTTAAATTATTTGCATTATCCATAAATTTGCAGAACTCTGCATGCTTCAAGGATAGATTGTCTTGGGCGTGTCCAGACAAAGGGAAATTTAGGAGGATGAAGAAAATATCAAGCATCTCAGAAATGTCCATAATATCATCCTCCTTGTAAATCTGACTGGAAGCTGAGGTTGAAAAATCATAACTTATTCACCAACATACAATATTGGCAGATATTTCAAGCCTCAGGAGACATGGATGTGAATCTTATTTCAATTCTTTCATTTCTATTACAGCCATTTTTTTTCTATATGCAGCACAGAGTGGACCCGACCACAGATCTAAATTTGCATCTGGTTTCCATAGTAACTGCTTCCTGGATTTGAACATTAGGCAATACCTGTTGTTTTGTGGACAAACCTCCAAATAACATCACAGATTACAGAGGAGATAAAAGGCTACATACACCTATCTCAAACTGCAATATCCTAAGGAATTATTTCTCAAGTACAGTTAGCCACACACTAACAGACCTAAAATAGTCAAGAGTCTACATCTGCCTCCTTACTAGATCAGCAAACACAGCAGCTGTAGTTCCGTTTTTCCTTTAAAATACGAAATTCTCGCTTCCACACACCCCATCAGTAGGAAGCTCACAACCAGTCATAATGCTGTATTATGGGATGCAGAACTTATACAACTGTGGCATGTATTTCCTCTGATATTTGATGATTGTGCAAACTACAACACAGTTAAAATTCTCTCACACAGGATTTCTGGCATTCTACATTTGCACAAGAACACACACATGAAATCTCACTTCCAAATATATCAAGCTATTTTAGAAATAGTGTGAACCATTTTTTTTCTCATTCAGTTTTAGCTTTTCCTTCTTGCAAGCCAATTAGCTGTTAGGGAAGACTTGGGGGTATTCCTTAATTAAAACAATTTCTCGTCATTCTGATTTAAAGACTCTAATCTACAACAGGGAGAGCATCCCTCCCCAGAAAGACTTCACTTACAAAGGGCAGGACATTTTCTGAAACTGCCTTACTTAGGCTGTTGAATTCCTTAAATAGATGAGCTTAAACTCTTTTTCCCCCTCTAAGACTAATAAATTTTGGGTTTTCTTGCTATTTATTTATTTTTATTTTTTAAAAAGAGAAAACAAATTATCTTTTTTCATTATACATACAAATCCAAGTTCCCACTCCCTCTTCTCCTCCCATTACCTCCACGTATCCCCCTACCCCACCCCCATCCACTCCTCAGAGAGGGTAATTCCCATGGCTTTGGGGAAGGTCCAAGGCCCTCCCTACTATATCTAGGCTAAGCAAGATATTCATTCAAAGAGAATAGGTTCCCAAAAAGCCAGTACAAGCAGTAGGGAAAAATCCTGGTGGCCCCTCAGTCTGCCCCAGCCATTCAACGGTCAACCACATTCAGAGGGACTAGTTTGGTCCTATGCTTGTTCCTTCCCAGTCTTGCTGGAGTTTATGATCTCCCATTAGCACAGGTAGACTGTTTAAGTGGGTGTGTCCATCATGTTCTTGACTTCTTTGTTCATATTCTCAATCCTCCTACTCTTCAACTGGAGTTTGGGAGCTCAGTCCAGTGATCTGATGTGGGTCTCTACCTCTGTTTCCATCAGTTGCTGGATGGAGGTTTTATGGTGATATTTAAGATATTCATCAGTTTGACTACAAGGCAAGGCCAGTTTGGGACCCCTCTTCTCTATTGCTTAGGGTCTTAGCTGGAGTCATCCTTGTGGATTCCTGAGAATTTCTCTAGGGTCAGGTTTCTTGCTAGCTCATAATGGCTCCCTCAATCAGAATATCTCTTCTTTTTTTTTTTTTTTTTTTTTTTTGCTCTCATCTTGGTCCTTCCTTCATCTCCACTATCCCGTTTACTCAAGTTCTCCTCGCCCCTCCCATTCTCCCATCCTCTTCCCCTTCCACTCTCTCTTCTCCCCCACCCACCCCTATGCTCCCAATTTTGTCAGGCAATCTTGTCTATTTTGACTTTCCAGGTAGATCTACACATGTTTTTCTTAGGGTTCACCTTATTACTTAGTTTCTCTAGGATCGTGGACTACAGGCTCAATATCCTTTGTTAATAGCTAATATCCACTTATGAGTGAGTACATACCATATTTTGAGGTAAAAAAGAGGTCAAATACACTTTGAAAAATAAATATAATTAGTTGTTCAGAATGGTGTACAGCATACATTACAAAGGTGTAGGCTCTGAAACTGTTGATGGAAAGGAGTCCCTCAACAGGTAAACTGAATATTTGTCTCCTTGTTTTATCACTTAATTTTCTCAGCAGGCTTTTAACCCTCTTGTAAACTTGGTATCTAAACTGGGAAATCTGAATAACAGAGTATGTTCTGTCCACCAGCCTCGGATGCTGCGTCCTGTGTACCAGCCTCGGATACTGAGTTCTGTCCACCAGCCTCAGATGCTGTGTTCTGTCCACCAGCCTCGGATGCTGCGTCCTGTGTACCAGCCTCAGAAGCTGTGTTCTGTCCACCAGCCTCGGATGCTGCGTCCTGTGTACCAGCCTCAGATGCTGTGTTCTGTCCACCAGCCTTGGATGCTGTGTTCTGTCCACCAGCCTCGGATACTGAGTTCTGTCCACCAGCCTCAGATGCTCTGTTCTGTCCACCAGCCTCGGATACTGAGTTCTGTCCACCAGCCTCAGATGCTGTGTTCTGTCCACCAGCCTCAGATGCTGTGTTCTGTCCACCAGCCTCGGATGCTGCGTTCTGTGTACCAGCCTTGGATGCTGTGTTCTATCCACCAGCCTCAGATACTAAGTTCTGTCCACCAGCCTCAGATGCTGCATTCTGTCCACCAGCTTCAGACACAGACATCCATTCTGCTTCCATCAAGGTCTGGCTCCCTCAGGACTATCGCTTTCCATTTGTCTTTTCTTCATTGTGAAGCAGTGGGAAAGAGCCAGTTTGGATGTCAAGCATGCCTAGTTGAAACCTCAGCTATGTACACATTAGACAGTGACCTTTTTGAGCCGCTTGCCTCCTTGCAAGGACAATAGACCCATTTAAATGGAAACATGAGGAGGAAACACAAGAAAACACTTATTTCTAAGGAGGACACTTGGTGAACACAGATGAGTTTAACGTTTTGACACATCTCCTTTTGTAAGGTCTCCAGGATCCCCATTTCAGGTTAAAGAAGTTACCTCCTGATACCCCTAAAACACAGGCATTCTGTCATTCAAATGCTCTACTTTCTTACTAAGTATTACACTGGCAATTAGCGTGATGTTTGGGCAGTAAAATCTTTGCCTCTCATAGTCATGACCTGCTGGGTTTCGTGTCATCACAAAACAGAATTCTGCTTCCAGATGCCTGAAAAGAAGCAATTGAAACTGGACTGTAAAGGGTGGGATTTGAAAAGTCTTGGCTCTATGGTCAACACACAGGGCCTGCCTGCTCAGTGAATGTAATCCATTACCAAACAGTAATTCTGGAGCGAATAGCTAAGTGGGTCAGGAAGGGGACCGCTGTATGCTGGGTTGAACGGTATTAGATGAACTGCTAATGATGATGACCATGAACATGAAACCATTTTCTGGTTAAATAGGAAAGTGCAGAGATACAATTTCAGATGAAACATGAGGGGTAGAATATCTCACTCTCCCTAAGACAGAGATGGAGGTTCAATTAAGTAGGGATAGAAACCACAATACAGTCATTCCGCTCTTAGCTGAAGTCAGCACACAATGACTCCTCAGGATCCTTTCCCTTGGATTTTAGAAATATTATTCGGGAACATAATAATCTCTCATGTGAAAAAAAAAAGTGACATCATTCTGAACTTTTCCTGAGAGCTGCCAGATTTTGTCAACTCTGCTTTTAAGAACGGGAGAAAAATTGAACAGAGGAAAGATCTTACATGCATGTCTGAAAGCTATGGAATGTGCCATCCAAATTCCCCCCGCTGTGCTCTTAATGCTAGTGATGTGCAGAAGGCTCTGCTTAGAATAATAATATTTGAGAGGTTAGGAAATCATAATGTCCTCTAATTCTGAACCCCCTACTTTATTTGTTTGAGACCACGCCTCACATGGCTCAGCTGACCTTGAATGCCTGATTCTCTTGCGTCCGTACCGCCTCCATTCTCCTACAGGGATTACAGGTTCAGGCTATCATGTTGCCTTTAGCTCAGGTAACCTCAATATGGAAAAAATTTGAGGGAAGTGTCTGTGAGCACTGTGAAATTATATGCCAAAGTGTGTGTGTGTGCTCATGAAGAGAGAGAGAGAGCGAAAGAGAGAGAGAGAGCGAAAGAGAGAGAGAGAGAGAGAGAGAGAGAGAGAGAGAATGAGAGAGATCTGCTGGAGTACTAGAAAGTTGGAAATGGAGGAGTCAGGAAATCAAGGTGTTGACTTTCTTTTTCTTTTAGATGAGAATGTGGCCATGTTGGTGTCCTCTAATTCCAAACAATCCACCAAACCTTGGAATACTTTCCTTGAATGGAAGTTCACATGTTGCTAGTACATGTTCCTCAATAGTGATCGAAGCCCTGATTATTAATGGAAGCAACAGCAAGAATCTGCAACATGTGGAGCTGGCTCAGTGGGTAAAGCTCATGCCACACCAGTGTGAGAACCCGAATTTTCCATTTCTCAAGTGATTTGTCTGTTAGACATATATCTAACTCAGAAGAGATGTCTGCAGATGTGTGGTGAATTCTCATTAATCTGTAACATTGCAACATGCATAAAATAATGGGTAGAAAATCCATGGCTTCTGCTGGAATCTCATGGGATATTTAAGTCAAGATTGTCAAACAACTAGAAGAACGAAATAGTGTATAGAAATGGGAAGTGGAGTATTGGGGCATTAGGGGTTTTATTCCAGAACAGTGGGAAAAAAAACCCGGTCTAGGAAACAGTTTATACCCATTCCAGGTTCACCACTTTTCCTCATAAACCTTAGCGGAAGTTCAGGACTTTAGGGGGCTTCATTGATTTTCAGATAACCTAATGTCAGCATCAGGAAACTGAAGTCATTCCATTAGTATGTGTCTCTGCCTTCTCTTAACTCTGGGGTTCTAGAGCAAACATGACAGGATGGAGTCAAGGAATCAATGACCCTCAGAATTTCAGATGGATAAGTATGAAGATTTAGTTGGAGATCTTACTCTATCGCCCAGCAAACGTGCTAAGACATTAAGTCAGTGCATTTCCTTATCAGTAAGATGCTATTATAGAACCATCACATACCACAGAGTAGACAGTAGCCTCCTATATACCTTAGTTTTAGCTGAAGCATTGAAATGTCCTTGGCAACCAAACTCCTCTGGCAGATTTGTGCCTCTGTCTCCATCAGTTTTTTTTTTTTCATTTTCATTTTTAATGCTATTGACCTGTGAGGCTGCTTCTGAGACTGTTCCAGGAGAAGCCACTCATCTCCATGACAGAACCTTTGCACTAAAGCAGCACTCACATCTCCTTCTGATCTCAGTTTTTCATTCCTTGCTCTCGGCCTTTGTTCCCTTCCTATCTATTCTATTGGCTTTGCCAACACTGCGTTCTTGCTTGGATTCATTTTCTTTCCTTTCATTGGTTATCCATCTTTCTTTCTTTGGTTAAGTGAGAATCTAAATAGCATGACAAACTCACAAAAATTGGTGAAGAACTTCTTTAACTCCTTATCATCATGCCCAGAAAGGAAAAGACTTTCTGGGAAATAAAAATTTGAGACATGCCATTCTCAAGTCAAGCAACTGGCCCATTTTTGTGGAGTGTTCATAACTTACAGAGTAACAGAGGACGTTTATAGAAACAGATGGCAGTTCTCTATGTAATCATATCAAATGGGCAAAGTATTCTGAGCACTGCCAATTTCCACCCAAGAACCCCTTCTTGTCAATAATATCTCATAATGTTTGTTGAGTACCTACTATATGTCTGACAGGGTGCCACACTCTTTATATACATCTACTCATTGAGTTATCATAATTAAATAACATAAACATCTCAGTCTCACAAGCGTGAAAACACACTTAAAACAATTAAATAGGTAGAAAAAGAGCTAAACTAACTTAGTTAATTTGACCACTATGTATATCACACAAATATATTTCAAACATGTATTATCTTCCTTTTGATAGAAAGAAATTCCATATTAGAAAGATAGGATATGATGCCTCTATATGTTAAAATTTAAAGACTGAATTGATTTTTCTTGTGTTAGAGCTTTTGTTATTCAGACAAACATACGCAAGGTAAACAATTTATTTTTTTGACTAACAGTTTCAGAATTATTGCTGTGCCCTGGAGGGAGGCCATGATAGAACAAAGCAAGCACTCCAACCATAGTGGGCATGAAGCATCAAAGAGAATGATTATACTTCAGGCTTTCTTCTTTTTCCCTTTGATTCACTCTTGTCTGCAGCCTATGGGATAGCAGCATCCACATTCAGGAAAGGACATCTTGCTCTCAAGATACTTCCAGACCTGTGCTCTTGCTCATCTTCTGGGTCTTCTGAATATAACAAAGCTGATAATCAAAATGAATCATCATAATGTTGGGTGGTAGTGGCTCGTGCCTTAAATCCCAGCACTCAGGAGGCAGAGGCAGGTGGATCTCTGTGACTTTGAGGTCATCCTGGTATACAAGAGTGAGTTTCAGGACAGGCTCCAAAGCTACAGAGAAACTCTGTCTCAAAAAACAAGAAAACAAAACAAAACAAAGAACCAAACAAAAAGATGGATCATCATAAACCCAAGTTCATTTCATTACATCAAAGCCCAAATCTCATGTGTAGGGGACCCACACATGAAAATAAATAAGAGAAGGAGAAAAGGTTCCCCAAAAGGACCAGCACACAGACAAAATACTACAAGTCTCAAGATCAGTGAATCTCCAGCACAGGAGTCTGAAAAGGGACACTTTCATCATGGAAATTCCAAAGAGCTGTAGTGTGGGAGAATTGTCTGTATTCTGTCAATCATGTTTTGAATAAACACTGATTGGCCAGGCAGAAAGTATAGACAGGTCAACCAGACAGGAAGTAGAGGTAGGGCAATGAGAACAGAATTCTGGGAAGGAGGAAGTCCATTCCTCCCATTCCTACCCAGACCACCAAAGAAGTAAGATGTGAGCTGTCCAGATGAGAAAGGTACCAAGCCATGTGGTTAACATAGAGCTAATAAGAAGACTGAGCTAATTGGCCAATCAGTTTATAACCTAATGTAGACTCTCTGAGTGGTTTTCTTTGGGGCTTGCCAGCTATGGGGTACTGGGCGGTACAGAAACCCCAACAAGCAGGCCCCTCATGTTACAGAGCAGGGGTAAACATTAGGTTGTCAGACTGTCTAGAGAGGAAAACACACCATCTGTCTTAACAAACACAAAGATAACTGAATCCTGCCATTCATGGCTTTAGTAAAACATGTTGTATGCAGAATTTTTTACTAACTAGACTTCCCTGCTAAACCTAAGTTGTTTCCCACAATTCCTCCATCAAGTGTGAAAGAAAAATGAAAGCTTCCCTCATAGAACACTAGACGCTGCTCTCTCTGAAAACAGGAGGGGAAAGCAGGAATGAGGAAAACAAGGCGTTCAAGAGGCAGAGGGTGCCAGAATGCAGAGGCAAAAGCAATCTGCAGAGCAACTGTGAAGGAAAAGCTGAGGATGATGTAGCAAAACCACTGATTGGGATAAGGAGCAAGAAGATTCTAAGAGATGCATCATCAGGTAATAAAGCTGCTGAAGTATCTATTAGGGCTAAACACAGGGTTATTTTATCCTTTTTTGTGGGGTATCTGGGACTTGAACCCAAGGTCTCATGTATGTTAACCAAACACCTGCCATTGTGATATAGCAGAGACCTGAACATGTAGATGACAGAGAGGTACTTAATGGTACGGCTATAGATGGCCAGAACGCTCAGCTACGGGGTATTTTAGCCAAAAGGGGTAAAAGAAGTTGTATGGGGCAATTGATAGGAAGAAAAACAATTGATTCATGGATTAAATTGTGCTGATGTCTCACCAGTTAACTGAAGAGTAAGCTATACACACACAACTTTAGTGTGATGGCAAAACACTACGTGTGGACTGATTATAGCACAAGGAATAAGTAAGACTTGAAGGATAATACTGATGATTGTCATCCGCACACAAAAAAAGGTGTGGTGAAGGGGACCTGGCAAGCTTCTGAGAACATTTGATTTTATAAAGATGACACATTTCCCAAATGAATCTCGACATGCAATGTCAGCCTAAACCAAATGCCAGCATGGTTATTTAAACATAAAGTAGAAGATTATTTCTGCAGCTTCTCAAATCAAACATGTGATATTGCATCGAGTGTGCCTTCTATCAGATATAAAAGTTTATCACAAAGTCTCAGTGATTCTGGTAACGTCTCAAATGGATCCGTGGAATTAAATGTCCTCATAATTAAGTAATTTAAAAGCAATTGGGACATAATAAATTAACAAAGCCAATCTGCTTAGTGAATAACTAATGCAAGGATAGAGAAACAAACACTTTCATACATTACCAACTGGACTGGAGAGCGTTGCCACCTCAGAAAGTCTGTCAAAAGCCTGTCATTGCCCTTAGCTTTGCAATCACATTCATTGGCTATTACCACAATAACGTGTATAAGACTAATAAACCATTTTATTGTAGTAAACGATGAAAGCAGCATGCATCTGAAGTATCTATTTCCAGAAAGTATTTCCAGTATCAATGTGTATGTGTGTGTATATATATATGTGTGTGTGTCTAAATATATATATGGAAATACACAAACACACACATATATACTTATGGAAAAAGTAGATAATTATGTGTTTGGAAATCTATGGTCTTGATATATACATAAATAATATTATTAGCATATATAATGCTATATAAAATGCAATACCAAAAATGTGGAAAAATGTGACAGCAGCTCATTAGTTCTATGTGTATATAGAAAACTGTTAAACTCTTGGTGCTGATAACATTGTCTTTTCTAGCCAAGGGAAGCGCCACATAGCTGAACTACCTATTGGGTGTCAAGTCTGGGATAGCATCTTTTCATGTATACCATTTTGAAGCTCTTGAATTTTGAACCATATAGCTATAAATAACTCAAAAATGTTTAATCTTAAAATAAAATGATTAAGAATACAATGTACTTTTCATAATTGGTTTTGGGACTGAGTTGGCAATTCTTTAATAGCCCCATTAAATATTGCTATTGGAATCATGGCCTGGCACAGTTATCAGGTAAGGCTACGGTATTACCTTCCATGGCAGCTTGGACATCATTCTGTTAAAACATTCATCATGTGATTTCATAGTCATCTATCAATAGGTTAGCCTCCCTTCCTATGCTGAGAGGGCCTCAACGGGGCAAAGACAAATATTCATAGATTCATTTATTCATTCATTCACTAAATGCTAGACAAGGTGTTTATTCAACCATGTATTGTTGGTGCCTGGCCTTCAACTGGCATATAAAAATTCAGTGTACCACTTTCAAATTGATGCATGAATGAATGAATAAGGTGTGTTCAGTGATTCATAATAGGGCTCAAGATGACTGCCCCTAAAATTCAGTATTATCGGTATTCCTGACTCCCAGAAATGTTAACTTTTCTCATGTGAATATTGAAACCACAGTCAGGTTGAAGATACACCCAAGAAAGGAAACTCTTGTTCTGCTTGCATAAAAATTAAACATAGTCATTCATTCAGACACAAAGGAAATTCTTTCAAGTACTATTTTGTTACTTTGCTTTCTTGTAAATCTGCATATTTGGAAATCATATAATTGTATCTAACAGAATGGACAGACCTACATGATTAGTATTCAATGTGAAAATGTTTCATGATTTCAGGCATCATAACATTTGGGAAGAACCTTTCCCTCAATATCCCTAGGAGATACAATGTCTTGGTAGAGATAACAAATAAAATCAGTGTGGATGAGTGATTGCCATATAACTTGCCAGTGGAACAACCAGATTTAAGACAAATGAATCAGTTCTGAGGCCATTGTTGTATCTATTTCCTCTCTCAGGCTGAAACCCACAGCTATGCTGAAAGGGAAGAAGCCATAGATAAATGTGAGTCAGCTCTGACACACAGAGCTGATGAAAGGGATTTGGTGTTATTAGAAGTATTGAGTGAGACCTAGCTGACTGACACACACAAATGTGGCAATATTTATTCTGTTTAAAACCATGAGTGTCAGTGTCATTTTAAAAGCTACCTGGGCACGCTGAGTGAAGAAAGCTATAAGGACTCTACGCTTATCATGCAGCTGCTACGTGATAACCTGACGCTTTGGATCTCAGACATGCAGGGCGATGGTGAAGAGCAGAATAAAGAAGCGCTGCAGGATGTGGAGGATGAAAATCAGTGAGACGTACTAAAGCCAACAAGAGAACACATCTCTGATCACCCTCCCTCCCCACCCTCCCCTTGGAAGTTCCCCATTGTCACTGAGAACCACCAAATTTGACTTTCACATTTGGTCTCAGAATTTAGGTTCCTCGGCTTGGGCACCTGGGAGCCCCTCTAGGGTCAAGTCTCTTGCCAACCCTAAGGTGGCTCCCTTAACTAAGAATTGTGCTTCCGTGCTCCCCTATCCAACCTTCCTTTATCCCAATCCTCCTTTTTCCCCAAGTTCCCCCTTCCTCCCCTTCTCCCTTTTCTCTCCCCATCTCCCCTTACCCCCATCCCACCCCACCCCCAAGATCTCAATTTTCTCCCCGGCAACTTTGTCTACTTCCCATAGCCAAGAGGATAACTATATGTTTTTCCTTTGGTTCACCTTCTTACTTAGCTTCTTTAGGATCACCAATTGTAGGCTCCGTGTCCCTTATTTATGGCTAGAAACCAATTATGAGTGAGTACATCCCATATTCCCAGTTAATTCCTTGGGCAGCTGGGGATAGGGAACCTGAAATGACGCTATCCTATAGCAATAATGACGAATATCTTGCATATCATCATAGAACCTTCATCTGGTGATGGATGGAGATAGAGACAGAGACCCACACTGGAGAACTGGACTGAGCTCAAAAGGTCCCAATGAGGAGCAGAAGGAGGGAGAACATGAGCAAAGAAGTCGGGACCACTGAGACAGTAGAGCTGATCTATTGGGAGCTCACCAAGGCCAGCTGGACTGTGACTGAAAAAGCATGGGATAAAACTGGACTCTCTGAACATGGCGAACAATGAGAGCTGATGAGACGCCAAGGACAATGGCAAGGGGTTTTGATCCTACGTAATGTGCTGGCTTTGTGGGAGCCTAGCCAGTTTGGATGTTCACCTTCCTAGATATGGACGGAGCGGGGAGGACCTAGGACTTACCACAGGGCAGGGAACCCTGACTGCTCTTTGGACTGGAGAGGGAGGGGGAGAGGAGTGGGGGGAGGGGGAGAAGGGTGGGAGGAGGGGGAGGGAAATGGGAGGCTGGGAGGAAGTGGAAACTTGTTTTTTTTTCTCATTTTCTCAATAAAAAAAAAGATTAAAAAAAAAGAATTTAGGTTCCTGCCCTGTTGTTTTTCTTTCTTCCTCTTTTTTTTCTCCCCTCCCCTCTTTTTTTTAAACAAACAAACAGTTTTTCAGAAGTTCTTAAAGGCAAGAGTGAATTTCTGTGGATTTTACTGGTCCCAGCTTTTAGGTTCTTTACGACACCAACAGGACTGCATAGAGGCTTTTTCAGCATTACTGTATTGTCTCCAGCCACACGGGCAAGATCATCAATAGAAATGGAAATGACATTTGAAAGCCATTAGACTTCTAGGTGATGCATCTAAGAAAGATTAATCACATGATAGAGGCGCATATGTGCTGTCATTTTTCCTTTTTTAATTGTTTAAATTGAAATTTATACCAATGTTTAAACTTAATTGGATATTAGCTTGAGATGTTTTGGGGGAGTTTGTTATAATGGTTTTGCTGTCAAATGTGTTTGGAACTCTGCTGAAGTGTTGCTGAAAGGCATGGTGCTGGTAACAGTTCAACAATCCATGGCTGCTCATTCTTGCCGACTCCTCCCCCTCTGAAGCAGGTTAGCATTGAAGGTGGTATGGAAGCCTGCATGCGTGTTCAACTCTCTACCTTTCCCCTCGCTCCTTAGCCTCCTTCCCTCTTCCTCCTCTTCCACTCGCTCAACCTCTTTTGTTCAGTATGTGTAACTTGAAGCTAATTTGTACTACTGGATGTCTGACTGGAGCCACAGATTCAGCATCTGTATTGTTCTTACTGAAACACAGCATGGAATTAACATTAAACTTAAATAAAACAAACCTAAATTTAAAATGCCAAATATATTATGCCTCCATCCTTTATACTTCTAAAATAAAATCTCTAGTCCAAAAAAAATAAAAATTACCTGGGAACCACAGAAAAGATTTGCTTAAACCCAGAATTTCTAAGGGAATTGAGTGATCTGGGAACCCTTGGCACCCATATGGTGTAGGAGGTCCTTCTGTTTGTGTGTTAATGAATAAAGAAACTGCCTTGGCCTAGTTGATAGGGCAGAACTTAGGTAGGCAGGAAAAATAGAACTGAATGCTGGGAGGAAGAAAGGCAGAGGAGAGAGACACCATGGAGCCGCCAGAGTCAGACATGCTGAATCTTTCCCGGTAAGCCACTGCCACATGACGATATACAGATGAATAGAAATGGGCTAAATCAAGATGTGAGAGTTAGCCAATAAGAGGCTAGAGTAAATGGGCCAAGCAGTGTTTTAATTAGCAGAATTTCTGTGTGGTTATTTAGGGGTTAAGCTAACGGGGTGGTCGGGACAAACAAGCAGCCCCTTCCTGCAACACCCACCAGCTTTAGCCACATTATCATTTTGCATTTTAATGAATTTACACTTCTCTACCCATTTCACACTCTTGTGAGGGTTTCCCAGAAGGACCTATATCATCGTTTAATTCCTAGGGCTTAGGTCATTGCTAGGTACATACACTCGATAAGTAGGGACACTAAAGAGTGCAGTGGCGGTTCTCAGTGTGACATGACAGGAGGAGGTCTTTCCTAGGTTCAGCCCCCAGCAGCAGATCCAACCAACCCTTGAAATCTTGACCAGCTCACTGATCCCCAGTGTGTGTTCTATATTCACAGTTTATGGTTCCCTTCATCCGCTTTTCTTCTTCTCTCCAGTTTGTAGACTCAATTTATTTGGTGGACCTTTCTTAACAAAACCCTTCAAATCACACCTTTAATCCCAGCACTGGGGAGACAGAGGCAGGCAGATCTACATGAGTTCAATGCTAGCCTGGTCTACAAAGCAAGTTCCAGTACAGCCAGGACTGTTACACAGAGAAACCCTGTCTCAAAACAACAGCAATACTAATACCACAAATAAAAAACTTTTCTTTATAAAGTTAAAAAAAAAGAAATTGAGTTTCTATGCTCTCTTCTGGGAAATGGGCCATGGGAGGGTTATTATGTGACTTATAAGGGCATGCTTTATTTCAAAATTCTATAATTTTGTATAAGTGTGAATAATGTCAGAAAAGAGGCAGGGGTGGTGACAGATCAAAAAGTAAGAAATATATCACAGAGCAACTACTATGTATTAAACTCTGGATTAAATGCACCCAGAACTATACCAAAAAATGTCTGCAGGAGTTCAAGGAATACCACCTCAAATAAATGGCATTTTGTGAGCTAGGTGTCGGGGGACACACCTGTAATCCTAGAATTCTGGGTGTGAAAGCATAAAGCTCATGAGGTCAAGGACAGCCCGAGCTACTTAGAAAAACACATCTCAACAAAACAAAAGAAAAGTAAGAGCAGAGAGCCACTTCTGAATTCAGCAAGAATAGGAACAGCAAGGGGGAAAGGATGTTTTCTGGCTTTCCCTTACCTGCCTAATGACGGATCCTCCAGACGGAAGGCACCATCACAGTCCGAGGGTCCTCGTCTAGGAATCTCATCACAGAAGAAAGAGGAGGTCAGCATCAGTAGGCTTTGTCGCAGGCCATCCCTCATCTCTGGTCTATACGCATCAAAATGGTTTGCTTCGGAGAGATATAGGCATAGTAACACCGGAATCCTAATACTTTCAATAGCTAGAGCTATGTTTTATGATTCTACTTGAAAAAGTTTGTGCTATGTCAACCAAAGTTGGCAACTGTGAAGTATAGTGAATAAGCTTTTAACAGGTCTGTTTAGAATTATCAGCCCCTCCCCATGTAAGTTCACTGCCCTAGCTGCTTACATCTCCCTCACCTCACCCTTATGAAGAAAGGATAGATACTTCTAATTATTACTAGAATTACAGATATTCACTTATTTTTTGTGTTCACTTATATTTCCTATCCATAAGAACTTCAACTTTTCTCATTTACCTTTCTATTTATATAGACTTGCTTATCAACTATGAAGAGAAAAGGGAACACCCCCCATAGCTCTCTACATTTATTTTTTACTTCATCTTCAGAATAATCCTACAATGTAGAAACCATTGCTATTTCTATTTCCTGAATATACTAGAGAGATTTGCAACTTGAACAAGTTCTGAGACTTTGTCTGCCTAAGGAATTGGGACTTTTAAATCTGTGGTAGTCTGAATAAAAAATGGTCCCAATAGGCTTATATGCGTGAATGCTTGGTTACCAGTAGGTAAAGGTGTCTGGAAAGAATAAAATGTATTGGCCTTATTGTAGGGGTTTGTCACTGGGGGTGGGCTTTGAGGTTGCAGAAACTTATCCTGTCTCTGCTTGTGGATCAGATGTAAGCTATCAGGTATTGAGCCAGTGCCAAGACTGTCTGCTGCCATGCTCCCTGTTGTGATGGTGGTGAACTTACCCCCTGAAACTGTCGGCATCAAAAAACTCCTTCTTCTGTAAGTTGCTTTGGTCTTGGCATCTTAGCCCAGCAGTGGAAAAGTAACTAATACAAAATAATAACTTTGAGACAAGATTTTACTACATACCTCTGACTGTCTGGAACTTGCTCTGCAGATTAAGTTAGCATTGACTTAACATATTTTGGATGCTGGATTCCAAATTGTGAAACACCATTCCCAATATAACCTGATTTGAACTCTATATAGTTACAGCCCTAGAAGGTTACCTGTGTATAACATCAACCTGGAAAGTAAGAGATAGCCTGGAGAAAGAGGTACTGAAGATACATTAATCCTATGGTTGATATTTTTAATCAGGAAATTTAATTTGTTTAAGTATATAGTATCTTCCCCTTCTCTTTCCCCAGGGCTTTGAAGAGGCCTATATATTTAATTATCTAGTTCTGTGTGCCAGACTCACTTCATTCTGACATATGGCTGGCTCTGGTTTGCACAGTCAGCTCTAGATTTGTCAGGACAGATGAGTTCAATATTATTCTTTTCATTAACTTGAACTTTTCATTGAAAATTCCCAAGTATTTTAATGCAATACAGCTTTTCCTCAATTAACATTGAGTAGCCTTTGAATCATCACACATTTATGGATTCTTTTGGTCCATCAGCCAATTGCTTTCAGAAGGTCTGTCAATACGTTGTAAAGGACACTAAGGAAGTCATGGTCCCTGCCTTTCATAAGCTGACATTGTACACTGACTGGGATGCGAGTATGCAATAAGTATATGCACACTGAATGAACCAGAAGATATTTTCCAGAAAATGCTAGATCCTCTTGGCTTTCGATATGGAGCTATATGTAGCCAGAGCTTACACTTTAATACACTTATATGCTATCATATAATTCTACTTTAGCTTTTAAGGCTATGGCTGCTATGGGGGAAGGCCACAGCAGGCTGCTGACTTCCATTGACTTTACTGATAGCTTCAAGCTTCCCTGCTGAGACCATTTTCCCTATTATTGCAGTGTATCCAATTTGTAGAATCTTGGTGAAAAAAAAAACATTTCATCATTGTTACCTGCATTTTCTTAGCGTCCAATAGTCACTATTTTCTGACTTGCCATACAAATATTTTATATCCTTTCTAGCCTTTTATCAATTTTAATTGTAATGAAATTGGCTTCTTTGTAGTTACTATTAAAATCTAATTGTAATAATTACTATAAAATAAATTAGAAAAAGATTTATATTAAGAAATAAATCATGAAAGATATTAAAATGAAGAATGATAAAAATGACCTAAAAGAGAGGCTGGGAGGGAGCAAAGGGGAAGGAAGAAATAGAAGAGTGCAGAAAGGAGAAAGACAGATAGAGAAAGAGAGTGTTAAAAGAGAAACTAAACAATCGTTACACTATAGAAGAGCAGAATTTTACAAATCGATCAAAATTGATTACTCCTGAAAGACACAGATATCATTTTGCCCGAATCCTAATGATTTCAATAGCAAACACTATATTCTACTTGAAAAGATTCAGAACACACAGATCAAAGTTTCTCTCTATAAATGAAGGTGAGTAAACTCTTAGGGGGACTGCATTGAACTGTCAATGATCCCTTCACTCCTATAAAGAGAAAATGGTGTAGCAAGTGGTATTTTCTATATGTTATCTCAGGCCTCAAATCCTGTCCACTCATCTCTTCATGGGAAAATCCAACATACACATACTGGACAAACTTACTGGCCTATCCCAGGATGCTCCATGCTCTATCTGCTTACAACTGTGTTCATCCATTTTGTCTTCCTGAGCATCCTTCTTTTTCTTATTTGATAAAGTTCTTGCTCAGGTTAGTTAAGGCAACATTTTCTTTTTAGAAAGATTATGTTCCTTTCCTTCCATTTACTTGACATATTTATTTATTTATTGTGTGTTTATGTCCAGCAAGAGCATTTCTTTATAATCTTTCCCTATAAGTTCCAGTATAGACACTGGCAGAAGGGAAGAGAGCTTGGCATATAGTAGATTCTCTGTTGGTAGGTGAGGAAGGAAGATGAACTGTCCACCTGGAATTGGGTTATCACATCAATTGGGACTCAACTGTTGTCAGGATGAAAAACCAATACAACCTAGTTTCAGCAAGAGCATAGGAAGGCTGTGGAACTATGGAGGCAGAAGTATGTAAAAAAGGAAGGGAGCTAAGATGTTGGAAGACCTTAGACAAAGAACTACAAAGACATTAGGCTATATTCATTCTCTCTCATTTCTGCCCCCTTCCCAACTTATTTGCTGTGTTCTTCTTTACCACTGCAGAATGGATCCATCTGACACTCTCAGATCTTGAAGGCCAGGAAAGTCTACTCTTGTGTGCTGACATAGGTGATGGAAGTCTCAAAAAAGAGAGAGCATCTCCAGAGTAGAGTAGACACCAAAGACATGCCCCACTATAGACTGCCGTATTTGCTAATGAATGCAAGGAACAGCCAATAGCTGCAGGGCTTTTCTCAGCAAGCTTGGATGCTAAAGAACTCCTTTGGCTGGTTATCTCAAAGGAGTGACAAAGGACACATTTTATTTTCTATCATTTTCTAAAATCTATACCAGTCTCTTCCTCAGCATCTACTCTCTAATTTGGGTTATTATGAGGAGGAGTATATCTTGGAACATAACTTTGTAATTAATCTTGTGAAAATCTGCACATTATAGCTACTGATGCATTCTTCATTTCCCCTTATGTTCCAGATCGGAAAAGATGTAACTGGATTCTTATAGTCTATGCAAAGAAGGTGATACTCTGGAGGGACAGAATATGAAAATCCCCCAAATAGCCCAGAAAACCAAGTTAAGCACCTTCAGTATAGTTTTTAGAATTGATGAGTGTGGAAAGTCATTGATTGGAGAAATGGACTAACTGGCTCTATATTTCAAATAGTTATGACAGTTGTGAAAAGGATGAATTATCTTGGAAAATGAGTGGTTGGGAGGTGATTGTATTTGGGTATCAAATGAGTTTTTTAAGCCCACAACTACTATAGTAGAGGAAATAGAAATAAGAGAATAATTGGGGCCTATAAATATTATTATTAAAGACCTATTTAAGACTTTGTAGAAATTGCTAGGCATCCTGGTACATGCCTGTAATTCCAATACTGGGAAGATAGAATGGGAATGAAGAATTTGAAGCCAGTCTGGGCCACGGGACCCTATTTCATAACACCCAAATAAACAAAAGTTATGACCATTTTCTCAGCAGACTATTGAAGAATGTGGAGAACTCCTACAGCTCTTTCCTGACTCAGGGGTAGAAAAGATCATTAAAAACAAAAGGGAATGAAGAGAGTATTGATGTCAATTAGATCTAGAAGTAAAGGAGTTTAAAGGTAGCATGTAGGTGTCAAGCCTGATGACTAATCGTCGTAAGCAAAGGACAAAGAAATTGTAAGTCAGGTAGAAGACAGATGCCCTGGTTTACAACCCTTACCTCTGGCATTCTCACAGGACAGACATTCTCATGTATGTGTACGAGCATACATAGAGCACACATGTATATCTAGTGTGAGTCTACTACATCCGAGTGGTTGATGTATTTTAAGCCATCGTGCAATCACTCAGTCCTACAAGAAAACATTTTCTCCACTTAATGGGTGAAACCTCTGGACCCGAGATGAAGAAAGCCACTTAAGGTCTTGCAGTTCACTAAACAGCACTGAGAGATCTGACTCTACCCCTGCTGTCCTGCAAACTTGCACTCCTTCCACTACCGCACAAAGCCTCCCTACAGGCAGGCTGGAGATTGGGCTAGAGTCTCAACGGCAAACAGTTTTGAGTTCAAGTGTCCTGTAAATGTTCATGTGTGTGTGTCGTCCCCACATGGAGGTTATAAATTCTTTGAGGGTGAAGACAGCACTATAAATTTTTCTTACCTCTTTCTATAGTACCTCATGCAGCTCTGAACACAAAAGAAGCCTCACCAAATGCTTAGATTGATCAATGACCTGGTCCCTGGTGACAGCTGCATAGCATCTTCATGTTGAGATTGTAATCCTCATGAATCATTTATTTAAAAGCCTCTCTTTGTTTGGGTAGAGTTGCAGGCAGCTACAATCCAGGAGAAGACAGAGCTTGTGGAAACAGGAATAAAATAGTCAGCTTCATCTGCCAGCCTTGCCATTTCCCAGTCTCTGCTCCTTCATTCTTTTTGTGCTCCACAAAGGACTAACTGACGAGGACCAGAGTCTGTCATGCTTCACAAAGGCCACAGGCACCCCACACTACCTTGTCACTGCTCCTGCCATGGACATTCATCCTCATGAAATTATTAACTCTCAGGGAGGAGCTTCATTGTGACACTTGCCCAAGTCAGTCTGCAGATTTCATCCCTCTCCAGAAGCAACGGCTGATGGCTGCTTAGGGTAGGAGTTTAGAGAAATGAATCGCAGAGGTCAACGGAAGCATTTGAGAGCTACTGATGCCTGATAGCTCTTCAAGGACAAAGGCAATAACAACTGTCACCTGGACCAGTCCCTACCATTTCCTAAAACATCTAATGCTAACAGTAATAACAACTCCCATTTAGTGACTTCATCTACTATTTCAGAAGCTGGTTAAGTACATTAAATAACCCCCAGTTAGTTAAAACTGAAGGAATTTGCTCAGGAAAACAGTTCTCTGGATCACCCTAATGTCTATCCATTGAAGGGTAGAGAGACCGAAAGGAGGGAAGAGATGCACAATGTGTAGAGCTGAGGGATGGAAATGCTCTAAAGCTCCAGATTATGTCCAGATCCCTGAGACATTCTTTATATTTTATTGGAATTGAGACTATATCCGAGAGTGAGAGATTTGACTCACTGTGAGATGTGCTTAGATAAAAACACTTACTGTTCCCCCAGAAGACCCAAGTTGAAGTTCCAGCACCCATGCCAGGCAGCTCACAACCATCTATAACTCCAGTTCCAAGGGGTCTGATGCCTCTGCTATTTGACAGCATCTGCATTCATATGTACACACCCACCCACCCACCCACCCCACCACACACATACCCATACTTAAAATAATAAACAATAAATCTTACAAAGACTGTATCTGAATCATTTGCTCTTATGTTAGCCATATCTTATATACAGGGCATACTCGAAGTTTATGTAGAATAGAGAAGGAATTATTACAGGAACAATTCAAGTTCTTTCTTGTATACAAAAAATACTAGTTACATCCAATCTGAGGACCAAAAAAAAATTATTTTTCTTCAAGTATAGCATACTATTCATGTTTCATATCATCTGATCCAATCATCTTTCAAATATCAAAATGTCAATATGAGTAAAGGCATATTAGGCTCTGGAGAATTGTTTGGAACTTAGGGAGAGAGACTCTGCCTACCAATGTCGTTTCTGTTATATCACTAGTGGAGCCCTGACTAGCAACAGAGAATTCAAAGCAGGTGATAGGCCTGCAGGTCCATGACTGGGGGAACTAGAGACAAATGATTTTCCTAGACCTTTATTTTGTCATTCACTGAAGTGGAGCTTTAAGCTATGTTAGGACAGTCGAAAAGCACAGCGTCTATAAGATGCTTAGGGGATGGAGCCGAAATCAAACCATGATCTAGCTCACTGCAGAGGCAACTCAATGCAAACAGAGCTTGATGCGAAATAGCTTCTGATTGAAGCACTTGTCAGAGAACGGCCAGTAAGAGGTCACCCAAGAGATATGGTTAAGGTCATTGCAATAGGAATTATCAGTCTTCTTTTTAACTAACAAACTAAAGAAAATGAGAAATCATAGATCAACTGTAATTCTCTTCTTCCCTCAAAATGGCTATTAGATTTTAATAGTTAATACATTAATAGTTAATAAGTTAGTGAGACAATGGAAAGGAAGATCATATTTAGAGAAGTTTCTATGAAGTCCCATTTATATTCCATTATTTTTAATGAATAAAAAGGATCAGCGTCTACTCATACTTAAAGCAGTGATAGTTAATTCTGGGATAGGCTTTTTTTGTGATCCCTCTCCCTACTTGATCTTGGATTAAAAATGGTCTAAATTTGTTAGACTCTTTTGCATTAATCCTCAGTCAGATGGTAAATATGTCATTTGAGATTTGAGAGGAAATGTATATTGTTGTTACTGCTTTTAGGGTCTCATGAAGTCAGGCTGATCTTCTGTAGTCAAAGATTGTTCATTAGCTTCTGGCCAAGCAGAACCAAAATAACCACACAGAAACTATATTAATTAAATCATTTCTTGGCCAATAGTTCAAGCATATTTCTAGCTAGCTCTTATATCCTAAACTAACCCATCTCATTAATCTGTGTATCACCACGTGGCAGTGACTTACCCGCAAGGTTCTGGTATGTCTATCTCCTGCAGGTGGCTACATGGCTTCTCTCTGACTCTGCCTACTCTTTCTATAGATCCCTTTCAGTATGGTCTTACTCTGTTAAGCCATTGGCCGAAAGCAGCTTCTTTGTAAAACATATTCACAGCATACATTACCTCCTTCTTAGACCTCTGAGTGCTGGGATCACAGGTGTGCATTTGGTTTAAGATATGTTCATTTGAGAAAGAATAGTCTATATTATCTCCCATCTGTATTCCAAAACCCACTTAGAGCAGTGGTTCTCAAACTCTGGGTTGCAACTTCTTTGGGAAGTTGAATGACCTTTTCACAGGGGTCATATATCAAACATCCTGCATATCATATGTTTACATTATGTTTCATAACAGCAACAAAATTACGATTAGGAGGTAGCAATGGAAAAATTTTATAGTTTGAGGTCATCACATCATGTGGAACTGTATTAAAGGATCACAGCATCAGGAAGGTTGAGAACCATTGCTTAGAGGATGGAAGAGCCAAGGCGTAGAAGACACCTGGCTTCCCGTTGTTAGGTGGAAAAGCCATGTGCTAGGAAAGGACAGGGACAAATGGACTGCTGAGTGGACAATGAATAAGCATACATTGCGAGGAAACACTGTGCAGCTGGATGTGTTTGTTACAGAGCACTAGCTGACCCAATCAGTGTGCCCCAAAACATATCTTGCAGATGTATGGCAATAGATGACTGAGTGAAGTTCAGTAGGAAGAGAAGTTTCCTCAGTAGGGAGGCCCAGTCGCTATGGCTGCACTTATCAAGATCGTATATGCTACAAAATAGAGTAACCACCAAGAGACACCTTCTCACCTCACATCTTTCCTCACAGCTGCTAGAAGTACAATGAGGGCAATGCTCGGGGTGATACATAAGGAGGGGTGGCAGAGAGCATCACCACTTCAGAATGAGCTAGGAACTCGAATGGCTAAGTCTACAAATCGGATCCAAGAGATTGAATGAGAAAACATGGAGAATTTCAGCACAATCACGCCAAACCTGCCTGTTCTTCTTTCTGCCTCTATCTCTTTGATCACCTCATGTGATGATTGTAGAGAAAAAGACGTTCAATCACAAAATATCCTTGCCAGCTGTCTGCCAACTCTTTTTTTTTTACCTATTAGTACAAATTAGGTAGGGTATCAAGTTCCACTGAATACCTAAATGATCCATTCCTGCCTGTAAAACTAAACAAAGAATTTCCCTTAGGCTTTCCTAGCATGAAGTAAAAGACTCCAGGAATGGGTGAAGTGATAACAAAATTATTTTGTCATTATACAAGGTATGTTAGCAGATGGAAACGAATGAATTATTTTCAGAATTTCAAATAGTTCTAACAGAATCCATAATTTGTGTGAGAGTATGTAGCAATGACTATTTAAATGAGCTGTGTCTTTTTATTTTATCAAAAATATATACCACCAAACACAATGCAATTATTCTGTGTTGATCAAAAGACATCTGATCAGACATTTTAGATATATTAAATACGCTAAGAGAACATTAATTGTTACTTATTGAATGTTAGGCCAAATACTTTAAAACTTGAGACTTTTTTAAAGACTTTTCTTAACAAAGGACCTTTTGCTAAAAAAAAAAAAAGGAAAGAAGGAAAGGGGGAAAATAGAAAGGTTATGGGGCTAGAGAGATGCCAAGCAGTTAACAGCACTTCCCTCTCTGGATTTAGGGGACCAGATATCTGTCAATATGAACTTTCTACAAAGATTGGTAGGAAAGCCAAGAAGCCCATTTGAAGTGTATACTGTAGGAGGAAATGAATAAAGATAGGAGGGAGCATGAAAGAGAAAACACCAGGGTGTGTGTGTGTGTGTGTGTGTGTGTGTGTGTGTGCATGTGTGTACTCATGTAACAACAGGAAACAAGCAAAAGTTCTCCAACTGTGGAATTAAATAAAGGTCACTCCGATGAGAACAAACAGCAATATATTCACAATATGCTGCAAATCAAGAGATTGGGCCATCACTCGGGTTTGGCAGAGAGTCAGAGGTAGGCCGAGGAAATATAAAGCTATTGTAAAAGGACAGGTAGGTTTCAGGTATGTTCTCGCTGGAGGGTGTGAACATGGGAAGACAGATCAATGCATAGAGGTGAGGCATCACCTGTGACTGGTTTGGGGAGTCCATTGACCTTTTCTCCATTGGCCCTGGGTTGAGAGCAGTGAGGATGGGCATAAGAAGAACAATTTAAAGAGGAAGGCAGTCAGTCATTAACCAAGTTCTGAATGTTCTGGGCTGATTGCTGCAGGGGCTATGACTTTACATCCTGGGACGGTGGCTGTGGGACTTGTGCATGGCAGTTCTATTTCCATGTGTGCTCTGACCGTTTGTATGTGCCGTCTCGTGCTCCCTCTCCCTTCTCTGAATACGGGGACCTGATTTTAGGGCAGCAGGTTTGTTTTTCCCTTCACTTTTCACTCCTTTCCTTTTCTACACCATCCTATGCACTTCCACCATGTGCAGTTCCAAGGGCGGTCCCCCATGGATGAACTTGTCCTGTGCCTTACCCGATGATGGGAACACAACTCCGACATCAAGAGCATTCGCTACCCTACAGTGCTGTCATTCCATCAGCTAGGACAAGGCTTAACTCACATCACTGCTTTTTTTCTGAGCTCCTGTTTCTTCTATAATTTGAACCACATCATTAAACACATAATTATGAAATGTTTCAACCGATTTTCATTAATTTGTGCATGTTGATCTGATCTCCCTAAGTTTAAAGTGAAGGCTGTATCACACAGCTCATGCCTGCTCTTGGGTTTCACAATAGCTTGAAATGCAGGCTCAGTCTATACAGTAAATGTGCTGTGGAGAGCTTTGAATAGTTTTTGGACACAGTACTACCTGAGGGAGATGATCTAAATCTAATTCATTATTTTCTTTATTATCATCATTCCGGGTGTGAACTTCAGCACTGATCTTTCCAGCGTCCTTGGATAAGAAGGTTTTGTGCACTGAAGCCCCAGGGTCCTGGAGCTTTTCTCTCACATCAGTAAAAAAGTTAAAAGAAGAAAGGTCTGAGATTTGTTTTTAACTTGCAGGTCCTGTTTAGCAGTGCCCCCTCTGAATAATCCATAAGATATATATTGGGTTTTCCAACAGGAGAGTTGTGGGGTCCAACCGGTCAGAAGAAAATTAGAGTGTATTGGATTCTCAAGCATCCTGGGAACAGTCAGAATTGGGGTGACAAACATGGGAATTCAGTCAACAACTATATGAGGATGGGAACTTTTCTTTGGAGAATTCTCTGTGTACTTCTAAGAAGACTTCAAGACATGCTTTGTGGAGTAGAATCAAAGAACACACACACGCATAGATCATGTAGACTATGGGGAATGTAGTACTGTGTGTACATACAGAGCCTTATTCACATAGATGATGTGGAATATGGGTAACGTAGTACCATGTGTACATACAGAGCCTTATTCACTGACACAGCTCTTTCTAGGTGGGAAGAACAAGTGATACGCTGAAGTGACTCATACCAGCCCATCCCAGACAAACAGTCCCTTTTCAGAAAATGCCATTATTAGTTATGATACCACTGGTCACCAGAAATCAGCCATATTGAGAACATTTGCACTAGACAAATTAGTTAACTATATGAATCAGGACTTTCCTTGTATTCTCTAAACAGAAAAGGGGGTACCATCTTCATTTCTAGAACACCATCAATGACAAGATCTAACAAATCCTGAGTCTTCCATACAAGGTTAAAATGACTTGCCCAAGATTGCATATCTGTCCCGATAACGGAGAGGCTGAAGAAATATCTGTGTTTCTGATGCTCCTTCATTGCTTCCCGGAAATGGAATCTTTATTATTCACAATGGCATCAACTCCTTTCTTCCCTTCGGATCAAGGAAAGCTCCTGTTCGTAAGTCCAGATCGCTCTTTTGTGTCAGAGCCCAGCTCATAAAATGCTATTAAGTGAATTACTGATGACCTAATTCCCAGCTGCAGGACACATTCCATTAGGGGCAGGCCAGCTGCCAAGATGTGTCAGCAATGACTGGATGGCAGAGTGATTGAAACTATCCTGCCTGGAGTGGCTGGGCCTCTGAGAGTGAGTTCATAGTCAAGAGGAGCTGCTCCTTTCCCCAATGTCAGACTCAGGTCTTCTTCTGGGAACCCAATTCACCAGCTTCAGAGAACCTTGTCGAAGTACCAAGGAGAACCATTACAAAAGCGTCATTCTGCGCTAAGTGACTAAAACAGCAAAAATTCAGTCATCATTTATTGACTAGCCTTGCAATTATTTTTTTGTTTCCATGGCAGGACTTCCTTTTTTTTGCTTGCCTTTACTGCCAGGTCGTCCATTTTCTTCCTACTTTCTCTAAAATGTTCTTCATCTTATGCATTCATTTTGTGTGTCTGGTGGAGGTCACACCTGTGCCACATTGTCCACGTAGAAGTCAGATGACAACTTACAGAAGTTGGTTCTCTGCTTCCACTATGTGGGGATAAGAGATGGGACTCAGGTTTCCAGACACACATCTTTACCCACTGAACTATCTTGCTGGCATGAAGCTTTATTTAAAACACACACACACACACACACACACACACACACATTGAGTTTTTTAATCATATAATAAGGAAGAGTAAGAAGAACATATATCTTTTCAATTTTCATTTACCACAGAACTTGCATGTGAAAACTGGTATATGCTTGTGGGGAAACTGTATCCTAAATCAAAATTAGGTGTGTCCCATGTGGGCCATTTCATAGTTGACATTTACTTTGTCTCAGAATTGGCACAAGGGTTAAGTAAGCTAAAAGACTTGGTAAGCTAGAAAGAAACAGGTGATTATAAACATACTGCTAAGTAGAGAATGGAAAGTATTTCAACTGAATCCAGTCAACCGCTCAGGAAGAGGAAATGATACAGTGAAGTTACCATCTGGGCAGTAGTCAGGAGGCTGATCCTAATATTGACCTCCTCTCTAGTCAGCTTTGGTGTTCCCCTAGCTCTTTGCTGTCTGTGAATGAGAAGGTGATTGATGGGAGGGTCATCAGATCCCTTCTAACTCAGAAAAGTCCTGTCTAAAAGCTTAAAGTCAGCCACGGGCAGTCATTGCCTAGAAAGCAGGTGCTCCGTTCTCTTTCATTCTTCCCTTCTCCTTTTCCTTTACCTATTTCGCTTTATTCTCCATCTTTCTATTTGGAATTCATTGTTTTATGTTTTGTTTTGTTTTAATTTTGTCTTCTCTTCCTCTGCCGCTTCTACTGATGATGCCAGTTAGTGACTCATTGTTATAGTCTTTCCTAGAAACTGATGGAGGAAGGTCATTAGTTAAGTAATAAAGAAACTGCTTGGCCTCATAGGTTAAAACATAGGTGGGAGGAGTAAACAGAACAGAATGCTGGGAGGAAGAGGAAGTGAGCTCAGACTTGACAGCTCTGCTCTCTGGAGCAGAGATGCCATGCTCCTCTCTCAGGGGCAGACACACGTGATGAAGTTCCAACCCAGGATGGACGTAGGCTAGAATCTTCCCGGTAAGCGCACCTAGCAGTGCTACACAGATGATTGGAAATGGGCTAGTCCAGGTGCGAGAATTAGCCTAGAAGAGGCTAGATAGAAATGGGCCAAGCAGTGTTCAAATGAATACAGTTTGTGTGTTGTTATTTCGGGCATAAGCTAGCAGGCGGCCGGGGTGCTGGGGATGCAGCCCCGCCGCTCCTATTACTACAAGATACCATCACAGAATATTGACCGCTAGTGCAAAAAAAAATATGTAAGGACATTCAAATTCATGGTGATGAATGAGTAGGGATGTTTATTGAGATAAGCAAACCAGGGGGGTTAATCCATGATTTAGGACTTTGCCCAGCATGACATTCAAAAAGCAACTTGGAAGTCCAAAGAATCTGCGGTCAGCCATGGGACTAAGAATGAAAAAAACCCAAACAACTAAATTGAGCTGACTCATGGTTATCTGTGCTTTTACAAGTTTTTCATCTGAAATTGTTAATATTCAGCTACACTGCCAAAACCCTCGGGAGATGTTTTTATTATACTTGTGTCCCTCAGCAAAGAGGGCTGGAAACAAAACCTTAGTAACTAACACTTTAGTGACCCAGGAGCGATGATCAATTAGAGCACACTAATCTTTCTTTTCTTATATGTCTAGAAATAACTGCCATCCTCTAAGTTATTTTCCTTCCAACATTTTCCACCCAAACTCAACTAAAAAAATTAGCTGCTGCCTTCTACATACTTGAGCTTGCTCTATAACTTCCCCCAATTCTGGAGCAAAAACTAGAAGGCTGGTGACCGGATGACATTCATTCCACTTAGGCCTTCTGTGACAGGGGTGGGGAAGAGTCTCCAATTGCAGGGCTGCACTCACTCCTCACCCCTGCGCCCTCACGCTAAAGACAAGATCTCGCCAGCCTGCATGGTTCTTTTATGTTAGTGTTGCCTACGTTCTAAGACGTCTGCAAAGCCTTCCATAACCATCAGGTTCTTCCTCATCTTGAGCACATGTTTTATTTTATAAGAATTTCAAAATATTCGTGTGTGTATTTTTTTGTGCTAGAATTATAGAGTGCTGTGTTCCCAGCACCTAGTGTGGGTGCTGGGAACGGAACATGGATTCTCTGCAAGGGCAGCAAGTATTCTTAGCTGCTGGACCATCTCTCCAGCCCCTGAATATGCATTTTTAGACTATTCTTTTGTATAACTTTTTCTGGAATTTTTTTAAAAGGTAAGTATGGCTTAAACTCGTAAAACCAACATGTGGCTGGTATACAACTGGAAAAATAAGAGAAAAAGTATCAGAAATTCCATTCAAAATGTCTCCTTACATACAATTTTATAATATATAATTGGCATTTTATATCAAGCAGGATATGTGCTAACAGTATATTCTGTCCCTCCCATAGTCCTTTCCCTGTATTTCTCTCTTCTGTGTCTCTCAAAGCATGCCAAGGCACCTGTCTAAATTGCTTTTCCTTTGTTTTTTATTGACTTAGCCTTCCTTGGAGTTCCCATATCATTAATTACTACTATCCAGCTCATCCAGACATTTATGAATTGTCACTGTTCTTATCAGAGTTCATGTACCTTGAAGGAAAAACCATCCCTCACTCCCGTAGCACATTCAGGCTGCAGCACACCTCAGGAAGTGTTTATTAACTGACTTGGTTTCCTTTCCCCAAGACTGGCAGACACTCAGATGGCTTGTGATGGCTTTCTTTCTTTCTTTCCTTTCTTTTTTTTCCAGACTTCCTTTTTTTTTTTTTTTTTTTTTTTTTTTGGTGCAAGCGTCACGTGGCCGTAGTTATCTAGGGCAGTAAGTAATGTTCAAGTGATTATAGCAGAAAGCTGAGATTCCATCAGCGCCCTGGGAGTTGCAGCCGGAGATCAGCTGAGCCACATGCTTAATATTTTAAACAAGAGGCATGGTCCTTTCATAGAGGTCTCTGCCGTTGATTCTCTCAAAGGATTTAATCACTAGGCCACATTTAACATTCAGTGGTTCAGACCTTTATCCAAGCTGACGTCATCTGAATCCTCTTGCAATTCAATTTTAGCATGTATTCTGCCTGAGTACCTCTCCCATCTTGCCCGTTTCCTCTTACTAGAGACCCGGCTGAATAAATAGCAGCTGATCCGGAGTCCAAGGTTTTGGAGAGTATTTAGTCAGGGTCTGTATTTAGTTACCCTGTGGGGGAAGGTGTGGGGAAAGAAAGAGGGGCGGGGCCCCTCTCACAGCAGTGGAAGCCTTTAAGAATTGACTTGGGGAAAAAGGAAAACTCCCCATCAGCTTAGGAAGGAGCCCTCCACAAGGACAGGGACTGCCAGCTGCCTAAGTAATTCAGTCCCCTACACTCTGATATCAGAAATGGTCCTTTGCAGGGTATTTCTCACACTGCTAAATAAACAGCCCTTTGCCATCACCACCACTCCTGCTGCTTCCGTTTAGATTTCTCCTGGAAGAGCAAGGAGATTGACTAACCCGGCTGAACTTTCCTGGTCTCCCGTTTGAATCCTCAAAAAGGCAGGATCAGCCCCCACATCCCCTTTACTCCTTTTTCCTATCCCTCCTCCTTCCCCCACTTGCCATCCTTTAAAAACAAACATCCTGGTTTCCCTCCCTCCTGGAGCCGCCATTGACATCAAACAGGGTCTCCATGGAAACCAGAAGCAGTCTCCTGCATCCTGGAGCCAGGTTCTCTCTTTAGGTGAGGCAGGGCCTTAGGGAGCTGCAAGAAGAAAGAGTTCCCCCTGATTAATGTGCACCCGATGAGGAGAGAATTTAGGCAGAGTGGAATTAGATAAAGGGGGGGCTCAGGGAATAAATACACTCGCAATTTTTATTTCAGTTTAAGCATAGCACAGACGAGACCTTGGAACCTTCCAAGAAGTCTCAAGGTCAAGGTCCCTGACTCCCAATCTGTCAGCATCCAACAGAGCTTAGTTTAATATGGAAATTGTTTAGGGATGCCTTAGTTACAATGAAGCTCCTACCACACTTTACACAAAAGCAAAGTATTCTCCTTGGAAGCATTGAAAATACACAAGTGAACCAATGCTTTGCCACAGGCTATTCCATTTTCTCTTCATGTAAACTGTACACGACTCCCATGTCACAGACAGAGGTGGACATGAGCATCTAGTGCAGTTACTGTCACTGTAGCCTGCACACCCAACCTGAAGGCACGGAGAAAACTCCTTGTAGTTACCTCATCCACATCTGGCTCTGCCAAGGGCAGAGCACATAACCCCCAAAGAATGCCTTGACAGTCACTCTCAAATCCTTCTGTGATGAAGCACAATCCTGTCACAGCCTACCTCTTCTGGAGGTCTTAAAGTCCTTTTCCAGAGGGGTTCTGTCCTAGACCTGGAAGTTCCATATGAGTCTCTGCAAACAGACTTTGCTGGCTTTCCTCCAGTTTAGGTCAATCTTTTGCCTTTCAATCATATTTCTGTGTCCACTGAAATAGTTTGCTCTGGAATGTTGGGTCTTCATTTCAGAAGGCCCTAGTGTGCCATGAAACTTCAGTTAAATAAAATTGCTATGCTTTTCTTGTGCTCATTTCTATTGACAGGGGTGTGACTCATAGTCTTAGGGTGGTTAAGGAGAAGATGCCACTTTCTCCTTTCCTGCAGTTCTGTCTCTTGTCATATTCAAAGACGATTTGTTATTTTCTGCTATAGCTGCAGCAAAAAAACATTTATTTGCTGAAAACAATGTAACTTGTAGTTGGATATTCTCGTCAGACTTTCTTGGAACACCAAATTCCAAATAGTGGCACAGACCTACTATTAATTATGAAAGCTTGAACTTAGGTTTAGGCTTATTCCCAACTAGCTCTTAAAACTTAAATTAGCTGTTTCTATTAATCTATATTCTGCCACATGGTTTGATTACCTCTCCTCTATACTGTAAGTCCTCAGTGTCTCAGTATCCTCTCTCAGACTCCCAGATTTATCCCGAGTTCCTGTCTCTCCTTGGAAGTCCCACCTATTTTCTCCTGCTTACCTATTTATTAGCCATTCAGTTCTTTATTAAACTAATCACAGTGACACATCCTCACATTAGATGTGTAAACTAATATTCTTTAACAACACCTTCCTTATCTAACAGTTCTGCAAGGATGTCAGAGATCACACTGGAGCAGAGCCATGGTATCTGTGGTGCTGTGCTCCTTCAAGATGTTCTAAGACAAAAACTCCATCCTAGCCTTTTCCAGACCTTAAAGCACACCTACATACTTTGACTCTCAGGCCTCTTTAGTTGCCCCAATGAGCAGTAGCATCACTTACTCCAATCTTCTTTTCTGACCCTGTCCCATTGCTTTCTTTTAAAGACTTTTGTGTCCATGGTCCAGATAGTGCAGAGCAACATCTCCATCTCAAATCTCAATTTAGTTATACTTGGTAAGTTCCTTTGGGAATTATTCTGCAAGTTATACCACATATTTCATGCTTTTTTCTTTCTTAAAAATGCTGACAAGTTGTTAACAGTTTGTCTTTCTTGTCACTAGATCTGTCTTTTTCCCAGGACAGACAAGTTTTGCTTTATTTTGTTTACAAAAAGTAGTTCATACCATCTCTATCTCCTAACCTGCCATTTACTTAGTTCCCCACTATAATTTGTGTCTGTCCTCTTCACGGCACAAAACTGTCATGCCAAAGTTCAATGTTACCTTCAAATTGCCAATATTGGGTGACATTTACCAGTCAGTTCCTATTCTTCTTGCTAGCATCCTTTGAACTCTGTGAACATTTCCTTCTTTATGAAGCTTTCTTCTTTTGGTTCCAAGATAATACTTCTTTCTCCCTCTCCCCCTTTAGCTGCTGTGCTCTTTTGGCCTTGCTGTTTATTAATCTGTAAGCATCTCATCATTTACATCTGTGTCTCAGTTACTTTTCTATTGCTGTGATACAATAGCATGGCCAAGAAAGTTAAAAAGGAGTCATTTAATTTGAGGCTTATTGTTCCAGAGGGCTAGAATTTTACCATCTTAGTGTGGAGCAGGCAGGCAGGCAGGCAGGGTGTTGGAGCAGTAACGGAGAGCTTACATCTTGATCCACAAGCACAAGGCACTAGAAAGAGAGTTAACTTGGAATGTTGTGGTCTTTTGTAACTTCAAAGCCCACTTCCAGTGACACACTTCCTCCAAAAAGTCCACACCTTCTAATCCTTGCCAAACAGTTCATCCAAATGGGGAGCAAGTATTCAAACATTATACAAACCACCACATGGATTTCCATTAATGTTTTGTAGGAACTTTCTAGGTAAAAGAGCTTGGAATCTGGTTTAAAAAATGATGAATATCAGCAGATCTAGTGAATCAAAATTCTTCAGATGCTTTGCATATTAGTTTTCTTCTTGCTGTGACAAAATGCATGACAGAGGCAACTTACAAAAGGAAATATTTGTTTCGGCTCACAGTTTTACATTATAGCCTATATTTCATATTGGAGAAAGCATGGTGGTTGGAAAGGCTCAGTCCTTGGAGATGTTTGCCTATTTGTTCATATTTTGGTGCATTATAAAGCAGAAAGTTTAGACAGGCACCAGAAGCTAATGCAAATGCAAATGGAATGGAATAATCAAAGTCTGCTGCCAAAGTTCTACACACAGGTAGATCACAGAAACTAAAGGTTTGATACCCTCCCAAATCAGGACTATCATGTAACAGCAACCAAGTATTCAAGCATGTTATTCAGGTGGGGGGGGTTATTTAAAATTCAAATTGTGTCCCTCCCTCATCAGCTCGAAGAGCAATCAGGGTTCCCTGACCTGTGGGAAGCCCAAGGACCACCCACGTCCATCCAGGTCTAGTAAGGTGAGCATCCAAACTGCCTAGGTTCTCACAAAGCCAGTACATGCAATAGGATCAAAAACCCATTGCCATTGTTCTTGAGTTCTCAGTAGTCCTCATTGTTCGCTATGTTCGGGGGAGGGGGAGGGAAATGGGAGGCAGTGGCGGGGAGGAGGCAGAAATCCTTAATAAATAAATAAATTTAAAAAAAAGAAAAACCAAAATAAATAAATAAATAAATAATAAATTTCAAATTGTGACTATCTGCGTTTATGTTATGGCTTAAAAAAATTCCAGTATTCAATGTCGTACCAGGTGATTTATTGCCTGAGAGATGTGACCTACTACTCCTTCTTTAGCCATAAGTCCCAAATTTATGACATTTGTGTGTCATTTTTTGAGGTTTGACTCATGAATGGAACTAACAATAGGTATACTGCATGAGAACTCACTGGTAGAATTGCTCAGCCTGCACTGTGTCCTGGATTCAATCTCCAACACAATGAAGCGAAAGAAGGAAAAGAAAGAGGAGAGAGGTAACTGGAGAGAGATCTCAGTAAGGTAACTTCCATATAATCGTGATGACCTACCTGTGTTCTATTTCTAGCAACTAGGTAAAAAACTCGGTGTGGTAGAACAATTATAATCCCAGAGCTAGGGTAGCAGAAATGGAAGGATAGCCGTGTGCCCTGGACAGCCAAGCAAGCCCAATCTGGGAGGTCCAGTTCCCAACGAGAGATTCTATCACAAAATCCAAGATGAACCAGTCCTGAGGCACAGCACCTAAGGTTGACCTTTGACCTCCACATGTGCATGTACATGTGCACATATACCCCCTCAAAAGAAATGTAACTGCATACCCATGAGTTTGCACAGACGCACAGAGAAAAGAAGGAAAGAAAATGTAGTTACTAGTTACCCATCTTCCCCAGATGTTCCACAAGCATTTAAAATCCATCTTACTCAAGTGAACTCATTTCTAATTCTATTTTAGCAAATGACAACCCCAAGTACCTGATCCCAAGAGCAGGCAAAAGAGTCAGAGATACACCTGTTCCCACTGTTAGGATTCCTACAAAACCACCAAACGAACAGCCATAACATATATGCAGAGGACCTGGTGCAGAGCAATGCAGGCCCCATGCTTGCTGCTTCAGTCTCTGGGAGCCCCTATGACCTCTTCTTAGTTGCTACGGTGGGCCATGTTCTCCTGGTTTCCTCCATCTCCTCTGACTCCAACAATATTGCCTCTTCCACAGGGTTCCCCATCTCTGAGGAGAGGGACCTGAGAGAGGCCTCCAATTTAAACTCTCCCAGCATAACATCTTGCTGTGAGTCTCTTCACCTGCTCCCATCTTCTGCCAGAGGAAGCCTCTCTGATGCCAATTGGTACCAATCTATGAGTATACTAGAAATACATCACATCTTAATTGGCTACCTTCCTTGTAATTCTACCAAAGTTCCCTAAGTTCCTTGGCCACAGCCACTGCCTGGTGTTTGAAAAGTTTCTAAACACACACACATACACACACACACACACAGATGCACACACACGCACGCGCACACACACACACACACATGCACACGCACGCACGCGTACGTGCGCGCACACACACACACACACACACATATATCTACCAATACCCTCTTTCTCATACATGTATTCTGAATTGTGTGCATCACTGGTAACACACTGCCTTATATTTCTCACTTGTATAATTTCTGCTCCACAATAAACTCTAATATTTTATAGCTGACAATCTTTCAAAAGTGAGATGATACATCGTCTCGTTTCCCTTTACTTCATCACTCCTTGCCTGCATAGCTATGGCCATGCCCTCTTCTGTAAATAAGCACTCTTCCTCAATGATGGCTATAATATTTATCATCAAGTTTTGAAACTGTCACTTCAGGCCCCTTCTTCTCTATCAGAAACTTGCAGAAATGATGGCTTTTTGTCTTACTATTTATCTCCATATTCTTATTGTTGTATATAGTAACTAGTACATACAAGACTTTCGATGTGTTTTATGAATTAATTAGTCAAACCAGTTAATCACTTTATCAAACCCCTCCTCCCCACACTGCACCTCCTCACCCCAAATCTCATTACAGTAACTTGAGGGTGGAGGTCCCTGAGAGCACCCAGTCCACACAGCACTTGGCCAGCAACTTAAAATGGAAGGGAGCTTCTAGCCAATGCTCTGAAGGACAAGAAACACTATTGTGTAATGCTACTTTCTCTGGTTTTATAGCTATCTCCTAAAAGCAACTGAAATGTAAATTCAACTATTGTAAAGTGCCTATAATTCAGCTGCTCTGGTTTACATGAAAGTGTTTGTTGTGTGAACATAGTTGGTTTGTGGTTACCTATTTTTAGAAAGCATTTGGTTTCTTGTGCTTAAGCATCACTGTCCCTGGATATCTTGTCACACTCACCAGGGATGTGCTGCTGCCTGAATAATTAAAGAAGGGCCAGCACCACAGCTATGACCCTGGAACCAGGGTATATATTTAGTTTAAAACCACCCACTGCCTCTCTGAGACTCACCAAGAAAGATGCTCTTCTTCCACCACTAGGAAAGAAAGAGTTTAGTTTCTGTAGGGAGCTTGAGGCTACCGTGGCAACTTTTATCCCTTTTTCCATTGTCTGTGTGTGCTATTCTTTCCCCCTCCCTTTTCTTCTCTACTGGGTTGAGATGGATACAGACTTTACTAAAGGATAACTATAGCTGTCCATGTCTGGTTAGCCCCACCAATAGAGTCTCAGAACACTTGGATTCTAGTTCTAGCTTTGAAACTAGGATGTTAATATGGATCTATTCTCTTAAAAGTATCAGTGGGGGAGAATCTAGGTGAACACAAAGAACTACCTACTAGAATATATTTATAAATTTGTGTAATACATGTAAATTCAGAATTAATAGAGTGGGCTTCACAACTGTGTTTCACACCAAAGCCATAGAAAGGGCTACTTAGAAACACAGATGCCATTCCCTAGACCAATAGTTCTCAACCATTGAGTTGCAACCACTTTGGCAAACTGAGATAAACAATTAATAAATGGGACCTCCTGAAACTGAGAAACTTCTGTAAAGCAAAGGACACAGTCAACAAGACAAAATGACAGCCTACAGAATGGGAAAAAATCTTCACTAACCCCACATCAGACAGAAGGCTGATCTCCAAAATATACAAAGAACTCAAGAAACTGGTCATCAAAAAATGTAACATATCTTAAAATAATATTCCACAGCATAAGACTACAGAATGAAAGGCCTGCTCTCTCACCTTGGGCAGGCAGAAATGAGATGCTTTTGTCTGTTCTTGTCAAACCAGTACATTCAATTCTGGGAGGTAGTGATGAGATTTCAGGTTTAGGCACCGGAATCAATGTTGACTTTCATCTCATTTACTGATAGTATTGGCAGTGACTACAAGTATAAAAGTTTTGAACATTTTATAGCAGATAGTATATAATCCCTTTTACAATTTTAAACCTGTCCAGTCATTGAGCAGCTTTTTATTGAGTAAGGATTTTATAGTGATGATGTGTGTTATGGATATGTTGTTTAACAGCCATGTTTGTAAAAGATATATATGATAAACATAAACATGTGTACTTATAGATATTAGTTTATAGCTAATTATAACTTACAGGAGATAAAAATATGACAAGTATTGTTAAAATTGCAAGAGCTTATTTTATAGATGCTGACAGAAAGCTAAGACTCTGTTAGAGAGACGAAGAATTATTACCCACAGAACAGTAGGTACCACAGGATTCATGTCCATGCCAGCTTTCTGTGTGTTCTAAGATTTCAAGAATAGAATATTTAGGCATAGAGAAATGCTGTGGGGTGGACACATTGGATTTTGTCACATCCAAGGAAACCAAATTTCTTTCTTTTTTTATCAATTTTTCCATTCAAAAATTTACACTTCCTCTCCTCCTCCCACTCCCCCACTTACCCTCCTCCCTCCCCCTCTCTCCTTAAGAGAGGGCAGGGTACTCTGCCCTGAAGGAAGTCCAAGCTGCCTCCCCACATCCAGGCCTAGGAAGGTTTGCATCCAAATAGATTAGGGTCCCAAAAAGCCAGTACATGCAGTAGAAACAAGTCCCAGTGTCTTTACCAATGGCTTCTTAGTCAGCCCCTATTGTCAGCCACATTCAGAAAGTACGGTTTGATTGCATGCTCAGATTGCATGCTCATTCAGTCCTGGTCCAGCTGGATTTGGTGAGCTCCCATTAGAACAGGCACACTGTCTCAGTGGGTGGACCAACCCCTCGCAGGTCCAGACTTCCTTGCTCATCTTCTCCCTCCTGCTCTTAAACTTGGGGGCTCAGTATGTTGCTCTGATAAGGGACTTTGTCTCTATCTCCATCCGTCTCTGGACAAAGACTCTATGGTGATATTTGAGATAATCATCAGAGTGATAGTGAAGCAAGGCCAGTTCAGGCACCCTTCTACTCTGCTGCCCAAGGACCTAGCTGAAACAAATTTTCTGTAGTTGGCAAAAAGCAAACTTATCCAGTCTTTGCCTCAGAGTAAGACATTATCTTTGTTCTAACAGACAAGAAGGAAACTCACCCTTGGCTCTAGAGTGAGGCACTGCTTCTCTTTTCCAGGGTTCTTTACTACAACAAACATCCTTAGGAGAATAAAGAGGAAAAAAAAACCCTCTAGAGCGCTATGCTCTTAAGATGTTCCAAAACACAAGGGATTTGTGGAAAACTGCCTTTTAGTGTCTGTATAGAAAGGTTGACTTCTGCTTAACTTACAGAGAAGGAGGAGTTCAAGGGCTTTGAGTAAGCACTAAAGAGTTGAAGAAGTTTCTCGGACAGCACAGAGGTCACGTGTGAGAGCATGTTCAGGTTGCAGGAGCAGTTTGTGGCTTTTGATGTTGTTGTTGTTTTCTTTTGAGACAGGGTTTCTCTGTAGTTTTGGAGTCTGTACTGGCACTAGCTCTTGTAGACCAGGCTGACCTCCAACTCACAGAGATCCGCCTGCCTCTGCCTCCTGAGTGCTGGAATTAAAGGCATGCGCCACCACCCCACTGCAAGAACAGTTTTTGAAAGGATCTTGCTTCTTATAAATTACACTGCTAAGGAGCTGATCTGCTGAGGGTACAATTAGGATAAAAAAGGAAGGGGAAACCAGGTTTATCTCTGTGGTTGTGCAGAGCATACATGAAAAATAACCCACCTGTGAGTTGTTGAAAATGAGGATGGTGGGTGTTCACCATTGTCCTGGCCCTTCACAGAGGGCTCAGACTAGTTCCTGTCAGTCTCAACCAGGATGCAAACTCTTCCCTCTCTACATCACAGCCCTGTTTCATGGACACCTAAGTGTCCTAGGTCTTTGAAAGAAGGGAAAGGACTATTATAGCCAAACAAATATGATTGTAACAACTGAAGCCCTGAGAGGCTGACCCACTAAGTTTTCCCTCTCATTCATAAAATCCACTCCAGTGCTCATGACTGAGTGATATTCCATCAGCTTGGCTGCTTTCACAAATAAACCTCGACTCTTAATGGCACGAGACAACATGTCAGAGTGATGGCTGCAGACGTTCTGTCTCTGCTTGTTTCCACTTGGCTCCGCTCCATATGTCTTTTAAATTCCTGGGTAGAATAATGACAAAAAAAAATCTCTGGGCAAATTGTACCATGTTCACAGCAAGAAAAATCTACAAAAATAATTAACAGGATCTTCCAAACACTTCCCGGTATCTCTAAAAGGTGGTAGAAGTGTTTGCCTTCCATTAGCTCATGCACATCCTACAGTTAAGTTCAAGGCCAACATTAATGAATAAAGAAACAAGTTAATAAGTTAAAAAAAAGCCAAGGAATTTGTGGGGAAAACAATATACTTGCTAGTAATTAAGATGAGAGGTACTTTTTTTTTGGTAAATTTTAGCTTAAACTGTCAGTAATGGGTCCTCCTTAAATCTTGTTGGTAGAAGCAGTTTATAGCATAATGGAGAGAAGTTGGTGAAAAATCTGCTAGAAACAAGAAGCCAGTGTGTGTATTAAGAATGGAAGTGTCCTCCTGGAAAGACAAGTTTAAATAACAGATATCTAAGGAAGGGAGAGAAGCAAGTCAAGGGCATGGCTCAGCAACTGCCTGTGATGGCTAACATGTTGTAGATGTGTTATCCAGAACAATCGGGAGAATATCTCTGAAAAATATCAGAAGCTGGGAAGGCTCTTAAAATTGATTTCTCTGACTCTATTAGTTCACCAGACATATTTGTTTCTTTCTACCTGAACCAGTCCCTCACCATCTTATAGCTGACTGTGTTCCTGAGGCTCAGCTCTATGCACACAGTCACCAATTTCTTTCACTGAGCATGCCTTAGCAAGTTTATCCTTAAGTGGATTTCTGCTGCATAATGAGGGTTACTACACAGGCAGCAGAGATGTGAGAAAATGTGGAAGGCAGAAGATCGTCTTTGAAGAAAGGATCCCTCTTTGGTTGTTGGGTAGAGGCAATAGAAAAGGTAGATTGATAACAGTGTTTTGATGGGTAAAACATACCTGGGAGGTCATTATTAGTCTTTCAGAGGTGGCTCTTGCCACTCTGGGGTGGAGTGCAGTATCCTAGTTCATTACCCAGGTAAATGAGAGGGCTGTGTAGCAAAACATTCAAATGTGCAGTGGAACTTGGTGACGCAGCCCTGTAATCTTGACACAGGGAGGCTGATACAGGGAATCACCCACCATTCAGTGCTATCTTAGGCTACACAAAGAGTGAAAGTCCAGCTTGAGTAAGACTCCATCTCAAAATAAAAAGTCAAAGGGGCTGGGTATGTAGCTCAGGGGTAGGGTGTTTGCTTAGCATTTATGAAGTTCTCAGTTCAGTTCCCATTACCACCAAAACAAACAAACAAACAGACAGACAGACAGACAACAAACAGACAAACAACAGTGAAAATACTGAAAATCAAATAAACAATAAAACATAAGTACATCCTTCCCTGGCATGGCTGATTTATTTCTTCTCTAGTCCTTAGTCAATGTGCAGATCCCAAGTTCATACTCTAGACATGCAGAGATGCATTACTTATCTATGTATTAATATTCCAAATTCCTAGGTTTAGATTGAGATTTCAAAGCTGTTTAAATCGCCACATTATTCTAATTAATTCCAAGTATTTTCAAGAGCAAAAATGAAGGCTGCATGAACTTGGACCCTGAAATTTAATTAAAACTACAGGTATGTATCACTGGTATGAAAAAGTGTCATAATGACTAAATACCTTGTTCATTGTGTTCCTTCAATTCTTTTACCTTTTCTCAAAGAAAAAAACCCTCTGTTGATCACTTAGCTATTCAAATGTCATTACTATTCTAACCTGGAGTGCATTTTTGACATTCTGAATGAACAGATTTTTGCATGCCCCAAATGGAAGGAGTAATGTCATGAAGATGCTCCAAGAATGGTAGAAAGCTTTTAACACCATGGCACATAGGATCATCTGAGTAACATTTTTATTTATTTATTTATTTATTAAAGATTTCTGTCTCTTCCCCGCCACCGCCTCCCATTTCCCTCCCCCTCCCCCAATCAAGTCCCCCTCCCTTGTCAGCCCAAAGAGCAATCAGGGTTCCCTGCCCTGTGGGAAGTCCAAGGACCACCCACCTCCATCCAGGTCTAGTAAGGTGAGCATCCAAACTGCCTAGACTCCCACAAAGCCAGTACGTGCAGTAGGATCAAAAACCCATTGCCATTGTTCTTGAGTTCTCAGTAGTCCTCATTGTCCGCTATGTTCAGCGAGTCCAGTTTTATCCCAGGCTTTTTCAGACCCAGGCCAGCTGGTCTTGGTGAGTTCCCGATAGAACATCCCCATTGTCTCAGTGTGTGGGTGCACCCCTCGCGGTTCTGAGTTCCTTGCTCGTGCTCTCTCTCCTTCTGCTCCTGATTTGGACCCTGAGATTTCTGTCCGGTGCTCCAATGTGGGTCTCTGTCTCCTTTCATCGCCTGATGAAGATTAATATTCAGGAGGATGTATATATATTTTTCTTTGGGTTCTCCTTCTTATTTAGCTTCTCTAGGATCACTAATTATAGGCTCATTGTGGAAAGTTTAGAAGCAGTAGCTATGTCTCTGTGATAACAGGTAAACTCCAAAATCTCAGGGGCTTTGTAGAAAGATACAAAAGAGAAAAGGAGTAGAAGTAGGACACCACATGATTGGTTCCTATGAGGACCCAAATATGATCTTGGGGCACCTTCCTTCCATAGAATTAGATCTCTCTCCACTACGTCTGTGCACAAAGAATAGAACACTATGGAATCCTGAAGACTGTATCCATCCTTTCTGCCCATTATCAAACCAGTTGCATGCTGTCACACCTTCTACCTAAGTACAGGGTACCCCATTGGGTGATAGAGACCAGCAGTTCTTCAGAAGGCTCTGGCCTGCCAGCCTAGCTCTGTCTAGGAGTTTCCAGGTCAGTTAGAAAGCCTGTGTGAAAGATGGATGCAACACACACAACACACTACAATACACCTATGCACACACAGCATGCCCCACCATGCACATATGGTGTAATTTAAAGCATCTTCCTTTGACATTCCAATGCACACCTTCTTTACCTTCTTTTTCTCCCTCTTGTTCAGCAATGTTTGCTGCCCCAGAAGATTCTGCAGCACTTGGAGATTCTGAGGTCAGGCCTCCCTCCCACTTTCCACATCCTACCCTGTCAGACTAAGTAATGGGATCTACTGCTGAGAGAGAAGTATTGCTTGGGTTGGAGGGAAGCAGGCAACTTACTGCAAGGTTGGGATACATAACACAGTTTTACACTGTCTGCCTTCCCAGCTTCCTCTGTGCTTGTAGTATTCAGGCCCAACATCTTCCTGTTTTCTTAATCCACAATTTAAGCTTGTTTTAAACACCAGTGCCCACCCTCAGGGTTTCCTGACATATCCTATGGGGAAGACTGCTCGCTAACTTGAGAATATAAAATAAGCATAAAAATAACATTACTGCCCCACCCATGCATTTTGAAAGAATAGGTGTAGGGATATTCTTGTGTGAGATAAAATTGGTGTCTATGCCCTGCCCGCAGCTTCCCCTTCAGTTTTAATTACTTCCTTCCTCCCACTGTTTTTCAGACTACCAGAATTCTATCAGTCCCAAGCATGTGGGGAAGTGGGCACCGCCGGATGGCTATTGTCAGTCAGGAAATAGCTACCATTCAAACACTATTTGCTAATGATCATATTTGATGTGATAAAATGGATGTGAATATTAAGTTTGAACCATCTCGGCTCCATCTCAGATTTTATAGGCAGGCATGGGAACTGACAGCTTTGCATAAACCTCCTTCCTTCTATTTTCTGTGATTCTGACATATTCACATTCCACTAAATAAGAGTGCACACCATCCTCCGCCCACTCACCAGGCGTTCACTTTATATATAGCTAGAGATATCCGATGCAAAACAAAGAAAAAAATACATTCATCTGAGGTAGAATCCGTGGCAGGCTGTTGAGGAGACAGGGGGGCAAACTTTCTATATTTAATTATCAGCCCTGGTCTCGCTCTACAAAATCCTCTTGGTAAAGAAATTCTATTTGTTGTATTTTGGATTCCCACTTGTTCATTTGTTCATTTATTCCTTCCGTATGTATTGAGTGCTTCGTGAATACTTCAGACTATAGATTGTAGAAACCTAGGAGAAGGGCCTGGATTTTGTACAAGGGACTCAAATGGCTGGATGCCTTTAACTCTTCTGTCTGTGGACAGAGGAGAGGATTTACATAGATTTTCAAAAATTCTAATTCAGATAGTAGATGTTTTGCAAACCTTTGTATTTTGTGTTCTCCCGTGGTTTGTGCACATTTGGGAAAGCACAGATTTGTTGAAAGTGGAGACCACTGAAGTTCTCAAGGTTTCACTTTTAGGGGACTTTATATGCATGCTGTGTATAGGTCCTTGGTCTGCAGGTCTGAAGACTGTGGGTTGAGGATCACAGGATCAGGTCTGAGAATTGCTTTCCTATCCACCACTATGGTGAGGAACCCCAAAGGATGCATCCATTCAGAGATCTGCTAATGCTTGGTGGCTTCTTCACCTTCTAATACTTCACACAATTTGACAGTTCCAGATCCAAATAGTCAGGGTCATCATAACTCTGTGTTCTCATCCTGAATGTGTCCTACACTCTATATTTCGGTAAAATTCAAAAAAATACAACTTTATTTAAATTTCCATTCTCTAATTCTTTTTTACTTCACTTCATTTTTGTTTTCAAAAAAAATTACTTATTTTTAAATTGATTTTTATTTACTTATTTTGTGGGTGATTGGGTAAGCCCTGTCGTATGTATAGAGGTCAGAAGATCACTTGCGGGTGTTGGCTCTCTTTTTCCATCATGTGGGTTCTGAGGATCAAAGTTGGGTTGTCAAGCATCATGACAAGTGCCTTTACCCGGTGAGCTACCTAATCAGTTCTCATTTCATTCTCTTATTGACTTACCAACAGCCAAGGCACAGACTCTGAAAAAGAAATAGAATATCACAGTGTGTCTTGAATCCTCTGTAGGCATAAACGGCCTAACCATGAAGAAGGAAAACACACAAGACCTCCAGTTGGCATGCCCTCCTCAGAGGACCCATGTCATTTTAAACAAGTCACACAAGTCACAATTAACAGACGGTCTCCATACTTCCTTTTTATTCGGGCTGTTACTAACTCGATGACTATCTAGCTGACTACTAGTCATCTTCATTTTAAGTAATTCCAGAGCCAGTCAGGCCTGATGGATAAAGTCTGTGACCCAAACTACGTGAGGGGTAGAGGCTAGGTGATATCATGTCCAAAGCCAGCCTTTTCTAGAGAGTGAGATAAAGGCCAGTCTGGGCAATTTAGCGAAAACCTTTGTCAGAAGAAAGTAAAAGGAGAACTGTGGATATAGCTCAATGGCAGAGCATTTGTCTAGCATGTACAAAGCCTTGGATTCAATCACTAATACCACATACCACACACCTACATGCACACATGCACACACACACATACACACACACACACACAGAGAGAGAGAGAGAGAGAGAGAGAGAGAGAGAGAGAGAGAGAGAGAGAGAGAGAGAGAGAGAGAGGAATGAAAGATGAAAGAAGACAATCTTGCCCAAGACTGTTCCTGGTCTAGGGAAAATTACCTCCAGGATACATATTGTCTATAAACATTGTTCAAACAATGATCTCTGGTAGTCCAATACCTGATAACAAAATGCACTTCCTGATCCCAGCCCTGTGACTTCCATTAAAAGGCCTCAGTATAATGCTGAGAAATCTTTAAACTTGAAAGACTCCCTTTAAAGTTGTCCAGGAAAGACTTGTCGGATACGGGGCCTTTCTTACCTCTTTCTCATTGTGACTGTGCTCAACTATGCCTGTGATAATGGGCTAAGCACATGCTGTCTTTGTGGGATACTGGGCTCCTCTGAGATCAGCAGCTAACATCCTGTAGTGGAGTATACAAGCAGTTGACTTCCGGAAACCCCATAAACATAAACCAAGGTTTGAAGTTTTCTGCTATTGTGATCATCTTATTTCACACTAGCTCCCATGGCAGAGTAGGTGGGTAATTTTGTTTTTCAGGAAATAGTTACATTTCCTTCTTTTCCCTCTACCCTGGCTGACATTCATCAGATTCAAGCAAAGTGTTCCATTTTTAGCAGAGTTGAGGATGGAAAAAAAGTCACTGAGAAACCCATCCCGCACCGATACCTTGTGGCTATCAGTAACCACTTCTTCTTAAGGCTTCCCTGGAAGATGTTCTCTGAATTGGTTTCCAGCGCTGGGATATATGCAGCGTCCTTCCCAGTAACCTCACAGGCATGGAGGCAGGTTGCCTGCCCATTGCTCTAATTTCCTTCTTGTGCAAGACTTTAGCAGAAAATCGTAGTCAGCGATTACAAAGCCTGAAACTCTAACCAATGTGGGCATTCCACTCACCCCAACCTCTGCAGCTGGACATGTAAGGGCTCTGTCACATATCACTTGCCTCCAGAACTTCCTGGGCTTCTGAGCCTGGCGTTTTCTATGGATTTAGTGACTCACACTAGTGCAGACTTAACTGCTTCACTGGCACCAGAAAAAAAAAAAGTTTCTCTCCAAAGCTCAGTTCCCCACAATCATATCTCTTAGATGCAGAAGGGAAATTATGTCTTAAGAGCAATGGTAAGAGACTCTTTGAACTGAAAATAGAACCTATCTCGTCAACTACATTTACTATGCCATCCAGTGTTGAGGTCTATCCTTTCAGAACTGAGGTCATACTTTTGTGAGACGGCCGGCTGAAGGGGCTGGGTTTCGTTTCATGGCCTTCCTAAGGAAATCAGTTGGGGTCAGTTGACTGGGGAACTTTATAAACATTACGTTAGAATTACTTCTCTTATGGTGTGCTAAACATGAGAAACATTCATGGTAAATTTGAATACAGATGTTAAGGTGCCGGCCATCTTCTATTCTGAATCACAGGCTGCAGCTCACCATGCCACTCTAAGCATGCAGGCATGGCATCTCTCCATCCTCCTAAACCATGTTATTGGCCATCGAGCCCCATATAGAATCAAGAGTGATATGGAAGAAAGTGCTGGGTGCTAGTTCATATATGCCACTTATGGGACACAGCAGAAGTTACAGCCAGACCTACATATTTACATTTCCATCAATGCTGCCTATATTTAATTAGAATATTCATCATTTCCTGCTCATGTTCAGAGTCCTCATAGCTACCGCAAGCCAAGCTCTTGCAAGCTTGCCCTCTAGACCAATCAAGCTCTGTAGTTGGTCTCTGGGGATCCACTTTGGAGTTATGACTGCTTTGGAAGACTGTGAAATGAAAAGTACTAGACACAAATGGAAAGAGAAGCCATGATCTTAATGACTAGCCGGGGACTCAGGCCCCGAAAATTCCTCTGGCAGGAAGAGGGAAGCTATCTGGAAAGAATTTCGATTTAACAAGTTTCCAAGAAATTTTTACATTACAATCTAGCTCTTTTATATTTTGTATCAATATTTATTCTTATTTTTGACAAACAATTCCTCACTACCACTATATAGGAGTTATGATTCTACGCCAGAAGTTCTCCAACTGTCACCTGCATGAGAACTGTCCAGAGTGAGTCACCGGCATCTGTCCATCAAGTCAGCACATCTGGAGAAGGACCCTAGAATCTGTGCTCCTGATGAGATTCAAGTGACAACCATGCTGGCCTGGGATATACCTCCAGAGCCATAATTGTATGTACTAGAAATAAAAGTGATATGTTTGGCTTTGTGATCTCTTGAAACTTGATGTTCTTTTATTGTTCTTTGACAACGGCCAACTCCACGGCTTCAGTCTGTCAGTATGAGGAAGTGCAGACTGCTTTTCTTCCAGTGCAGGATGGGCTGTAACTGCAGAACAGTTGATGGAACCGATCTCTCTTTTTCCTCACACTGGGCCACATCACTCTTCATAATGGTTTATGCAACATAGCAAAATGAGTGTACCATGAATCATAGAACAATCCAGTGTCCATTTCCTTTTTCACAAGTCTTGGGAAGAATTCCCTAATGAAGGAAATATTGGAAGACACAAGGAAAAGCAAGAAACTCAGTTAGAGACAGGTGCATCCAGATGCTGTGATTACATAGCGATACTGGAGAGAGGTGTTAGGCCAGGAAGCAGATGAGAATGTCGAAAGAAGTAGAAGCAAGTGGTGTAGAAACTTCTCTAGTGTGTGAAGGGAAAGCATGGATGGGTATACAGAGTGGTCCTGGAACTTAGTCTTAGAAGGCACTCACTAGTCATTTGCTAATTACTGCAATAATTCAATAATACTTAAAGGAAGACAATATTGGGGTGAAGAAAAAAGCTCAATTTCAGAAATTGCTCAGAATTTCCAGATGGAAAAGTCCTGCCGGGCGGTGGTGGCGCACGCCTTTAATCCCAGCACTCGGGAGGCAGAGGCAGGCGGATCTCTGTGAGTTCGAGACCAGCCTGGTCTACAGAGCTAGTTCCAGGACAGGCTCCAAAGCCACAGAGAAACCCTGTCTCGAAAAACCAAAAAAAAAAAAAACAAGTGGAAAAGTCCTGTTAATCAATTGTATGTGAACAAATACAAGGTTAGGGCAAGTTTGAGGCTATAGACCCAACATATTTATAGCAATTATTGAAAAGAATTTGCTAGGGGAGACATCCAGAGTTAGGAAGTCAAGGCCATGTGATGTGGCACCTGTAGCAAATAAGGTCAAACAAATAAGCTCCAGGAAAGTCTAAGAAGGAACTTTCAAGAGAAAATATCAGAGGAGAACAATGTTTCAGAAGACATAGCAGAAGACCATTTGACAGAAATATATACATTTTATCCATTGCTGTACACAAGCCCATGAAGATGAAACTTGGGAAAAATCAATAAATTTGGAAGCTATGTCATCAAAAAACTTAACTGACTCATAGCAGAGTCATTTAATTTCAGTGAAAGAAAGAGAGAGATACGGAGGCAAGAGAGGATGTGTACACTGTTTCTTGAATAGTTTAGCTGTGAGGAGCAGGGTACAGAGATGACAGGTCTTGGAGAGGATGGTTTTTCCATGAGAAGGTTAAACATGCTTATACATTAAGATGAAAAACAATCCAGGTGAAAGAATGTGAAAACACAGAGGGAGGGAAGAGAGGAAGAGAATAAATTTCTTCTGAGCAGAAGGTGTGTCTGCTCTATGGGTCTAGAAGAAAGGCTGAGAGCACGAATTGATCTGTTTGCAGAAAGACCGAGTCGATCATTGAGAGTCTTTGTTCATGAAATAGAAGGCAAAGACTCTTGTTAAGATGAAGAGGAATCCTAGCGAGTAGGTTGTAGGAAAACAGGAGGTTTGAAATAATCTGTTTGCCATGGAAGAATTTACCGAAGGCATGTGAAAAAATAGTGTCAGGGTGATGTGTCTGTCCTGTGTAGCACCGGGTATGAAACACTACATTTGTAATGACACCATGTTTTCTCAACATTGTCCAATAGTCTGAGGAAAAAAGAAAAAAAGGGATGAATTAATGGATGGCTGTATCTTCAGAAAAACAACAGGATTAAAATCTCCTGGATGCAGCAAAGGTTTATGGACTACAGATTCAAAGATGCTTATGGAAATGAAGAAAGCTACAGATGGACTGACAAAACAAAGTGTTCAGAATGTTGACGATTAAGGGGCTGAGATTTTTAATAGATGAGAATAATGTTCAGTAGCTGATATATTTATTTTACACTTATATAACATTATGATCTAAGTATTGTTTAATATTGATTTATTAAACCTACATAATGATCTTATAGATTATTATTACTATAGTTACAGTCCAATTTGTAGCTGTTGTTTCCCCAAATTGCAGGTAAACTGGAGTTACAGCAAGGATTTAAATCTGAGGCACAACAGAAATGCAGTTGCCTGTAGTCACACAATATTAAGTGAAGAAACTGGGAAATAAACGTAGGCTATTTGGCTACAGAGTTGCAATCAATACTACATTCCACTTCCTCTTGAAGTTTTCAATTTCAGAGCTGCTCTAGGCTGATAGCTTTCAAACTTTGCTACAATTTAGATTTAGCCCAACCAGTCTTGAAAAAAAAAAATCCCTGGAAGGCTAGATACAGAGGTCAGTGTTTTTTGAAGCTCTCATAATGATTGCTATGTGCGGACAAGTTTGATAACTGCTGATCTAAGCTAACGGAGGAAGGAGCACACAAGTCATTCTGATCATATCGATGGGTAAATCAAAGTGGACATGAGTCAAAATAGTACAAGAAAATTCTGTTGCTCTTGTGGGAGATCTGGTGGAATTCAAAACATCTAAAGACAATAAACTGGTGTAGACTCAAGAATGGGAAGTGTGCTTACTGTTCTTGTTGTGGCTAAAGTTCTGATGGAAGGGGTGGAGGGAGGGAAGAAGGAAGGAAAGGTCATTTGACTCCTGGTGGGAAAGAGTATCGCTAGCCATGACAGTAGTGTGAAGCAGTCTTTCACATTGCATACACAGTCAGAAAGGAGAGAGAGATGAATTATGGGGCTGTGTTTACCTTTTCCTTTTTACCAGTCAGGGACCCTAATTTATGGAGCAGTGCTACCACATTCAGGGTTGGTTTACCCAGTCCTTGTTTAATCTCTTTGGAAATACCCTTACAAATGTTGATATAAAAAAATTCATAGGTGCTTCTAAATCTTTTCTAGTTGACAACGTGAATCATTAACAGGGAGTAAGGCAAAAGTCCTGATATCAAGCATCCTGGAAAATAATAATCATAATAATGTCTAATTTATAACCCCTGCCCCAGAATTTAGTAGAATAGCTTATTATGAGACTAAAAAGACTGTATTTTAAAAAATGAATGGCTAGGCTCTTTTATGTCTCATATTTTAGAGTAAGGTTTTTTCATCTACTCTTATGCTCTCTCTCTTGTGCAATCCAAACTGACATTGTCAAACAAAACCCAGTATCAATAGCTCAAATCCCCAGGGTAGGCAACCTAAATACGTGTATAAAAGCACATATATGGATATAATATCCAAGGACAAATTGTCATTTAATTTGTTTGATTATAATAAAAGTAATATACATTATAGAACATATTTTATATGCCATTTGAGAATACAGTTCAATTACAGTATGAAATATTATTAATTCAAAGATACATCTTGATTCTAGAATTATTAAAATCTTGCTGTCCAGAAGAATAGATATATTAGAGTTCATGGGATTTAGATTTTGATGAAAAAAAAAAGAAACAACTATAGCAAACTACCAAAATAGTAGGAGCAAGAGGACTAAAAAACCACTGGACTTAATAAGGAATGATTCAAATTATAAAATATTTTATTTAGTGTGTTCATAGATATTCACAAAGTGTTAATTGTAAAGGATAAAAATATTGCTATTTCAATCAGACTACAAAAGAGTTTTGGGAAATTTAAAGTATAATTGTCTTTATAAAAATTTTAAGCAAAGCTCCATCAAAGTTGATATGCTGGATGCTTGGTCTCCAGTGTGATGGATCTTTTTTAAGAATTTTTTTAATACAATCTTCTTGTTTTACATAGCTATCCCCATTCCCACTCCCTTCCCTCCTCTTGCCCCACCCCCCTCTCCATTCCTCAGAAAGGATAAGGCTTCCCTTGTGGAGTCTATAAAGTCTGACACATCACTTTGAGGCAGGACCAAGACCCTCCCCCCCTATATCTAGGCTCAGAAAAGTACCTCTCCAAAGATAATGTGTTCCAAGACACCAGTTCAAACACTAGGAGTAAATTCTGGTTCCACTGTCAGTAGACCCAAAGACTACGCAAGCTTCATACCTGTCCCCCACATTCAGTGGGCCTAGTTTAGTCCTATGCAGGTTCCCCTGCTATCAGTCCAGGATCAGTGAACTCTCACTAGCTCAGGTCAACTGTTTTTGTAGGTTTTGACCCCTTTGTTCAAATTATTGCTCCTCCCACTCTTAGACTAGTCTCCAGAAACTCAGGCCAATGCTTTGCTGTGGGTCTGTATCTGCTTCCATCAATTGCTCGATGGAGGTTTTATGATGATAATTATAGCCATCAGTCAGAATGGCTATGATCAAAAACATCAGTGATAGCTTATGCTGGAGATGTGGCATAAGGGGAACACTCCTCCATTGCTGGTGGGATTGCAAACTGTATATCCACTTTGCAAATTAGTGTGTCAGTTTCTCAGAAAATTTGGAATCAATCTACCTCAAGACCCAGCAATACCACTCTTTAGAATATACCCAAAGGATGCACACTCATAACACAAGTATGTTTGCTCAACTGTGTTCATAGAAGCATTATTCATAATAGCCAGAACCTGGAAAAAAACCTAGGTTCCCCTCAACATTACCAATGGATAAAGAAAATGTGGTGGGTACATTTACACAATGGAGTACTACTCTATGGTAAAAAAAAACAATGACATCTTGAAATTTGCATGTAAATGGATGGAACTAGAGAAAACCATTCTGAGTGAGGTAACCCATAACCCAGACTGAGACAGACAAACAGTATGTACTCATTCATAAGTGGATATTGTACGTAAAGCAAAGGATAATCAGTCTATAGTTCATGATCCCAAGGAAGCTAGGTAACAAGGATTCTTGCTAATCCCTTAATGACTCCCTCTATCAAGATATTCCTTTCCTTTTTCCCCTCTCTGTCCTTCCCTCTTCTTGAGCATCCCATTCCCTCATGTTCTCCTCCCCCTCCCCTTTTTTCCTTCCCTTTCCCTAAGAAAGACATACATGGATACCCTGGGAAGCAGAAATAGACAAGACCTCCTGAGAAAATTGGGAATGAGGGGGCAGGAGGAGGGAGAGTGGAAGGGAAAGGGAAGGAGAAAAGGGGAGGGGGAGGAGAACATGAGGGAATGGGATGCTCAAGAAGAGGGAAGGACAGAGAGGGGGGAAAAGGAAAGGAATATCTTGATAGAGGGAGTCATTAAGGGATTAGCAAGAAATATGGCACTAGGGAAATTCCCATGAATCTACAAGGATGACCCCTGCTAAAACTCTAAGCAACAGTGGAGAGGATACCTAAACTGTCCTTCCCCTGTAATCAATGTGATGGAATTTTTAAGAGCTAGAACCTATTGGAAGCTGCTTTAGGGAGGTACAATTGTTATGGGTGGTATTTTGAGGTTTCTAAAGCTATGAAGAGACTCCATGGCCATAACAACTCTTATAAAAGAAAAACATTTAATTGGGTGGCATACATTTTCAGAGGTTTAGTCCATTATCATCATGGTGGGACATGGAGGTGTGCAGAAAGACATGGCACTGGAGCTGGAATTGAGAATCTTACATTTTTAATCCGCATGCAACAAGAAGTGAACTGACTTACTGGAAGTCACTTGATCATATATAAAACCTCAAAGCCTGCCTCTGTAGTGACACATTTCCTCCAACAAGATCACACCTACTCCAACAGAAAATGGACTAAGAAGTGGACTATTGTAGAACTAAAAATTTTTCCTAAGGATTTTTAAACAGTATATAAAATGACATAAAATATCATAGAAAAGTTCAAAGTTAGGAGGTCACTGGAGATTATGCAATACAATTAATTAGGTGCATATTTTACAAATAAGAAATGTGAAAGGGAAGAATAAAATTTTAAACAATGTAACACATAAAAATTTAGAACTAAAATGGATCTAAGTCTTTAAATTCAGTACTAGCACAATGTGGAGGAAAGTGAAGAAAAGAATTCAAATTTTAAAGATGGAGGGAAAATGATGTGGGATGCACTTCTGTATGATGCAAATATGTTTAATTACCATTTGTTAATAGAGAAGCTTATTTGGCCTATAGCCAGGCAGAATAGAACCAGGCAGGAAATTCAAGCAAAGATACAGAGAAAAGAAAAAGAAGATGGAGTCAGGAAGATGCCAGCAGTATCCAGAGAAGCAAGATGTGAAGTAACAAGCCACAAGCCTTGTGGTAAAATATAGATTAATAAAAAAGGGTTAATTTAAGTTGTAAGAGCTAGTTTATAATAAGCCTGAGCTAATAGGCTACATGGTTTGTAATTAATATTAAACCTCAGAGTGGTTATTCAGGAACTGGTGGGTGGGAGAGAAACCTCCAGTTACAGAAAAATGTTTTTCAAACTTTAAGAACAAAAGAGAAGAGGGTACTATTAGCAAAAGCCATGAACTGTCATCAACTTCTAACTCATCATCTAAGACATCAAGAGACAATACAGGAAATGCTATAAAACATATACATATGGGTATCTATACATACACTCACTATAAACACATAATGCTATACCCAGCCTAAATGTCAGCACAATAGGGAGTGTAGTGTTGAGAGGGTATTATGCTTTCAGACATGCAAATACTCCTACTCTTTTATCCATTATTTTTGAAAAAAAATATTTTTTTTCCTGAGGAAAGCACTAAAGACTGAAAGAGAATCCAAGGAAGATCAGTGTAGTGGTTTCTAGAGCTGTAGAGTTAAACTGCAAAAATAAGAAGGAGAAAACTCTGCAAAGCTGTGTAGAAATGAATCCACAACGTAGATTAATATCACTAAAGCAGAGAGCTAGATGCCACCGAAAAACGTTTTCAAGAAGAAAATGGCTTCCTACTACAGAGTAAAATTAATTTAAGAATTAAGTGCAATTTTATTATTCTTACAACAATATAAAATCCACAAAATGTCAAAACTTTTAATATATACTATTTATTAAGGTACTAAAATATTTATACGTATTTACTAAAGCAAACAAAAATAGAGCATGATTTCGAACATGTCACTAGAGATGTTCATCAGAGCATTCTGTTTTTGATACAAAGAAAATATTAGCTTCTGCATAGGTCCATTCACAATGAATTATGTTAAGTGAATATTTATGAAATTTATTTAACTTTGATTTTTAAAGACAAACTCCATAAACAAAGTATAGATGGTAATAAATAATCATTATTTCCCTTACATTGTACAGAGTCAAAAATAACCTACAGTAGATATATGCAGGTAGTTTATAGGTAGCTAATATATAGATGAATATAAATTAAGTATACATACATAAGCATTAAAAGTATCTGTTTGAAATATACTGTTTAAAATCGCAAAAGTAGAAAGAAAGAGCTAAAACATTAATTTAATGTAAAATATTAAAAGAACAGGATTGTGTTAGTGGGATGAATTCTTTGGTTACCAGTGGAGATATAAGATTATTATTGATATCAATAGAGATCATTTACCAGAAACTTAGAAATAGAAACATCCCAAACCAGGTTACTTCTTGGGAGTAGAACAGTGGGAAAGGGAAAGGTCTGTTCTTATTTCATACCTACATATCATGTTTCAGCTTTTATTACCACTGCTTTTATGATTAAAGAAAAAATGAATAGTCAAGGTGATAGCAAAACAAATTTATAAAGCGGGATTTGTTTCCTTGTAGATATCTCCCAGCTCCCACAGCTAAAAAGTGAGCCTTGATCACACAGGCACAGATAATCCATAAACCTCATTACAGCCAGGAACTTCTATGTCCTCTCCATCATCACAATAGCTTATTTTATTACCCACAACCACCAAAATAGAATTGATTTTTACTCATTTTGCCATGGCCACATGCTGGGTTCTAGTGAGAAGCAAAATGACCAAAAGGCACACTGCCACAGGAAGAAAAGAACAACCTAAAGACACCACTGGTTTCTGACTTGAAAATAGTCCCTGAATAATGGGCGCTGCTCCAGGGAGCATGCCTGCCACAATTCAGGAGTCTGCACAATTGGAAGCATGGATTTCTTTATAAACCCAGTAGGAATTTATCACAGTCTATAGCATAATGAAGTCAATTTTCATATCAATGTTAGAAAAATCTATTGTGAAGTTTCACACTATCTAGTGAGGGTCTAATAGGTAGGTCTGGGGACAAAAAAGAGATGAGCTGCAGAGGCAGTCTATCACGTGGGGCTAGAAAGTATTTTCATGGTTGAGGTTTGACTGAGATTAGTAAACAAATTCACAAGTGTGTTCAGCTGAGTCTGGTTGCAAACTCTGTATTGAATAAATACAAATGCCTCTCACACTGTATCTAATTGTTTAATGATCAGTTGAATGGAGTAGTATGGAAAGTACAAAGAAATCCTACTGACTAATGTAAGAGTCAGACAGGGGAAACTTTCCTTCCCGTCTGCCATCTCTGGCACTCATTAATCACACTGGCATTTAGGAAATGGCAGCCAGGTGCCCAGGATAGTAGAAAATGGAAGCTGTAAGAAAAAAAATGAAAGAAAGGTTTGAGTGTTTTTTTAATCCCCCCAAGATATGTGTTATGGAAAGGGGATGAGGGAAAATGCCCCAAGCTTAGTGACTACTTCCCACAGCATTAGCAATTTTCATGCACCAAGTTTTTCTGTGTATTCCAAGATTGGAGGAAATAAGCACTTGGAAATGTTAGAAAAACATTTTTTGTCCCATTCTTAGTGATTAATGATTCATTAATTTGGGGGAGTCTACTCACAAAGCAACCCATTATGATATTGAGCAAACCTGCTTTTGGCAATTAAATAATGGCTACCCACATCTGGTTTTCAGTTTCTTTTACTTGATAAAAATCCCAAATACCATATTGTCTGAGTTGATACCACATGCCTGAAAATCTCATTCCAGTATACTGTGGATGAGTTCTACAGTCGTTCCTGAAATGTGTGTAAGTTAGCACTAGGTGACAGGTGAAATGTTGGTGTACCAATGACAAGAGGAATGATACGGACTGGCACTGTGATTATCCTGTTACTGTTAGAGATTTCTTATCTCATTTTATATTTAATGAGATGAACTAGATAACACGCTATTTTTACATTTAGAATACTACACAGCAGTATGTGTATTTTGAAAGGAAATTTTCCTCTTCACCTTGTGTGCATGTTTCCACACTTGTGCACACGCCTGAGAAGAGGCCAGTGGTTGTTTTCAGATTTTTATCCATCACTTTTCTACTTTATTTACTGAGCCAAAGTCTCTTCCTGAACACAGAGCTCATTGGTTAGGCTAATTGATCTAGAGAGTTTGCCTAGGAAACTTCCTATCTCTACCTCTTGTGCACTGGGATTGTATGTAGGCAGCCATACCTGCCCAGATTTGATGTGGGTTCTGGGGATTGAACTCAGGTCCTCATGCTTGCACAGAAAATTATTCATTGCTCCATCTCCCTTGCTTGAAACATAATTTCTTAAATTTCCTAATATAAAATACAGAAATGTTGGAAATACTTTTTTTGTAAGGTTTGTTTATGATATATATATGTATGTATGTATATGTTTATGTGTTGTAGGAGCTGAGGGTTGCATTCCTGCCGCCCCAGCTCCTGGTCGCCTGGCTAGCTTATGCCCCGAAATAACAACACACAAATTGTATTCTTTTAAACACTGCTTGACATCTTATATCTAGCCTCTTCTCGGCTAACTCTCGCACCTGGACTGGCCCATTTCTAATAATGTGTGCAGCACCCCAAGATGTGCTTACCGGGAAGATTCTAGCCTACGTCCATCCTGGGTCGGAGCTTCATCGTGTCTGCCCCAGAGAGGAGAGCTATCAAGTCTGAGCTCACTTCCTCTTCCTCCCAGCATTCTGTTCTGTTTGCTCTATGTTCTAACCTATAAAACGGGCCAAGGCAGTTTCTTTATTAGCCAATGACCTTCCTCCATCATTTGTGGATGTTTTGTCTGCATGTACATCTATCTGCACATCAGGAGTCATCTGATCTCATGAGGCTACAGTTATAGATGGCTGTGAACCACCATGTATGTGCTGGGAACTGAACTCAAGACCTCTAAAAGAGAAGTCAGTGTTATTAACTGCTGAACCATTACTCTATCTATGCTAATCCATTACTCTATCTCCCAAAACTTTGTTGTTGTTGTTTAAGACAGGGTTTCTCTGTGTAGTAGACCAGATTGGCCTTGAACTCACAGAGATCCACCTGCCTTTGACTCCTGAGTACTGGCATTAAAGGTGTGTATCACCATCACCCAGTGAAAATTCTATTTAAATTAAGTTATAAAATGATCTCTTAATAAAGGACTACAGAAAGGGATAAGGCTGTGACTGGAGTTTTGACTTACAAAGCTCAGAGGAGATATTTGGTAAACTAATATGTAACTATAATTTATTTAATCCAATTAATTATAAGTCAAACCTTCAGGTTCCTTTGAATTAAAGCAAAACACTCACTCCCATTGCAACAGAATATGCCATAGTGCAACATTATGCAATGTCATAATTATAGACAACACTAGATAGAGATAGTTTAAAAAGACAACTAAGTACAAAGAGGGAGTGAAACTGAGTGCAAGATTGTAGCTCAGTTGGTAGAGCATTTACCTAGTATGCACAAACCAGTTCAGTCCACAACATATCATAAACTGCAACTGATGATGAGTGAGTGCCTGTGATCCCAGCACTAGACAGTTGAAGCAGCAGGATCCAAAGTCCAAGGCCATCAGAAGTCCAAGGCCATCAGAAGTCCAAGGCCATCAGAAGTCCAAGGCCATCAGAAGTCAGTGCCATCAGAAGTCCAAGGCCATCAGAAGTCCAAGGCCATCAGAAGTCCAAGGCCATCAGAAGTCCAAGGCCATCAGAAGTCAAGGCCATCAGAAGTCAGTGCCATCAGAAGTCAGTGCCATCAGAAGTCCAAGGCCATCAGAAGTCCAAGGCCATCAGAAGTCCAAGGCCATCAGAAGTCCAAGGCCATCAGAAGTCAATGCCATCAGAAGTCAATGCCATCAGAAGTCCAAGGCCATCAGAAGTCCAAGGCCATCAGAAGTCCAAGGCCATCAGAAGTCAATGCCATCAGAAGTCCAAGGCCATCAGAAGTCCAAGGCCATCAGAAGTCAATGCCATCAGAAGTCCAAGGCCACCAGAAGTCCAAGGCCACCAGAAGTCCAAGGCCACCAGAAGTCCAAGGCCATCAGAAGTCCAAGGCCATCAGAAGTCCAAGGCCATCAGAAGTCCAAGGCCATCAGAAGTCCAAGGCCACCAGAAGTCCAAGGCCATCAGAAGTCAATGCCATCAGAAGTCCAAGGCCACCAGAAGTCCAAGGCCATCAGAAGTCAATGCCATCAGAAGTCCAAGGCCATCAGAAGTCCAAGGCCATCAGAAGTCCAAGGCCATCAGAAGTCCAAGGCCATCAGAAGTCAATGCCATCAGAAGTCCAAGGCCACCAGAAGTCCAAGGCCACCAGAAGTCCAAGGCCATCAGAAGTCCAAGGCCATCAGAAGTCCAAGGCCATCAGAAGTCCAAGGCCATCAGAAGTCAATGCCATCAGAAGTCCAAGGCCACCAGAAGTCCAAGGCCACCAGAAGTCCAAGGCCATCAGAAGTCCAAGGCCATCAGAAGTCCAAGGCCATCAGAAGTCAATGCCATCAGAAGTCCAAGGCCATCAGAAGTCCAAGGCCACCAGAAGTCCAAGGCCATCAGAAGTCCAAGGCCATCAGAAGTCCAAGGCCATCAGAAGTCCAAGGCCATCAGAAGTCCAAGGCCATCAGAAGTCCAAGGCCATCAGAAGTCCAAGGCCATCAGAAGTCAATGCCATCAGAAGTCAATGCCATCAGAAGTCCAAGGCCATCAGAAGTCCAAGGCCATCAGAAGTCCAAGGCCATCAGAAGTCAATGCCATCAGAAGTCCAAGGCCATCAGAAGTCCAAGGCCATCAGAAGTCAATGCCATCAGAAGTCCAAGGCCACCAGAAGTCCAAGGCCATCAGAAGTCAATGCCATCAGAAGTCCAAGGCCACCAGAAGTCCAAGGCCACCAGAAGTCCAAGGCCATCAGAAGTCCAAGGCCATCAGAAGTCCAAGGCCATCAGAAGTCAATGCCATCAGAAGTCCAAGGCCACCAGAAGTCCAAGGCCACCAGAAGTCCAAGGCCATCAGAAGTCCAAGGCCATCAGAAGTCCAAGGCCATCAGAAGTCAATGCCATCAGAAGTCCAAGGCCACCAGAAGTCCAAGGCCACCAGAAGTCCAAGGCCATCAGAAGTCCAAGGCCATCAGAAGTCCAAGGCCATCAGAAGTCAATGCCATCAGAAGTCCAAGGCCATCAGAAGTCCAAGGCCACCAGAAGTCCAAGGCCATCAGAAGTCCAAGGCCATCAGAAGTCCAAGGCCATCAGAAGTCCAAGGCCATCAGAAGTCCAAGGCCATCAGAAGTCAATGCCATCAGAAGCCCAAAGTAATTAGAATTCCAAGGCCATCAGAATTCTAAGGCCACCAGAAGTCAAAAACCATCAGAAATCTAAGTTCATCAGAAGTCCAAAGCCATCAGAATTTCAAGGTTATCATAATTCCAAGGCTATCAGAAGTGCAAGGCCATCAGGATGCTGTGGCATAATGCTCTTGGACACTGTAATGATTTGTCACTCGTATTGGTTTAATAAAGCACTGGTTGGCTAATGGCTCAGTTGTATTCCTAGCTAGCTCTTACATCTTAAATTAACCCATTTCTATTCATATACACATCAGAACAACATTGTGATTTAACAGTAATGTTCTGGCATCTTTCTCCTTTGGAGCCTACACGGAGTTTTCTTCAACTCTGCCTATTCTCTCTCTCTCTCTCTCTCTCTCTCTCTCTCTCTCTCTCTCTCTCTCTCTCTGTCTGTCTTTCTCTGTCTCTGTCTGTGTGCGTGTGTGTTCAGATTTCCCACCTAATTTTAATCTGCTTAGCCATTAGCCAAAATAACTTTATTCATTAACCAATAAAAGCAACACAGAAAGACATCCCATATCACAAGGTCATCAGAAGTCCAATGCCACCAGAAATCCACAGCCATCAGAAGCCTAAGAATATCAGAATTCCAAGTTCATCAGAAGTCCAAGGTCATAAGAAGCCCCAAGTCATTAGAAGTCCAAGACCATCCTCAATTACATATGATAACTTTTGGTACATGAGACCCTGTTTCTTGTCTCCTTTTGTTGTGATAAATGATGCCAAAAAGGGAGGCAGGAAAGAAGATGCTGTTTGATATGAATTTATTAATGGAATAGATTGAGCTAAAATCTTTGACTATAGGACCCAGTCTCATTCTCTCTACCACAGTAACAACAACACCAATACATATACTTGTTACCCATTTCTTTTTTAAAATCTTTCAAATTTTTGTTTTGTTTACTTTTAAATTCTTTTATTTTTGAGAGTATAATATAGTCTGTAGGGATTGCCCAATCCCCTTACGGGGCGTGTTCGCCTCGGGCTAATGTTTACATATAAATCTGGAAAGCGTGAGCCCGCTGCCCCTTCTGCTTTCCTGTTCTCCGCGGGAACCTGTGGTTCTGTAAGTCTATTTCCCCATTAAAGCTGTATATATTATTACAATCTGTCTGCATTCATTTACGCCGATACACTTGGCACCCAACGTGAGGCTCGAACCCACGACCATGGGATTAAGAGTCCCATGCTCTACTGACTGAGCTAGCTGCGCGAGCGATACCACAGGCTGGTGGGCCCACGAGGAGGGCAAGCCACCAGGCTTCCCCGAGGAAGGCCTTGGAGCATGGCGGCGCAGGGGGCTTTGTCGGGCGCTGGAGAGATGGCTCAGAAGTTAAGAGCATTGCCTGTTCTTCCAAAGGTCCTGAGTTCAATTCCCAGCAACCACATGGTGGCTCACAACAATCTGTAATGATAGTCACACCATTTCCCCCTTCTCTTCTTCCTCTAAACCTTCCATATACTCTTCCTTGCTTGTTTTCAAATTCATGGCCTCTTTTTTTCAGTAATTACTGCTGTATATACATATATACATACATATGCCTAAATATAACTTGATCAGCTTGTATAATGTTACTTGTATGTATGTTTTCAGGGCTGATCATTTACTACTTTACAACCAATTATTACACTCTTCTCTGGGTAAGACTATTTCTCCTACTCTCAGCTAGCTGCTTGTAGTTCTTTCTGCCTGGTTGAAGCCTCCTGAGCTTTCCCAATCTACTTAGACATGAAGGTTTTGTTATCCTCATTCAGATCATGTTTAGGCAGTCATGTCAGAGAGACTTTATGACTATAGCTTCTATCATTACTAGGAGACATAGTGTCACAGCAAAGTCCCTGATTCGTTGACTCTTACAGTCTTTTCAACCCCACTTCCGCAATGTTCCCTAGGTCTTAGGTGCAGGAGGTTGTTTTTTTTTTAGGTGTATCCCTTGAGCCTTGGCTTTACAATTTAGCATTTTTATTGACTGTAGTTTTCTGTGATGTTCCCTGTGTGAATTTCTGAAATCCACAAAATTAGAAAGCCTATTTAGTTAGTTGGTCATCTTCATCCCTACCCAACTAAATGATTTCTCCTCTTATATTAAGCAGAAATTTTATTGAATCATTCTGCATAATATCCAAAGGAAAAAAGCCTTCTATTCCAGAATAGAATGTTCTTAATAACACATAATTACATAGTTAATGTATTCAAATGTGCATTTCATCACTTAGATTGTCCTATGTTGACATGCTGCCAAAATATCGAAATTAAGAGAGCCAAGATTAATTATCAAAAAGTTGTGATGCATGTTTTAAAGCACAGAGATGGAACTCACCTCATCAGCTGTGGGGAATACTAAATAGTGTCTCCTGCAAAGAATATTTAGATTGTTTGGTTATTTTGGCAGTTGTTACTTTTGGATAGTCCTCTTGGACTATCATTTGTGGTTGTCTTTTCAAACAGGGTTTGAATTTTTCTGGTAAGTCTCATATAGTTATACTTAGCTTCCCCCTTCTAAGTTCACTGAATGCAATGCCACCTTCTTGCACCACATAGGAGTCCTGTATTAGAGCAGTGATCAGCAATTAGTTACCAGTCATGTGTTTGGTAATCCATATATGTTCTAACATTTCACCGCAAGTGATTCTTTGAACTGATTTGTTCACTTATAATGATGTCTGAATACCGAATATGCAGAACTGTTTAAATGAACATGAGACTCAGTTCTGGTGATAGTTTCTCACTTGTATGTCAGCAGACAATGCACAGAGAATACATGGCATTCCTTGTCTTCTCTGGCACTACTGAACTTATCAAATGTTTGGCAAAAATCTCCACAGATGTTAATAAACTGTCAAGTCCATATGTTTAAGTTAATAACTTATAAAATATCAATGCTAGAATTGATTATTCTTGATGAAATGCATGTAACTTAACCCTGAACCCAAATAACAAATTAGAATTAGCAGTTTTGCTCAGCTTAAATGTACATTAATAATTCATAAGTAGATTTAAAGACTAGTAAGAGCTTTTCAAAATATTATATATAAATGCTTTAAAATAAAATGAATGCTATTATTAATGTGATGCTATGTCATTGTATCAAATTCATAATGATACAGTATTATTTGGGTATGAAATAGCTCATCAAAAGGTCAATGATACTGAATGTTGGTTTCCCAGCTAAGGAAACTATTGAGAGGTGACTGAATCAATAGAATAATCTATAACTTAATGGGTGATCAGGAAGTGGGGTCTCATTGAAGGAAGCAGATTACTAGGCCTATGATTTTGTAAGACATATCTTCTTCTGTGTTCCCGCCTCTCTGTTTCTCTACTTCCTGCCTACCCTGAGTTAAGCAGCTTTAATTAACTAGTCATGCCCTTAAATCATGATGTTTCCACCATAACAGACCCAAAGCAAGGGTGCCAGCTAACTATGGACTACAACACTTGAAACTATGGATCAGAACATGACCTTCCTGTTTTAAGTGACTTTCTCAGATATTTCGATACATTAATGACTAATAGAACTTATAAATTTTAACTTATGTTTGGTTGCAATAAAAAATATTTTATGAGCATAAGTTATTTGAATTAGTAAATTATAATCTTAGTCTCATAGATGCATTGGTTGCAATAAAAAATATTTTATGAGCATAAGTTATTTGAATTAGTAAATTATAATCTTAGTCTCATAGATGCATTCCATGTCTTATTTTGGGCATATGGTAGTAGAAAATTCTGAAGGATCAGGTTAAGAAGTAACAGACAATGATTGCTCTCCTGGACCAAACCGAGCTCTACACCAATTGCTTCTTCTTTTTCCCGGGTATTTCTTGGTCCCACCTAGAAACTTGAAAAGAGAATGGAATAGAAAATCTTTTATCTAGGAGGAAAAACACTAAAGCGGTCCAGACACTAAGACTCTTGTGATGGCTAGTTTTTGTTATAAACTTGTTGAACCTTGGAATTGCTGAGGGAACACACTGCTGGGAATGTCTACAATGTTTCCAGAAATGTTTAATGGACAAGGGAAGACTCACTTTCCATGTCAGTGGCACCATATCATAGGCTGAGATCCAGGCACTGAAGAAGGAGAAAGGAAGCTGAGAGTCAGCATGTCTTGTTCTACTTCGTGACTACAGATGCAATGTGACCAGCTGCCTCGTGTTCCTGCTGCCACGTTTGGATGGACTGTGCCCTCAAACTGTGAGCCAAATACAGCTTCTTTCCCTTCAGTTGCTTTCACTAGTTATTTTGTCTCAGAAATGAGAAAAATAACTAATACAATTATCGTAATAAAGTGATTTAAATCATTATCCAGTCTTAGAAACCCTACTACAGCAACACTTGAAAAGTAAGCTAAAATGTTTGGCACAAATTTAGGTCGAGTCTACAAATGGCCTATCAGTGAATAGGGGCCAATCAAATATAATTGAACTGAGTGCTCCAATTAAGTAACAGCTGAATCATAAAAATCTCTTAGAGTCAAAAAAATCACATGTTTAGAACACAGGCCATTTACCTCTAGGGATGGGATGATGGTCTTGTACCACTATGGGACAGACATCACATGAATTCTACAAGAGCAAACCTGGGGCATACCACATCTGACTTCCAACCATTCTTCACATCATCTTCTCTTTTGGCTTCTGATGAGGATATCAACACAGATACCCATGTAAATGCTTTCCTGTTCACAAGTCTGGATTTTCAGCAAATAGAACTCTTGCTAAAAATCTATTGCATATTATTTCTGGGAGGATTAAGCAAATAAACAGATATTAAGGATTCTGATTTGGGCCAAGATTATTGATTATCAGAAATGTCCCATTTAAATTATATTTATTATATTCTTATTACTAAATACTTAAGATATATTTTCCATTTAAAATAAACCAGATATTTATGATGGAAGTGGATGAACAATTGGTTCATTCATTTTCTAATTAATTGTCCTGATTTTCTTGTATTAAATTAAAGGTTTTCTAAAACATCTGCACTTTACAAAATTCATTTATTTCTTACTATGTTTTATGTCTAAGTATCTAAAAAGTCATTGTATAGACTGGCATAGTGGCAACATGGGAATTCTAGCACTTGAGAGGCTGGGGCAGGAGAAGAAATTTTGGGCTTCTGAATCCCTGTCTCAAAATAAGTAAATAAAATAAAATGTTATTATGTGTGGATCCTCTGGGTTGTGGGAGTCTGTGTGTGTGTGTGTGTGTGTGTGTGTGTGTGTGTGTTGTATTGTGCGCATGTGCATACATATGAGTATATGTGTGTGCATGTACGTGTGCACACCTCTATGTGTGTGTGTCCATGTGTGATTATATAGAACAATATTACTTTTGTCATTCTTGTTATCTGCCCTTGGTTTTGTCTGACTGTGGTACTATTGACTCCATTAGTGAGCTATACTATGGACTGATATCACATACCTTCCACTTAGCTGTTGAAAATCCCCCACCTAAAGTTACCTTGACAGCAAAACTGTGTTCTTCCAGGTGGGTCCTTTTCTCTTTCATTAGGCAGACAGGGAGTCTTCAAAAGAAGTGAGGATTTTGTAAACACGGAGAAAGATCAGAAGATAAATGGAATAGAAGTAAAATGAAATTTCCTCATTTCAAAGTTTCTTGAAGTTCTTGCAGGCTCTAGACTCTCATTGTTTAACTTTCAAAAACAATCACCATATACCAAGACCGGAGACTATGTGGGTTTCTATTACCACTCCACACTCTTGGCAGTCTGGTCCCCATCCTTCTGATCTTCAATGTACATGTAGTAACAAAGATCAAACAATGGAAGGTGTCAGTGTGTCCAAGTGCCAGTTGGAGTGAGATGCCACCATCCCCTCCCCTTCTGAAACAGTAGTTACTTTCCACTTCTTATTTTGGTTCATTGTCTGATTTGAATATTTACTATGTTTGTTAAGAAATATCCATCCCATTTCAAAATAGTCAATTTTTTCCAGTGGATGAAAGGAAGCGGCACCACTTGCTCACCCTTAAGACAATTTTGCTGATTCACACTTGACTCAGTTCACTTTATTTATTTATTTATTTTCCATTAAAAACTTTATACTTCCTCCCCTCCTTCCATTCCTCTCTTGCTCCCCTACTCACCTTCTTCCCTCCCCATCCCTCCTTAAGAGAGGGCAGGGAACCCTGCCCTGTGGGAAGTCCAAGGCCCTCTCCCCTATATCCAGGCCTCGGAAGCTTTGCATCCAAATAGACTAGGGTCCCAAAAAGCCAGTACATGCAGTGGAAACAAGTCCCAGTGCCTTTATCAATGGCTTCTCAGTCAGCTCCCAATGTCAGCCACATTCAAAGAGTCTGATTTGATCACATGCTTCTTCAGTCCCTGTCCAGCTGGCTTTGGTGAGCTCCCTTAGAACAGGCACACTGTCTCAGTGTGTGGACCAACCCCTTGCAGTTCTGACTTCCTTGCTCTTCTTCTCCCTCCTTCTGCTCTTCAACTGGACCTTGGGAGCTCAGTCCGTTGCTCTGATGAGGGTCTCTGTCTCTATCACAAAGATTCTATTGTGATATTTGAAGTAATCTTCAGTGTGATAGTGGGGCAAGGCCAGTTCAGGCACCCTCTCTTTTGCTGCCCAAGGACCTACCTGGGGACATCCCCATGGACACTTGGTATCCCCTCTAGAGCCAAGACTCTTGACAACCCTAAAAGGGATACCTTAATGTAGATATCTACTTCCCTGCTCCTATATCCACCCTTCCTTCATCTCATCAGACAAAGTTCAAATGGCCAAAAGACACTTAAGGTCATGTTCAACCTCCTTAGCAATCAGGAAATGCAAATCAAAACAACTTTGAGATATCATCTTACACCTGTCAGAATGGCTAACATCAAAACACCAAAGATAGCCTATGCTGGAGAGAATGTGGAGTAAAGGAAACACTCATCCATTGCTGGTGGGAATGCAAACTTGTGCAACCACTCTGGAAATGAGTATAGCAGTTTCCCAGGAAACTGGGAATCAACCCACCTCAGGATCCAGCAATACCACTCCTGGAAATATACCCAAGAGATGCCGTATCATACTACAAAAGCATTTGTTCAACTATGTTCATAGCAGCATTATTTTTAATAGCCAGAACCTAGAAACAACCTAGATGCCCCTCAGTTGAAGAATGGATAAAGAAAGTATGGAATGTATACACATTAGAGTACACTACTCACTGGAAAAATAATGGCATCTTGAATTTTGCATGCAAAAAAAATGAATGGAAATAGAAAACACTATCCTGAGTGAGATAACCCAGACCCAAAAGGATGAATATGGTATGTACTCACTCATTAGTGAACTCTAGCCATAAACAAAGGACATTAAGCCTATAGTTCACAAGCCTAGAGAAGCCAAATAAGAAGGTGAACCCAAAGAAAAACATATATAGAGATCCTCCTATAAATTGGAAGAAAACAAGATCACTGGGCAAAAGTTGGGAGCATGGGGGTGGGGGTAGGGGTGTGGGTGGGGATGGGGGAAGGGGAGAGGGGGAGAGAGAAGGGAGGAAGGAAAGACTGGAGAGCGCTTGGGGGAGTGGGAGGGTAGAGATGGAGGAAGGGCGGATACACTTTTTTAAAAAAATTATTAATTTTAAGATAGTAAATTTAAAAATTTTATTAATCAATTAATTAAAATTTCCCCAGCCCAGTCTCAGTTTCCCCTCCCTCTTCTCTTCCCAGTTCCTCCCCAACCTCCCTTCACCCACTCTCTATCCCTTCACTTCAAAAACTTGTATGCCTTCCAGGTAGTCTTCTTGTGGGACTCCTTGGCAGAGGGAGCACGAGCTGTCTGTGACTCTGTTGTCTTCTGGCTGTTAGCACAGGGAAAGTGGGACACATAGCTTCCTTAGGTCTGTAATCAAGAGACTAGAGCTGTAATGCGCTGCCGGAGTTTGTGGGGTGCTAGCATGCAGGTTGGTGCTAGCTTCTTTCAAGACTAGTTTAGTAGTGTTCAACCTCCCCTCCCCCCCAAGCCAGACACAGAAATCACAAATTTGTTCTCAGGTTTTTATCGTCAGTCCAATAAGTAGCCTTGGAAATAAGTGAAGATGCGGGATACCAGGGGTAAAAATATATAAGGCAACCTTTGTTACAAGTAGGTAGGTAAGAGCATGTATGTTTAGTGACAATGGAAAGTGCTGTGTGCAATGCTCGCTGCTTTTTTATGTAACAGAGACATTAAGGGAGTAGAGAACTGTACATTTGACTCCTGGGAAAGAAAGAAGCTGAAAAATGACAGTGCTAAAAAACGCAAATAGTCTGTGCAGTTTTGTGAAAGGTTTAATGATTTTATAAAACTATATAAAAGGCTGATACAGCATTGTGCGTGTGTGTGTTGTGTTGTGTTATGGGTCCCTCTCACAGCTCTTGCATTTGAACAGATAGTGTGAAATAAACCTATCAAGAAAAGCTCAATTCATATTCCACCTCAAAGGAATGGAAATGGCAAGGGTGATGTTTCTATTTCATTTCATGCTTATTTATTGCAGAAGAGCTTAAGCAAAATAGAAAGATAGTGAGTTAGTTGTGGGGGAGGGAAGGGAAGGCTTGATTTGCCTTGAATGTCTTCAGCATACCTGCCATTGCACTGGTACTTTGCATGGCTAATGTCCTTTGTCCTGTAATGACTAAGCTGGTAAAGGGCATGCATGATTCCACAACAGATGTTCTAGCAATACCAATCTAGATGTGACATTGGCTATGAAAGCCTTTATAAGGTTAGTGTTTAACATCCAGGGCATTTATTCTGTGCCTAATGAACAACTGAGGTCATTTTGACACTGTGTGAGCAAGCCCCTCCCATCCCGCAGCTCTTAGGATTATCCTAGGTCATATATGCGCCCTCAAACCATGCATTAAATCTTTGCAAGAGCATATAATTTCCACCTTTGAAATGTTAACATCTATCTTAGGTCAGCACAGAAAAAAAATGCTTCAGTCTTATTCTGCATTTTATGCTGTCTGGGAAGAATTTTCAGTCTCCATGTTATTCCATATTAGCTATAAGGTTGAGAATTCAATCGTGCAGAATTTAAAAAAAAAAAGAAAAAAGCTCTCTAGAACAGAGCTTCTGTTAAGATAGCATAGCAGGAAATTTCCAAAGGGAAAGAAAAATGGCTGCCTCCTATAAACTAAAACAGGAGAGGGGGATGCAGGAATACATCTAATGCTGTCTAATCTAAAAGAGCCTTTAACCCACAAATGTAAAATTCAATAGAGTTGTAGAGATACATAAGAAATTGAGTTTCAACTTGATGTGAAGGCACATGAGAAAAGAATGAGAAATTAGAACGATATAAAATTCACTTTTGTCCCTTTTAACATCAATGTGATCCTTTAGCTTTTCATGTCAATTTGTCTTAAATGTTTTTAAAGTAGAAAATGAAAATGAGACTTAGAGGCATATCTAGAATCCTTTATTGCCCTGAACTGTGAAAGCACTGATGCCTGCTATTGCAAACTGCGAAGTGCCCGAAGAACTGGGTAGGGGTCACTTGAGGACCATGCCAAAGAGGTTTTTTATTTAATTTTTTTTTTAATTTTTAGCCCGTTTGTTTAGATTTTCAAAATGAAAAATACTGAGAAAAAATATCCTCTCTGAAAGATGAACTCGTAGAGCTGGGAGGGACCTGGGAAGACTAGGTTCTCTGCTATGACACTACAATACCCAACATCCCTTGCTAGCAGCTATGACAAATGACCAGCTCCTACCTGGACACTTCCAGGGATTGGTGTGTAGTTATAGTTATTAGAAAGGGCCTCCACAAACTGATACAATTTTTCTTCCTCTTATTCCCCACTATTAATCTTCATTCTGCCCCCATAGAGCTCCACGGAGGAGTCACATTCTTCTTTCTAAAGGTGGCAACACAAACAACCTTGGAGAGAGAAGGCAGGTTATAGCAAAGGAGTGATGGCCTGTCAGTTATAAAGAGGGACTGTAAAGTAATCCCTCATGTGGATCCAGCTTTGAGAGGAGAAGCTCGAAAAAACACTTGATGGAAAAAGAGCAAGCCGAGGGTGGAATCCACTTCTTAATGAAGAGGACTCATGGGAAATGCATGAATAAAGAGTGGTATCTTCAAACTGGAAGTTGGAAACATGGAAGATGTTGTTAATATGAAAGACAAAGGAAGAAGTACTTAATGTTTTAGAATCATCGGGGTGAAAAAACATTGAATTTTAAAGAACCAGTGAGCTGTAAGATAGTGTATTTCCTAGGAATTGCCATTAGCTGTTCTGGTCTTTGATTTCTGATTTTCATTCTCATTCTCTCACCCTCTCCAGTATTCCTACCTGTGTGTAATTGAATGGATTTGAATCTGGTTCTGTTGATACTATTATATCATTAAGATCCTTATGTTCAATATGACAAGCAATAGCTGTGGCACTCCAATAAATAATAGAAAGCTGTTTTTGCAAAGGAAAAAGATTAAGTACCTCTCTGGTTTGTGTTTTGTTTTTGTTTCTTCTTTTTGCTGTTCTTCTTCCTTTTTCATTGTTAATTTACCATATTTTTCAATTAATATTTTATTTATCCTTTGACAGTTTCATAAATATGTATAATGTATTTTGACCAAATCAATATAACACCCCCCTGTCTGCTTCCCTCAATCCTTCAACACATTCCTTTTCTGCCTTCACATCATCTTTTTTTTCTTTTCATTATAGACACTGAGTACAATTAGTACTATGTAGGAGGAAGGCCTCCTTGTTTGTCCTGGATGCCTGGCTAACTTAGCCCTGAAATAACCACACAGAAACTGTATTAATTAAATCACTGCTTGGCCCATTAGCTCTAGCTTCTTATTGGTTAACTCTCATATTTCTAGTAATCTGTATATCACCACATGGCAGTGGCTTACTGGCAAAGATTTGGCATGTCTGACTCTGGAGGCAGCTCCATGGTGTCTCTCTGACTCTTTCCTTCTTCTTGCATTCAGTTCCATCTTCCCCACCTACCTAAGTTCTGCCCTATCAACAGCCCAAGGCAGTTTCTTTATTAATTAATGGTAATTACAGCACACAGAGGGTACTCCCACATCAATACTACCTCAATGAACATGGGTAAACTGCCAATGGCCACATTCCCAAGTAAAGTGTCTCTCATCCACAGTGGCCATCAATTGCCAATAGATCTTCATCTGGAGTCAAGGCTTATGGGTTCCTTCCCCAGCATTGCAGGAATTGATTGAGTGCAGTCTTCCAGGCAACTATAACTGCTATGAACTCATCAGTACTGTGATCATGCCACATCCAGAAGACAGAATTTCAGAACACTCCTCCTTGTCCTCTGTTTTTACATTTTCCCACCCACCCTTTAATGTTCTTACCCAAGCCTTAAGAAAGTTAATATCGATGCGGCATGTATGGCTGAGAACTCAACGGTGAGTTATTCCCAGCACGTTGATCACCTTTGTCTCTTCATTGGCTGCTGTCCACTGTAAAAACAAAACAACAAAAACATAAAAGAAACCTTCTCTGACAGAGGTTGAGAGCAGCACTGAACTGTTGGGCAAGTTTCTACTCTTATCACCAAGTCTCAAAAGAGTAGGAAAGAACTGAGAAGTAAAAATGCAATCTTTTTTTACCCTATGAAGATGAGAAACAAAGTGCCTATTCCCCCCAGCCTTCATGGAAGCTTCAGGGCAAAGGGGAATGAGTTTTAGGACCATTCTAATTTTAATTTTTAAGAAACTATAAACTGGTCTTCACAATGGTTTCAACCTTTTATATTTTACCAAAAATGTTTGTACAACTTCTCTATCTTTGCCAACATTATTCCATGTTATTTGACAGTACACATCCTACTGTATAACGAGATTTCATCTCATTCAGTTTCCCCAAATGATTAGTGTAGTCAGTCATCTTTTTATGGATTTATTGGCTATCTGTGGGTATCTTCTTTAAAGACATTTATGCTTTAGTTCTTTGCCCATTTTTTAAAATTATGATGCTTGCTTTGTTGACTTTTAGAAGTTGTTTGTACATTATTTCTTTTATTGAAAAACAGTATTGCATTAGGTAGACATACTAGATTGTGTTTTTATGCCTAACCTTTTTTAGATCAGAAGGCCTTTTACAATTTTAGCATCAGCATAAAGAAGTGACCAGTAATTATCCATGTGTAATAACTACCAAAAGAAAATCACTGATTTGTTCCAAGAACATCTGGAAAGCACCTACATTATATTAAGAACAGTTTCAGGCAGACACTCTTCCTAAAGGCAGGGAATTAGAGATGATATGCACAAGCATCCTGAATATTTCATACTTATGCAGACAACATATGCTTCAGAACCTTTATTATTAATGCCTGCAAGTACATACCTTAAACAAAATTTCAAACTGATGCAAATATTTTGGCAAAGTCTTTGAGCAATTTTTTCCTAACATCTGAACAAGAAAATATAGTAGAATCTGTATTGACATAGTTTATGAATCTTTTTATCATATTACTATACATCTATTCTGCAAATGGATAGACAAAGGTGTAGAAAGTGCCATTATAAAGTTGTATCTGTTTTAACAGAGAATGTGAAACATAAAGAATGAAGATTATGATCATGAAACATATAAAGTCTTATATAAAAGATAAACACTAGATGTAAGATATCTAAGCAATTTTCTGAAAAGATAGGTCAGATACATGCCAACTACTATGAATGAAACACTCACTTCATTCAAGCAAAATGTGCCAGCTCTTTTTAATATAATTAAAGAGGTTACAAAGTTCCAAGACTAATAAAACCTCAAATCAATATGCTTATAAAGTCAAACTGTCTTCCTCTAGATAAGAAAATAAATTAATAGAACAGGAAGCTTCTATCTCTTATAAAATACAAAGCTATTTATTAAAAATAAGAGTAAAACAAAGTAACAATAGTAGAAAATATTGCATAATTTACATACACACAACTAGCTCTTCAGGGACTCACTCAGCTATTCAAGATAATTGATGCTTTCTGCTTCCTTCTACATACATCATAATCCAATCTCTAATCTAAACATCCCTTGTTTCTCCACTTTGTGTCCTTTCAGCCTAGTGTACGTCCCCAACAGTGCTCACTTGACACAACTTCTTGCTGCCATCTTGTTTCTATGCGCCTACTCACTCACATCACATATTAGCAGAACCAGGAGGGATCTTCTGAAGACATAAACCAGAGAACACATTCCCTTCTGCCTGACAACTCATGGCCTTGTCCTCCAGCAAGTTCTACACCACCTGGCCCAAGCTAGACCCTCATCTTTTGGTTCTCTTGCTTTTGAACACAAGGTCCAAAAGATGTTGGGCTTCTTTCAGTGCCTTGACACATTCCAGAACGTCTACACATGCATTTCCTTGAGCCAGGACTACTTGTCATGCCCACTTTTCCCAGGACGAGATCTTTATGATCTCATTTTCTCAGAAAGGTCTTATGAAACTAACCCACCCTGCACTCCTTTATTATTAATATTCAACAAATTTCTCTTGACATTTATTCTACTTTGTAATTATTTTAGTCACTTGTTAATTTTTTCTCACTTCCACAAGAGTCTTGCGCTCCCTTTTGCATTCTGAGAGTTTAGCAATAAAAGATAACAATAATTATTTATGAAATCAATATTTTATGATGTCTATGTTATCTCAATTTATCCATAGAATTCTCTCAATATTATAACCATTTCCTACACCTAAATCAAATAGTGTATAATCTTCAGACATTTTTATTGTCTAGTCCAGACAAAACAAATTCTTCTGGAGACTGTCTGCTAACAGATGAATCATTAGTGTTTCATAAGGTGTTTACTTTCCGTCCTAGAAGGCAAATATTAAAATATAGGGCTGAAAACGTATTCATACCAAAATAAAGACATTACCTTGACTTGCATTGAACTTAAAGACAAGGATGAAAGATAACAGACCACTGCTCCACGTGGCACTCAGTGTAGGCGAGGACCATCTTTACATCGATGACAACAAAATCCAACTAAAAACTTGCCTAGATTAAACACAAAAGACAACCTAAGACCAAGTCTAGTAAATTTCTATGTTTTCTCAGTGACAACTGGCACCCCTGGCTTTGTTCCATCTTCTGAGTCATCAGAGAAAATGTGTCATATTAGCTTCATGTGAGGCATGAAGGCTATTCTTGGTTATCAACTTGAGTGTATCTGGCATGAACTGTGATCCAGAAATGGATGGCACAACAGTGAGAGATTTTCTACTTGGTATGAAGTAGGTGAATCCACTTTTATTCTGGACCTTTGAGATAGGAAGATATTCCTCACCTTTGATCCAGATCTTGACAGGGGAAGGCACAAGACTTTAATCCAAATCTTGAGGCATGAATACATACCTTAAATATGGACCATATCTTCTGCTGAACGTCTATATAAGGACACATAAGAAAACTTTTGTTTTTTGCCTGCTTGCCCTCGTCTTGCTAGTACAACCATTCCTTCACCGGCATGGGAGCCCACTTTTTCAGAATTTCAGCATATACAGAAGACTATCAGAGACATCCAGCCTTGTGGGACTAAGCAACTACTAGATTCTTGGACTTTACATTCACAGTTAGCAATTGTTGGATCAACTGAACTGCCGTTTATAAGCCATTCCAATAAATCCCCCCCCCACACACACGCACGCACACACATACACACACACACACAGAGGATCTTTTCGTAAAATATTATGTGTGGGTTTTTTGTTGTCATTCTTGGTTTTTTGTTTTGTTTCAATTTGCTGTTGTTTATTTTTATTGTTGTTGTTCTTGTCTATGTTGGAGTCCTCTACTCCAATTGGCACATGCAAGAAAACTGGTCTATTTTAAAATGAGATCTGAAATGGAAAGGTATATCCTAAATAAGTGAGAACTCAATAAGGAACATAATAAAAATGAACAGAAATAGAAAATAAAGGCAGTAACTGACCTGTGAAAGAGACTGTATTCTTTAGACATCATGGGTCAATGATTCAGGACCTGTGTTTTCTCTCTTTTTAAACTTCTTTCTTTGCGAATTATTTACCTTCCCACTAAAAAATGCTCACTAATTTACAGATTATCACACTTTGGTCTTCACTCACAGGGCTCTATGTCAAACACAAAAATAATTTCATGGCAATGTTTATACCACACTGTGAACAGTAAAGTTGTGGGGCCACCCTAGGTGTTCAGCCACAGAGCAATAAAGAACATGTATATTCATCATCACAGACAATAAAGTTATATCATTCACAAAAAATCTGATACAACTAAAAATAATAATTTTAAGTAAATTAAGCCAGTCTCAGAAAATCAAATATTATATGTTTTTTCTCATTATGGTTCTTAGACTTTAAATAGATAAATAAAATCATGTGTTAATGTAGCATTAAAGTGAAAATATTATAGAGGAATAAAGGGACTAAGAGGAATGGTGAAAGAGGACAGTGTTGGGTGAATATAATCAATGAACAATAGATACTTGTATAAAAATGTTATTTCCCATAGGATTATATACAATGAAAAATTTAAAAACATGAAAGACTCAAATAAATAAAGTCAATTTCTAACTATTTTAAAAGGAAATCCTCTTTTTCTCCTAAACCGTGTATGTGTGTGTCTGTATGTGCATGTGTGTTTGTGTGTGTGTGTGTGTGTGTGTGTGTGTGTGTGTGTGTGTAATGCTTCTAAACTTAGGATGAGTTAGCATCCCAATATCATAAGGCAAAGATACCCTTAGTACACCTATCAAATGTCAAAGTTTATGAACAATGTACTGTATGGAGTTGGCTATCCTTGTGACTGCTCGGCTGATGGGAGCTCTGGTTCTTTGCCATTAGCCAGCATCAAGACACAGTATTGTCCAGCACATGGCTGGCTACTCTGAGGAAAGGTTACAACTCAAGATACAATGTGTGATGTCTACCTTCTTATCAATTACGGCTGATGAGCACTGGGCCATGAACATGTAGACTTCAGCAGAAGCACCTGTGGCTTTCCTTGGTGTCTCGGTCACCCTTAGTTATAAGCCAGCTGCATTCTCAGTTCTCCTAAGAGGACAGATGAGTCCCTCAATAAGCAAATGAGTGTTTATTGTTTTCAGTCTCATCAGCTCAGCCTCTTCATGAAGCAGGAAGACAACATCCTACCGGCATTCTGGTTAGCTGGGAGGTGAGCTTCATGACATCTCAGATCCTCTGTAACACTAAGATGTTTTAAGTAAGGTACAGCAAAACTTGATTTTTTTTCTAGCATTCAGAGTCTGAGTTGCTACTTGCCTTTAGCTTCTTTAGTAAAACATTTGATACTGATTTGTACCTTAAGGACTGGCAAACTTTCAGAATGAAGGGCCAGATGGTAAATCCTATATGCTTTATGGACCATGGAGTCTGTGCCACAATTCCTACCTCCACCCCCGCACTCAGGCATTAGATGCTTTATGTTCCAATAAAACATTTTTATATGGAAACCAAATGCAGTCCATACTTTGTCTGTATCTACTCAAAACACAAAATCTGTGTAGGAGGATGTAGCATTTGTGGAGCTGGGAACACTTTCCAGCACAAAACAAAGTAGAATAAGAACCCATCACTGTAACTTGGTCCCTTTGAAGATAAGTGCTCTTCACCGTTCTTAGCAAGCTGCCACTTTCATGTCACTCCAGGCTTTCCCAGTGTTCCAGCTCTCTGTAACATCCAACTGTTGGTCAATTCTATAGAATTTCACAAAATTTATGGCACACTTCTTAAGGTTAGTGTTCTAACAATTCAAATTGCTTGTTGTCCTCTGTTTGTCCTTGGTGGTATCTTAAAATCACTTTGACTGCTTCAGCCTGTGTGACAATTCAGTGTGTCAGCCTAGGATGGGCAATGGTTCTCTTGTCTAAGAGAGTCCCAAACTGTAGCCCAGAAGATAAAATAATGGCAGGAAGTAAGACCAGGGTTAAGAAAACATCATTTAAAAAATCTGTGTATGAACATGATAGAAGAGGTTTCATGTATTAATAGCATTTGTAGAACAATGTGCTACAAGAACGCAAAGTGCTAGCTCTCAATGGCCAAGAAAGAGTTCATCTCTAAAGCGTAGATGCATATATAAATATGCAGAGTGTGCTGAATAGGCAGTTATATATGCACCCAATTGTTTCTCAGAAGTTGTTTGGGAGACAAACTGTGTTGGATTGGCCCTTTGTGAACATGTTTGTTGTACCTTGTGGGAGTCATCTAAGAGAGAGAAAATGTAATTCAGATCTATTTAAAATGGCAAAAAAATAAAATTACATACATGTGGCATAAGGATATTTAATTGTTCAGAAGTTTGTGGTCAGCATGTAACCTATTTAGGAAGGACCCAGGTGTTGTGTAGTTATATAAAAAAAGGTAAACACAGTTTTTGGCTAGCATTGAGACAGTATGCACCATGCTAATGGATTTAGTTTGTTTCAGTGGAGGTTACTTTAAGTGGCAGATTGGAGACAACATCCTTCTTTCAGAATCTGAGGCACTGTACAAGAAAAGTATTTATGGAGTTATGGCCTACATAGGAAGCCTGATGCAGGGAGGATGGGAGCGGGACGGTTGGATCTGATAATGTATAATTCCCACATAGACATATGCAAAGTACAGAGATCAAAAAGGAAGCCAACAGAATGAACCAACTGTGGCCATCTTCTACATGACATTCGGAGTCACTAAGATTCTGGGACTACCCCCTGAAAAGTGGCCATTCCTTCACGAGTAAGAAGAGACATTTGGCTAGCTATGGTGGCACATGCTTTTAGTCCCAGCACTCGGGAAGCAAAGGCAGGCAGATCTCTATGAGTTCAATGTCAACTTGGTCTTCAAAGTAGGTTCCAGGAAAGCCAAGGCTACACAGAGAAACCCTGTCTCGAAAGAAAACAAAATAAAACAAAAATCAGAAAGAGAGACATCAAAGAGCCCCAAAGAAACAAACATTTCATTTCAATACTTTGCTGTGAAAATGAAACATAACAGATTTCAAATTCTGAAGGAACTGTTTGAGACTGATTCTCATTTGGAGGGTCCCTGCATGGATGTATTCTCTTAACCACGCAGAGCAGTCTGTAAGAATGGAAGATCTGCACACAGCATGCTCATCTCAGAAGGCTTCATCACCGTCAGTCCTCCAGTCTACCGTGTCTCTCGTCTGCCCTCTTAGCTCTCTTCCCGACTGTGCGGATATAGGCACTAGACATGAGTTCAGTGTCAGTATGGGATTTTTCTCCCATACCCAGTTTTAAGTCCTTCTCCCTCATTTTTTTCTTAATTTCCCCTTTACACACCTATTTTCTGCTTTATATCTTTTTTATCATTCTTTTCATCTTATTTTCCATCTCCCCTTAATTTTCTTGATATATATTTCTCTTTCTAATTTCAAAGCTACACAGGGAAATGCATATACTTCCAATTTTTACAGTTAATAATTTTTTTCTGGAATTGACTTCTATTTTAAAGTTAATAATGATAAATTTCTACCTATATGTACATATATGGAGATGAATATGTACACCCAAATATATACATACATAATATGGATATATACATATATAATACTATGTTACTTTTATTAAAAAGGGTCACAAAATGATGTTGAATTGACTGTGTGCATGGAATATTCCTTTGCTTTTATTTTATTATTTTTTCCATGGATCAGCCCTTCACATCGTATCTTAACTGTCCAGAAGTAGCACCTTGACCTTTGAATCTGCACCTGCCCTTTCCAAAGATCAATACATCTCTACCATGGCCTTTTCTTTCATCCTTTGAAATGAATGGAAAGGATGCCAAATTTTCCTTCTGCAAGCCTAAGCAGAAGGAAAGGTGAGCAGAGCGGAGGTACTGGGTCTCATACTTTACACAATTAGTAACGTGCTGCCTTGGCAGAGCACACTGGGAAAATACATCACGTCACTGCCTAGCCCCTCTCTAATGCCGTTTATGCACTCCACCTACCCAGTGTCCAAGTTTCCCCCTTCACCGGGAGCCCGGGTTCCTTTGCACAGTGCACAGCTCTAGCTCACTGCTCCATTTTTATCTGGCAACCTATTTCTGGCCTCATTTCTATGCATGCAGATGTGGGTTTCTGCCCTCTGGAGAGCCGGCAGGCACCCTGTGGTCTGAATCCTCTTGTCCCTGAACATTAGACACTCTGTTACTCATGAAAAGCCAGCAGAGAAACGATGTGGATAGGCAGCCTTAGAAATTCCACTTTTATTTCAGTCAATTAGCGTGTTTCCTTCTCTTCTTCCTGTCAGCACAGAAAGATGACAAGCTCAGGAAAACGTAAAGGTAACACTGATTGGAAGACAACCGGGGGAGCTGTACATTTCAGTTTGCGGTAGTAGAAAGATATATTTCTACCACCAGCTTATCTTCCACAAAAGATAAGAAAGTTCCATAAAATATTGCTGGGAAGTGAAATTTTCTCAGATGAAATTGTTCATGCCCCCATTGTTTTTAAACATGAATAAACAGTGTGTTACCAATACATCAGTTTCTCTTCTTTTGATGGCTGTATCCTTAAGGTGTTCATTCATGCTAATTATCTCCACATTCTGGTTGAGTGGTTCCTGGTCTGCCCTGCCCTTTTACATTCAACCTGTCTTACCTGACCCCAGAAACCTCAGTTCATCATGTCCTTTCTCTGCTCAGTTCTTTCCTGACTTCTGATGTCAGCGCTGTCCAGCACTAGCCCCTTCATGCCTAGTCTTCTTTTGGCTGCACAACAAACACTGCTTTCTTTAATTCCATCACCCCAGTGAAGGGTTCTCTTGCTTTATTGCTGCCCGTTTCCATCCTTCCTCTATCAAACTGTGGGTTGCTGTAAGAGCTAAACTCATAGGTTTTTGCTTTTCTTGATCATTTATTCATCATTTATTCAATCATCTCACCTTTATCAGTCAGTTATCATCCCCCATGATGTTCATCCAGACTCTATCAAAATTCAAGCATTCAATATTACATTGATAACCAGTAACCAACATCTTAGCATCTCTGTGTACTCAAAATTTAGTTGGTTACTTCTCTCCTCCATCTTGCTACATTGCAACGACTATTTATGTGTGTGTGTGTGTGTGTCTGCTGTTTGGTAGAGACTATAGCTTATCATGTAGGTGGTAAATTTATTTAAAATTAAATTTAATTTTAATTTAAATAAATAAGAAATAAATAAGACCTCACTCACCAAGATAGGTGAACACCATCCAATCTGTAGAGGTTCTAAATATACCAAAAGATGTTTCAATAGACAAACAGCTCCTCTCAGCTTCATCACAAGAAGGAGGTTCACTGCACACTGTTTTCTGATGGACAAGCAGATAACAGCATGAACAGATTTCAAACACTCCTGTGTCAGGGTCCACTCAGTGACTGTCAGTCACTGCCATTAACTCACACCTGCTACTGCATGTCATCATGGTTTTTTCAGCTCAGCCACCTATGTATGTCTATCCAGATGGAATTTTTACTTTTTAAAGATGATTTACATGCAATATTATACAAGATTGTTAGAAATACTAATGCTAAGGCAGTTCTTTCCCTCAGAAATCTGTTTTATTCTCTTACTATTTTGAAGCATTGGAATTGGCAAATACATTTGGAAAAGGTCAAGATTATAAATATTTCAGGTTATGTTGGCCAAAAGACAAAATCAACTAGGTATTGTGCAAGTATACAGATAAAAGAGTGGAAACTTCCACATACATTTTATCCATGAAACTAAAAACATGTTTATGGACACTGAAATGTGAACTTTCTCATTCCTAATTAATTTTAAGATGCAAATAGTTCTTATAAAAACAGACTGGAAGAGAAGCTGTTGGTGAAGTGGGTGGGAATGGTAGATACGGTTGTAGATTTTCAAAGTTTCTAATAGAAAATAAACCAACAAAACAAATAAACAAAACAAAACAAAAAAATCTGGGCTGTGGAGATGTACAACTTTAATCCTAGCAATTGTGAGACAGAGGCAGGGTGGATTTCTGTGAGTTCCAGACCAGCCTGAACTAAAAGAGCTAGTTTCCAGGACAGGCTCCAAGGTTACCAAGAAACCCTGTCAAAAAGAAAGAAAGAAAGAAAGAAAGAAAGAAAGAAAGAGAGAGAGAGAGAGAGAGAGAGAGAGAGAGAGAGAGAGAAAGAAAGAAAGAGAAAGAAAGAAAGAAAGAAAGAAAGAAAGAAAGAAAGAAAGAAAGGGAAGGAAGGAAGGAAGGAAGGAAGGAAGGAAGGAAGGAAGGAAGGAAGGAAGGAAGGAGAAAAGAAAATAGACGAGGCTTATGAATTCTCATTCCTACCTTCAAAGGAAATAAAATTTACCCTCAAATGTCTCTGAATCAGGTTCCCGTGGTATAGCAGCTTCATTACATAATAAAAACAGTCTACTTTACAGAGGCAAGACCTTGTCAAGCAGTTGCAAGTCACAAAGATAAATTAAACCAGCAGATGCAAAATACACAGGGAAGGGAGGAGATATTCTCATTGATTAAAACAAAGGAGGGATGACAGAGCTGCTAGCTTCGAGGGGAGCCTGGAGCATAGTCAACAGCTTGTTTTTTCCTGTGTGTGTGGCTTTTTAAAATCTATCTTCTGCTGTCTTCTCCCTGTGTGCAGATGTCATCCGTAGCCACCATGGAAAGCTCTTTTACACCTGGTGGAAAATCTGGCTCCAGGCAGCGTGAGGCTCACACTCTGCGAGTTCGCTCATCTCCAGAAAGGCCATTCTCTATTTTCAGTTGAGGATACACAGTCCCAGGGTGGGCGACATAACAGATGCTGTCAGCCCTTCACCTACATCCCCGCAGGCCCAGGTCCATCTTCTAGGCTTGACTCTCACTGTGAGCTGTCACTCATCGCAATAAGCTACTACATCTCTTTGTTGGAGGACTTGCCCTCAGGCAACTGGGACCACTTGGATACTCTTATAGTTGTCTGACAGTGCCTGGAAATCTGTCCCTGGCAGGTGTCCTTTAAGCAATGACAGACAGGTGTGGAAATAGGCTCTTAGCTGCCTTTCTTAAAAGTGGGTTGTAGCCTGAATGGCCTTCAGAGCCCTCCTAGGGAATGAGCCCACAGTATCTGCTCAGCAAAGAGCGAGCATAGCTGGAGGAAACTGCCAGCTTTAGGGAGGACTACTCAAGGGAGGTTGGCCATAGGTTGGCATTTAAGGATGCGGACATTAGTAGATTGTCTAGCATTCTCTGATAAAAGTCACTGTACCTAATCCTTTGGCACAAATCATATGGTTGATGCTGAATACCTGCTTTTCTTAGGGCACTTAGAATTTGGGTTGGTGCTGGGCAGAGACTGCCCATGTGACTGACTCCTACTGAGCTTTCTTGTTTGGCAACATTCATAATTTGTCATAGTTCCTGTAATGTAGGAATTAAACATATCCTGTGGAATTCCTCTGGGAGGTGGCCTTAAAAACATATAGCTCTCTTTCTTTTAGCTCCTCCCACCCCCTCTTTCTTTTTTCTGATGTCACTTGGTATTCAGCTGCTGTAATGAAGTATAGCCATGGTACAAGTATATGGTAAGCTCTCCCAGCAAGCTTTAGAACTCGCAGTGGGTGGAGGACCCCTTCCTAGGACACACCCGCCCACTGCGCCCTGGCTTGCCTCTTCTCTATCAGTTGTCTCCCTTCCTCCTCAGTTTTCATCTACATTGTTTTTCTGGGACACATTTCCTAGTGATGTTTGCTTCACTCTCCATACCATGGCTGTTTGGCAGGACTGAATCCAAGAATCTGGTTATCTTAATCCATACCTAAGCACTGTGACCACAAGTGTTGAGTGCTGGGACAATGTAAATCTTGGTAACCTGTTCATGCCTAAAGCCAGAAGGAAAAGAGCAGGTCACCAGGAGTCAAAGAGAGGGGGCAAGTACTAAATACACTTAGACAATAGTTAATCCACATACAGCAAAGTTTTTCCCTGAATATACAAAGTTTTACAAGCTGAAATATCTTGATCTTTTCTCAGGGAATAGCCTTACCTAAATATGCCTTTTGTATCCATTATTGGTCTTTTTTTTTTCAAAATAAAGTGAGGTGTTTTATCACCCAGCATCAGTAATGAAATTAGAAAGGAATCAATGCCTTATTGGTTGGAATATACTCATCATTTTGCAAGTTTGTTAGCGAGTCTCCGCCCTCATCTAGTTTTTCAGCATCTAACTTAAGCTAGCATGCTGGAGAAATGAAAATTTTTTTTGCATCATAAAATTTTCAATGGAATGCCAAACTTAAGTGTGTAATATCTAAAGATATATTGGAATGAATTTATCTAGGTAAAATTTCATCTTGAGTTTACTGATCTTGAGAAATAAAATACCAGCTTATAAGGACATTGACTGGAAGTGTTTTTAGATGGGTCTCTTGTTTTCTCCCAACAGTCATGGGATATCTTTGACCTTCTCTCCCTTAATTAGGATTTCTTTATCCTTTTATGACAAAATATGGTCAAAAAATGTACTTCATGCACCCTGAAATTATTTCAAATGACTCATATATGTTCAAAATAAAATGAAAGTTATTTCCACTCTCACCTACCTGTGGTAAATATTAGTAAGGCTTTTAAACAACCATTTTCATAACTGTTTGCTTACTACCACAACCTGGCTCCTAACTTTTTACACTTAAAAAATATGTCACAAATGTCTTCCCAGGTCCTAAGCATTAGAAAACGTCATCGTTGCAGTGACTGCATGCCATTCATTGGCGCCATCCCCATTAGGTATCCTTTGCTATTTATTACCTCTTAGACATTTCTTTATTAATAGTGACACTTGGGTTGTTTCTAATTTTTCACAACCCAAATCACTACTCAAGGAAGCATCATGCTACACATTCCTCCATGACATTTTGAGAGGTTTTGTAGAATAATTGCCTACAAGTTGATTGGCTGAAATAAAGCATAAGCACATTTAAATTCTTAGAAATAATTTCAAAGTTATATTAAAATAAGCTATATACAAGAGTACCAGTTTTACTGTGTGCTGACCAACATTTCAGGTCTTAACACAAGAAAAATACAGATATGAGAGATAGTTACTTGAAGCCTCTCTTCAACCATTTGTCTACCCTAATGTATTAACATTTCCTATAAATTCCTAACTTAAAATTAAATATTTTAAAGTTTTACTCATAAGATTGCTTCATAAAAGCTATCTATTAACTGCATACCAGTCATAGATAAACTTTTTTCTCATTTTTATTTCTTTTTGCTTTTAAAGCCTATTTAAAATTTGTTCCAAACTTTAAAACATTCAGTAATCTAATTTATTCATTTCTGTGACTTCAGCATTTGTTATCTTGTTAGAGATGTTTCCTCAAAGTGTATCACTAATATGCTTTCCTGTTTATAAAAATAAAATTGGTGCAGGGCTTGCATCTTCCTCTGTATCACTTTGCTTCTTCTTTGATGCCTCTTCTTTACAACATGTGTCCCTTATCGTCCAATTCCACTTAATCATCACTTAGCCTAGCTAAGTACATTTCTTCCCTTTCATCTTTTTTCAAAGCTAGCCTTCCATTCTCATAAATTCCTTATCTGAATTTCACTCAATTTGCCTAATTGGGTCCTCTCTGCACCTAAGGCTTCAGAGAAAGCATGCTTTTCAAGTCCAGGTTCATTAGTCGCATGCAGAAGGTGAGTCCTGTCCTTTTCACACAATGCCCTGCTTTCCAACTCAATCAATGGGGACCATGTTTCTCGCCCCATCACACAAAAATTCCAATTTGTGCTCATGTCTCTTATACATCTCTTTCAGTGAAGCAAATATGCCAAAATCTTGAAGCACTGTCTGCTGCCACTTTCCTCCTCGTCTCAGTAGATTTCCCCTCTTACATTCTCGTATTAATGATTTTCTAGTAACCCATTTTAGTATGTTAGGTTCCTGGGGCTGTCCTAGTAGATCACCATAGACTGGATGGCTTAAAATACAGACATATGTTGTCTTAATGGTTAGAAGTTTAGGAGGTGAAAATCAAGGTTGCCATAGACTGGGAGTACACTACTCTAACCTCTGTTTTTCATCCTCACATGGTGGTCTCCTTGCATAGACCTACATTTGTTTTCTTTATAGGAGAGCAATTATATGATTAGGGACCAATTCTACTCCCACACAGCATCATTTTAAATAACTTCACTTTCAATGACCCTATTCCCAAATAAGGTGACATTCCAAGATACTGAAGGTCATGACATCAACACATGAATCTGGAAGAGGGTGGGAACACACCTCAAACTCTAGTACCCAGATAAAGTCATATGAGCATGTTGTAGAGCATCCAAATGTACAAATTATCAGATCATCTGAAATCTTATACAATATCCTAATATAGTACCCAGCTTTTAATTCAGTGCTTTGGATTCTCTTCACTATCCCCTCAACTAATAAAAACCACTACTTGTTTTATCTTAAACCTGGAAATACATTGATCTTACTAAATTACAGCCACTAAATTTTCAGTGACTTTTCATTTCCTATGAATGAAATTCAAGTAACTTACCCTGGCATTTCCAAGTTTTTCCCTCCCTTTAAAAACCGAAGTCTGAAAAAAAGGTTTAGAATCATGTAGTATGTTTTTAAAAGACATCTTAACTGGATTGTGAGAATACTGAAAGAAGAACACGGACATGCCAGTTCAAGGAAGTGCGGCTGCGGGATCTGTGGCAGGTGAAACTGAGGGCTGCTCCAATCCTCCTGGAGACTCCATGCAGAAGAGGTTTCAGAAATACCCACTGGATGAGTCAAATCGGTTTAATTTATGCTTAAAGTCTCAGTCTCTTACTCTCCTGGTCAAAGGGTGTGTTAGAACATTTACGTGGGTTTTTCGTGAAATGACATAAGTATAGCAGCGCAAGATCAGAAAGTAAAATCAGCTGACCTGAAGCTCTGTCGGCCCATGGCTGTGTAGGGGTGTTGTGGCGGTGATCAGACGAGTCAACATAATTCATGGAGGTTAGAGATAAAACTACTGAAGGAGAGGCTCTTTCCAGTGTGTTACCTTCTCTGGCAAATTTCAGAAGTTTTCTTGGTTATTCTCAAGACTGATCATACAGAATATACATTATTGATATTTGTGGGGCCCTTATGAAACATAAGGAGTACAGCTGAGTGGGGAGTGACACATGCCTTTAACCCCAGCGCTCAGGGAGGCAGAGGTAGGCAGATTTCTGTGAGTTCAAGGCCAGCCTGGTCTACAGAATGAGTTCCAGGGCTACACAGAGAAATCCTGTCTCGAAAAAAAACAAAAGCAAAACCATAAGGAGTCCAAAACAAGGATGGCATTCAGAAAACAGATGAGAAAAGATAATGTGCCCTCCTTGGAGAACTGTTTGGAAGAGCCTCAGACAAATTAAGACAGCATTGCTTTTCAAATTTAGCCTAGCTTAAAAACTATGCTGATGTAGGTGAAAAGAAAAAGGCTTATGAAACTTTTATGTATTCAAGATGCATGATGACTATGTATTGGTGTGTGCACATGTATGTGTGTGGCACATGTGCCTATGTGTGGAGGGCAAGGGTCAATGTAGGGTATCTTCCTCTGTCACCCACTCAATAGAGACCTCACTGATTGCCTAACTAGCTGCCTAGCAAACCTCAGGGATAGTTCCCTCTCTTCCCCCACCCAGCACTGGTGCTACAGGTCATCACCAGCATTTTACCTGGATGCTGGTGACGTAACTGGGTCTTCATGCTTAGATAAAAAAACACTTTACCAAGCAAAACAACTCCTCAGCTGTAGCTAAAATAATTTAAGTAACATTTATATTTAGCAGTAGATAACAGGTGGTAAAGTAAATGAAACAGAGGAATCAAAATATTAGTGTATCACAGAAGATAAGAGAAAGGATTTCAAAGAGTCAGGAGCTAGAGAGCTGTGAAGAAGTTCAAGGGGCTGAGTGTAAGCTGCTGTGATTACCAATCTCTCAAGCTGAGAAACCAAGAAGGGCTGCTGAAAAGATGTCCTAATGATTTGCTAAAGCCTTGAGTGTATCCCAAGAATACAGTAGTCTGTGTCACCTGAAACTCCATGTGCCTGCTCAAGAAGAGCATATTTCAATTGGGAATTTGGAACGTATGATATAAGATACCGACATTATAAATTTTTATATACTTAACATTTTAGAAAATTGACAATGATGGAGCTAAGTACATTTTCATTTCTTTCTACTGTTGAGAGGTATTTTGTAGCATGAATACTGCAGCTTGTTTATCATTCACTACCTGGACTGTTTACATTTGGACTGTTGTGAACAAAAGCTCCAATAATCAGTAGGATTAAGGTTTTATGTAAACATCTTTATTTCTCTGGGATGAATACCCAGGGGCGCAGTTTCTGGGTCACATGGTAATTACACAGTATTTTTAAGAAACTTCAGAATTGAATGACTGTAATGTTTTGTATTTCTACAGGTAAATTTGTTAGCAATCTATGATTTCTAAATCCTTGTACTCATTTAGTCCCATTACACACACACACACATTCTGATGTATCTACTTTCTATAGGTTTATAGTGATGTCTCATGGTTTAAACTTTCATTTTCATAGTAGCTAATGATAATGCAAATTCTTTGGTCCTATTATTCACTCTCTGTAACTTTATTTGGTGAAGTGTCCACTGTGTCTTTTGCCTGGCACCCAACTTAGTTATAACTTTTATACTAGAGAATGTTGAGTACCATTGTTAACTCTTCAGTCACTTCCTGAAACATTTGGCAGTAGTATTGACCCTCACACTCTTAAAAGTCATCTATTTTTCTTATTCAAAACATGCACAGCAGGATTTCAGAAGTAATAGAGCATGTATTCTGCTTATTCAGTGTCTTTCTCAATGATGTCTTACTTTACTTTGGATGGGGCTGGGTTTGCTTCCCTCCCTGTTTAATGTTACAAGCTGTTCTGACTAAATCAATCCAATTTCTTTAGAATACTTGTTCAAATTGATCTTACTTGAGAGATTAAAGTTTCTTTCAAGAGTTCTATTCTCAAGAAAACTTTTGAGAAAGATTTCTCTAAAACAAGAGAAACAGTAAGAGTAGACTACATAAAATAAATCATATTGATTTCTGCAGCAAAGGGCAGTATTGAGGTGGGGCGACTTTGTCCTTTGGTGGGGTAAATATTTGTTATCTTCATCTCGATTAGAAACCATCTAGTTAAGTGTCTACTCTTATAGTCTATAGACACATTGTAACCTCTTCTATTTGATTTCTGCTTTCGGAAGGAAAGAACAGATAATCTCCGCAGGGAACTGGAATTCACATCGGGTTAAATTATAGAAGGCTATGATAAAAGAATGACCTAAATAAATACCTGAGTATTATATAATAGTCCAATATCTGGTGACTTCCATCTGAGATTATCTGAATGCTGACATCTACCAATACTTCCAGGCATGTAGCGCCATCTCTCATTCTTCAGCATATAGAAGAGTGTCTGACGCATGATGGGCTATTAAATAATAAACAAACCAAATAGTAAGTGGACCATAATTGTTTAATAATGTCTATTTATTATTATTTAAAAATAAGTATTTCAATAGTATGGAACTAAGGCCAATAATATTTAAGCCACTGGAATATACTTGTCTATAGTACCTGAGTAATAGAAAGGAAAGTTTAAAAGAATAAAAATATAAAGTCTTTCCTGACCACTCTGGCCTTAAGTTTTCATTAACAATGTGACTTTCTGCTGTTCATTATATACTCATTTCTTTGTCTTTATTATTTTTATCTATACGATCTGCAAAGTCAGCATCTTAGTTTTGCCCACTGCCATACTCCAAGCATCAGCAACAGCACTGATAATTAATAGGCACATAGCAAACATTTGCCAGCTAATAAGTAAGAGTTCAGAGAAGCATGCACATAATGCTAGAGAACTTTATTAGAGTCATATTTTTAAAACTAAAAAACTAATTGGAAGGGAAAACTGACTGATGAGCTGATGGGTTATTTTCACTTCTTAAACTTTGTGCCTATACAATGTTTAAACTTGTAAAAAAAACAGACATAATTGCATATTACTTTAAAACTTATGCTTCAGTAAACACTTGCTAACACCAGACTCCTTACGGATATATTAGAAGGATACCTGAAAAGAGCTGAGATCCTGTCCTTTCATCTTACAACAAAGAAAAGACTGAAGACTGAAAATGGATATTTTTTAAACAGGCCTATTCAAAAAAAAATGTTTCAGGACAAACTTGATCACAGACAGATTTCCCAATATATTTTGTCTGGGTTACAATTAAAAAAAAAAACATGGCCTACAGAATCAACTAACTAGAGCTCATAGGGGCTCACAGAGACTGAATCAATAATCAGGGAGCCTGTGTAGGTCTGACCTGGGTCCTCTGTGTATATGTTATGGTTGTATAGTTTGTTGTTCTTGTGGCATTCCTAGCAGTAGGTATGTCTCTGATTCCTTTGCCTATTTGGAGGCCATTTTCCTCCTTCTGTGTTGCCTTGTTCAGCCTTGATATGAGGGTTTGTGCTTAATCTTATTAAGCCATGTTTGCCTGATATCCTTGGGAAGACTGTTGTTTTCTGCAGGTAAACAGAAGAGTGGTCTAGGGAGAGGGAGGTAGAAGAGAGGTTCTGAAGGTGAAACTGTGGTCAGGATGTAATATATGATAGGATAATAAAAAAACAAACCAAGCCACAAAAGCTGGAGGTGGAGTATGTGGAGTTAGGCCGTTAGTTTGTTTCCTGGATGCCTTGCAGCTCAGACTTGAAATAATCACACAGAAACTATATTATTTAAATCACTGCTTGGCCCATTAGCCCTAGCTTCTTATTGGCTAACTTACATCTAAATTTAACCCATCTCCATTAATCTGTGCATCACCACAAGGTCATGGTCTACCAGCAAAATTTCTCTGTCTCTGGAAGAGGTTCCATGGCTTCTCTCTGACTCTACCTTCTTTCTTCCAGCAGCTTAGTTTTCCCCAACTACCCAAGTTCTACCCTATCAACAGGCCAAAGCAGTTTCTTTATTAACCAATGGTATTCACAGCATACAGAGGGGAATCCCATATCAAGGGTGTCACATGCCTTTAATCCCAGTACTCGGGAGGTAGAAGCACAGTCATCCTGAGTTTAAGACAAGCCTGGTCTACCGAGCAAATTCTAGAACAGCCAGGGCTATACAGGAAAACCTTATGTGAAAAAAACAAAAACCAACAGACAAGCAGAAAAACATACAAAGCACAAAAGGGTAAGTTAATGCATAGTCTGCAGAGAGAAACATCCCAAGGAGACTCAGATACCCAGAACTGCAGCTATCACACAGACAACTTAGAACATGTGTGGGCACTTAGTGTAGTGAGGGTTAATGAAAAAGTAGACACCATGCAAGAACAGGCTGCTATACCCCCCAAAAGATGCAAATTCTGAAAATAGTGAAAAACAAACCAACAAGCCACTGATAAAGAAATGGAGAAAGAGTTCGGTGTGATTATTAGTAGACTAGACAGCTGAGGACAAAAGGAATGAATTGAAAGATGTGCTAATAGAAGGTTATAGACTAAAATACAAACTAAAATAATTTTATAGAAACGTTAATAGTTGCCAAAGGTATAAACATGTTCAACTAGAATACCAAAAATGAAAATTTATGTGATTAATGACTTAGTACTTTAAAAATGCTGATTGACAACCAACTCTAGATCTAGGAAGCTCAAAGCTAACCACAAAATATACATATCAAAAAGCACACAAAGATATATATTTTTATTGCAGAAAACCAAAGAAGAATATTTTGAAAGTCAATGGTGCAATGAGAACATCTTACTTACAAAGGAAGAAAGTAACTATTTTAAAAATTTCTAAAGAGATCTCATCAGAGACCATGTAAGCACTAAAAGAAAAGAAAATATTAAAAGTGTTAAAAATTAATAAACAACAAACCTGGAATTTGCTATTCCATGGAAGTATATAAAGTACAGAAAATTAAAGCGTTTTCAGTTAACAAAATGGGAGAGAATGGATGGCGAGTAAAGCAGCTCTATATAAATTGTTAGGAGTAGCGGCCACTGCGGCTCTCGCTTCGGAGAGCATTTGCCTGGCATTGTGAGTGTTCTGGGTTTCATTGCTAGAGCCACAGACAATATAAAATTACACATTACAAGAGTTCTTCTGGGAAAAGAAGAATGGTATAGGTCAAAAACCTGGACCTACGTAGTAGAGAAAAGAAGAGAACCAGAAAAGAAATAAAGGTATAATAAAAGTTTATATTTTCTTGTTCTTAGTTAATCTGAATGATGAGTCTTACAAGTACCAGTAGCAACAATGTGCTAGAGACTGAAGGGCGTGGAAGGAACGAGAAGGAAACACTGTGAAAGTTAGAAGAGAGGATTGATGACACACCATGAAAATGGTGCTTGTGAAGCATTGTGGCGTGTTTGAAGGCATATTTAGAGTCTTGTACATGTATATTTCAAACTTCAAGACAAATACTAAAATATGATTTGTGTAGTTTCTGTATTCAGAGGAAAAAGCAAATAAATCATATAAGATATTCAGTTATGCTCGGAGAGGAAAACAATAAAGAAAGAAAACAAAAGAAGCCAATAAGAATACAAAAGACTGTACAGACATACCAGGTATCAATCTAAATTTACTTATGGACAGAGAGTGTGAAAACAGACAGCGAAAATTAGCTTTCAACTATATATTCTCTAGAACAAACTTACTCTCAATTAAACACACACACGCACACACACTCACACACAAAGATGTTTTAAACAAAATCATTCAGAAAATTATCAGGAAGTGAGGGACTGTATTAGTTTTAAACAAAGAGGGCTTCTGGAAAGGAAGGTTATCCCTGACATTACAACAACGAAAGGTCAGCTCTTCCAAAAGACGTAACAGCCATGAAGAGTGTGCACCTGAGTGCCAAAATACGCCACGAAAGCTGTGATAGAACAAGGAGAACAAGACAGGTGCACCGCTCCAGTCAGAGCGTCAACACCCTTTTTACAGTCGTTGTTAGACTGGAAATCAGTACAGACAGAGCTCATCTGAACAGCACCATCAGTCAACCTGATCTCAGTGACATTTATGGAAGTCCCTATCCAGCTGCAGAATAAACATTGTTTTTAGGATCTCATGGGAAATTCATCATGATAGATCACGCTCCAGCCCTCAAGACACACCCTGACATGTTTAAAACAATGGCAATTATACAAAGTATGTTCTCTGATACAAACAATCAATAAAGAAGTCAGTGGCACAAAGACGGTTGGGAAATCCCAAAATCTTTGTCAGTTCAACAATACATATAAATGACACTTAAGCCAAAGAAGAAATCTCAAATGAAAAGAAAAATATAAAGAAAAACGCTTTGAAATAACTGAAAATGAAAATAAACTGTCTATAAACAATTATAATTTAAAATTAACAACACAAAACAATCACAATTAAAGTAGACACCCCCCCCAAAAAAAAATAAAAAGATGCAGTGTGGTGGAGGCTGGCTGGTTTATCAGGTAAAGTAGTTATTATGCAAATGTGAGGGTCAGAGTTCAGATCCCTGTTGCCCACATAAATGCTGGAGGTAGTGGCTGTAATCCCAGCGAGACAGGGGATCCTCAGTACAAGCTAGCCAGTCAGACTAGCTGAAGTGGGTGGTGATTTCTGGGCTCAAGTGAGAAACTCTGTCTCAGTATGCAGGGTGAAGACACCCAGTTTCAACCTTCATGCATTATATGCATGCATACATATTTCGACCAACACACAGGCAACACACACATACCTCACTCATATAAACACACAGAGAGGAAAAGGTTGCAATTTTCAAAGTATAAATATAGTGAAATAAATGCATAGTCACATGTAGAAAACTATAGAATTCTGATGAAAGAAACCAATGGAGATCTAAAGGTAGTAAGGAGATTGGGTGTTTACAGATTAAAAGACAGTATTGCTAAGATACCAATTCTTCTCTGTTCATACAGCCATCCAACACTCTCCACATTAAATAGTCTGTAAGCTATTTTGTAGCTATCCGTGCACATGTGCTTTAGTTGATATGGTGACTTATTCCACTTTGTGTTGGCATATCAGGAAATAAAAGACTAGATTACTTATAAGGAATTAAGACATGTGTTTTCTTGATTTAAGGTAGAGACAACAGAAACTAGTGAGGGGCCTCTTACACTGTCACATGGCAGTAGGCAGAAAAATAAGTACATAGGAAAGCAAGCAAATTCCAGTGAGTTTTTTCTAATGATATTAATAGATTTATAATAGTAGACACTTATGACCTAAATGCCACCTGATATGTCTAGTCGTCCAACACTCCTGCTTTGTAATTAAGTTTACAACATACAAATTTGGGAAGACATATTAAAATCATTGTGTAAAGAAAGACAACAGATCCTGAATATTCAATATAATATTGAAACAGAATCTTTTAGAAAATCAACACTATCCAATCTCAAGATTTAAGATACATAGATAATGATCAAATACTGGGAATAGCACCTCATAGTTTTATACAAAGTTACTCTTACCATAAGATCCAGCAATTACATTCCTACATATTTACCTAATTGCTTTGAAAACTTATATTTCTCAGTTCCAAAGAACAAAAGCAAGCAAGATATCTTTCAAGTGAGGAATTAACAAAAAAGAAAACTACAGTAATACAATGGACTATTATGCAGCAATAAAAACAAGTGATATATGAAGATATCAAAATATATGAGTGAACCTTAAATACATATGGCTAACTGAAGGCAGCCAGTTTGAGAATATTGCATACTTCACAACTTTACACATATCATTGTGGGGAAGGCAAAAAACATAGGCATGAAAAACACTGTAGATTAATAGGCATTTGGGCAAAAGGGAAAAGATTGACTGGGTAAAGCAGTTTACAGGAATTAAACTATCCTATATGCCAAACATTATGTATTTTCTTCAAACTTATGTAACTTTACAATATAGAATGATTATTTTTGAAAATTTTAAAGCTATTCAAAAAAATTGTAGTAGCCCATAAAGGAAGGTTAACTATGACAACAGCACTTAACTGTATTACATGTGTGTAAGGACCTACTAAAGGACTGAGAGGGGAGTAGAGTACAGAAGCAGAGATAGCAAACATAGACAGTACATTTGAAAAAGCAAGAAGAAAGGGTTTTGAAAGGCTTTACCATAAAGGAAAGATGAATGTTTGCAGAGATGGTTGGGTTCAATCTGGTCAAAACACGACACAACATATCCATGTATTGAACTATCATGTTAATCTATTAATTTATGAATTTTATATAACAATGAAAATAAAATTATTCCTTAAAAACTCTCCAAGGGAATTAAAAGGTAACTGATGTGAAGCCTTCATGACTAAAGGCAAAAGGAACTACACAGAAGTCCTGTGTTCGCGGATGTCTGGATTAACAATTCAGAAAACATTGTATATATAGCAGATGGCAGTTGGTAGGAACCAGGTGTTTTACTAGTAGAGTGTGAATTTACAGATACACAGAAGTAGGAAGCAAGATTGATTCACGTAGTAATAAATCAGAATCACAGACATTGGTATGAGCTCTGTGTAGCTTAATAAAGACATAGATCTTCACACTATAGAAACATTTACTGATATGTGCATACTTATGAGTATATATGTGTGTACTTCTCTGCTATGTCAGCAAACAGAGCCTAGAAACAACACCATCCTGGAAGCAGTGAATAACAGCATTCACAGCAGACACCAGTACAATTTTCTAATAAGAAACTTAAGGAGAAAAGTTGTCTTGTCCTGAGGCACAAACTATATAACACAAATCTTGGATTATTCTACAGTATTAAGAAATTGTATTAAGAGATTAAGAAAGAGACTTTTTAAAAATAACCAGTATAACCAATTAAATAAAATAATTCTTCTATCAATAAGTTGTTTCAAAAAAGATTCAGTAACCAAGCCAAAGACCAGCATCCAAAGGCAAAGCAATCTGAGGGCAAAACCTAGTTATCTGGAAATTATATCACAAAATATCAAGCAAATATCTGTAATTCTAAACTTATGCCAATAAACATTAAAATAAATGATAAATGACACAAATAAGTTAACATTATTTGCAGAATTACTAATTATGCTTCTCCTCTGTCCCCAAGGAGGGAAACTACTAATCCTGTTGTCTAGTTATGAGTCCTGATGACCTCCTTTGAAATAGCACAGACTGGACAGGAAGCAGGGGAGGGACCTGGTGACAGACAAATCTGAGAACACTCCTCTAGGTAAGGTGAGGAACAACAATCTCCTTTCTATGGATACCTTTGATATGATGTGATCGAAATGGCATTCTTCGGCTTAGCATTTTCTCTTAAAGATTCATAACCTCTGTCTAACCAAGAAAGCCCAAAATGCCAGTAGTGGGGAATCCTGCCAAACACTTGTCTAATTTTCAGACCTTTCAAGGTGAGCAGAAACAAGAGAAATTGTCACAGTTGACAGGAGTCTAGCAAGTCATGAGGACAGATGTGATGGTAAGGAGAAGACGTTTGGTAAAATTTAAGGACAGATGAACAGAGGTGGATTTCAGCTAATAACCACAGATCGTATTGGCGAGTTGATATGACAAGGTACATCATACAATGACACGCAAGGCTAATAGCGGAGACGGGGTACAGGCTGCGGAGGAATTCTCTGTTCTAGCTTATTAATTTCTCTGTATATCTAAAACTATTCTTTTAAAGTCTGTTTTCAAAATCTGGCTTTAGAACTAAATCTGTTCCAATGCGATGACGTAAGTGAACGAAATTAAACACTTCAATGAGAAAAGAACTAGCCTAGTTTTTACATAATGATGTTTATTACTGCTAAGAAAATCTATTAGACAATAGAACAAGATGGTTCTTTATACACCGGGTAGAAAACAGCACAAAATACATGAAGCAGGGACACAATGATGTTTCCTCTTAGGTACCAGTTTAAGTAGATTAAACAATACCCAGAAGACAGGTATAGTGTCTCTGGGAGTGTCTGTGAGAGTCTCCAAAAGTGAAGATTTACACCAGGCACTTCCAGATCTTCAGACCTCTGGTCTTGGCTGAGATGGGCATCATCAATCTGCCTTGTTCCGAGGTTCCAACTTTGTACTGAGCCATGCTACTGGCATGACCTCCATGCTGCAGATGTGTTCTTTAGGGGAGAATTCTTAGCCTCCATAACCATCCAGACCAACTTCGCTAATAAATCTTTTGTTCATGTCTGTCTGTTGGTTCTCCGCAGGAGAATATGGACTAATACAAAAGGTTAATGATTAGGAGGAAAGGAGACATTTAAAAGGGGAAAAAAAGCACAGAAAATTGGACAAAAGACCAATTTGTCTGATGCTGTGCAGTAGAAACAGAAATAGATTTGAGTGTCTACTTAAAAGCTTGGTAATTTGTCAAAAATTGCTGCTTTTGTACTCCCCATAAACATTTTAAGACCAATAGTTTGTAGAGTATTTTTTTCAAGTAAACTTGGAACAATCTATTAAAATAATACTAAGCAGAGTGAAGTACTTTGATGTTGGTTATAAAGATTTTTCCCTCCAAAGCTATGGGAAAAAGGGTTTGTTTTAGAGATATAAAATTTCAGGATAATATTAAGTCTATATATAATGTGTTTAGTCCTGAATGTTTCCTATTTCACCTCTTTTTGTAAGATATCTTTTTAATTTGTAGGTGTATGGTGTGTGCACGTGTATTCCTTTGTGTTTGTACATGTGTGTAGGTGTGTGCATACATATTCCTTTGTGTTTGTGCATGTGTGTAGGTGTGTGATGTGTGCATATGTATTCCTTTGTTTTTGTGCATGGGTGTAGGTGTGTGGTGTGTGCATATGTTTTCCTTTGTGTTTATGCACATGTGTAGGATACATGCACATGTATGTACTTGTGTGTGGAAGCCAGAGATTAACATTAAGTATCTTATTCTATCATTATCCATCTTATTGATTAAAAAACAGGGTCTCCCATCAAACCTTGAGCTCACCAATTTGGCTTGACTGCTCAACAAACAAGCTCCAAGGGTCCTCTTGTCTCTGTTTCTCTGGAACTGAGCTTGCAAATGTGTGAAGCTGCACCCACCTTTTTATGTAAGTGCTAGAGATCTGAACCCACTTCCATGGAAAGTACTTTGGTCACTGAGCCACATACCTAGATCCTGTAGGACCTTTTTATTGAAAGATCAAATGTGGCCAGATATTCTGTAGGTTTCTTTTACTGTAACAAATCAAAAGATAAAAAAGCAAATGACTTTGATGTTTCCTATATCTTTTTTTAAAAAAATCATAGACATGACTGTGCAGTGACTTAGATCTTCTAGAGACCAGAGTACTAACCTCTGGAACTCAGATTTTTCAAAATTACACTTGGTTAAAGCACCAGCATAAACTACAGAAAACACTAATTTTAAATCCCCCACTTGTGGCTATTACTTCACCTGCTTGAATGTAATTTTTCTCTTCTCTAACTTGAGACAAACAGTTTTTCAGTTTTATTATAAAAGTTAAGGGGCCAAGCGGTGGTGGTGCACGCCTTTAATCCCAGCACTCGGGAGGCAGAGGCAGGCGGATCTCTGTGAGTTCAAAGCCAGCCTGGTCTACAAGAGCTAGCTCCAGGAGAGGAACCAAAAAAGCTACGGAGAAACCCTGTCTCAAAAATAAAAAAAAAAAAAAGTTAAGGGATAAACAACCTGAATTCCTGTACCATAGTAAGCCCTAATAAAGATCTGGAATTGTTATTTAAATAATACTTAACAAGGTGTTTTCTTAATGGTCGAAAACAGAATACAACCTTTGTAATAAGCCCTCCTATGTATGAGTATAAATAACTTTCTTGTAGCAGACCTTGTTAAAGACTTGTCTATACTTTATGTCTCTCTTTGGAAGACTTACCTTCTATAATCTTTAAGTGGAATTCCTGGATTGTATTTTTTTAGGTTGGCCAATCTAATGATGAAGGAAGTCAATATTATTGTCCCATCTCATCCTGAAATAAATATGCTAGCACTGCCTCTGCCTTGTATTATGCAGTGTGTATTAACAGAAGGAAGTGTTTACATGCATTTTGATTCCAAAACTATAAGGTGGTTATTCAAGTCCAAACTCGCTTTCAAAATACAACCAGGAACCATGAGTAGTGTGAATGAAAGAGATACCACACCAGATGATGCTCACAGTCCTTGCCATTTTTATCCCCAATAAAGGCTGGGTTTCCAAAACCTACAAACAGTATAAGATAATAGGAAAGATCATGTATAGGCCCAGAAGTTACCTTGGCTTCCCTTTCTGTCTCTTCATTTGGGGAGCCTTTGACATTCAGATCCTGTACATCAAGACCTCAAAAGAAGCTTCAACATTCAATAATGGCAAAGTCTGTATGTACATCCCTAGAAGGAATTTTACATGTGTGGTTGCAGCCCAATATCTATTTTATGTGTTTATAATGGAATGGCTCAATTGACAAGTATAACAGAACAAAAGCAGTTTAGGAGGAAGCTAATATTCGGTCAAAGAATGGTTACTATGTTAACTAAAAGAGTACTAGAGAAATAGGAAAAGAAATATAGGTGGTCATGGTAAACTTAAATTACTTTTAAAGATCTCATTAAAGAATTACAATGGAAATTAGAGTCTGAAGCAAAAGTCTTGACAATGTCTAAGAGCATATTCACATGTACTTTTGCTTGGGACACAGTACGAGAGAGAGAGAGAGAGAGAGAGAGAGAGAGAGAGAGAGAGAGAGAGAGAGAGAGAGAGAGAGAAGCATGAATGGAGACTACATTTTTAAAATTGAAGCAATAAATTATACCTAGGATCTCCCCACAGACCTGTAAAGAGGAAAGTGAAAGCATTCCCTTCTATTTATTTTATAAGTACAATAAACTTTATCAGCTTTTAGTATTGGGAGCTTGTGCAATATTTATAGGCTGCTTACTTTTAATGTTATTCAGAAGATAGTATCAGGAGGCAAATGAAAAAGAAGATTGGGGTAGGGTTAGGGGTCTCTTTTCCTTCTATCCAACAATCAGGACTCATCATAAAGATTTATCATGCTGCATCCTGGACTCTCCACCAGAGTCAATAGGAGTTGCCCTGTCTAGCCTGTGGTATAATTAGTTGGCCACAGGAGCGCAGTTCTGGCTTCCAGAGAAGGTCATTACAGGCTGACTTCTTGCACAGTCATGGGGCAGCTATCTTCCAAATCCCCAAAGAGGAGACACTAATAGAGGCAGGACTGAGGAGAGACACGTGGAGAGACACGGGGTAGCTAGGTGTCACTCACTCCTGGGGGAGGGGACGACAAAACAAACACCCCCCCACACACACACACATCTCTTTGCAAAGCCCCATCCACCAGAAAGCTTGGACCGCCTGTCGGGGCAACAGCAGAGTGGTACTCTGGACCTCGGTAAGCAGAGTTTTGACTGAGATTTGGTAATGCTGTTAGTTCGACTACAATTTAAATGTCTGCAACAAGCATGCTTCGAGTTGTGGATCAGGGCAATGGTCACTATTTAAAACTTGGACATTCCTACCCTTTACAAGTTCTTTCCAGTGTCCCCATATTCCCAATGTATCAAAAAATCTTGTCAGGTAACATTGGTTTATGAGGCTTTCCTAGGTTCCCCTCCTTCTTCAGAAGTTACCTGGGTACCAGCTGACCCATCCTGCATCTCTGTACATAGTCGTGTCAATTCATCAGCTGTTCATCATTGACTTTATCCTGTCATTGTCATCCACGAAGCTGTTTCTAATCTTTCTCAATATGTCAGTTTTCATACTTACCAGAGATCAGTGCTTTAATCAATGTAAGATATTCAGAATAAAAGGAAACTTTTGCCTTAGACTTTATTTACCTCTCAGGTGTTTCTAAAAGACAATCTTAATCACTTTAAAACCCCAATCCTTTGAGAATCTGCTCTTCTAAATGTTAAAATAAAACAAACTTTTTAGAAGAAATCTCTTGTACCAATATACATAATGAAGATGGCCTACAAATTTAATTTAGAATTATTATTGGAGGAGTAGACCAAAGCCCTATTTCATTTTTACCTAGAAACACCCAGCAAGTCCCATGTACCAGAGGCCTACAGCCAATGATCAGTTTTATGGCAGAGGCTAAACAAAGAAATTGTTTAGGTCTCTTTATAGTTTTCCAAGACTCACAGTCTGCGTAGAATTGGGCCAAAACTAGTGTTTTCTGAAATCATAGATGGCAAAGACAAAATCGTCACAGGACTCTCATATTACACTGAGATCTAACGAGAAATACACTGTTTGTTCTGCTCCGGGTTTGCTGTTTTGTTGTTCTTTGTTTTATGTAGGATGAGTAATCTCACAGCGAGATCCACTTAGTTGAAATAGCATGAGCAACAAAGAGCAGGAAAATCCTGAGTCCTCAACAGTGAAACCTCATCATAAGACAGGGTCCTCAACTTCTAGACAATCCCAGAGTCCCCACACGCCAGGAAAATAAAGCTGGAATTTGGACCAGCTGGTTTGTTGTTTATTGAACTTGGGTGAGAATTCTAAGCAGGCCCGCTGCATGGTCCAGTCAGTTCTGGGAAGTCTGTGAAAGCCAGTTTCATTCAAATTCCTGCTGGAGTAGACGTCCAAGGGGGTAGAGAAACGTACACTTTGCTCAGCAGGGTATTCTCAGGGTCTCATGCTCAATAATGTTCGTTTAATAAATGAATAAGTCCAAGAACTTTCTGGGAGATAACAATAAGATTAAATTACATTTCATATGTCCTGGGAATCCTAAAATGTTCTCCAGGCCATGGCCATGGTAGAGTTGGAAAGGAAATGCTGGCCAGTATCCCATTATTTGATAGAATCAGCTGCAAGTACTATTTTAAAAATTAACTACATATTACAGATCCTTGGTAGTAATAAGCTATGAATTTACAACACTATACAAATTTGACATATTTAATATATTTTGGCTTTTGGCTAGGCTCCTAAACAAAAGTGTTAAATTAGCAGGTAATAAGAATTACTGAGACATGAAAATTAGTTCAGGTTTTTTTTTTTTTGGTTTTGGTTTTGTTTTCAGCAGATGGGTTTTAGTAAGTAGAAAAACTGGAGAGCTTCGCTGAGGTTATCTTTTGTGTGCATTCTCAAACTTCGCTTGTTAAGTTTTTCTCTTAAGTCACTATTGGACCTGGAGAGAGATTTCAGTGGTTAAGAGCACTGGCTGTTTTCCCAAAGGGCCTGGGTTTAACTTCCAGCACCCATATGGTAGCTCCCCACCATCTGAAGCTCCAGTTCCAGGGAATCCAATGCCTTCTTCTAGCCTCTGTGGGCACCAGGCATACAAGTGGTGGGCAGACATATTTGAAGGCAAAACACTCACACACATACAACTTTTAAAATTCAGAGTAGTTTGAGCCAGGTTCAAACAAAGTAAATCCAACCAAACGTCACTATCACAGACTGCACAGCTGTGTAACTGAACAAAGAAAATTGTTTGGAACTGATTTTTGCTGAATGTAACTATTGCCATAATGCCCCTTCCATTGAATCTCTGTAATGGGCTGTTTCTACTGATGTGGAAGCTATTAACTCTTCTTGTATACCCTGTGGCTGTTCTCAATCTAAGAAGCTATCACACTTGTCTTTAGTTTGGAAATAAGTACACTATTCTACTTTGACTTTTCAATCACCCCTAAACTGAATGAGAATATCCAAGTATCCATAAAGCATACCAGCCAATAGTACTCCATGCAAGAGCTCACATCAAAGCAGAAAGTAAACACTTAGTAACACACAGGTAGCAAGTGTGTGCTCTTGGTCCAACATTAAATGTTCCACAGGAAGCCTATTATTGTCAGTAGTTCAATTACTGTCTCACTATACCTACATGCATGAAGTTCTATAGCATTATTACTGTATGTCTGTAGATCTAAGTTATATTCACTTTATACAAATTACTATCTATAAACTAGAAATAGAATAAGATTATAACTTTTAACTTCCAAAATCAATATAGAGTATCTCAAATCTTAATGTGATTTGATCTAATTTGGAAAATAAGATATTTTTAAGTTCATCTTTTTATGCTACTTATGTGTTCATATATTTGGTCAGATTATGAAGAATACTGTGTAGATGTAAACATACATAGAGTTGAAATGGTAAGCATAGTCAAATATCCAGAAATAAAAAAATAAATACAAGGAGGAATTCCAGCGTAAACAATGCTTACTGGAACGAAGCTGATGGGATAAATTGAATTAGAGAGAAAGTTGAAAGTTAAACGATGTTTGAATCTTTGATGTCAAACATTCATTTAGAAACAAATGAGTATGTCTAATATATTTTATAACTTATATTTTATTTCTATAAACCTGAACATTTGACTTTCTGACTGTATATTAGCTGTATCAGTCAACGTACTGTTGCATTAACAAATACCTGAGGTAAATTACTAATTGGTTAATTATGAATCTGGATGAATATAAGCATTATGGAGTTTTGATTGTTTGTATGCTCAGATATGCGGAAATAGGGGGGAAAGATTTTAAAAAGGAAGAATTCCAGTGAAAACAAAAGGAGAAAGAAAGAGGAAGCTCTGGGGTCATGATATCCTCTTCAAGGATGTGTCCCAAATGTCCGAACTTAATTTCCAGTAAGTTTCCTCTTAGGATTCTGTAACCTCCCAGGAAATAATCCCTAAGTGTGAGTCTCTGAGATCTAGTCAAGCTATCAATAAGGAGTCTAGAGAGGTCATTTAGTGGTTAGGAGTGTTTGCTGCTCTTTCAGAATAGTTCAGTTGTTAGCTTCATGGTGCACAGCTCACAATCACCAGTAACTCAGCTCCAGAGAATCTCTGGAATATACAGCCTCTTCTGGCCCCATGGGTACCTGCACACAAGGCATAAACACACACACACACACACACACACACACACACATTAAAATAAATCTTACCCAAACAAACTACAGTGTATATCATGCTAGTATCTCAGTATTCATGGTCATGGCCTTATATAGTACTCTAATCAATAATCAAGACCTCATAGTGAAGTAAACATAATATCAAAACCCATGTGGCACTACACAAGATGATCAGAGTGTATGCTGAGTCTTGCTCAGACTACACTGTGAGATCTTGGTGCAGCTCAAGTTGTCAGAGTGCCAAGCCGCAGGGGACTCAGCCATGAGCTCGCCAGGACTTTAGCATTTTCATTTCAGTATCAGAGAAATAAATTAGGTGAGTTCCTCATAGGAATTGGAAGTCTGAGGCCATTTTGGCTGGCTGAGAGAAATCACAAATGTAGCTCCCTAGTCACATTCAAAAGGAGATCTACCTCAGAGCCAACTCTGCATGATTCCATCTATTTTAGTAGCTGCATTATTATTAGATGAAAATTTCCTTTTCATTCGTATTTGATTGAATAAGGATGCAAACAGCTGCACTGTCCTTTGGCCCACGTAAGGCGTTGTATTTTCCTGTCTCTCCAGACCCAGGAAATCCCATCATCTAATCAGTGATAATGTCCACTCTTATTCGATCTCAGGAAAACAAGTTGGCTAAAAAACTGCCAAACTAACCTATTCGATTACTCTGACACATATTTGCCAGTTTCCTAGGAGGCAAAAATGAAAGATGTCTTAGAATCCAGTGGGAAGACCATGAACACTCAAGCAGTCACCACCAGTTTTTGTGCATTATTTGTGAAGTAGCGGGTACTTAGTGCAGAGATAAACCCAGAACAAGGCATAGATATGAGTCAGGAAGTTAATGAACTCTGCCAGATAGACAGAGCCGTTTGGTTATAAGATACAGCTGCAAGAAGGGAGATTTTAAGCAAGGCTGGAGCTATGCTTTAGGTTATTTTGGATTTAGAAAGGTAGTGTAGGGAAAATTTTAATGATGAGGAGTCAATGAGGGGCTATTCACCAAGGAAATGGGGGACAGAGATATCCAGAGAGCTCAGCAATGATTTCATGTCTATGCCGCTATTTGTTTCAGGGAATTGACAACATCTTGCCTGATGATATGATTGCTACATCATCTTTTTGTTACTTTGGGGTATTGAATTATATGTTTGCTTCTTTAAAAATTAGAGATCAAGGGGTTAGCCAGCTTCCAGTTCCTGGATATCCAGTCAGTGTCAGGAATAGGCAGTTAGTGTAGAATCAAATGATTCCTAATGGTATTCTGCCATTACGATCAGTGCCTACCCCAGTCGTCTTCAGAGAGGTTTCATCTGAAAACTGATGGGAGCAGATGACAGCCAAACATTAGTTAGAGCTCCAAGAACCATGTGGAAGATGGGGAGAAAGAATTGTAAGAGTCAGAGAGGTTGAAGAACCCAGGAGAATCAACTAAGCAGAGCTCATGGGGGCTCACAGAGACTGAGGAGGCAATCATGGAGCCAGCACGGGTCTGCACTAGGTTCTCTCCATACGTGATGTGGTTGTTTAGGTTTTTGTGGGACTCCTAACAGTAGGAGTGGGTGGGTTTCTCTGACTCTTTGTCTTCTCTGGGGACCATTTTCCTCTTACGTGGTTGCTTCGTCCAGGCTTGATATGAGGGGTTATACCTAATCTTACTTCATTGTGGTATGCCGATTTCCGGTGATAACCCTGGGAGGCCTGTCCTTTTCTGAAGGGAAACAGAGGAGAGGTAGATATGTGGGAGAGTGGACTGGGGCCAGGAGGAATGGAGGGAAGGGCAACCAGTTATCGTTCCTAGCGGAATACACAGCATATAACATATGCTTAATAAACCTTGGGCGGGGGTGTATAAGTGAATGAAAGCTTAGTTATTTCAAGGTTGCTATGTACGTGGATCAACAGAGTCAGCTTATGGAGGAAAGCTAGAAAACAGAGACTACAGAGGGAATATATATATATTGCTGTAGGACCTAAAATGTAATTTTCCATGCCATATTTTGGAAAGACTACAACAAAAGTTAAATTGCATTTTGCAAATTTTGTTAACCTTGGCTTTGAGTTCCTTATAGAGTTGGCACCGTGCATAAAAGATTTCTCTTATTTGCATTATACATATGCAAATTAATTTGCGTTCTGCAATATCCCTTCTTCTAAAGATTATATAGAGATACCTGCATAGTTACCGAAGTGCTTTTGCATTTTCATAATTCAATAAAGACACAGCTGCATGTGGTTTGCCCTGGGCAGATTATGAGTAATAGAAGTCAGATTAGAGACAAATGGAATGAGTATCAGACAGGAGCAAAGAAGGGACACAAAAAGAAAATGGGTGGGAATAAAATTTTGTCTTCTCAGTGACAATCTAGGCATGTAGAAATTGAGCATATGGAGTAAGGCATGTTTCTAACTCACGTGGCTAGCTGCTCTGGGATGTAGCTCAGCCAGCTCCTGGTGTTCTCATTGAATAGTAATCATTAGGCATAGTTCATTTGTTTTCTGGGGTGAACTAACAAATGAGACTGTAGAAGTATATTCATTTGAAATTGTATTTCTGCTCCCAGAATAAAACACAAAGAACAAACAGAGTACTGCATCTACAGAATGATTAGGTACAACCAGGGCACGGTGACTCTTAGAATGCCAGGCCCCCCTTAGTGACAGGCAAAGAAAAATTGGATTGATTTCACTGGGACCATCACTGCCACGCAAACATATTGGTAACTCATTTTATTTATTTTCTGTGGTGCGTTTTTTTTAGAACTCTGGAACTGAACCCCAAAGATGTCTTCCAGTCCATCTCCCCAACTAATTTACTGAATAAGGCAGGAAGCTGATTTGTGGAAATTCATTGGAATCTTTATAGGATGTCAAGGGAATCTTGACTTCCTGAGATACCAAATTCAGGTTTCTCCTCAACAGGATTCTGACTAGAAATAACATGGTAACCATAGAAACACCCATTCAATGAATGGCCATGGGAGAAATGACAGCACAATTCCATTCAAGATAGAAAAAAGCAGAAAAAAAGCAGACAGAATTCCTTGCCAAATTTGATATAGAAAAGGATTTTTCCCTCAACACAAAAGCATTGTATAATACTCAGAGGAGGAATATTGAGGCTTTTTGTTGTTTTGTTTTGTTTGTTTGTTTACTTTCATGAAAGTAGACATTATTTACCTTTTATCATTCAGCAAATGTTTTGAATTCCAGTCGCATCCCAGGTAGTGTTTTAAGCACTGCAGTAAACATAGCAGTGGTCCAGGGTTCTGTTGTCAAATGGGGGACGCAAATAGTAAGTAAATACTCACTGTGTAAGAAAGGGGTGGGGCAAAGAAGAAGAGAGCAGGGCAGGAGAAATGGCATAATGATAGCAAATAACAGGAGGGCGTGGTTAGGGAATGAGCAAAAAGACTTCCATGAGAAGATAACTGAACTGTCACATGAAGGCACTAGGGAGATTAAGTAAATTCATTTTTTCCTTAAAATCATATCTGTTTGTTTGTGTGAGGAGAGCGCCCTGGTGAGCTGTAGCAAGTGTAACATGGATAGAAAAGGACTTGAAGAAGTCCACTCTCTCCTCCCACAGTGTAGATCCCAGAAATCAATCTTGGCAGCAAGCATCATTCCACGATAAGTCAACTCACCAGTAATTTATTTTTATATTATACACACAGAATTACTTGTGCAAAAGCCATGTATAGGGGTGTGCTTTGGTAATGGAGCACACACGAGGAAGCCTGTGATACCAAAAGAAAGCAAAGGAGCATGACAAGAGTCGCGGACATATCTTTGGTCATGGACAAATGCACAATGCATAAAAAGAACTTTACCTTTAATAATAGAGAACTCTTAATCAGGTGAAGAATGCAATCTCTCTTGGGTTGTAGGAAGATGGCGATAGCTGAAACGTGCAGATTGACTTGTACTGGACACTGAAAGCAACACAGAGTGGTCAGATAAGGGCTATTACAATTGTTCGTGAGACAAGATACGCACTTGTAGCAGAATAATAAAAGCAGGAAAACTAAGCAACAGCAGGGCTCTCAAAACATTCCGAAGACAAAATCATAGTATTTACCAATGAGATGAATGCCAAGTGGCTAGAATGGTGGGTGCCTGGCACAAGAACAAATAGACATCCACCAAATTATAAAATTAGCCAAATTCAATTTGCCTTCTTTTCTCAGAGAAAACAGAAACTAGAGAAATAAAATTGGTTGCTATTGCTTTTCAAATCTCCATTCTGGATTTGTATAGTGGCCCTCTCCCTTGGTGCTTTTGTTGATCTTTTGATGTATCAAATTGCCAGGCCATGGTCCCTAATTATCCATCTTATCTCTAATAGAACCTTGCTTATATTGAAGCATATGATAAATTGACTGCAGAAATATAATGAATATTTTCCTATGTATTTGGGGTAATTGAAGGATCATACACACTGAGATAAAGCTTCTCTGATACAGATAGTCTACCAGTGAACAACAGCTTCAGTCTTGCTATGGTAAAATGGTCGCATGTACTTAAACCTTGGCATCGGCCATGACACTATTTGGTAATGATAGAACACTTTAGAGGTGGAACCTAGTAAGAGGGATTTAGGTCATTGGAACACGCCTTAAGTATATGTTGAGACTCTATTCCCCTCTGTGTCTCTGCTTTCTGGCCACCATGAGGTGAGTAGCCCTGATCCTCCATGTATTCCTGACACAACATGGTGCCTTATCACAAGTCCAAAGCAATAGGGCTTATTGACCGTGGACTGGAACCTCTGAAATTATAAGAAAAAACACAACTTTTTTCCTTGAAAATTTTTTATCTCAAGCAATGTATCACACCAATAGTAAATCTATATCGGAGGATTCTAAGCTTTTTCATGATACATACCCTGCCCTATTAACCTCAGATTTGTGGAGCAAGCCCCTACAAGCCAATTTTCTAACACTAAATGTGTTAATTTGGTATCCTACTCCTCTCCTTCTCTGACTGAACCTTGACTGACACAGTGCTGAGTTGGAAATATTCTATTGTAAGATCCCAAAGAGGAACAAGTTGTCAATCACCTGCTAGAGTCAACCCTAACAGTTACGGCCCATTTCTACTTGTTTTAGACATGTATAATAGAGATAAAAAGAAACTTGGACATACTATGAAAGTAAGAGAACTGGTAAGATGTTTATTAAGAAAATATTTATTTTTAAAAAAATATTAAAAATTAATTTTTTATGAAGTTAAAAAAATAATTATGGAATTAAAAAATTTATTGACAAGTTGACAATGTCTAAATAATCAGTTCATGAGAACCATTTTAATAATAGAAAGAATAAAGAGCAGTATAGGTTCTATGAATCACATCTTGGGGGACATTTGACTCTCCTCATCCCAGTGAAGGTTGAATAGAGAAAACTGATCAGGATGGGCGTAAAAAAGGGCTAGGCAGGTGCAAAGATGACAGAAGATCACTGCATAGGGAGCAAGTCCTGGAAATAGACACATACAAGTATTATTGTATAGTAAACAGTCTGACCAGGTTGTATTTATATTTATATTGCTAGAGTTTTGAGATTGACAAGGAAGAATATCAAGAGGAAGAGGCTGAGAATTCTCAGATTTAGCTGTTTCATCATTGTGACAAACTGCTTGAGATTAAAAAGCTTTAAAGGAAGAAAGGATTTTTTTGTCTTACAATTTACATATGTATGTATATACAGGTTTTATTTACATAACATATCAATAACTAAAGATCAAAGGACTATAATTTGAAAAAGAGCAAGGGCATGTATATGGGAGGGTTCAGAAAGATAAAAGGGAAAGGGAAAATGATGTAATTAAATTATAATCTCAAATTTTTCAAAATATTTTTTTTAAAAAAAGCATGAGTTTTTATGTGGTAAGCATCTGTGTCATATGGTCTTCTGTTTGTAAAACATCTCATTCAGCTTACACCGAGAAGAGGACTATTTACTCTAGCAACTAGGACACTGCCTGGGTCTGGGAGAGAGCAGCTTCAGGGGACCTCTCTCCCACTGCTGACTTTCTCGTCTACTGTAAAAAAGTATCTCACACTGGGCCGCCACTCTGTCTTTTGCTCTTCAGTCTTCTCTCCAAACTACTTGCTTCACTGTGTTCTAACAAATAACAGTCATTTGCTATTTATTGGAGTCACAGCCCCTGCTATCCCCAGCTGGGCTCAACCTGTTGGCTAACTGTATAGTCTCAGCCCCCTTCCAATAGTGAACTCTCCCTTTCTTGTATTCCCCAACTCAAGTTCTCAAGAGAAGGAAAAGAATCTTCAACAGAGTGGTTTTAAAAATTTATTAAGCTAAAAGGCCACATACTCTTTTCAAAAGATAGTTGAAGTGATGAAGAGGGGATAGTGAAGAGAGAACTCCATCTGAGCAGCTCAACATCTCCTCCTGCTTACAGCAGAAATCTTTTCTCATCTCTGGGCCATCTTTCTCCCTTTCTTTGCAGTTACTTCCTTTTTCCTGCTGTGCTTCTCTATTTATGTTCCAATGCTTCCATTTTGGTTTCTAATCTTTCTTTGGAATGATTGCTGGGACTAACTCTATGCGGTCATATGAATACTGAACACTTCAGACACAAACATTTGGGCAGATATCAAAGCGTTTCGAATGTATCGTATCAGTAGATGTTCTGTGAAACCTTCTGGTGGTGGTGATGGATGAGAACCAGTCGCAAAGAAAAGGAAATTGACACCTGAATATGTGTTTTTCCCAGCCAAGGTAAATCACCACCATTTCCAGGATAAATGGGTTCCAAAATAATCAGCTTGCCTCTAGCTGGCTGTTTGGTGTCCTTGAAGGATGAAATTGTATCCAAGACTCAGTAATTATCTGTGTTGTTGTCAGATACAAAGATTTGTGTATATTTAAATACACCACAAGGTATATCTAGAGGGGATTGATAGGTGGGACAGTGACAGGTGCTGGAGGTTGGGAGAGACTGAATCCATCTGAAAGTAGGTGGCATCAGTAGCTGGTTAGTGAGGACCAAAGACATTTAGTCATCATTGGCAAGGATTTAATGTAATGTATCCATTGTATCAACACCGTGGTGATCAATGACAAAAGCTGGGTGACATCAGCTGGCTGAGTCATTTTGTCTACTTAGCTCTTTAATGTCTCTTCCTTGATGAACAATCTCTAGTGGGCATTATCATGAGCTGCAAAGAGATTTAAACCTCATCCAAACTGTAGGAAACTTCCTGTATGTCCTTTTTATTCTAACTTCAAACGATTACTTTTTATTTTGCAAAAAGAAGCAACAGCTGTGATCTCCTGAAACTATTCATTCGTAGTCTGTGCGAGAGAGTCATCACAGTACGTTTTACAGGCATGTATAGAGGCAACCCATGTTTGTTTATGTGACCTCAAGAGCGAGCTGAGGGAGATGAATCATGTAACATGGGTATCTGTGAAAATTGCCACCCATGTGTGCCTTCCTCCTCTGCTCATATGCAAGCCCACATGTAGTCCTTCCATTTCACGATGATTTGCTATTGGTTCAGCCCAACCTTATAACTTGATGTATCAGATGGCTCACATGGGTAATTTTTTGATGCATGATCAATTGATAGTGATATTTTCTATGTCAAGTCCCAGTAACACTGCAGGATACTTACCAATAATATGTTGGACTTTAGCTCTCTCCTATAGATGACACTGCCTTGCTTGAGAATCATAAGAGTTCACATTGTAATTTGCCTACTGGGGTTTTCCAAACCCTTCAGACATTTTTTCACATTATACATACATATAACATTAGTTCTTCAAGACCATATGCTCCAGACATTCCGCAGAACCTTTTCTTATTCTGAGTTTTAATTAAAGTTAGTCATCTTCTCTGTTGCTTGGGGCTTGGGTTGCAGCCTGTGCCAAGTATGAAATATGCTATCCTCGGAAACCACAGAGGCCTTAAAACTGGAAAATGTGTAATGCAATATTCTCTTCTTCAGAAAAGTAAGAAATTTAAACCTCATCCAAACTGTAGGAAATCCAGACATGTCCAAAATTACTGTATTCCTTAAAACTACATGTCACAGTCCTGAATGAGCATGACTTTTACCTTCCATTGTTTGAAGTATGTATGTTTTACCAGGGCCCCCAAGTACTTCTCATATCTTCCTTATCCAGTTTAGTTAACCAGTGAGAGTTATCACAATCATGTTCTTCAAACGAAAAACAAGAAAGAGATACAGGTCGGAGGGTACTTCTGGGTTAGGGTACTGCCTATCTTCTATAAGATCCTTATAGAAGGATTTCACTTCCCCAATACACAAAAAGGAAGAAAATAATCTAAGCAAGCATCCATACTCTTTGGACTATAGTGACAAAGGGCAGAAAAGTCAAAACAGTTCAAGATAAGAACATGCGGCACTACGCTCATTCCAATGAACACCCTCTGATACTGATACATCTTCCTGCAAAGGATGGGGGAAGATCTGAATTTCCAGATTGGTGAATCTGGGGCTGATAATCATCTCTAACAGTATCAGAGTAGCGTGGCAGTTTAAATAGGTCCATTGCCTCAGTGTTTTGAACAGAGCACTACCATCTCAATGATCTACCCTCTTGTTCTGGAAACGATGTTGGTGAGAGGAGTGAATGATTCAATATAAATCCCAGTGGATTAATCAGGTGTCTCTAAGGAACTGAGAGTAGTCACTTTCAGCCAGAAGAGGGACTTATTGGTTCAATGGCTAACAAGCAAACACAGCACTCTACCAAGTACCAAATAGACTCACTCTGATTTTATATTTGATGACCAGTAAAGGGCCATTTACTGACTCCATGTATTTGGTGAACCCATTGTGAAAGGGAGTGGTTCAGATACCCAATTATTAATTAGCTCTCATAGATTCTCACTGCATGTCCCCAGAAATCATTGTCAATTTTGACTTTTTGAACACTAGTCAAAATAATTACTTATTCTCTTTTAGCCAAGGTATAATCACTGGTTGCAAGTTCTTTGAGAAAGAGCCAAGTGCCTATACTTAACAAACACTTAACATGAGGTTATAAGTTCCTTTTTCTTAGACACCTAACTTAAACATCTAAAAATTTTACTGACTTGGTTTTCTGAAACTGGACAAGGAATTTTGACCTCAAGAAAAATACTCTCAAAATTCTGATTACTTATCTTTAACTGAAACATAAATTTCATGGTTTCATATAGGTTCCCTCTTATTCATCTCCATGGACCAGTGTGGGACAGACCTTTCTGGCTATACCTCAAATTGGTTGATGTATTAGTTATTTTCCTATTGCTGTGATAATAGCCATGACCAAAAACAACTTAGAAGAGACAAGTGTTTATTTAGTTTACAGTTCCAGAGAGGATAACATCTATCATGTCAGAAAAGGCATGGCATCAGGAATGGGAGGCTAGCCACAGTCAGGAAGCAGAGATTTGCTTACAGGATAAATATCTGTGTACAGGAAGCAGAGATCAGTATACAGGAAGCAGATCTGCATATATGAATTCAAGGTCTGCATACAGGAAGCAGAGGTCTGCACACAGGGAGCAGAGGTCTGTATATAAGAAGCACAGATCTGCACACAGGGAGCAGAGGTCTGTATATAGGAAGCAGAGATCTGCATACAGGAAGAAGAGAGAGAGAAAAGTAAGTGAGACCAGGTTATAAAACATCAAAGCCTGACCTCAGAAGCTCACTTCCTCCAGCAAAGTTCTACCTGCTAAAGATTCTTCAACCATCCCAAAGAGCACAATCAGTTCATGACCAAGCATTCCAGTGTATAAGCCTAGGGAGGCATTTCTCATTCAAACCACCAGACCACAATAATTGTGACTATATTGCATCCAATAGTAAAAACTACCCCTGGATACTCACTGCTTCATCATCTTTGTTTCTATCAGAGTTCTCGGTTCTGTGAGAGCATCTTCCTGCTGTTCCTGGTCTACAGAGGACAGCCACCACTTACTTCCTCATGGATGCCCTTTTCCTCCCGTCAGTACCTTCTATATCAGCTGGCAAATGGATCCCTGTGGATCCTTAAGTGAAACATGGCTAGGAGGCAGGTGTTCTGCTTTACACAGGATGTCTCTTTCAGTACAAGTATTTCTGAGAACTTTTGAACCACTAATTTTCCATCATGAGCCATGATTTTGGACTTTTTACTATTCAACATGACCTGTAACTTTCCCTACAAATCTAAGACCTATTCTAGCTGCACCTCTGCGTGCATTACTGTGCTTTTTATAGGGCATTAAGTCTTGGACCAACAGAAAGTGCTTCTATACTAAAAAATTCTCTTTCATCCAGATTTCTGTTTTAACTTCCTCTGGCTTCTACACTCTCCTGAGTTCTACTAGCGCATGTTGTCCAAGTCCGTTAGGTTTGAGGCATGTAGTTCATGTTCTCCCCTGCTAGTTACACTGTAACAACATGGCCTTTGAGATTGTCTGGTGGTCAGGAAAAAAAGTGGAAATCAGAAGGGGTGAAGAAAAGAAAAGGAGAGAGGGTCCATTTTCTATCAGAATATTGTAATCCAAGGGGCAATGATAGATTTCAGCAGGAAGGAACATAACCCTTCTGGGACTCAGAGGAAATCAAGTATTCATGATTTTCAAGTATTACAGCATAATGCCTACAATGCAGTGCACATTGGGAAGGCAAGCTTTGAGTTTCACAGTAAGCTCCAACACAACCTGGGCTAGTGTGGGCTACTGCCTCAAAAAACACATCTGTTCTCAAATGCATCAACATAGATGAGGTGCTCCAAGCATCAGAACTTCATGCTTTCCCAGTTAGAGCCATATCTTCTTAGTGAAGCAGACCAGTCAAGGTTTGTGTATCCATCTTCCATCTTTTATGAAACTCTGCTACGCTTAAAATTGTGTCCCAGGTTTCAGCCTGAACTTCTCTAGCCCCAAACTCTTTGCGTCTCACGGCTTGTCCTAAATGTTAGATTAATTAATCTCACCTCCTCATTATTTTTCTCAAAGGCCTTAACAGCACAAAGCCATCTGAACCCACGATCTTCATACCATCTACAAACTCCCAACTGCTAGGACAATCCCTTTGCTACTGATGAGAGACGGAACTTGTGCCATGTGGCAGGACACCTACTGGCCATCAAAATCTCACCTAGCACCTGTAACCAAGTTCTGACTGCCAGGCAGCGGAGGAATGGCACAGTTCCACATCACCTGCTTGAAGGTGTAAGTCACAAACAATCCCACACCAGTTTGGAATTATGATTAATAGAATGGTTATTTATTTAATGGGGAAAAACTTACAGATCACCATCCCAGACAACAGCCCTCTGTGCAATCAGGAAGGGAGCCTAGTCACTGGAAGCAGAGCTGGAAGCCAGAGAGAGAGAGCAGAGGGCAGTTGCTGCTTTTTTAAAAGAGAGAGAGACCATACCCCAATGGGCTGATATCTCAGCAGCTATTGGCCAAAGGAGCGGAAGGAGCTCCCGCAACACCTGCTAGAACTGTTTCCTGGGACTACTCCAGTGCTAAAGCTTTTAGAACAGGCATCTCACAAAACAGACTGTGAGGTAAAGATTTGAATGAATGTTTATGGAAAGGATTTGAATCTGATTTACGGATATATGTAACCACTTGTTAGAGTATAAGGTAACAGGATTAGACAAAGGGAGAAGCTGAAGAGCCCTTCCAACAGGTGAGTAAGTCATACCACCCTATGAGGGATGCTCTGAAGCAGGAGGTAGCTGGGCCTGAATCATTGCAGTGTTCAGCCATAAGACATAGGCAGTGTGTCGGGTAGGGGTGCAACTTTGTTGTGTGGTACCTCCCTTTGGTGGACAAACTTTAAAACAATGAACGGTCCTTGCAGTTGTGTATATGTGTGTTGATCTCAAAGACTGAAGAATGTGAGCTACCATAAAATCTGGCTCAGTGTCAGGCTCCCGAAGAAGGTCTTACACAAGTCATATCTTATGCCAAGCAATTTTATTAAGAATATTATATATTACTTTCCATGGAGAAAATGGGACAGAGTCAGCAAAAAGTCATCAGACAAGAGGACAAAATCAGCAGGAAGCTAACCAAGCAATGCTACACAAGAGGAACATGGGATGTCCTGAGTATGTCACAGACGGAGTGCTTATCCACTTGGCACTGATAACTCCAGTCTCTTCAGGGGGAAAAGTCAAGTTCCCTGGAACTTAAACTTTAACTCCTTTGAGTCCCTGGCCCAAGATCCAGACTAGTGTGCCGCTGTGGAAGATTATAAGACAAGGCTCCCTTTTGTTTTTTCATCAGGATCACTGAAAAAGTCTCTGGCTCCCAACAAATCTATTAAGCATGTGTTTTGTGTTGCTGTAGGAAGTTCAATCCCTGCAAATACAGAATGTGAGAAGGATATAAATGTAGGACCAAATGCCTGAGGAGCTCCCATATCAAGAAGGGGTTTTGATGACAATGGTAACCTCCAAAGGTAGCAATACCCAATAAGCACCTTGACATATAAATCTGGATTTCAGAGAAAAGATATTGGTACAGTATTATTCAATGCATGAAACCAAGTTGAGAGTTACCGGAAAGTTGGATCACTTGAGTTTGAGTAAAGAGAGTATGAACTCCCCATATAAGAGACATAAGGTCTTGGCCTAATTGCTTGGTGCTCTGAACTCAAATTTCCTCATCTGGTATACCTTCCCATGATTGTTACAAGGTATGAATGTGAAGATTCAGGCAAAGTAGTTAAATATAGCTCAACACACTGTAAGCTTTCAATAGATTTTACTGATTATTACCACTAGTATATGAATGGAAACTTAAAGTGAATGGATAGAGGAGAATGTGTAGAAAAGATGAAAGATAATAGGATATTATAGATGGCATGTGAGGAACTGGGGGTAGACTGGAGTTCAGACTTCTGACTCTTTGTATAAGCTTTTTCCTTATTATGTCCACCTAAATGTCAAATGGGTACCCCAACTTCACTGACTATAAATTCAAACCATTAACTCTCCCTAAATCTTCATTGCTTCCACGGTCTTCTATTCTAGTGGATGACATCACTTTCCTCCTAGGCACTATATCCAGCTCCAAACTCCCATTTCAATGCTGATTTCCTAAAACTTAAGGGTTATCCTCATTATTCCCGTCTAAGAAAGAATATCTTCTTAATCAACCACTAACATGCTACCCACCTCCAAAATGACTTGCAAATGGGTTTTCCGTGACCTTAACTTGGTCATTAGTTTGTTGTCTCCACATTTATCTTGTATAGTCCTCTGTGTGTGTGTGCATGTGTTATGTGTAAATCATGTTCATGCTCTATTGCGGCTTTCCATTAAGTCCAAATTCCTTCATAGCTAACAAAGTTCTCAGATATCTGTCACACGTGAGCTTATGAAGCATCACTCCTGCTAGAGTTACTCAACATTCTGGACACACATAACTATCACATGTTCCCCAAACTGGTTCCGCTCCACCCCTGGCCCCCAAGCTCCCTGATCTCTTCTCCATAGTGTTGAAGAAACCACCTCTTAGATTTGTCACTCTGTTTACCTTGTATCTTCTCATTAGAACATATTCATCTTTCAAGCTCTGCATCATCTAACTTCTAAACAATAGTCCAAACAAACATTTCTTCTCCTCCTACAAAGATAAAGCACTTGTCATTTTGTTTCTCTTTTGTCTCCCCAACCGATTTCTTGGCTTTTAATTTCTGTGTGTTTTTATCACAAGAGAAGGAATGAAACTTCATCATAGAATATATACAATTTCTATTACACTAAGATAGAGAAGTCATTGGGTATTAAAATGTACCGTGTGGGTTGATATACAGAGTGCTTACCTAGCATACATGCTCTGGATTCATTTCTCCAGCATCACCAAGGTGGGGACAGAAAAAAAAAAGATGAGGGAGAAGAAGGCTCAATGAATAAGAGCACTTGCTGCACAAGTGTGAGGACATGACTTTAAACCCCCAGGACCTGGGTAAAACGTGAGACATGGGCATATATGCTAATAACCTGTCTTGGCACACAAGGCCAGAAAACCCCTGGAGCTTAATATCCAGCCAGCTGAGCAAAACAGCAAGCTTCAAATTCAATGAGAGACACCCTCTTAAGAGACTAATGCAGAATGTGATAGAACAGGGCATTCAGCATCTTCCTTTGGCCTCCTGCTGTGCTCATGGGCATGTATACCCACATGTAACACACACACACACACACACACACACACACACACACCATGAAGCTTTTCTGAAGTAAAAATGTGCTTACTTAAAAATGTGCATCTTAATTTAAAGGCCTAGTATTAAAAAATGATGTAAATATCTCATTAACAAAAGTTATGTTGCTTATATGCTGCCCTAGTTAGCTTTAATTGCCAAGATGATACAGCCTAGAGGTATCTGAGAGGAAAGCCTCCTTTGAGGAATTGCTTTAATCAAATTGGCCTGTAGGCATGCTTGTGGAGAATCAACTAAATGTAGGAAACCCAGTCCACCGAGGGTGGCATTTCTATGCTGAAAGCTAGCTAGACAGAAGCCCTGTCAGGGAGCCTGACAGCAGGCCCTCAAGCAGCGTTCTTCCAAGGCTTCTGCTTCACTTCCTTGTCTGGGAGTGAGCTCCTGTTGAGCGTCTACCCTAACTACCCTCAATGATGAACTGTGACCTGGAAGTGTAAAATGAAATAAACCCTCCTTTCCTTGCAGGTGCTCTTGGACAGAGTGTTTTTATCACAGTGACTGGATAAAACCAGAACATTTGCTAAGATAACGCTTTGGAGATACTGAGTTAAATAAAATGAGAAAATTAATTTCTCCTTTTTACTTTACAGAAATGCAACTACTAGAAAAAGCCAATGAGCACCTGCCTTGCATTCTGTTCCTAACGGCCATCACTGATTGAGAAGACAAACCTTTCCAAAATGAGGAAAATTGAATCTGATTTATAATTCTGTCACTCAGTTGTAATTACTGCTCATGCTGTGACATACATATTTCCAGTGGATTTATGGCTGTTGCTATGCAGTATATTTTGTTTCATATTTCTTCATGCTATGCATCTCTAATATGTCTTTGTACCATCAAAAATATCCCTGTAATGACATAATTATATGCTTAGTATTTATAATTAATTACTAAAGTTTCTAAAAACATTTCCATTTGGCCATATACCATGTATTTATTTGAATAAATGAAGCTTCTTTTCCCTTTCTAACTAGACTACAAGCTTACAGAATCTAGCTTGTTTACCTGTGTATTTGATGCACAGTTAAGTAAATATACAATCAATGAAAGAACCAACAAATCAATGACTATAATATAAAAATATTTAATGATTATATTTAGACCATATATAAAACGGCATATTTTAATTACCAAAAAGGTTCATCAACTCATTTTTCTTTAAAGAATATCATTACTTTGCAAAATATTGCTGTCATGTGAGAATGTGTGCATCACAACTGGGCCAATAGTTTTCTAACAAACAATGACTACCTCTTGGAAAGGTAAATTAAGAGATGCTGAGCGCCAAACAATATATATTTTCCTCAATTTGACTGAACAGTGGTGTGAAATTAGGAGAAAAACCACTCTGCTGTGAGTTGGGCTCCAAGGAAGATGGAAACTTAAAAAGTCCTAGGGAGCGCAAACAAAACCATCATGTCTGAGAGACGTAAAGAGCAAACTTTAAATAAGATGTCAAAAATCTACCTCTGGAATCTGTCAAGCACAATTTCACAATGACTCAGTTTTGTGACAGCTCTGTGTAACCGAGAGCCTGGACTCAGAGAGTGATGTGTGAATGTTCATCGGATGAACAAAAATAGCTCTCAAGGGACTCTAAGTGCTAGGGATGGGAATCAGCTCAGCCCTGCCCAGTGCAGAGCCAAGCACTTTGCTTGGTGCCTAATGCAAAATAGGTGCTGAATATAAATGATGACATAAATGAAGGAACCAATAAAAGGAAAGAGAAAGAAAGGAGATAGGGGAGGAGACAGGCAGAGAGAGAGGTAATCTTAGATTAATCTACAACCTCATGGATTAAAGTATAGATGTGAATCGATATTTTAATTATTCATATGCTGTCCTTGCCATGGGGTTATCTACACTGTGGTAAGGCTATCTTACTCTAAGTGAGTGAATGGGTGTGAGTGAATGGGCGTGAGTGAACGGGCATGAGTGAACGGGCGTGAGTGAACGGGCATGAGTGAGTGGGTGTGAGTGAACAGGCATGAATGAACGGCATAAGTGAACGGGCATGAGTGAACAGGCATGAGTGAATGGGCGTGAGTGAACGGGCGTGAGTGAACAGGCGTGAGTGAACGGGCATGAGTGAGTGGGTGTGAGTGAACAGGCATGAATGAACAGCGTAAGTGAATGGGCATGAGTGAGCGGGCATGGATGGGCAGGTATGAATGAGCAGGCTTGAGTGGACGGGTGGGAGTGAACGGGTGTGCCAGGCAGTTCTACCTGGGAAAGATTGGTGCAGCAATGTGGATAATAGGAGACAAAGTCAAACTTGCATAATCTGAAAATTAATTGGAAATATCCTCATGTAAGTCAATTAATTTGTGACTGAATGTTTCTTTTTAAAGACAATCTTTGTCACATTTTGGCTTTACACAAAAATAGAGAGGAGGAAATGGCGATATTCCACATACCCTCAGCCTTGGGTACACACCACCTCCCCATTGTCGACACGAATATTCTTTTTAACTGTTTTACTTGACATGGTTAAGCCCACAATCCCCTGCATGCTAAAACTCTCTGGAGCACCACAGTTCACGACAGTATTAAACCTCTTTTACACTTTTGATGATGTCATAACTGTCCGAAGCTGTGATAAGAAGCAAGCTTCATATGACAATCAGTGTGAACAGGACATGGGTTGGTAATATCTAACCCGAATCCTAGGAATACAAAGCTGTACTGGTAGCGACAAGGACCACATGTCTCATGAGTAAGTAACTGCATCTAACTAAGGTTGAAATTTTAAAAGTTGCAATTTAGGGCTGGAAAGATGGCTCGGCAGATAAAAACACTGGCTGCAATTGCAGAGGAACCAGTTTCTGTTCCTAGCATCCACATGGTGACTCACAACCACCTGTAACCCCAGTTCCAGAGTATTCAGCATCCTCTTCTGGTCTCCATGGACATGAAGCACACAAATACACACACAGAAGTAAAATGCTCACACACACACACAAATAAATAAATAGAATTTTAATTTGCAATTTGTATGTTTTACTTTTTATAAACAGCTACTAAATTCTTAGGTGATAAATGATTTTAAGTTGCTTTGATCTAATAAACAGAATTTTTGATATTATTTTGGCCCAGAGGCTTGTGGAAAAATGTACTGAGATGCTAGGAGAATTTAGAGTTCTGTGCTTCAGAGTTTTTTATTCATATTGTATTAAAGCCATTTTCAACAACAAAGAGACAATTTGAAAGGCTTTAATGGGAAAAATACCTTAATGATTAAGATGTCTAGAAAAAAGTATAGAGAGTAGATTTTCATGCTATCTTTTTATGTACAAATCCTCCCATGGAGACTAATAACTCCACCTCTTTAAAATTTTATGATAATTTATTGAGTGTGTGAGTGCTGGCTTGCACATGTGTATTTGTGTACAGGTCAGAGGACAATTTGTGGAAGTTGGTTGCCTCCTGCCACCATGTGGTATCCAGGTATCGAACTCAGGTCCTCAGACTTCGTGGAAAGCATCTTTACCTGCTGAGCCATCTGAGCCCCACCATCCCCCCCTTGACTCCCATCATCTTTTTCTTCCATTTCCACTTGGCATTGTAACTATTACGGTGCCTTTACTGTTATTCTCAGGGCAGGGTCTCGTTCTAGTTACCCAGGTACGTTTTTAGCATCAGGAATGACTCTATGCTTCTAGGATGCAAAAAGATTAAAGGAAACATTTATGAATGTCCTTATCCCACATGATAGACAGTTTTGCCAATTGTGAACAACTGTTCTTCCTTTGCTGTGAAGACAGACAAGCATTATAAGGGGGCTAACTGAAAGCTTTTGTTGCGATAAAACAATTTCTAAACAATGTCTTTCAGGACTGTTGCACATAATGAACTCGCAGAGACTGGCAGCATGCACAGAGCCTGCTCAGACCCAATCCATTTGGGATCCCAGCACTGAGATGGAGAAGTGGACACGAGACAATGAGCTCCCATCCCCAACCAAGAACTTATGAAAGAAAGCATCTTCAACAAATGGTGCTGGCACAACTGGATGTCAACCTGTAGAAGAATGAAAATAGACCCATATCTATCACCGTGCACAAAACTCAAGTCCAAATGGATTAAAGACCTCAATATCAGCCCGATAACACTGAACCTGATAGAAGAGAAAGTGGGAAATACCCTACAACAGATGGGCACAGGTGATCGCTTCCTATGTGTAACCCCAGCAGCACAGACATTAAGGGCAACATTGAATAAATGGGACCTACTAAAACTGAGAAGCTTCTGTAAAGCAAAGGACACTGTCACTAAGACACAAAGGCAACCTACTGACTGGGAGAAGATCTTCACCAACCCCACAACAGACAAAGGTCTGATCTCCAAAATATATAGAGAACTCAAGAAACTAGACTTTAAAAGGCTAATTAACCCAATTAAAAAATGGGGCACTGATCTGAACAGAGAATTCTCAACAGAAGAAGTTCAAATGGCCAAAAGACACTTAAGGTCATGTTCAACCTCCTTAGCGATCAGGGAAATGCAAATCAAAACAACTTTGAGATATCATCTTACACCTGTCAGAATGGCTAAAGTCAAAAACACCAAGGATAGCCTTTGCTGGAGAGGCTGTGGAGGAAGGGGTACACTCATCCATTGCTGGTGGGAATGCAATCTTGTGCAACCACTGTGGAAGTCAGTGTTTCGGTTTCTCAGGAAATTCGGGATCAACCTACCCCAGGACCCAGCAATACCACTCTTGGGAATTTACCCAAGAGATGCTCGATCATATGTCAAAAGCATTTGTTCAACTATGTTCATAGCAGTATTATTTGTAATAGCCAGAACCTGGAAACAACCTAGATGCCCTTCAATGGAAGAATGGATGAAGAAAGTATGGAATATATACACATTAGAGTACTACGCTGCGGTAAAAAACAATGACTTCTCGAATTTTGCATGCAAATGGATGGAAATAGAAAACACTATCCTGAGTGAGGTATCCCAGACCCAAAAAGATGAACATGGGATGTACTCACTCATAATTGGTTTCTAGCCATAAATAGGGGCCTCGGAGTCTACAATAGGCGAATCTAAAGAAGCTAAGTAAGAAGGTGAACCCAAGGAAAAACATATAGTTATCCTCTTGGATAAGGGAAGTATACAAAATTGCCGGGGAGAAAAGTGGGATGTTGGGGGTGGGGTGGGATGGGGGTAAGGGGAGATGGGTAGAGAAAAGGTAGAAGGAAAGGAGGGGGGACTTGGGGAAACAGGAGGATTGGGATAAAGGAAGGTTGGATAGGGGAGCACGGAACCCCATTTCTTAGTTAAAGGACCCACTTTAGGATGGGCAGGAGACTTGACCCTAGAGGGGATCCCAGGTGCCCAAACTGAGGCCCCCAGTTAGTTCCTTGGGCAGCTGAGGATAGGGAACCTGAAATGACCCTATCCTAGAGCAATACTGACGAATATCATGCATATCATCCTAGAACTTTCATCTGGCGATGGATGGAGATAGAGACAGAGACCCACACTGGAACACTGTATAGAGCTCCCAAGGTCCCAAGGAGGAGCAGAAGGAGGGAGAACATGAGCAAAGAAGTCGGGACCACAAGGGGTGCACCCACCCACTGAGACAGTGAAGCTGATCTACTGGGAGCTCACCAAGGCCAGCTGGACTGTTACCAAAAAAAAGCATGGGATAAAACTGGACTCTCTGAACATGATGAACAATGAGGGCTGATGAGACGCCAAGGACAATGGCATGCGGTTTTGATCCAACGCAATGAGCTGGCTTGGTGGGAGCCTAGCCAGTTTGGATGTTCACCTTCCTAGAGATGGACGGAGGGGGGAGGACCTAGGACTTACCACAGGGCAGGGAACCCTGACTGCTCTTTGGACTGGAGAGGGAGGGGGAGAAAAGTGGGGGGAAGGGGAGAGGGGTGGGAGGAGGGGGAGAAGAATGGGAGGAGGGGGAGGGAAATGGGAGGCTGGGAGGAGGTGGAAATTTGTTTTTTTTTCTTTCTTTTCTTTATTCTCCTTTCATCAATAAAAAAATACATAAAAAAATAAAAAAAAAGAACTTATCTCCAACTGACAACCACTAGCAAAGGAAATGTTAATTTCTCCAAGGGAATCTCACTGGATAGACAAATCGCACTGAAGGGCAGGCCCCATGCTCAACAGTAGATGGTCAACCCTAAAGGAACCCAAAAGTATTTTTAAACATTTTTTTGTCTCATATTCCTTTATCTGAATATTTTTTGATCTTACTGGTTTGCTTGTATATAATGGTTTCTAATTTTGCGGTTTTTTTTCATTATCAGCATATTTATTTATTTTTTTAAATCTTTTTTTTATTGAGAAAATGAGAAAAAAAAACAAGTTTCCACCTCCTCCCAGCCTCCCATTTCCCTCCCCCTCCTCCCACCCTTCTCCCCCTCCCCCCACTCCTTTCCCCCTCCCTCTCCAGTCCAAAGAGCTGTCAGGGTTCCCTGCCCTGTGGTAAGTCCTAGGTCCTCCCCCCTCCGTCCATATCTAATAGTGTCTGTGTGTCTGTCTGTCTTTGTGTGTGTATATATATTTCTTGTGTTGTTTCTTTTTTCTTTCTTTTTGTTTGTCTGTTTTGTTTTATGCCTGCTTGTCTCTTTTATTTGCCTGTTTCTTTTCTTAAGAGAGAGAAAAAGAAGGCATGGTGTTGGAAAGGTGGAGATGATCTGGGAATAGGTGAGAGAGGGAAACCTTTGATCAGAATATATTGTAGAACAAAATTAACTTGATTTTCAATTTAAAAAATCCTTACTGCTTTAATGCTGGGGAAGATATTGCAACTTATTTTCGGGTATTTTTAGAAACAACATGGGTGCTCTCTGGGCTGCATAGGATGAAAAGACGAGGTGCGCCATCTAAGCCCTGGAACTCAGAAACCTTTATGTGGAATACTAAACAATTCCAGTGTTGTTCTCAGGCCAAACGAAGGATTCGTTCAGAGCTGACAACCCCAATATTATTACTACCCTTTAAAAATACTGACAAAGTAAATGCGTGCACGTGTGCTGAGAGGGAGTGTTGCTGGGTTGCTATTTGTCATTCATGTCTGGAAAATTGAAGGGTGACCTAGTAAGATCGCTGGCTAAGGTCCCACAGCAGGATGAGCCAGGACATTCAATTCAGACTGGACCCTTAAACTTTGTGTCACTCGGCTCTATGAACATTAAACTCATTGCCCCCTGGGAAAAGAAAGGGATACTTGATATATAAGGATAATCTTGTAACCGATAAAAAGAACTCCAGGATCGTCTTTCTGAGATCATTGCTCAGGGATGAGCCCCAGGTGTGGAGAATAGTTGACATTATAAGGTTTACAGCAGAGACTATGACAGATGTGCTCTCGGGTGACAGAATGATGAGGTGCTGTAGGCCTGCACCTGGGCCCTGAGGTCAGCCTTGAAGTGAAGGAAGCAATGTGCTCGCCTCTGTGGAGGAGGTAAAATATTGTCAGTTTCTTCTCCCTGAGAGCTAATGAGCTGCCAGTGTTAAACAGCAGCCTCCCTCTCCCGGGATGGAACAGCCCCTGTTTCCTGATTTCTTTCAGCCCATTCTGTATAAATATAGTTAGAGGAAGGGCAGATGGAGAAGAAGCCCTGGAAATCCCAAATATATAATACATGTTCAAAATAAAGCTGCAGCAATAGCCCAGATTGGAAAGAGGACATTTATTTGATACTGTGGGGTGGAAGAACAGATCGAAAAAGGCGTGAGTTGGCCAAGGCAGGAGGAGGAAAGAGAAGTATGGGCTTTGCAACTATCAAATTGAAACACTTGTCTATTTTCTAAAAACAAAGGACCCACACTGAAAACAAAGCTAACTAAATATAAATGTCACCTACAAGCTTGAACAAAAGAAAAATAATCCTAAATAAAAAGGAAGTCACCACACTGCCTTTTAGATCAGTTTTTTAAAAAATCCTACTTTCTCTATTTGCAGTAGATCAGGACAAATTAGTAACACTGTAAGTCGAGATTCCCTCCACCTCAAGAAGCAGCACTAAAGACTACATAACTGATCATACTTTTCTAGAAAGGTTATTGGATGTTCAAATTTTAAGTTCATCTAAAAAATTCCTATTCCAGTGGATCTGAAAGGGACCCAAGAGGTGAATTTTTGCCTAAGTAACTCCTTACATACTGCTAATGTGAGCCGGTCAAAATTCAGGTTTTGAGAAACACCGCACATGAATACTGCTCCTTTCACCGTTAACCGAACTCTCAGAGAGCATCTGGGACTAGCAGGCAGATGTTTACCTGGCTGGCCCAAAGAAGAAGCTAGACAAGCAGTAGAATAAGAATAAACAATTGCCCCCTCAAGAATTTCCTCTAGGAAACCACAAAGGATGGTAACAGAGTCATAAGGAAGACCCACGGAACTGTGAGGTTGAGTAAACAATCAACTGGCTCTTGACTTAAGTACACATATCAATTGCAGATGATACATTAGGGTCAATGTCAATATAGTTCATACATTCACTGTCTGTGCCCTACCTAAACATTCTTGAATCCTTCAAGAGAGGTGGTGAGAGTAGTTTTCTTTATATGGATCATTTTTAATATTACAAGTCCTGCTCTTTGGTTTCTCAGAAAATTGGGAATCAATCTAATTCAAGACCCAGCAATACCACTCTTGGGCATATACCCAAAGGATACATACTCAAACCACAAGGACATGTGCTCAGCTGTGTTCATAGCAGCATTATTTGTAATAGCCAGAACCTGGAAACAGCCTAGATGCACCTCAACCAAAAAATGGATGGAGAAAAGGGGGAGAGACAGGGAGGGGAGCAGAGAAAAATGTAGAACTCAATAAAAACCAATAAAACAATGTGGTATATTTACATAACGGAGTACTACTCAATGATTAAAAAACAACGACATCTTGAAATTTGCAGGCAAATAGATGAAACTAAAAAAAAAGAAAGAAAGAAAATCCTGAGTGAGGTAACTTAGACTCAGAAAGACAAACAAGGAGGTATGTACTCACTCACAAGTGGATATTAGACATACAACAAAAGATAACCAGCCTATAGTCTATGACCCCAGAAAAGGTAGGTAACAAGAAGAACCCTAAGAGAGTCATGGATCACCCTAGGGAGAGAAAATAGACAAGAACTCCTGAGAAAATTGGGAGCATGGGGTGGGGAGGCGGAAAGTCAGAAGGGAAGAGAGATGGGAGAAGGAGACAGGGCGGGGAGGAGAACATGAAGAAATAGGAAGGTTGAGATAAGGGAAGGACAGAGAAAGAGATATCTAAATTGAGGGAGCCATTGTGGGGCTAGTAAGAAACCTGGTACTAGAGAATTTCTCAGGAATCCACAAAGATGACACCAGCTAAATGGAGAGGGTACCTGAACTGGCCTTCCCCTGTAATCAGAGCAATGACTACCTTAACTGTCATCATAGAACCATCAAATGATGGAAACAGATGCAGAGGTCCACAGCTAAGCACTGGACACGGCTCCCAGAATACAGTCGAAGAGAGGGAGGAGAGATAATATGAGCAAAGGGGTCAAGACCGTGACGGGAAAGCCCACAGAAACAGTTGGCCTAAACTAGTGGGAGCTCACTGATTCTGGATTGACAGCGGAGGAACCTGCATAGGACCAAACTAAGTTCTTTGAATGTGGGTGACAGTTGTGTGGCTGGGGTATTGTGAGGGGTCACTGGCAGTGTTACCAGGATGTATCCCTAGTGCTTGAATTGGCTTTTTTGAAGCCCATTCTCTTTGGAGGAATACCTTGCTCAACCTAGACATAGCGGGGAGGGCCTTGGTCCTGCCTCAGAGTGATATGCCAGACTTCGTTGACTCCCCATGGGAAACCTTATCATCTCTGACGAGTAGATAAAGGTGGAAGGTTGGGAAGGTGGGAAGAGTGGAAGGGGGAAGAGGAAGTGGGAACTAGGATTGGCATGTAAAATAAAAAAAGACTGTTAAAAAAATAAAAAAAGTCCCATCTCTAACTTTGTTGAACTCTGAGACTGTATGAACAGGGAGTGAAAAATAAGGGACAAGAGCAACGTGATTTTAAATCCTACTTCTCAATTAGATGAACCTTTATAAAAGGTTCCCAGTGTCCTTGAAAACCTCAGTTTCTTCTGAAGATGCTAACATCTGTGTAGAGATAACCTAAAGGGAAGTGTTTGGCCCAGCATGTAAGTACTCAGCGAACTGTGTTACTACTCCCACCCCTGGAGCAGAGCTGAGCAACTTTCTGCAGGGAGCTCACAGCCTGTCTAGGGAACAGTTTCTCAAAACTGAGTCTTTGTTCTATACATTTATGCAAAGTGAAAAAGTCATTTGTATTGCATGTATTACTTGGATTTCTATTTCTCATTCCTATCACACAAATCCAAACTACATGGAGACTTCAGGAGACATCATAACCACGGCCTCTTTCCTGTTGGTGTTGAGTACCCAGTCAGAATCTTAGGGCAATCAGTCCATGGGCACAGGTTACCACACTGAGATGTTTATTCTTGTTCTCTGTTATACTCTGAAGGAGGTAGTTCCTATTTGCATGGTAGTAAAATAGCAGAACAGTGAAGCCGAAATCACTTTAGTGATCACTATGATGTGCCTCTAATTTATTTCTCTAAGTATATTGATGGATAGCAACTATCATCTATTGCTATCACACTTACATAAAGTAAAGAGCATACTAGAATTAAGAAAGTGAAAAAGGGAGAAATATCATAACAAACACACAGGAGCGCACACACAGATGGTGTGGGAGAATTGTCTGTATTCTGTCACTTGTGTTTTAAATAAATGCCAATTGGTCAGTAGCCAGGCAGGAAGTAGAGGTGGGACAACCAGACAGGAAGTAGGGGCAGGTCAAAAGAGAACAGGAGAATTCTGGGAAGAAGGAAGCCCATTCCTTTGCAGTTGTGACCCTGCCAGAGGAGAAGCAAGATGTGACTGCCTCGCTGAAAAAGATAGTGAGCCATGTGGATAACATAAACAAGAATCATGGGCTAATATAAGTTATAAGAGTTAATAAGAAACCTGAGCTAATGGGCCAATCAGTTTATAGTTAATGTAGACCTCTGTGTAATTTCTTTGGTACTTAACAACTGCAGGGACTAGGCAGGACAGAAACCTCCGACAACACACAGGTGCACACATACTCACATCCACCTTATTACTGTCAGTGGATGTCTGTTCCATGTTAAAGTGTAAGGGGTTTACTCTGAATCAGGTATGTCTTAGGATGTGTATTCTTGTCACTGTAAAGCATTTTTTCCTGAGTGGTCTTTTCTGCAGATCTCTCCACTGCAAAGGACATGCCTGTGTTAGTGATTGAATGTAGTCTACTGATATTATCTGCTCCAAGCTTTAGGAACTACATGGAGACCACACTCCCTTTCCCCATAGACAGATCTGTTTGTATTAATAATACTGTATGGAGGATCTAGGATGTGAAAGGAGGCTACTATTGCTGACGGAAGCAGGCAAGACGAGCATTAACACTAATAAATGAACCTGTTTGAAGGTGAAGAGAAACAGAATGAGTGTGGGCTGAGAATGGAAGAATGGTATAAAGCCAGGCCTCATCTAGGTTATTACGAGAGGGATGCAAAGGCCTCCTGGCTCTCCCATATTCCCCACAGTCCACTTTCCATTCCTCTGCCAACTGTACTTCTAAAATGCAAGTTAGCTTGTATCACTTGGTAAAAACAGGCCTCCCATCTTGACCAGAGAACACCTGACAGAAAGAGGCTGACCCTTCTTACAAGCCTGTCCTTGTCTTTATTTTTGTTCTTTCCAGTTCTTTAAAATTTTTTCTTTTATGTCTTGCTTTTACATTTAGGGGTAGTTTTACCTGCATGTATGTATGTGTATGTACAATATGTATACAGTGACCAAGGTGGGCAGAAGAAAGTGCAGGTCCCTTGGTGTTGGGCCTCATAAGTCCATAGCATGAGGCCCAGTGTAACTTCCTGAGCCTAGCTCGAGTTTGGAGACCTGTCTTTAGCCATGACTTCCGTGTATGAGTGATTCAGCATTGCCTGACTTAAACCCGCCTCTGCCCAGCCACTGCTATGATGGAAGAATATTATTGGCCCTTAGTCCTTACTCCACCTCAACCCATCCTGTAGTTATAAGGGAGCGGGCCTGCAATATTTTAGCAGCTGTTACTCCTTCCTCAGCATTCAAACAATTCAAAGAGAGCATAATAGCATACAGTATAAAGATTCTCTGTGTATTTTCTATCTTTGTGTGACTTTATTTTAACCTGTATTTCTTTTATTTTTACTTGTACTTTTTGAGACAGGTTCTCTGTATATCTATGTCCTGGAATAACTCTGTAGACCAGGCTGTCCTTGAACTCACAGAGATCTGTCTGTCTCTGCCTCCCAGGCAGTTTCTTTACCAATGAAAGTAACACATAAACAGATGACCCTCATCCATCACTGTCCTAAGACTCCCACAACCTATCACAACCTTATCTAAGTTTCTACCTAATACAATTAAATGAGATCCTGCTTCAACAGACTCTCAAATCAGTGTGTGTGTTTCTCCCGGGTGACCAGGCAGGAGGTCTAGGTCGACACTCATCATCCCACTCAGCCCCAGGGAGAGTCTGGCAGGTCCAACTCTGCCCCTGCCCTTTCTGCCAGAGAACTTGGCACCTTAGGAGCTACAGATGATTGTGAGCTGCCCTGTAGATGCTGAGAATTGAACCGAGCAGTCAGTAACTGATGAGCCATTTCTCCATTCAACTCTTTGATATTCTTCAAGCACAGTACTATGGTTTAATGTATATGTCATTCCAAAATTCATAGAGTAGATCTTAGAATCACACTGTAAAAGCATAAAGAGGTAGGGCCTTTAGAAGCTGACTAAACATCAGAGTAGAACCCTTACAAATGATGCTAATGACCTTATGAAAGGACCCAGGGGGTCAGTCAAACACTTTAGTGTCCATGTTTGGATGTGGTGTCTACCGTTTCTAGAGGACTTACAAGTATAGTGCCATCCTGGGGGAAAAGAGAGATTCTCCAGATAACAGTTTTGCCCGTTCTTTAACTTAAGACTTCCAAGCTCAAAATTATTTAAAAAAAAAAAGATATCTCTCTACAGTTTAAGCATATGCAGTATTTTGAGTAAGCACAAACTAAGACATCAGTGGCAATGACCTATTTCAGAGGCAATTGTTCCTCCCTTGCTCTGCCTGGAATGTTTTCCATTAAACAGTAACATGGTTGGCTTTCTCATTTCCTCTAGAGCTCTGCTTTAGGACCATGGTTTAAAGGCCATTTACTCAAACTCTCTCACCCTATTCTACTCATTTTTCACAGTATTTAACTCATAGAAGACAGGCTGTAAGAAATTAAAGTATTTGATAAATGAATGAATGAATAATCAAAGAAGTTACATGCATATGGTGACGGCAATGGACTTTGCCAACTGCTCCTTAGGAGAATTCCACAAATGGCAGCTACTCAGTACATTTTTTTTTAAACAAAAGGTAACTTTCTTCCATTGCTTTCTACCATACTTTTCCCTGAAGTAGAGTTGAGACCAGGCTGTAAGTTTCAACAAGACCTGGTTGAATGCCTTGGGGATTCTAGGGAAGCCAGAACTTGTTGCATATGTGATTGATGATGGAGCCTAACACCTATTCCTGGCACAGTGTGTCTCTACCTAACCTCTCATTAAATCTGTATGACTGCACCAGCTAACTGCCTCCCTAGAATTTTCATCTCACCAGTTTATGGTCAAGTGATTCCTTAGAAATAGGAGAAAACTTGTTTCTCATTCAATTCCACAACTCCCTTTCTAAATCCTCACTTCAATTTTAGATTTGCTTTTCCCTTACAATGGCTAAAAAAATGCATGTCGATTCTTTGGGGGGGGGGGTTGGTGGCTATCATTCTTTTAACTCTAAGGATAAAATCCAACTTCATTATTAAGTATCAACAATCTAACAATATGTTTCTTCTCTGGGGTTTAGTCTTAAATAAAATCATAGATGAAACTCCACTAGAATAGGCCGTATTTTATGTGCCTTTATATTTCCAGTTTTCAGATCATAAATCCCTCTAGTCCTCCTGTTCTCCCAAGCAACTATTGAAGGGAAAGTACATGCAATTCTGTGAGAAAATCTAATAATGTGTAGGCACCGGGAAGTCTAAAGTTGGATTTAGCAAAGCAACAGAAAGCATTTCTCCAAGGGAAATCATCCATAGTGTTCACTAAAGCATGCTCTGCAGAACCCTTAACCACTTCAGTCTGAGGCACGTCTCTAGCCAGTGAGGCACATCTCCAGTTAGAGCTTCCCCAGACAAATAAAATGCTCACATTCTCCTAAACAGCAGTAGCAACAGAAGCAGCAGCAGCCGCAAAATAAGGTAAACAATTCAAAAAATGATAATCTACCTTAAAGTTAACTCTCATTGCTACTGTATAGGGAAAAGCTTTCTGATAATAAACAAAATGTTTTAATTTTTTAGCCATCAGAACTATGAAAACTTAGTCTATATCTTTTTTACAAGCATTATATTTAGTACTAGTCTTAAACGAATTTCATCAGTTCCTTAAAGGGCCTAAAGCATCTATATCCCTAAAGAAAAATAAAAGTCAATTCTTTTTCTTCCAGAGTAGGGATAAATGGAAAGGTAAAACGGTTGAATTGTTTCAGCAAGGGTGTCTCGTTTTTGGTCATCCTTGTTTTCTGTTTTCTTTTCCTATTTGTAGTCCGATTGGAATAAATTTAATTTTGCTTTGTCTGTTTTATGAAATCACCTAGAGAAGCTTTCTCCTTCCTTAATCAGTAAAGCTATCACTGCATTAATAGTTTTATAGAGACAGCTCAACTGAGAGTTGAATTCTTTATAAATTAGTGTTGCAGAAACAGGCCCAAATGTCACTTCTTACTGGACCACACTGTTGAGATTCAGGTCTTAGGACTCTAATGTTTACAGGCAGTCACAAACATCTTTTGTATACTCAAACCCTTCAAGTCATTAGGAGGACAGTCATCTCAAGGCTCAGGCTAAGTCATTCCATTTCATGTTCAAAACTTGTCTGGACATCTCCAATCCAACCAAGGGGGTTAACTGAATCTCAACCTTCTTCCAAAAACTGCATCATTTTTTGCTTCCTTCAATAGAAACCCTTTTGAAACAACTGCCTTTGCTTGCTTCCTGCCTGTTTACCTGCTTACCCTCCCACTCAGTCTGGCCTGCTCACTAACCAACTTCTCTGCTGGAACTGCCATTGCTGTAATCACAGGTGCTAACAGTACTCTACACATCACGCTGACCATTGAGCCATGTACTGTAGCATGGAAGTTTGTGTCCAGCCTGGTCCCACAGTCGTTCAGTCCCAAAGAAACACACAGAGCCTTATATATGGTTTCAAGCTTCTCTTCATAGTCTTTTAAGGTTTTTTCATTATTTTCTTCTGTTTTTATCCCTGTCCTTTCTTGACTTCAGTGATATTGGTATTTTCCAGTTTTCTCTAGAATTTGAAGTTCATTCCTTTCATGGAATTATCTATTTCATATAACCCCACCTGACTGTTTACAGGATTAGAGCATTCTCATCATTTAGATTTTTTTTTCCTTTTTTTTTATTGAGAAAAGGAAAAAAAAGTTTCCGCCTCCTCCCAGCCTCCCATTTCCCTCCCCCTCCTCCCTCTCCTCTCCCCCTCACCCCACTCCTGTCCCCCTCCCTCTCCAGTCCAAAGAGCAGTCAGGGTTCCCTGCCCTGTGGAAAGTCCAAGGTCCTCCCCCCTCCGTCCATATCTAGGAAGGTGAACATCCAAACTGGCTAGGCTCCCACAAAGCCAGAACATGAAGTAGGATCAAAACCCAGTGCCATTGTCCTTGGCTTCTCATCAGCCCTCATTGTTCGCCATGTTCAGAGAGTCCGGTTGTATCCCATGCTTTTTCAGTCACAGTCCAGCTGGCCTTGGTGAGCTCCCAATAGATCAGCCCCACTGTCTCCGTGGGTGGGTGCACCCCTCGTGGTCCTGACTTCCTTGCTCATGTTCTCCCTCCTTCTGCTCCTCATTGGGACCTTGGGAGCTCAGTCCAGTGCTCCAGTGTGGGTCTCTGTCTCTATCTCCATCCATCACCAGATGAAGGTTCTATGGTGATAGGCAAGATATTCATCAGTATTGCTATAGGATAGGGTCATTTCAGGTTGCCTATCCTCAGCTGCCCAAGGAACTAACTGGGGACATCGCCTTGGGCTCCTGGGAGCCACTCTAGGTTCAAATCTCTTGCCAACCCTAAGGTGGCTCCCTTAACTAAGAATTGTGCTTCCGTGCTCCCCTATCCAACCTTCCTTTATCCCAATTCTGACTCACTTATCATTTCTTCTAACAGGCTTCCCTTAGCCACCTTAGCTTGGGAGGGTTTTAAGCATTCAGAGACCCTTTGGCATATCACCCTGTTTTGTTTCTTCTGTGGTATATATCATTGCCTGAAGTCTTATCTATCTATGATATATCTATTCCCCATCCCAACTAGAGCTTACATTTGTCAAAAATCAATCTCCTAGAGTATATAAAGGTAGTCCCTAGTGTTTATGTATGTGTCTCATAGAAATTGGAAGCATAAAATAGTAATGCCTCTAGATGATTATACAGAGCAAACAGTATAGTCAAGTGATAGAATATTAGCCATAAATGATCACTCCTGTATTAGTTACATTTTGTTGCTGTTATAGAACACCATAACCAAAACAGACTTATAGAAGAAACAGCTTATTTCAGCTTATGGTTCTATACAGAGACTCCACAATGGCAGGTGTCCTAGTTAGGGTTTCTATTGCTGTGAAGAGACACCATGATCATGGCAACTCTTATAAGAAAAACATTCAGTTGAGGTGGCTCCTTACAGTTTCAGAGTTCCAGTCCATTATCATCATGGTAGGGAGCAGGGCAGTGTGCAGGCAGACATGGTGCTGTCTACATCTTGTCCAGAAGGCAACGGGAAGTGGACTATGACACTGGATGGTGTGTTGAGCAGAGAATACCTCAAAGCCCACCCCCACAGTGACATACTTCCTTCAACAAGGCCACACCTCCTAATAAAGCCACTCCCTATGAGATTATGGAGATCAATTACATTCAATCTACCACATTCTACTCCCAGGTCACCATAAACTTGTACCAAAATCATAATGCAAAATTCATTTATTCTAACTTCAAAAGTCCCCATAATCTATCACAGTCTCAAAAATGTTTAAAAGTACAAAGTTCAAATCCTCTTCTGAGATTTATACGATCTTTTAACTGTAATACCCTATAAAATCAAAAAACAGATCACATACTTCCAACATATGATGGCACAGGATATACATTACTACTTGAAAACATAGGGAAGGGAGCATAGTGAGAAAATATTGGACCAAAGCAGAGTGAAAACCAGCTGGGCTCTAAACTCCAAACTCTGGAACTCCATGTCTGATGTCAAAGCATTCTTCAGATCTGTAACTCCATTCAGCCTTGTTGACTGCAAAACACTTCTTTTTCTTGGGCTGGTTCCACTCTCTACTAGCAGCTCTCCTTGACAGGTATCCCATGACTCTGGCATCCCCAACGGTTTGGTGTCGCCAAGGCAATCCAGGCTTCAACTTCAGTTTCACAAAATGACCTCTCTAGACCTCCATTCAGGGACACCCCTGACATATGCCTCATCTCAGTTGTTTTCCTTAGGCATAGAGGAAAATCCCGTAATCCCTTCTTCTATGCTTAGCTCTAAAGCCAGAACCACACAGCAGAAGCTGCCAAGTTCTGCTGCTTGCTGGGCTTGGATCATAGCCCCCTCATCCAATTACATCTTCACGAGCTTTCTGTTTTTCATTGCCCAAACTTAGCTGTCCTGAAACTGGATCTCTAGATTATGAATCTGAGATTATGATGGCCAATTACATTCAATATACCACAGCAGGGAAAACATAACAGCCGGTGACCAGAGCAGGAAGCTGAGAGATCATATTTCCATCCACACCCAGGAAACAGAGAGCCAACTGGAAGTGAGACAAGTTTATGAACTCTCAAAACTTGCCCCAGCAACACACTTCATCCAGCAAGGCTACACACCTCCTAAAAGTTCTATAATTTCCCCCAAACAGCACATCTAACTGGGGATTAAGTATTCAAATATCTGAATTTGTGGGGCTAGGGAGCTCATTTTTTGTTTAAGCATCACATGTCTCAATTCCTAGATGCTGGTTGAATCCTACCTAAAACTCATATACGTTTGTACGACTCCTGTAAATTTGGGTATGGACAACTTCTTATGTATATTCTTGATTTTCATTTGTAAAAGAGATACTCTTTTCTTTATATTTTTGTGTTTGCATATATAAATGTGGTATCAATTCATATATGATTGTATGTATGTATGTATGGATGGATGGATGGATGGATGAGTATGCGTATAGATTCGAGCAAGTACATATAAAGGCCTGAGGTTGACATCAAATGTCTAGACTGCTCTCTACCTTATATATTGGGGCAAAATCTTCACTGGAACCAAGAATTCTGTGAGTCAGATACTCTATCTAGCCATTTTCCTCCAGAGACCTGCTATTTCTGCTCCCTGTTGTCTAAGATTACAGGAAGACCACCACACACTGGGCATTGACATGGATGCTTGGGATCTGAACCCTTACCCTTATGCTTGTACTTCAAGCACTTTCCCCAGTGGATCATCTCCCCAAACCAGTAGACAGGATTTTTTAGAAGAAACATTAGGTAAAATATGCAAAGACTTCAGGAGAAGATGTGTGAGTGCAAAGTAATGATGAACTAGAAGGAAGACTCTCCTTCAGTCAAACCTCTAGAACTCAGGTCATGTATAGACAGATGGAAGCTACTAAAAGAAGCAAACAAACACTGTGGGAGGTCCTTCTGTCTATGTGTTGTTTTTATTGGTTAATGAATAAAGAACTGCTTTGAGCCTATGGTTGGGAAGAACAGAACTAGGTGGGGAAAGCTAGGCTGTATGCTGTGAGAAAGAAGGATGGAGTCAGGAGAAGTCATGGAGCCAACACTGGAGACAGATGTGCTGAACCTTTGCTGGTAGGCTACGACCTTGTGGTGATAGACAGATTAATAGAAATTGGTTAAATTAAGATGCAAGAGTCAGCAAATAAGAAACTAGAGCTAATGGGCCAAGCAGTAACTTAAATAATACAGTTTCTATGTGATTATTTTGAGGCTACGCAGTCGGGAACTAACAAGCAGCTTCCTTACTACAAGCATAGATGAGGGTTAGTTAGTTAGCTAGCTAGCTAGTTCATTAGTTAGCTAGTTAGCTTTTTGGAAACCTTGTAAAGCAGAAACACAACAGTAATTTTCTCGTAGAAAAACCATGTCTCATTTTCTATGTTGAAAAAGGGGCAAATATCTGTGTACCTGTGGCTTCAGCACAGTTCAGAGGGACAGGTGATGAAAGTCCCTCTTATCCTTAAATTTATTTTTCCCAAATTTTGTGGCATTGAAGGACCTTGGCCATGGTCATTAGAAAAGAAAGTCAGAGATCTCCTTTCTCTGCTCTACTTCATTAGAATTAATTCATCCTTAAATGGCTACAAACACAAAACAAAAAATTACTCATTCACACCCAATGGGAAGAAAGTGAGAAAATGAGTTCCTCGTCTAACATTAATCTTACTTTTACTCAGTCAAACTTATCCTTGAACCTATCACTATAGTGAGAAGAGAATGTTCTTATAATGAAACCAGCCTTTAGGGCTATGAGCTAGGCACCTGTTACCGCTAAGACTGTATATAGGAAGGTAACTATTGTCCAAAAAGTAGAGTAGGTTGTTTTATTTTTCCCCCCACCCCCATTCATCCATCAACACTTCCTGAGTATCCACCACACTCTCAGTGTTCCAGGTGCTAGAGACAGCATGGCAAACAAACACACAAAATCTCTTAAATTGTTGCAAGTTGCCTAACATTCTCAGAACTACACATAGCTTTAGGGCTGTCTTGGGGAGCACATTTATTTTCTGGAAATGGGGGCTGTTCTTGATTCCTACCCACAGCCCTGATGAGAGAGTATGTTCCACAGAACTGCCAATTCTCATGATGTGTTAGTCTTGCATGGCATGACGTTCCTGCCAAACAAAAGCTATCATTCTCCAAAGCAATTGTAACCTTTTCTCTGAACTCAGAAGATACTGGCTGCTTAAACTCTTCATCTTTACCCAATATCCAGGCATATGCATGGATGGGAGGAAAAAGAATATGAGGGCAGAAGTGTGGATGACAGGGTCATGACTTCTCCTGGACACCAGGGAAACTCTTCTTGTGCCCTTCTGACAGAGGAATAGTCGTTGAATTTTAATATAGTGCTAGTCTCTGCAGGTTTGCTATTTTCTGGCTATAGTAAAAACAAAAATGAGGCAGCAGAAGAAAGAACACTGATGGGGGTTGAGAGTTGATTAAAAATAAGGGAAAGAAAGCTAATGAGCATTTCCTTTATAAGGTAGTGTGAAGATACTCACATTAAAGACAAGTAGCTTACTTGAGAAAACTCAAATCAAGAAAAAAATGAGGCATGAATTATTAATTTTTAGTAGGCTAGAAATCAACATCCCACTTTTATTCCCACCCCATGCTACCTTTTACAACACAACAGTCTTGTATCAGTAAGTCGGCCCTTTTAATACCACTTACTGTTTGCACTTCATATTCCTTCCTTATTCTTTCATGACTTCTTATTTCTCTTTGTTCATTCTCTCAGCCCCTCTCATTCTTTTTGCTCAATACTTGCTCCCTCTCTTTTTCCTTTTTTTTTTTTTTTTGGTTAGACTGTATCCTAGCAACAGCTGTTTCAATTAAAAGAAGGTGGGAAGGGCTACCACTGTTGCCAAGGTTACCAGTATTTCCTGCTGCCACTGGAAGTAACCTGAGTTGATCACAATGGAATCATATGCAAAGATAGGCACTTCCCTAGGGGTCTCTGACAGATGTTTATCATCACATGAAGAGCTACTTTATAGCCCAGATGTTAAGAGAAATTTTGAAGAAAACACAAAGTGACAATGACAAGACTTAGATTTTTAAATAATTCCAGAATGCTACAACTGTATTTCTTTTGATAGCTTGAAGGTTTCAAATAACACTTGGTAACAGTAAAGTAGCTGGCCAATAGAACACACACTGTCACAGAGATTTAATGTAACTCATATGGCTTTTTTTAAAAATGCAGGAACCATAGTAATTTGTATCTAGTATGTTATCATTTTGGTGTTATATCTAATTAAAGTACAGGAATAATTTTTAATTTCTCTATTATCTTTATCATCATGAAATTAATAATTCGGGTGACTAGTATCTAGAAATTGGTTCAGAATTCTGGTGTCAGTACAGAAAATCAACAGACTCCAGAGTGATGGAGGTGGGTCTTGTAGCTTATCTGTTGCTCTCATTGGTTAACTAATAAAGAAAACTGCTTGGCCCTGAGAGGACAGAAAATTAGGTAGGCGGAGTAAACAGAACAGAATGCTGGGAGAAAGAAGCCGAGTCAGGAGTCGCCATGATTGTCTCACTCCAGACAGACGCAGGTTAAGATCTTTCCTGGTAAGCCAGCTCGTGGTGCTGCTACACAGAATATTAAAAATGGGTTAGATCAATATGTAAGAGCTAGCCAATAAGAGGCTGGAACTAATGGGCCAGGCAGTGTTTAAAAGAATACAGTTTCCGTGTAATTATTTTGGGTTTTAAGCTAGCCATGCAGGTGGCCGGGTGCCGGAGATGCAGCCCCGCTGCTCGTATTACAACACCAGAGGAACTAATGATGGAGGAAGGTCATTGGTTAAATAAAAAGAAACTGCTTGGCCCTCATTGGTTAGAAGATAGGTGGGAGGAGTAAACAGAACAGAACGCTGGGAGGAAGAGGAAGTGAGCTCAGACTCCACAGCTCTCCTCTCTGGAGCAGATGCCTCAGAGAGACGCCATGCCCCGCTCCCGGGCAGACACACGCGATGAAGCTCCGACCCAGGATGGATGTTGGCTAGAATCTTCCCAGTAAGACTGGTGCTACAGTTTATTAGAAATGGTTTGATCAGGATATCAAAATTAGCCAGTAAGGGCTAGAGCTAATGGGCCAAGCAGTGATTAAATGAATACAGTTTGTGTGTTGTTATTTCGGGCATAAGCTAGCCAGGCAGCCGGGGTGCTGGGAACGCAGCCCTGCTGCTCATATTACTACAAACTAACACCAGCCTACATATGTGACCTCGGTTCTGAATTCATTCCTCACACCAATCAAATTTAAAATGTGATAATAAGGTTAGGACTCTAACCTTAGACTTGCATACCATATCACAAATTCTTACACTTTCTTAGCCCCACTCTAGCTCTGTAAGCGTGTACTTCCCACTCTTCATCGATGACCAAGATGAAACTGGGTAGTCTGAGTGACAGATGTCTGAAGGCTGGTACCATGCTTCTGACTCCTGCTCATGCCTCGCACAACCCAAAGTAGGTTTCTCCCACCAGGCACAAAGGGGTTGAACATATGCATTGTTTGTTTCCTTCTCTTGTTTCTCTTATTCCTTAGTTTTTCTAGGAAGCAGCTCAGGAATGAAATCTTCAGAGTTTAGTTCTGAGACTAAGAAAAGCTATAGCTCTTATCAGGGCTCTCTCTCCGTATAGCCCCACCTTTCATTATTTCTTCTTAACCCTGAGAGACCGAAATTGCTTCCCAGTTCCTTTAGTAAAAGTCATGAGTCCTTTAACTTGGTGCTTATTTACTCTGTAAGTAGTTTCTCAATTCAATTCCCATGAGATAACTCAGCCAGCTGCCTTTTGTATAACTATGAAGACTGGTAGTCATTTGCCCAGTTTCAGCATGGCTTCTCTTTAATTTGTTATTCATGTAGTGGGTGGACTGATATTTAAAATGACTCAATGCATATTTTGAAGATCAGACTTCTGTCTGATGTGGGGTTAGTGAAGATCTTTTCCCATTCTGTAGGCTGTCATTTTGTCTTGTTGACAGCATCCTTTGCTTTACAGAAGCTTTTCAGTTTCAAGAGGTCTCATTTATTAATGTTTCTCTCTGTGTCTGTGTTGCTGGGATTATATTTAGGAAGTGTTTTCCTGTGCCAATGCGTTCAAGTGTACTTCCCACTTTCTTTTGTATAAGGTTCAATGTGGCTGACTTTATGTTGAGGTCTTTGATCCACTTGGACTTGAGTTTTGGGCATGGGTCTATTTCTATTCTTCTACATGTTGATAGCCAGTTATGCCAGAGGTTTGATCTGCAAATATACAAAGAACTCAAGAAATTGGTCATCAAAAGAACAAATAATCCAATAGAAAATGGAGTACAGACCTAAACAGAGAACTCTCAACAGAGAAATCTAAAATGGCTGAAAGACACTTAAGGAAATGTTCAACATCCTTAGTCATCAGAGAAATGCAAATCAAAACAACCCTGAGATTCCATCTTACACCTGTAAAAATTGCCAAGATCAAAAACACTGATGACAACTTATGCTGGAGAGGATGTGGGGTAAGAACACTCTCGCATTGCTGGTGGAAATGCAAGCTGGTACAGTCCCTTTGGATGTCAGTGTGGCAATTTCTCAGAAAATTGGAAAGCAATCTTCCTCAAGACCCAGCAATACCACTTTGGAGTATATATCCAAAGGATGCTCAATTGTGCCACAAAGGCATGTGCACAACTATGTTCATAGCAGCTTTGTTTGTCATAGCCAGAACATGGAAACAACCTAAATGCCCCTCAACTGAGGAATGGATAAAGAAAATGAGGTACATTTACACAATGGAGTACTACACAGAAAATAATAATAATAATAATAATTATTATTATTATTATTATTATTATTATTATTATTATTATGACATCTTGAATTTTGCAGGCAAATGGATAGAGATAGAAAACATCATTTTGAGTGAGGTAACCCAGATACAGAAAGACAATTATCACATATACTCACTCATAAAGTGGTTTTTAAACATAAAGCAAAGAAAACCAACCCACAAATCACAATCCCAGAGAACCTAGACAACAATGAGGACCCTAAGAGAGACATATATAGATCTAATCTACATGGAAAGTAGAAAAAGACCAGTTCTCCTGAGTAAATTGGGAGCATGGGGACCATGGGAGAGGGTTGAAAGGGAGGGAAGAAGCAGTGAGGGGAGTAGAGAAAAATGTAGAGCTCAATAAAAATAAATAAATAAATAAAATGACTTGATGATGTGAGGCCACTCCTTAATAATCTCAGTGGTTCCTCGCCATTTGCAGATAAGTTCCACATTCTTCATCCTAGCACAGAAGGTCTTGCCGGCTCCCACTGGTGTCTCCATCCTCTGCTCCACCCACTTCATAGTCAACAGTGCTGCAGCAAGGCCAAATGGGAAGACACTCCCAGCTCACATCAGACTGATTTCACCTCTGTGCCTTAGTTCAACTCACACTGCTTCTCAAGTGCTCATGTACTCTATCCCCCCAAAATGTCACCAGCTTGGCTTCCAGCTCAAGAGAATGCATCTCTACAGGGAGCCTATGAACTCCTGGAGGATGCGGGTTTTCATTCTCACTGCCAGCATTCTCAGTTTTAACCTGCCGCAATGCAGAGAACTTGTTGAGTAGACAGGGTTGGAAAGAGTGAAAATAGTTATAACATTGCTAAAGCACTTCGACAAATCCTTTATTGGAAATAGCTAACATGCTTAACTAATGGTAATGATATCTGCTATCCATCTGTGCCGTGGCCCTGGGGGGTGCCAGATACTTAGAGCTTAATATGTTATTATATGATCACCATAACAAATATTAGGTATTAATATGCAGTTTTAAAGATAAGAAAATAAGATTAGAAAAACAAAAATGCCTCTAAGACATACACGTAATAGGGAATTTGGATTTGAATTCTCAGTATCTATCTTCGCCCAATGGCTGTGCTGTCTCCGCGAAAACAAGGAGCAGCTGGGCCCTAATGTAGTCTGTTACATATCACCTCATGAAAGCCAAATCCTCACTCAACTTAAATTGCAGCTGGTCAGTATAAACAGAAGGATAAACATTGATTTGACATTGCCTCCCAAAATTTCAGCTGCATCATTAATAGGTTAAGCTTCCATTTCTAGCCTTCTATAGTACAGGACTTTGGTTTGAGAGAATCTTAATAGATGAGAAAACTGAAGACAGCTAGATATTTACACAGAACAAATACGCTCTTACCATATACTATACACAGTAAAATCCTCATGGAACATTGCTTCCCTGCAAGAGCTTTACTGCAGCCTGCCTTGCTGTGACTGTGTCTCCCCATTTCTCTTTAGGACGCAGCAAGGCCCTGGTCGCATGCTGATCACACGCACAGAGCCGGATTCAGACAGTTAATGTCATGATTTGTTTTCGCTACCATCAGAACTAGACAACTCGATGAGAGCAGTAGCTAATGTGGCATTTTATAAGCAACAATGAATTACCCATGCTTAGTGATTAGCAATAAATTAGTGTGGTTATCCTCACCACGAGGAAAAGGTCTACAGCTGAGAGGCCCTGTAGTTGCAAGGCAATGAGAAAGCCTGAGCCCAGGTCACAGGAAACCATGGGCTGGTCCACTCAGGAATGCAGACCTGCCTCCTCATCACTTCTGCATGGAGGTGTAGATTGCCCTCAGGGTCTCTCAGCACCACCTGATGTGACCTCCATCACAGGAGTGACACTCTTCTCCATACTCTGCTGTCCAATTAAGGGATGACCTTGTCTTGGTTTGACCCAAGACTTTTCAGCTTTTCATACTGAAGGTCCTGCATTCCAGCCTGCCATTTGTGCTAACGGGTGTTGGCAGATTAATGCTGCCCAAGATATCTATATCCTGAGTCCTGGGATCTCGACTATGGTCCCTTAAATGCAAAAGGAGACTGAAAAATCAACTTAGCTCAGGGTCAGTGGTCCTAACAACTGAAGAGCTTTCTCTGGCTATGATCAGAGGGAGACGTGACTACAGGAGAATAATCTCCCAGATGTACTGTTACTAGCTTTAAGGGTGGAGTAAAGTGGGCTCCGGAAAATGTGCAAGTCAAGGAAACAGTCTCCCCCAGACCTGTAAAAAACCATCCCTGCCCTCTCTGCTTATTCCGATGTTAACTTTGCGACATCTGTATTGGCCAATGACTTACAAAAATGTGAGATCATAAATTGTTTCTTTTGTGAGTTTTGTGAATTTTATTTTGTTTTCATTTGTGGGTATTTTTATACAAACAATATAAAAATATGACAATAACCAACTCATTCTGGTTTGCTAATATCATATATTTAAATTTTTGTGAAGTGAACACTTTGGGAATCTCTTCAGAGCAGCAGGTGATGACTGATAGCCACCAGTCACCCAGTTCCTAATTCTCTAGGGCAGTGGACTCTGATTCCCCAGGTATCTCCTTACCTATCAGCTGAAACCACTTGGATGTCCTAAAGCTGTGGCTCTCCACACAGAGCCAATCGGAGGCATTTTTAGGGCACAAACTAAGCCTGCTTCAGAGTTTCTAACTTGAAAGAACAGAAAAGGAATATTAAAACTGTTAGTTCTATTAAAAAAATAAAATAAAAAAGATATTTTTCTTCTCTAAAAAAATGTTCACTATTGAAATATCAATTGTAGCTTTTTATAGTTGATACTACGGGTAGGATTAAAAAGAGAGAAAGAAAGGGGGTAGATTTGGGTGGGAGGGGAAGTGGAAAGAATTTGAGAGGATTGGGAGAGGAGAAATGAAAGAAAATTAATTAAATAAAAATCTATTTTCAATGAAAAAAAATGTTGGTTCTAATGTTCTTGAGAGATGTTCATGTGCTGACCCAAGGTTATACAATAAAGAAAACCTGTTTTTGTTTATTCTTTGACAGTTTCATATAATGTATTTTGAGCCCATTCATAGCCTTCACCAACTACTGCCAGATCCTTCCAGACCTCCCTACCAGCTCATCTCCATATTATCTCTCTATAAAAAAAAATAGATGAATTAATTAAGCAAACAAACAAAAAGTAAAGTCCCATTTGTGTTGACTGGCTATCCCTAGGCATTGGCCCTGGAGTGTGGTCACTATACCAAATGTCACTCCACCAAATAAAACTGACTTTCTTTCTACCAGGACCAAACAAAAGCCAATATGCCTCCAACTAGGTGCAGGACTTCGTGTCCACCTACCCTACCCTCCACCATATTGGGAATTGGTGTGGCTTGAGCTTGTGTGGGTTTTGTGAATGCTGTCACAGTCTCTGTGACTTTGTATATACATATACCATGAAGTGTCTGAGGAATCACTGTTTCCTCATAGTCAGCTGTCTTACCTAGAGTTATTGCTGTGAAGAGACATGACCATGACAACTCTTCTGTAAAAACATTTATTGAGGAGGCTTGCTTACAGTTTCAGAGATCCAGCCCCTTATCACCCGGATGGAGAGCATGGTGGCATGCAGGCAGATGGTGCTGGAGCTGAGAGCACCGCATCTTGACTCAGAGGCAACAGAAAGTTGACTGAATGCCACACTGAGTGAAGCCCACCCCCGTGACCCCTACCTTCCCTTTCAGCAGAAGTTATGGCTCAGATTTAAGGTGTGCCCTCCAGACTCAAGGCCTACATTAAAGATGTGTGTCATCCAGCCTACTCCAACAAGAACCCACACCCTCCAACAAGGCCACATCTTCCAGTAGTGTCACTCCCTATGAAGTTGTGGGGGCCAAATGCCTTCAAACTACCTCATTATCCATCTTACATCCTTCTCTAATATTCGTTCTGCTTCTTCTTCTGCATAGATCCCTGAGCATTGAAGGGAAGGATGTAATATAAACATCTCATTTAGGAGCAAGCACTCTAAAGCCTCTCATTCTCTGCACAGTTACTGGTTGTAAAAGAAGAAAAAGAAGCTTCTCTGATGAGGGGTGCACTCATCTGTGGATATAACGATGCCATGAAAAATCATTTTATGGCTATGTTCATTTATCAGCAGTGGTAGAATTTCTCCTAGGGCTTATGATTCATTTAGCCTCATGTTCCTGAGGACACTGACAGTCTTGAATATGGGTTCCATCTCATGGAGTAGGTCTTAAATCCAATAAAAAAAATATCAGATAGTTCAATAACCTACTCATGGTATTATGGAGCTACTGATTATATCTTGTTAGCCAGGTCATTATTATAGCTATCAGAGTTTTTATCTGGGTAAGATTGAAGATCATCTTTCTCCTTCAGTAGTATACATAGGATCTTCCAGAACTGGTAATGCTAACCAACAAGGATAAAGCTTCTTGTTTAGTATCAGATAGATTTCTCTACATTCTATGACTCAAGTATATGATGACTTCAGTGATAGTGTCTTACCATGAAGTTCTACATGGAAGTCAATGGTGTTAATAATAACCTGCAATGTTTGGATGGGGTCTATGTGATGTAACAACTCCAAAAGATTTAACCAGTTTACTAGTAATAGTGTTTTAACTTAGTAGCCTGTGATGTTTAATGGGGTAATTTTCATCCCTTTATAAGGCAACTCCCTTTAAGCTATCCCTCATTCTCTGCTGTGTGTGTGCGTGCGCGTGTGTGGTGTGTGTGTGTGTGTGTGTGTGTGTGTGTGTGTGTGTGTGTGTGTGTAAGCTTCTACAGGAATAAGTCTCCATATGAACTTTTTGAACGGCTTTAATGTTAGTTTTTCTTCCCTCTATTCCCTTCTCTACTCTCACATCCCATCCCCCATTCCATCTAATCCTCTATGAGGTGGAATCTATATCTGGCATTGATAAAGTGACAAGAACCTGAGACTAGATAGGTCATTCACTGACCTAGAGAAAAATATAATGCTATTTTTCTGCTCAAGGAACACATCAGTAAAATAACTCCGGTGGCATACTGCTATCCCCGCAGGTTAGTGTCTTGCTTAACCCCTGTCAGAAAAGCTGTTTCTTGCAGTAGATGGAAATTAACCCAGGGACCTACTGGACAACATGCAGAGAAGGAGAAACTTTGGAAGACTCAGTCCTAAATAGGATTGATTTATCAAATCCCTCCTCTCAAGGCTCAGGAATCTATGCAGAAAAGGAAGCAGAAAAATTGTAAAAGTTAGAGGTGACAGATGACACCAAGGAGACAGTATATTCCAAACACAACAGAACTGATGCACATATGAACTCAAAATACTGCGGCAGCACACACAAGACCTGTACTGGTTCAAGCCGGATGGGACCCCAGAACTGCGAGGGCGTAGTTGGTGTCTGCTGCCAAAGGGAAAACCAGTTTTCTCCAATGAAGAATCATTGATTATGTTGACCACATTCCAGGGTAGGCCTTATGCCCAGGAATAGATGGCTAACACAAAATGAACTAAGTGGTATTTTTGGACTACTTATTTCATTTGACTTTATTGTTTGTCCTATTGGTCTTTTCTCCATTTGTTTTGATTTTCATTTTTGTGGTTTGTTGGGGGGGGTCATGTTTTTGTTTTGTTTTGTTTTTCTTTTGAGAGAGTGATGAAGTTGGGAGGATAAGGAGTAGGTGGGATCAGGGAGAAGTTGAGGAGGTGAAAACATGATCAAAATGTATTATATGAAAACAATTTAACTTAAAAACAACAGCAAACAGATAAACAAACAAAAAGAAATAGCCACAAGAACGATAGTGTGGATGGACCACAAGGAGCAATAAGAAGAACATAAGGTTGAAGAATTCTTGATTCCATAACTTCATAGATCTTGTGTTGGCTTGCCTTAACTTTTGCCCTAGCAAGAAACCAAATAATTGCAGCTTCTCTAGCCAAGCTTCCTGTAGGTATGCTATTCCAACATCTCCATCCCATCAAGCAGACCTTACAAGCTACAAGTCCCACTACACCTCCAAATGCTCCTACCCTGTGCCCCTGGCACCTCTGAGGAACTCTTAAACACAGGCCATGACTACACAGAGAGGACCAATAGAGGAACACTGAAGCACAGACTGTAATTGCACAGAGTGGACCAAGAGAGAGAACCAAAAGAGTGTACCAAGAGAGCAGGCCAAGGGAGACCTCAGTGGTTCCCAAAGACACAGATAGCATCAGTATAGAGCAGACCAAGAACAATTCCCAAAAACATAGACAGCACTGCAAGGATTGATCCAAGAAGCAAAAACACTGCCAGCACCAATTGGAGGAAGAGATGGGTAGGCACCAATGCAAGAATTCATCCAACAACCTGAAAAGCAACATGGTAACACTAGAACCCAGTGTCATACAACACAAAGACTTGATCATCCTAACCCAGAAGAAACAGAGGAAGATGATTTTAAACGTAACTTTGTGAGGATGATGAAGACCTTTAAAGAGGAAATGAAAAATTCCCTTAAAGAAATGGAGGAAAAGACAAACAAAAATTGGAAGAAATCAATAAATCTCTTAAAGAAAGCCATGTAAACCAAGAAAAAACAAACAAATAGGTGAAGCAAACAGTTCAAATAATTTAAGACTTGAAGACTGAAATAGAGGCAATTAAAAAAAAAACCCAAACTGAGGAAAATCTGTGTAAATTGATGGAAACTACAGAGGTAAGCACAACCAACAGAATACAAAATATGAAATAGAGAATCTCAGGTGTTGAAGATACTATAGAGGAAAAAGACTCATCAGCCAAAGAAAACATCAAATCTGACAAATTCTTAATACAAAACATCTAGGAAATCTGGGATACTATAAAAAGGCCAAACCTAAGAATAATAGGGATAGAAGAAGGAGAAGAAATCCAGCTCAAAGACACAGAAAATATAATCAACAAAATCATAGAAGAAAACTTTCCCAACCTAAAGAATGAATTCCCTCTATGAAGGCACAAGACGCTTCCAGAATACCAAATAGACTGGACCAAAAAAAAAAAATCCCTTGTCATATAATAATACACAAAACATACAAAACAAAGAATATTAAGAACTGCAAGGAAAAAGGTCAAGTAACATATAAAGTCAGACCTATCAGAATTACACCTGACTTCTCAGTGGAAACCATGAAAGCCAGAAGGTCCTGTACCCATGTGCTGTAGATACTAAAAGACTGTGGATGCAATCCCAGACCACTATACCCAGGAAAACTTTCAATCACCATTGACGGAGAAAACAAGATATTCCATGACAAAACCAGATATAAACAATACCTATCCACAAATCACAAATCCAGCCATACAGAAAGTACTAGAAGGAAAACTCCAACCCAAGGAAGCTCTCTGCACCCACAAAAACACAGGCAACAGATAACCTCACACTATCAAACCCCAAAGAAGGGAAACATAAAATACTACCACCTAAAAAAGAAATCAAACTATAAAAACAAACAAAATGAAACACATGATTTGAAAGAACATTTTTCATGCATGATTTGCTTCTCGTGTCCATTGTTCTGAGGATCAATCTGGTTTCTAGTTTGTAGTTATTGATGGTTGTACTTACATCTGTCCTTTTTCCCAGGAGAGGAAACAATTCTCTCCCTACCATTATTTGGTACATTGAGGGGTGAGGTTCCAATGTTTTCTTGGACCAAGGTGAATAAAATTTGTAGAATTTAAAGCTGGGAATGTAACTCCATGGCAGAGGTTTGCTGAGGTCATTCATTTGATTCCCGAGAACTATTCAAAAAATCAAAAAAACAAAATATGAACAAAACCAATCATGAGCTTCCACCTGGAATGTTTATAACTAAGGTTTATGAAGAGCATCATGCTTTCCCTTACCAATGATAAAACTATGAGATAGTTAACAGTCTTCCTCATGAGAGGAGTTGGCATTCTTTAGAGGAGGGGGGAGGGAGAAAGGGAGAGAGAGAGAGACAGAGAGAGAGAGAGAGAGAGAGAGAGAGAGAGAGAGAGAGAGAGAGAGAGAGAGAGAGAACACCAGAGCTAAATAGGGGAGAAGCAAAGGAAGACACCTTAAAGTCTTAGGATATCCTTAGACCAATGCTAAATCATCTATGCTGCCACAAAATTTCCTCTGGTTTCTGATCACCTGAGTTGGACTTCTGTCACATCACACACAAGGCAGGCTACTGTACAAACCTCAGGCTCATCTTAAACCTTGGTGTTCCTCCACTCCTCTCTTCTTTCTTGGTTATTGTCCAGTCTCCTCAGCTGCAATCTCCATGTGGTTTCCTTAAACCTTTTTCAGTCTTGTGAAGAACAACAACAGAGCCATTAATGACATGAGCTTCAGAAAACAATTTGTGGCTAAACTCCAGCTCATTACAGACTCACTACCCTGTCCAAATCACATCTGAGTCCCCAATCCTCTAACTATATGGAAGCTGGAGTAATTAAAGTGCTACCCAGAAGAAAAGTATGACCTTTCTAAATTGGGAGGGGATCAAATAAGAGCATGAGGAGCCCAAACAAATAGGTAAATAAAATCTAAGGGTCAGGCAATCAATGTCATTCCTGCATGGTCAGTCTGCATATAACTCAGCATTCCAAAAGCCCCAAAATTTGCCTTCAGGATTTTTTTCTTACTGCTGACCAAGTGAGATAAATATCACTTCATTTTTTTCTTTTCCATTGCTGTCCCAGTGACTGTTTTATCAATACATAGTCTGTAAATGAAACGTTGGGGTGTGTGCTCGGAAAGATATAAATAAAAAATAAGGTGTGTGACCTCAGTGCTGTTGCTGTGTACTTTAGATGATCGACGTGAATTTCAATGCCTTGGGCCAATGGAGGGCATGAGAAAGCCTGTGAGACTGGCTGCACAGGCTACAGGCTGATAGGATCTTATAATTCATATAGAAGGCTTTTCTGGTATCGAGACTATGCACAAGGTAACATATGCAAGACATTTGGTTTCCTTGGGAGACAGGTATAAGCAAAATACAAAGTAGGATTAATTATTGATTATCTGTGGAAATGAGAAATGAGGAAGCCAAGATGCCTACTTCCCTTTTGGCACATTTTGTGCTGTGCTTTTTTATCACAAACAGGCTATAAGCTCCTCAAGAACAGAACTTGGCCTTCTGAATTGTTGCATCTCTTGGATTTCCTGGCAAGTAGATGAATGTTGAATGGATAATTAGAATGGATGCTGAATGAGTAATTAGAATGTATGATTAATAACAAAACAACACTTATCTGTGTATGGAATAAAAAGTAAGCAGAAAAGGAGACAGTACGATTTTATGAGATACAAAGAGGTTTATCTATGGAAAAAGGAAGAACATTACAGAAACCCACTACGGGCTAAAATGCCCTGGCCTAATTACTAAATATATAACTTAACCCCCACACCTAAAGCTCAGGCAACCTCATTGAAGAGAGGGCAGAAAAGGTTTTAGAGCCAGAGGACCAGGAAATCTGATGTGAGATAGTATCTTCTATGTAGGTCAGGAAAGCCACACCCATACAATCTCAACAATAAGATTGCCCAAACAAGGTCTGGACAGTGAAAACTCCAATTGACATGCCAACATGGATGAGGAACTATCTTACACAACCCCGCCCCTTGACGAAGAGCTGGAAGCAATTCATGGCTACCGAGAGAGGGAAAATCAGTCTTCTACAGAGATGAGCCTCCCGATGAAATCTCCAGTCTCAGTGATCAGTTGTTAACACTGTGTGCAAGATCAACACTAAAGGGGATCAGCAGGCTGTGTCTATAAGTTTATATTTGTGTGTGCCAACAATAATAAATAAAGAATAAGAAGTCATGAATTTGAGAGAACTGAGGGTCATGGAAAGAGTTGGAGGGAAAGGAGAATGGAGAGAAATGATGCAAACACAGTACTCATACATGAAATTTTCAGAAAATAAATTAAAAGAATGAAACAACAGACTAAACACAGGAGGAAATAGATGTACACAGAGTAGTCTTTTTGCCCTTGAAACCAAATTAGAACTTTTTATTTTACTTCATTTTCTTCTTATTTTCCTTCCTTCTTTAAGGTTAAATACATATTTTCTTGTGTGTCAGTCTTTAAAAAAGAATAGACTTTGAGCTAAAGTGTGAGCTTTCCTACATGTAAAATTTAGATCAACACTCTAGATATTATGCATATTTTAGTCTAAATAATGAAACCTCCATACACACTTGATAATAATGGTCAAAAATTAAATTTAAAAATATTTATAATTGCTCAATAAATGAAAGTATAAATTGATAGCAAAATCTGAATATTTCCAATTATGCCTTCACTGCTTCTGTCTAATGGACAAGGTTCTATCTCTGAACTCCTTGATCAGATACTTTCTTACACCAGTCTTTTCCCCTCAATTACATATGATGGATGCTGTTGCTAAGCCATTTTCCCCTCTCTCATTAAAAATAGAATTAAATCAATGTTGTAATCCAGATAAGAATAATAAGAACAGCAACAGGAAAAATTCACACAGCTGTACTGCAGCTGGACATTGCTTCGGCTATGTTTGTGCTTCCCAGGCGACTCTTGCATCCCTCGGAGTGTTTTTGGTGTTTCTTCTGAAACTGAGGTATTGTTTTGGATTTTTAAAATTTTTTGCCGCTTAATATTTGGAGCATCAAATATGATGCAACACAGCAGGTATCACAACTTCCTGTTCAGTTTCATGAGTGGACTGATTGGTTTGTGTGTCCAATTCAAGAAGGAAGTTCATCCATGAATTGTTCTCGAGGACCCAAAACCACATAGAATCCCAGTGTTTACTTTGACTTATGAGGGGAGGAGGGACAACAGGGATTTCTGCAGCCAGCATCGAGGATGAATAGCACACACAGCCGTCAGATCATAAGCATCTTTAGTTAAGGTAATTTCTGAGAATTTTTAGTAGATGAATGGCTGGGGAACACAGGGCTTCTAGCAACAAGCAATCTCAAGGTATGATCACCAAAAAAAACAATCATGTATAATGGAGGATCAACATTTTCAGTAAGATAGATTTCTTCTACTTCATTATGGGGAAAAAAAGCCATACCCATTAACTTTTCTTATTGCTGGGACCAAATAACTCAGAGGGTGGGGATCAACTCATATTTGCTCATAGACTGAGGATACAGTTCATTATGCTGGGGAAGGCATGATAGGGTAAAAGTCAGGGTGAGGCAATTCTTCACAGTATGACCACAACTGGGAAGTAGCAAGAGATGAATATCGGTGCTTGTTTTTTTTTTCCTTAGTTCAGAACCCTGGGTCAGAATAATGACTCTATCATTAAGGGTAACTTCCTCTTAGTTACAGTCTTCTGGAAACATGCTCATCTATGTGCCCTTGAGTGTGTCTCCTAGGATAATCTTAGTGTCCTACATGCTAAATAGTTTTCAGAGAAGGAATAAACCTAACTGTTCTATAGATAAAACATAGTAGTGGCTTGATCAGAATGAAACAGAAAAAGGGGGATTTGAAGTTGGCTACCTACAAGAGTCAATCTCCCACAAGTGAACAAAAAGCTAATGAACTAGAAGAACATATTTATTCCCTGGCTTTGATTTTGTCTCAATAACCTTATTTTTTAAAATGTTCATCATTTTTCTAACTTAAGTTCCTTCTGCTGTAGCTAGGGGCTTGAAGCAGAGTTATTTAGATGCCTCTGTCAAGTGCTGCAGGAATGAGGGTTCACTCCATAGCTGGGAACTCTGAAACCTGAGCTGTAGCGTGTATCCCTGTGGCACTAAGCTCACAGGGATAGCTGATTCTATCTTAGCAACTGATATCTATTCCCACTGCAGTCTGTGGGTGTCCTCACCCCATTTCCACACAGTCGCTTCTCATCAGGCTCCCCCAGCTATTCTGCTACCTTATGCCTACCTAGTCAACTAGCAAGTCTGTACCTAGACTGGACCTACCTACTCCTCCCATTTTTTTCCCATGTCCTCCTCCTTCTAACTTCCTTTCTTCTTTTTCCAAGTTCTTGGACCCTAAGTTTTCCATGCTAAAAACTGATTAAGCTGATAAATCCAGGGCATTATCCTCTTGGGAGTGAGCCATTTAAACATGAGTGAAAAATTCATGGAAAAATCACCTCCAAATGTTAACTTGGTCAACTGCTCCACATCTTGTACATCTAATATATACAAGGCAGTAAGAAACATTTGTAGCCTTAAATTTTGTTGTACATCACAGTCATATACACTGTATAATGTATTTGCAATTTAAAATATGAGAAAATTAAAATACGTCCTAAGATCCTAGATCTGGTAACAGACAAAGTTACTATATGATTCCAGGTTTTTCTGATTCACACTATTTTTAATTTAGGACCTAAGATCCCAATAATGACAAACAATACACAAGGTACATTCAACTGCATATCTGGAAACCTATTTTTGTGTAAATTGGGCTCTCTACAGCATTCACATAGCACTTTGCCATAATGCCACTCTGCCAATGTATCTAGGTAAATATGCCCATTAGACAAAACATCATCATAATAATGTCAAAGCAAGGAGATCTTCAGGGATCCACAATCTCAATTCTTAGCATATCCTAACCATACAGCCTCTTTTCTCTCTCCAGTTCAGAAATGGAATTCTCAAAGAACAGTTAATAAAAGATGAGAAAAAGAGAGTTCAAATAAAACTAATAATAAAGCCTTCCAGGCCAATGGTACATCAGTTTATGACTGTGGAAATGGCCAGAAAATCCCCTGAATTTGACATTAGACTAATAAGAAACACGGAATGAAACTAGAAAGAATTTGGACTCAATGAATTAGTAAAAGAAGGGATGGACCAAGAATATCAGAATAGTATGTTTTTTTTTAAAAAAAAAAAGGTTAAAACTATCAATTAACATAATTGTTTATCTTTCTTGTGGATATAGATTCTCACATCTCTAGTAAATCAATTTATTATAACCAATACCACAATCCTGAGTGTATCAGGTACTTGTCTATGGCTATGATGAAGCACCATCACCAAGGCAACTTGTATAAGGAGTTTGTTTTGGCTTACAGTCTCAGAGGGATGATGAATGGCAGTCACTGGCAGGCATGGTGACAGAAATAGGAAGTTGAGAGCTCACATCCTCGACTGCAAACATGAAACATAGACAGTGAACAAAATGTTGCAAGGCTTAATGTCAAAGCCCATTCCCAGTGATGCACTTCCTCCAGAAAAGTTGCAGCATCTAAACCTCCCCAAATGGCATCACAAACTGGGGACCAAGTGTTCAAACGCCCAAGTCTATGGGAGATATTTGTCATTCAAACCATAACAATGAGAGCTGAAAAGGTATACTGGAGACAGTGTGATTCAGCAGAAGTCTAGGGAAAGAAGAGAATTGTGTTCTGTCTTACTTAGGGCTTCTGTTGCTGGTACCAAATGCCATGACCAAAATGCAAGTTGAGGAGGAAAGGGCTTATTTGGCTTACACCTCAGCATTGCTGTTCATCATTGAAGGAAGTCAGGACAGCAACTCAAACAGGGCAGTGAAGGCGTAAGTCACGAACAATCCCACACCAGTTTGGAATTATGATTAATAGAATGCTTATTTATTTAATGGGGAAAAACTTACAGATCGCCGTCCCAGACAACAGCCCTCTGAGCAATCAGGAAGGGAGCCTAGTCGGAAGCAGAGCCGGAAGCCAGAGAGCAAGGGGAGGGCAGTGGCTGCTTTTTTAAAGAGAGAGAGACCACGCCCCAATGGGCTGGTATCTCAGCAGCTATTGGCTGAGGGAGCGGAAGGCACTCCCACAACAGGGCAGGATCCCAGAGGCAGGAGCTGCTGCAGAGGCTATGGAGGGGTGCTGCTTACTGGCTTGCTCCCCCTGACTTGCACAGCCCATCTTCTTATAGAACCCAGAACCAGCAGTCCAGGGATGGCACCACCCACGATGGGATGGGCCCTCCCCTATTGATCACTAAATGAGAAAATGCCTTACAGCTGAATCTCAAGGAAGCGTTTCCTCAGCTGAGGATTCTTTCTCTGATGACTCTAACTGTGCCAAGTTGACACACAAAATCAGCCAGGACATGTTCCATAGACAAAGAGCTCTAAAGAAGTACCCCAAAGACCTTGGACTGATCAAAAACAAAGAGCACATCTTCATCTTCTCATCTTCTTCACACACGAATATTCTCTTGCCATCTTACCGTGGGCAAGAAACATCCACAGAATGTTGTCCTCGTATAAAGCTTTGCAGATGCTAACTGAATCCCAGAAGTGTAACTTTGGCTTTGAAGAGGCTTACAGATTTGTGGGACTTTCTAGCCCTATAGAATTCCAGGTGGATTCTAATCTAACCTAAATCAACTAGAATTAGACTTGAGTTAAAATTACTTTGAACTTTGCAAGTCTTTCAAAGTCAAACTTTCAAAGTTCCTATTGCAAATGAAGAATATTCATTCAACATCACAGAACTAGACATAATATGGACTTCACACAGATTCCTTAACCCTCGCACTGAGTGGTATTAGTATCCCTGCTGTAGAATGTGCAAAATGAAGTCTCAACAGATTAAATAATCCCTAGTAAGGTCAGACTATTATTGCACTATGACTGCAAAGCCCATGCTTATTATCTCCTCCTTTCTGGAGCTTCACTCTTGCTGGGTTCAGACTTCCTGGGATTGTTCTCAGAGCACCGATACAAGCAAATTACATGCTTACCTCAAATCACAGTTGGTAGATTAGGCATGGGGACCTCTGTCCCTTTAACACCCTCTCAGAAGGAAATAGTGAGGCTCTGGTCTTTAGTTAAGTCAGATAGGATGTAATAGCCAAGGGTATGACCCCAAACTGCAAATGGGCCTGGAGTCTACATTCTACAGATAACAATACAGTAGGTCCCTGAAGAAGGTACAGTGCCATAGGAAAGACAGCAATAGATCAGTTTTGAAGGTCAGGAGAAGTACCTAATTGAGTTCTAAATCTGTAGTTTACGAATTATGTGACCTTGGGATGGACAGTTTCTCTCACCCTCTGTCTTGAGGTCTTAACATATATTGAAGCAGCTATTGCAGGGCCTGGCTTAAGGCCTGTTGCAGAATTCAATAGAAAAACATATGCAAATCAGTTAAAAAAAACCTTTGCGTGCTCTAAATTTTAGTTATTTCTAGTTTCATGGAGATTTCCTATAAGTGAAATCACACATCCCTAGTTCTTTCTATCTCCCCGTCTCACGCTGTGCCATTTTCTCAGAAGGTTTGAATGTGATTCTGTGTAATAAATCATTCAAACATGTGGGGGGAAAATTTCATGAAAAAGAACCCGGATGCTGAAGTCAACAGCGTCTGTGGCAGTCAGGTGGCCGCTTCTCACAGGGGAGTTGTGGGCTGGACTGGCAGGTGGATCTTGCTGCTCCCTCCTGGTTTTCATCACTGCAGGCTGGCATTACGGTAAAGCAAACTCCTTCCCCATTTGCCTGAGGGGGGAGAAGTCTAATTACTCGGCTTCTGATTTCCCTCTGGAAAGTTGGCGCCAGAGCCTGAACTCAATTCTCCCCCAAAGCCTCCAGAGACAAGTGGTCTCAAAAAAGTCTCTACCACTGCTACACACACACACACACACACACACACACACACACACACACACACACACACTTGAGAACACAGACAATGGCTGTCAGCATCCACGCTGCCTAAGCCAACTCTACCACCTGGAGACCAGAACACAGACAACACGGGTAACTGGCAGGACAGGGCCATTTCCCCTGAACAGAGAACCCCACAGGGCTTTGATCCTACCCGTTTAAGGTATTCAATGCGCATGTGTATTCCATCATCGCGTTGGCAGCTCTCTACTGAGCAGGCCCTGGTTTTTATATTTCTTTACATTGCTTTCAAAGAGAATGCTATGTAGGAAAAAGGATCCCTCCCCGATCCTGCCTCCTGTTCCTCTCAAGAACATTCTTGACTGGTTCCCTGCCCCCTCCTTCTACTGCTCAAAGAAACCATACAGCAAAAACTCAGGAAATATTTCCTTACCCATAGGAGAAAGCAGTTTGAATGTTTTAGCAGGGAAAACACTTTAAAAAAAAAAATCATGTTTCCAGCCACCCCCTCCACTAACAGGAGAAGCCAGGAAATGAAGCTACACGCTACAGTACAGACACCATCAAGGAGGAAAGTGGTATCCTAGGGATGGCGGGGATGTGTAAATACCCAGCCACTGTCCATAAGGAGGAGCTGGTTAACAGGACCGCGCTGCTTTCCTCTGGGCTTCTGACCCCTAGGGTTCTCTTTCTCCTGGGTGATGCTCTGCCACATCTTTCCCTCCGGCATCTGCAGGTTTCATCTGAGTTCCTCCCACTTGCAAAATGGATAATATTGACCCTGCTAAAAGTAAGAATGGGTTCCAAACCAATGTCTATCGTGTGTGACTAGCACCACATAAACCCACAGCAAGGTTTGTTCTGACCACATACAAAGCCATTGCCTAGCAAGCTTTCTTCCTCTTATTACACTCCCTTTCCTCCCTGTCTTGTCATATTTCTTCCTTATGTATGAAGGGTGAAAGTTGGGAAAAGGAAGAAGAGGTGAGAAACAGTCACTAAACAGTGACCTATTTCTTCCAATTTATTTCTTTCAGGTTGCTGACTCTGACTAGCCTTAGAGCTGGGAATAATTCATGTTCCCTTTGAGAGATTAAGGGTTTCTCTCCTGAGAGCAGTGGGAACCTGTTCGCAAGAACACAGGATCAACATCACTTGGCCTCTTATTGAAACTGACAGTTCTCAGCACCCACCCCAGGCTTGCTGAATCATTCCTCATCTTTAAAAGCCCTCTAAGAAATAAAAATGCAAATTAATGTGTAAGAAGCAGTGACCTACAGAACACTGATCATTGCATTCTTTTACTGGGAATTTTCTTTCCTCTGCCTATAAATCCCCCAGAAGTCTCTGTAACAAACTCTATGTATAACATTAAAAGTCCAATGGGTCCATTGATAGTCAGTACATAGGATTATGTGAGCTGTTGGAGTCTGAAACACTATGAGAACAGCCAGGAGCTCCCAGACCCAGCAAGTCAGTGTTTTGCTCTAACAAAACCAACTACTCAATGCCTGGGTTTTGTAAGTCATTAATTGCCCTTGAGTTCCTGCTGGCTTGACACAACAGGACCAATCCTGGACCAGAAATCAAAAGGACTGGATTCAAAGTCTGATGTTCTTCATTTCATCCTGGTGTCTCTGTGACTTCAGGCAAGTGATTGGCTTTCTGGTTCCCATATCTGTATTTAGATTATAAAGTACAAGCTAGTAATGATGAGTAAATATTTAAAGACGTTGTAAACTGCACAGCAATATTCGATTATCGTTTATTATTGTTGGTAAATAATCAGAGTTTAACAATAGCTTTAGGTTGGGAGGGGATTAATAAATTCAACCTACTTTAAAGGACTCTTTGTACTTTGTAAAAGAAATGACAACTCAGTTCTATGACATTTGAAGAGAAGGAAAAGGTAATCAACGGAAAGACGAGTGTGGCGGATGCAGATGGATGGATGGAAGAATGCACAGACTAGCTTTTACTGAGCATGGAAAGGCATTAAGTGTGTTCACATATGTTGCTCTAGTACTCACAGTGTGCAAAAGTGCATAGACCCCTATTAGTGGACACTCACACCCACCTCAGGACTGAAAGACTCCCTCTTTCAACTACCAGTGAGTTCAATTGATAGGAAGTCCTCACTGTCAGCCTCCTTTGGGTATCACTGCAGCTAAAGAAAGCCACCCATCACAGCCTGCATGGATCCAGTGATGGCATCAGGACTCTGCCTGCTCTCTCAACTCAGCTCTGCTCGGAGAGATCCGTTGGTGCGGTCATAGACTGAATTGTCTTCTGATTATTCCTGTTTCATTGCCTTTCTTGTGCTTAGGTTCCAGTGGCTGGAACCTTCCCTTATAAATAATCTGCTTGATAATTCCTCTGCCAGAGGCAGCTGCCCAGAGAAGTCACCCCCCCCCGGACACACCCTCATACTTATTTTGACACCTTAACTTCTCTTGTCAACCACTTTCAACTCTTGGGGTGACTTGCAGAGGATCAAAGATTTTTGGAGCTGAAAGCAAACTTAGGAAATATGTCATCCAGCTACTTCACTTAACAGAAAATATTCTGAGTTCAAATAGTTTAGCTAACTAACCTTGTTAGTTAACACCAGAGCTAAAACCAATTCCCAGGTATCTTGGCTAATGAAATACTCTTTCTCTATTGTACAATCACATTATCTGAGATAATACAGAAGCCTAGGACCATACCTAAGGATGAATATAGAGCTCTCTTACTATCAGCAGAGTTGAAGGCTACCTTGACTATTGGCTTTTCTTCAAAAGCATGTGTGCATTTAATTTTTTAACATAGTGTTGGTTTCCTTGTCTTCATTAAGATATATAACTAGATACTTTGGTTTGACTGAGTCCAATTACACTTTTGATAACATACTTGGATTGAAAAATATCTCAATGGGGATTCAACAGACTCTGATTTGAGGATTCTCTTGTAAACAGTAAAATAAAGCCTGGCAGTGGTGACACACACCTGTAATCTTAGTACTCAGGAGGCAGACGCAGGTGGCTCTCTGTGAGTCTCAGCCTAGCCTGGTCTACAAAGCAAGTTCCAGACTATTACCCAAAGAAACCCCATCTCAAAAAACAAAAAGAAAGAAAGAAAACAACAAAACAGGCAGTAAGTACTTCAAATAATTTCTAGAAATTATCTACCTTACAGCTGGGGAAAAAAATCCTAGTTCAGATCCTTTGTTAAGATGCAGAGCAAGCGAAAACCAAGACAATTAGCAATGACATTCAGAAAGATTAAGTGGAGCTATTTGCTGTTTTTAGCTTGTTCACAGAGCATGGTGATCTTTCTCCTGAAATATACTTTCTAGTCTCTACTTTGCAAACCCGTAATGCTTTGTATGGATGGATCTTGATTACATTGTGACCACAGTGGATTATGACGGGCCATTATCTTCCCATTTGGATGAGTTCTTTGCAGTCAGCCACTGTCTTTACTCACCAGAGTGCCTACATCTAGTGAGCGCCCTTTGAACGTTTGCCAAAGACACAAAGAAGTCAAAGAATATAGCTAGAGCTGTGGTCTCCTCCTGAGGTATCTTGTTCCACTGAAATCTTCCAGTTCCTGGGAATCCCAAGGGAGTGTGAACAGCGTTTCACAATTAGCTTGTCTTAGTGTCAGAGAGAGAGAGTTCAGAGGTTAAGGGCATTTGCTGTTCTTACAGAAGACAGGTCCAGATCCCAGCAACTGTACATGGGTACAACCTTCCTCAGGCTTCCGCATGCACCAGGTGTGCACAAAGTGCACATACAGACTTGTAGGCAAGCCCTCCTACATACACAAAATCAAGTAAATCAATACTTTTTTAAAGTATTGTCTTGATTTATTTTGCTCTTTGCATGCTAGGAAAAGAAGCCAGAAGTCCTAAAAGACGAAAGGGTTATAATCTTATGTCCAAAGAAATGTTGTCTTAGTGCTAATACCTAATCCTAAAGTTTGCCATCTCCCATACATGAGAATGTTCAGATGTTGTCTTAGGTTTTGAGCCTAATCCACCAAAATCTGCGAAGATTCCTTCAGGCTATAGAAATGGTTGCCGAAGTTGCACACATAGTCCCAACTCTTCCAAATATGGAGCCTTCCAGACCCATTTGGTCTGTCGCTGAGGGCAAGGGGGTGGAGTGCAGCTGGTTGCTCCACGCACGTCTCATTAAATATGGAGTTAATCTGATCAGAGGCGCAGCCTAGCTGAGGCTGGCTGCATTTCCTTAGGGGTTGCGCTGTCCCAGAGGGGGAGGGGAGAGAAGATGCAGATGAGAAATTGAAGGGCTTTCACTGAGGCAGGCCCCGATTTGCAATTCAATGGCAAGTAAGCGAAGGTGGGGGGGCTACTCAGCTGAAGCTAAATGCCACTAGGTCATTGGGGTTCTTTTTAGCAGCAGAGACTGTTTAAAGGGATAAGGGGTTAGGGATCTAGGGCATGGTAAGGAGCACCAAATGTATTCTGTGTCATTATGGAGAGAGGGGCCTTCTGGGAAAAACTGAAGATTGCATCACCGATTTGATTAGCAGAATGGCTAGGAGAGCTGAGGTAATCCTATGCACTGTGATATTTTGTTAACCAACACCTCTACCTTCCACTGTTGCTGCTTTGCTGCTTTCCTTAAACAGGATATCAAATTCAAGGAAGAACTGAATAATCAGAAAAATGTCATCAACCTTGTTATTTTGATTTCTGTGATATTTCCAGAAATGTGCTATGTATAAAAAGTATTTTTTTATTGTTAGGATTGATAATCCAGCTCTGAGGAGTTCAAAAGATAATGGCAGAGGAGAATAACAGTGGGCCCTGAAAGTAAAGATTGGAATACAGAAGAGCTTAAAATACAGCAGAGGTAGCAGAGGCTAGGCATCTTGTGGGAATGTATCAATATTCGAAATGAGAAGAATCAGAAAATAGAAGATGAGAGAGAAGCAGTAGAGAATGATCAAGAAACCTACTTTTAAGGTGAGAAACAATTTGGAGACAATTTACATCCAAATTGTTTGATAAAGAATTAAAGGGTATCATTTGATTATTAAGCTGGAGAGACTTTTTTTTTTTACATTAGATCAAATGTATATCTGATCATAAGGGGAACAACCTGGATTAAAGTGTTTCGCTCCAGGATGTTTTAATCTTGTAAGGTACACTGGAATTATATGGGCCCAATCAGGCCAAGTGACATAAACTATGGTAAATCTCATTTCATTTAGGCAGGATACAAAACCTGAATATCCACATCTGTGTAAATGCTACAAAGAAGCTATAATAAACTTAAGTATACTAGCATTTTAGCAGCCTTTTCCATACTTCATAACGCTTCCATGAACTTCAGACATCTTCCTGTAGGAATTGAAACAAATACGATAGCTCTATTATGTCCATTTTTCCTGCTCTATCTGTTTCCATTCTATCACATTAATAATTAGGAAAAGCTAAATATATAAACTTAGGACTCATAATTATTAATTAGCTTGATGGCATTGTGTCCTTGTAGCAGAAATCCCAAAGTTCCATTGTAGACCTGTTCTCTAGGCTTCCAAACCAGATTTTACGCATAATGGAGAGTTTGTCTACCACACCAGCTCAACCTGAAAAATGAGGACTCTCAGGGCATCTGCCTCGTGTCACCATTGATCTGTTCAAACATATCATGCAATTAAATTCAGCCATCCAAGCCAGAGAGTACCATTAATGCTCCAGTCCAAGAGGCGCAGTACAACTATCAGGTAATTCCCAACAAGTTGAACTGGTCAAAATAAAAAACATTGCATAATCAAGTGACAGATTCTGATGAAAAGCCAGAGAGCAACAATTAGGGGAAGCAAAACTGCCCTCCCATTATTTCAATTTCATGTACAACTAAATAGAACAGATTTCCAGAAAAAAAAATCAATGTAAAGGGCCATCTGCCTCTGGACCACAAAGAACAACTCCTGTTACTTTTAGAAAGACTGCGGAACTTTTCTATAATGCAGCTCTTTTCCTGTTCTTGTTTTCTGTTTCTCAAGACAGGGTTTCTCTGTGTAGACTTGACTGTCCTGGAACTCACTCTGTAGAGCAGACTGGCTTCGAGTTCATAGAGATTCGCCTGCTCTTCCTCCTAAGTACTGGGATTAAAAGTGTGTGCCACCACTGCCTCGTGGCAACTCTCAATCTTGTTTTAGGGTTTTATTGCTGTAAAGAGATACTATGACCTCAGCAACTCTTATAAAGTAAAGCATTTAATCGGGGTGACTTGCTTACAGTTCCAGAGGTTCAGTCCATTATCCTCACAGTAGGGAGCATAGTGGTGTGCAGGTAGACATAGTGGGGCTACATCTTGGATTGCAGGCAACAAGAAGTTGACTGAGACACTAGGCAGTATCCTGAGCATTGGAAATCTCAAAGCCCACCCCCACAGTGGCATGCTTCCTCCAACAAGGCCAAACCTACTCCAAAAAAACCACACCTCCTAACAGTACCACTCCCTATGAGATAATGGGGTCCAATTGCATTCAAACTACCACAGATCCTTGGTGTACATATACACATAAAAAAGCAGTTAATGGAGTCCTAAATACATAGTAAGTATGTTGAATAATGGTTTTAACCTGTGTTTTCTACTTATGGGGGCAGTTTACCTTTATATAATGAAGTTCATAGTATTTCAATTTTTAAAGATTATATATAATTCTATAATTAGAAAATAACATTAATCAACTAAAGAAAGAGAATTGATATCTAGATTATAGGTTAATGTTACACTTTTAGAACTAAATGCTCAAAAGTAGAGACATAATTTGGCTCATTAAGTTTACAGGGTCAGTCTGGCAACACTAACATGTCTGGTTGATCAGAACCACTCCAACTGTCCCTCAGTGTCCATGTGAAAGGTTCAAGTGACTCCAAAGTCACTTCTTGCTCTAACAGTACAGTTTTGAGAGCTAGAAGGTACTTTGGAAATATTGTCTTTAATAAGGTGGTCCTGCTATGTATTATCCAAATTAAAATATCTTTGTGGGAAAAATGGAATGCTACTGATAACTACTCTGAGACAGAGGTATAAATCAGAAGCTTAAGTGTTGTGTGTTACACAATGACCTTGTGTTGGTTTGAATGAGAATGGTCTGCATAGGCTCATATATTTGAATGTTTGACTCCTAGTCGGTGGAACTGTTTTTGAAGGATTGGAAGATGAGTTCTTGTTGGAAGAGGTGTGTCCTTAGGAGTGGGTATGGAGCTTCGAACGCTCACCCCATTCTCAGACTCTCTTTCTCTGCCTTGTGTCTATAGCTCAAATGTAAACTCTCAGCTACTTCTTCAGCACCATGATTACCTGCCTGCTGTGGTGCTCCCTACCATGGTAACCATAGACCCACCCTCTGGAAACTGTGAGCCAGCTCCAATTCAATGCTGTCTTTTATAAGTTGCTGTGGCATGGTATCTCATCATGACAACAAGGAAGAAACTAAGACAATATTATCCTTAAAAAGTAGATTTCAGACTCTCATTGGAATCTCAAATTTTTATTTTCTAGTTATGGATATTTCTGAGAGTAAGAAATAAATGACACAAAAGGAAATGAGCCAAAGCCTGTAGGCACAGTTATCCTTCCAACTGTTTAAGAGATTATATGAAAGGAATAGGTATTACCCAATTCAGGATTTCAGTTAAGTGACTGAGACCAGGATTAAAGCATTAAAAGGATTTTGGAATATCCTAAAATAAAGCAAGATATGGAGAAACAAAAATAATGGAAAGAAAATTTATGGGTAGAAAAGAGAAGAGTGGAGATCTTATCTATGAGAGTATACTCTCTAGTCATGTGATCCCCTTAGAATTAATATTTAAAATAAAATATTAATTAATATTTAAAATGAAAAATCAGAGTGCAGAAAACAGAACAAACAAATAACATTTATATAACATTATCAAAGCAAACATCATCCTTCTCTTTGGCTAGATAAATGCTAAAATATAAGGACTCTTATCAGATGTCACTTTCATTTTCCTGGCTTTGGGTTGGTAAGTTCTCAGCCATGATAATGCATATTTATAAAGAGGTTGAAAGCTAAATAAATATAATGTGAGAAAGACAATTCTCTGTGCTGTGCTTTCTGCACTAAATAAAGAAGCGAACTAAGATAATTAGTCATTGCTGGGATGAGGCTTTGATCATAGAATAATAATAGGATTAACTTCTAAATATCTCATACAGTGACACACTATACACAAAGATACATGGTTTCATCCTGTTAGTGCCTTGAGACAAAGGAATTTCATTGCTGTCCCAATCTTAAGACTAAGGTAACTGTGGTCTAAGGGAATCAAATAATTTTGTTATTAGCTAATGCTTGCTGGAGAAATTAGAACTAGAACCCGCTACTCTTGATCACCTTGTTTCTTAATTCACAGTTCATTGTACTTGAATAACTAGAGAGAGCAGTTGACCTTGAGAAAGTTACAGTCTAAGGGACTTCCGAGCACTCAGTTATCCCAAGTCCGTCTGTTCAGCTTTTATACTCCCCTTCCCAACTTAGGGGGCAATCTATCTCACTCATCCCTGCCCCATTCCCCAACTGACCTGCCAGGCTCTCTGAAAATTGCTACTGGGTTTTACCTTTGGAGTAACCAAATTCAATTATAGGTTCTGCCTTTGTGTTTCCTCAGCCTTTTTTCCTGCACAAATTGATGGTGACAGCAGCGATACCAATTCAATTACATACCATCTTCTGGTTCCCAGTAATGATTCTGAGTAGGTCAGCGAGGACCAGCTTGGAACAAGAATGACCATGAATTAAAAGAAAGAATAAGTAACAAAAGCCTGAGTTACAATCCATTTTCATTTCTGGGGAAATTTTAAGCTATATTATCATATAAAATAGGCAGGATAAGTCAGGAGAAGGTTAAGAAAAACAATAGATTGGTGCATCTATCAGTAAAGTTCTATGGACAAGAATAGAATGCTTTAAAATCATATGTCCGAGATGAGCAAAAACGTGTCTAAAATCAAAAGACTACCAATCAACTGGGTTTTATAGCAAACATGTCAGAGAAGAATAAAATACTTTTGACATTTTAATTCATTTAGCCAATATTTATGCATGCACTATCATCATGCATCAATGTAGGTTAATCCTGGAAACACTATGAAGATGAAGTTAAAGAAGTGTTAGTGATATGGCAGGCACATGCTACTTAGGAGTAAGGGGGTGGGGAGACTTTCTAAAGAGATAACACTTGAAAAAAAGAATGACATGGGAACAGATACACAACACACACAACCTACACAACACACACAACCAAATTTATCAAAGGCCAAACAAATGAAATGCGGTTATTTGGTGTATGTATATTTCTACCACAGACCTCAAAGCTTTGTACTTTTGTAGCTTACCCGGTGTAATGGGTAATGGTACATGTCATCCTAACAGATTGTTTAGGAGACAAGCCTTTGGAGAAGCCTGCGGAAAACTGTTTGCTTGATTATGGTTAACTAAGGTGAAGAGACTCACCAACTGTGGTGATGCCATTCCCTGGCGGGAATCCAGGACTATAGAGAACAGAGAAGGGGAACTGTTCACCAGCGTGCTTTCACTGGTCTCTGCTTCTTGACTGCGGATGTAACTGAGCCAGCGGTCAGAAGCTCTAGCTACCTTGACTTCCCTGTGTCTTCTATTGTGAGACAGAATAAAGTTGCTTTTGTCAGAACACCTTTTCATGGCACAGGAAAAGAAGTTAGAATGTTCAGGAAAGGACTGTAATGCCGAACTCAATCCCCACAGTTTACCAACTAAAGTTACAGTTATATTACTTTTAAAATTTTGTTTCCATGACAATCCCTGTGGGAAATAAGCTCTAAATGTGCCCTCTCCCTGTTGGGCCATTACTGTTGTTCATGCTTGGCCAGTCACTCAGCTTTTTGTTAATATAGCCTGTTTTTATGACGTCGCTATTGAAGACCTATATGGTGCTTGACTGTACTTATAAAAAAAAAAGTTGAACAACTGATAATTTGTTCTGGCTTTGATAAATCAAACTTCTTACTTGAATAGAAGTTTCTTAAAGTTGGGAGAGGTATAGATAAATAACAGAAATGATAACAGGGAAGCAATAAGATCAGATAAGGCCTGAACAGTAGGATTTCAAGACAGGCAGCACGGGAAGGCATCCAAGGAACATCACAATACATTAAATAAATCAGAAAGGTGTAAAGCATGTTTTGGGAATGGCAGGTATTCCAGCATGGTTGAAATGCAGGTCATTACGAGGAAATCACAATCAATAAAATAGCGATAAATAGGTTAGGACCCTATTAACCTGTGATGCTGAGAGGCAGGGGAATCAACAAGAGCTCTCTAGTGGGGAAATTGCTAACTGTAACTATTGTGAATTGGGAAGTAGGAGGGGGATGAGGAGTCATCAAGTGATATATTTCATTTTATAGAATTTTTTAAAATGGTGTATATTTAGGGCAAGCCAGCAGTATATGTCCATGGAGACAGAAGTGGTCACCAGACCTTCTGGAAGTGGAATTACGAACTTGAGTCTTCTTAAGGAGCAACAAGCCTTCCTAAGTGCTGAGTCAATTCTCCAGCCCTCACAATGTGTATCTAAGGCATATAGAGGATATGTTCAAAATCTAATGTAAAATGTTAGTCTTTAAAGAAAGAGGCAAACTTACGACAGTAGAACTCATGGGACTTAACAATTGATTAGCTATGGAGCAAGTTCTTTAGAACAATTAAAAGATTACCTTGAAAAACAAATGACACCTTTTAAAAACAAATTATTAAGAAAAAGAAATGCAAAATATAGTCAGGCAGTGGTGGTACACGCCTTTAATCCCAGCACTTGGAAGATAGAGGCAGGCAGATCTCTGTGTTTGAGGCCAACCTGGCCTATGGAATGAGTTCCAGGGCAGCTACGTCTGTTACACAGAGAAACCCTGACTCAAAAAAATAATCAATAAATAAATAAAGCAAAATTTATTTTAAAAATATTCAAATCTATTATTTTGATTTGAATATTTTTAAGATATCTTCCACAGGCTTAAGTATAGAAGGCTTACTCTCTAACTGATGGCCCCATAAAGGGGAGGCATTCACACTTGGATGGACAATTAAAAGATTCAATTCAATGCAAGAAAGTCGCAGGGAGTTTGCCTTTAAATGGTATGTGGTGTCTTCAGCTGTGTCTCCTCTGTCTCTGTCGCTCTCTTCCATCTTCAAGAAAGCCATGGCACTAGCATGACTTTACCTCATGTTCCCACCACTATAAAATTCTCCTCCACAAAAAGCCCATACCAATGGAGCAATCAGCAATGGTGGGCCCATGGTGACCATGGACTGAGACTTCTGAATACATGGGCCCAAATAAATCTTTCTTCCTTTTAAATTGATAAGCTTAAGTATTCTATCACAGAGACACAAAACTAATGTAGACAATTATACTGAAAAGTAGAGTTATTGCTATGACTTTAAACAGATCATGTGATTCAGAACCTTTAGGACTGGCTTTCAGTAAGAGTTGAGAAATTAAGAGAAGTTGGTTAGAGAAGACCAGACAATGATGTATGTGGAGCTTAAAGAGGGACTCTGGGTTGGATCTCAGAGGCTACAATACTAACAAAAAGCAGTTAATAAGACTGTACTCATGAAGTGTACTCAGAAATATTTCAGTGGAATTTGTCTGTAGGTCACGTGCATCACATTCTGGCAAGAATCTTATGTGTCATACGACCATAACTAGAGACTTTGTATGTGGCTATGTTGAGATGTAGCAGACTAATTCATCTACTGCAGAAAACCTCAAGGCATCACAGCATTCATACGCTCACATAGATATTGCTGGCTGCTTTTAGTCAGCTTTGTAGAAAGAATCGGGAACAAAAAGCTAAGCAGAAAGGTTGGGGAAACTCAGCGCTTTGGCTGGAAAAGAGATAGATAGAAAGTTTGGACTGGGGACATCATGGCTGCTGAAGAGATCAGCAGCACTAAAAAGCCAAACATTTGACATTAAGGAAAGACGACTTCAGGACATCTTGAGAATCTATAAGACCCCAAAGATAACAGACTTCAGAGTATGGAAGAGTAAATTGATTTGAAAGACTTCCCATTAAGAGTACCTCCAGAATAGTCTGCTTACAAAGGGTAGCAAGGAAATGCTTCTCCATCTTAGCTCCTTAGGGGCACTACTTGTTTAGTCCAAGTGAAATGACAAATGAAGTCATTCAAGCTGCCAACAGGCCTCAGTGTCTTCCACAAGATGCTAGTTTTCAGGCATACAAACTGGAACAGTTAGGACATCATAGAGCCATCCACGCAGATTTCAAAGGAAGGCTCGGGTGACTGAACGATGTGTAGCAGTTGGGAGTCCTTACAGGGACTACCTGGAAGTGGTGATGCATGAAGATACGAGAGCTCGGGTGGAGATCCTGGGAAAGTAATACGACGGGATCGTGAACATTTTATGAAGGAAAGTTACAATCAGCAACAGTGCAAGTCAAGGAGAAAGGACATGCAGAACGAAGGTGGCAAAGCTGTAAGTATCGGGCTTTCTCATTTTTAGAGAGCTGCTCATAACACACAACTACATGCCCTGGATACCAGACATGAAGCTACAAGATTTGATGTTTCTTAGCTGGGTGTTAGTCATCTTTCAACTCAATTCTTCTTGCTATTTTCCTTTCCTTTCATTGGGAATGGTCATATCTAGTCTGTAGTTGTATTCTGGATAAAGTTTTGGGGTGGGGTAGGGAGGTGCCTGTGTATGTATAGAGTCTCAAAACTATGAGGTTTCCTTGAATCTCAGAAGATACTTTGAGCTTGGACATTTAAGCAATACTAGAACTGAGGAGATTTCAGATATTTGGGGTCAGAGACTGAGCATAGTTTGTGTCTTGAGATAGACGTAGGCCTTTGAAGGTCAGGGAAACAACACTATGAAATGTTCCCAAAGGTTCATGGGTTGAAGATCTGCTACTAGCTGGTGGCACTATTGATTAATTATTGAATTGTATATGTGCTAACTTAATTAATGATTTAATTGATAAGTTCATAGCTAAAGGTGATACTAGAAAATGGGGCCAAATTGGATGCAGTGTCATTTTGTGCAAGCATGGAAGGATGTACCCTCTCCTGAGCCTCTCTTCTTCTCCCATCTCCTTTCTCCTATGCTCCTCTCCATCTGGTTTCCATGAGGTAACAGGCATCTTCTACCATGTGCTCCTGCTATCGTATTATGTTGCTGCAGGCTCATAGCAATGGAGAACAAAAAGTTCTGATGTCTTGAGCCAAAACTAATTTCCTTCCTTAAGTTGATTGTTTACTTTCAAAAAAAGATTTATTTTTACTTCCAGTTCTGTGTATAAGTGTGACTATGCAAGTGAGTGCAGATGCACAGTTAGATCCCCAGAAGGTAGAGCTTCAAGCAGTTGTGAGCCTCCTGATAGGAGTACTGTGCATTGATCTTGGGTCCTTCACAAGAATGGTACGAAATCTTAATGTCTTAACTGATGAGCCATCTCTCCAGCCTCCTTAAGTCAGCTGGTGATTTTTCATAGCAACACAAATTTGACTAACAAAGGCATGCAGATTCAAATGAGTGCTAGGAACCTAGGATTAAACGTTGGCAATAGTTGGGTGAAAGACATCATTTGAGGGGTGAGAGCAGTGGTCCTGGGGAGTATCAGAAAATTCAAAAGCCAAAAGTTGCAGAAATAAAAAAAACAGCAAGAAATGATCTAAAGAGGAAACAGACCCCCCCATGCCAAAGAAAAACACAAGAGCAATAAGTGGGGGAGCAACTTTCTTACAAAATTTGAGAAAGCTGAATCTTTTTACAATGAACAAGGAAATTAATGGAATCAGATGCAATCTAGAGATATGTGAGGCCCAAAAGTAAGAAAGGCAGTGAGATTTATTACTCAAGAGTGGAAAGAAGTTTGACTACAGCTTACAGTAGAGCATATATAAGCAGAAACATCCACAAGGCCAAAGGGGCTGGACAGTCCACACAAAGTGTGAAGCAGGGTAGATATTCTTATCATGGCACTAGGAAAAGCATAAAAGTAATATTTTTTTGCTATCTGTTTTGTCCGTCCGCTGAACTAGATGCACATGTGTTTTCTTTACTCTCATACCAACACTATGGGAAGTGTTTTGCATTTCCATGGACAGTGAAAATCCAAGGTACAGGTAGCTTCAACATGTCTCTGTGGGGCTGGGGAGGAAGCTAACAATGACAAAGCTGGAGTACAGAGAGCTTAAACAAGTCGCTGTGAGGCTGAGGAAGAAGCCAGTGTTTTCGCTGTGACATTGTGACAATATTCTGAGTGAAGCAAGAGTTTGTAGACAGTAGTTTCTGTTCTGCCTGATCCTATAGCCATTCAGTCCCCCCAAAACCACAGAGGCTTACATTAATTACAACATTGTTTGATGGCTCAGGCATATTTCTAGCTATCTCTTACAAATTAAATTAATCCATAATTCTTATCTAGTTTAGTCACGTGACTTGGTACCTTACTCAGTGAAGCATTCTCATCTTGCTTCCTCTGTGTCTGAATGGTGACAGCAGATTGAGTCTTTCTTCTTTCAGAATTCTCCTAGTCTGCTCACCCCACCTATACTTCCTGCCTGGTTATTGGCCAATCAGTGTTTTTTTTCTTTTTTTTTCTGTTTATTTATTTATTAAAGATTTCTGTCTCTTCCCCGCTACCGCCTCTCATTTCCCTCCCCGTCCCCCAATCAAGTTCCCCTCCCTTGTCAGCCCATAGAGCTATCAGGGTCCCTGACCTGTGGGAAGTCCAAGGACCACCCACCTCCATCCAGGTCTAGTAAGGTGAGCATCCAAACTGCCTAGGCTTCCACAAAGCCAGTACGTGCAGTAGGATCAAAAACCCATTGCCATTGTTCTTGAGTTCTCAGTAGTCCTCATTGTCCACTATGTTCAGCGAGTCCAGTTTTATCCCAGGTTTTTTCAGACCCAGGCCAGCTGGCCTTGGTGAGTTCCCGATAGAAGATCCCCATTGTCTCAGTGTGTGGGTGCACCCCTTGCGGTCCTGAGTTCCTTGCTCGTACTCTCTCTCCTTCTGCTCCTGATTTGGACCTTGAGATTTCTGTCCGGTGCTCCAAAGTGGGTGTCTCTGTCTCTGTCTCCTTTCATCGCCTGATGAAGGTTAATATTCAGGAGGATGCCTATATGTTTTCCTTTAGGTTCTCCCTATTTAGCTTCACTACAATCACTAATTATAGGCTCAATGTCCTTTGTTTATGGCTAGAAACCAAATATGAGTGAGTACATTCCATGTTCCTCTTTTTGGGTCTGGCTTACCTCACTCAGGATAGTGTTTTCTATGTCCATCCATTTGTATGCAAAATTCAAGAAGTCCTTGTTTTTTACTGCTGAGTAGTATTCTAATATGTATACATTCCATACTTTCTTCATCCATTCTTCCATTGAAGGGCATCTAGGTTGTTTCCAGGTTCTGGCTATTACAAACAATGCTGCTATGAACATCGTAGAGCATATACTTTTGTTGTATGATAGGGCCTCTCTTGGGTATATTCCCAAGAGTGGTATTGCTGGGTCCAGGGGTAGGTTGATCCCGAATTTCCTGAGAAACCGCCACACTGCTTTCCAAAGTGGTTGCACAAGTTTGCATTCCTACCAGCAATGGATGAGTGTACCCCTTCCTCCACAACCTCTCCAGCAAAGGCTATCATTGGTGTTTTTTATTTTAGCCATTCTGACAGGTGTAAGATGGTATCTTAAAGTTGTCTTGATTTGCATTTCCCTGATCGCTAAGGAAGTTAAGCATGACCTTAAGTGTCTTTTGGCCATTTGAAGTTCTTCTGTTGAGAATTCTCTGTTCAGCTCAGTGCCCCATTTTTTAAATGGGTTGATTAGATTTTTACGGTTTAGTTTCCTGAGTTCTTTATATATTTTGGAGATCAGACCAAACAATCAGTGTTTTATAAATCTAATATGCATGATAAATCTTTACAGTGTACAAGAGCATTATCCTACAACAAGAATTTAGGACTAGGTTTTACCAGAGCAGAAGAACATACCTCCTACTCAAAAATGGAAATAACGAAAGTAGGGCATGGCAAAATGCATATTTAAGGTGAAGATATCTGCTAAAAGTAGTTGGTTGGTTGGTTGGTTGGTTGGTTGGTTGGTTGGCTGGCTGGCTGGCTGGCTGGCTGGCTGCCTGCCTGCCTGCCTGCCTGCCTGCCTGCCTGCCTGCCTGCCTGCCTGGTCAGTTGGTTGGAAAACAGTAAAGACAATTAGGTAAAGTACAGAGACAAGAAGACAGAGATTTTATAATACTATGTACTACATTACTGACACCAGGCAGATGGGGTTAGACTTTATAGTTAGAAGAAATGTTGAAGGCCTGGAAATAATAGAGACAGAGAACAATTTATGAGAATAAAACCCAAAGAAGGGAAGAATCAGAACTGGAAATTGGATATCAAGAGTCTAAGTACACAGCCATTTCATAAGAAAGAGTTGAAGAAATTAAAGTCAAGAGGTAAGGGCCAAGGCATTTATTATGAAATCTCAATGACATGGATGGTAAAATCTTGCAAATGACTAAATCACAAGCAATACAATTAACCCCCCAGCAAACAAGGAAAAAGATAACTAACAGTTTGCTTTACTGAGCAGATTTTATAATAAGGAAGGAAAGAAAATAATACAATCCAACAGAAGCACCTTAGTGAAGATGGTACCATGGGAGAGTGGACTGGACAGGACCACAGGGAAGCAAAGACAAAATGACATCTTTTTCTGGCCCTGAAAGAGGAGATAAAAGTAACTTGTTTTTGCTGGAAGCTTAGGAGAGAAAGTGTATCCTGGAAGACAATTCCAAATCACTCATGGATTTTTTAAAGGAAGGTTGGAAAACAAAAGAAAATTTATACTCAAAAGAAGGTTCTTCTTCAGCCATAAACAAAATACAAGATGGACCTTGAGATTACAAATGAACCAAATAAAGAGGCTGGTGCTATTTTAGGAAGAAGGTGTTGCCGGAATTCATTCAGCCTCTTAGAAACTAGCCCATTAGGGCGCGGTCTGAGGTACTATAAGTACACATAGGAAGCATGCTTTCCATTTGGCTTGGTTGGTGGACAGAGTTTGGTTCACAGCTCCCAGCGCCCAAAGAGCAGAGGGACACAACAGATCTCTTATTGTGAGTGTTCCCCAATAAATATTTGTTATCCTTTATTACGGGCTCTCGTGGGCTTCCTTTAATTACGCTACAAGAAGATTTGCATGCTGGGTTAAGTTGAGCATAAAAATGATAGGAGCAGGTACAGGAGGTGTATAGGAGGGATTTCTTAAGCAAAAGAGCACAGAAAGTGCCAAGCAAATAATGATTTGTGTTGGCAACTGGAGAACAAAATAGCCCCGTGTTCTAATAGAAGAGTAAGGCTAGGACAAAGAAGGAATGTTTATTCATAAGCCTGCCCCTTCAAGAAGTTTATTGTACTGGTAAGGACTCCCAGCTCCTGAGAAGAGACTGAATAAGTGTGTGTGTGTGTGTGTGTGTGTGTGTGTGTGTGTGTGTGTGCGCGCGCAGTCAATATATGTGTATAGGTTTAAATATATACACAGAGACACACTGCTGTTTAATGTATCAAAATATTTGTGCTAACATGCACATTGTTAAGTTTAGATTTATTTCAAATTATAGCAATTCAATATTTCCCTTCTTTGCTGGGTGTAATGACTCACTCCTATAACCCTAGAACCCAGTAGGCTTAGTTAGGAGGATTGTCCTTAGTTAGAAGCCAACCAGGGCTACATGGTGAGTTCCAGAGTGTGAAAAACTACACAGCAAGATGCTGCCTCATGGGATAAATCCGGACTGGCTGAACATAGAGGACAATGAGGAATACTGAGAACTCAAGAACAATCGCAGAGGGTTTTTGATCCTACTGCACGTACTGGCTTTGGGGGAGCCTAGGCAGTTTGGATGCTCACCTTAGGAGACCTGGATAGAGGTGGGCGGTCCTTGGGCTTCCCACAGGACAGGGAACCCTGATTGCTCTTTGAGCAGATGAGGGAGGGTGACTTGATCGGGGGAGGGGGAGGGAAATGGGAGGCGGTTGCGGGGAGGAGGCAGAAATCCTTAATAAATAAATAAATAAATAAATAAATAAATAAATAAATAAAAATAAATAAAAAAAATAGCAACAAAGCGCTTTCATTCACTGAACCTATCACACCTAACAACTCATTTATGTTTTCTGTTTGCTCTCCTTTTGTGTTCTTCCCTGCTATATAAGCTATTTGAAAATAGGAGCTTTGGTAAATTCCCTGATCAGTCCTCAGACTCTAGAACAAGACTAGTATATAACAGACATCCAACAAGGATGGACTAAATTGATGGCTACATATAAATTAATAGTATTCAAATAGTAGGCAACAGTAATTTTTAAGATGTATTACTAGATATACGCAAAGCTTATAGATATTCTTACCAACTAGAAAGAAAAATACATAACAATGTATTATTATAGAGATAGTAATATAGTAAAAGGATATAAAGATCAATCTTGCTTCAGTTGGGAGCATCAAAAATCACAGAATAGACAATTGGCCTTCCAAGCCCAGTGCTTTTAATCAAAGAGATTCATCTATGAGAGTAAAAATAAAACTAAACTACTTATTTTTTTTACTTTTCAAAGTAGGTTTTAAAGTGTAGATACAAATTATATATACAATAGTACAAGTGTATAAAATTATGAATAACAAATTAGCATACCTAAACTTGTGCTCCCTATTCTTAATTTTTGATGCATGTATTATGCAACCAAAATGATCTTTTAAAACTGGACTAATAGATTAAAACCTTAAGCTGTATCTTTGAAAAATAACAAAGAATGTGCCTTCTAAACAGAAGCAACACAGCACATTCCAAAACAAAGATAACAATCTCATTATATGAAAAGCAAGAGATTAATCTGGAAATTAGAAGATACTTCATCAGCCTGGGCAGTGTAATAAACACGAGGAATCCATAGGACATGAACTAGAAAGCTGCACTTTGGGGAAAGAATTGGAAGCAAATGAATGGCAAGATGAGAGGTTGTTTTTGTTTTGTTTTGTTTTGCTTAACTAGACTATTCACCTAGCAGAGGATGAATTTTCAGGGTATACAACTGGAGACTTGAGGAGCCTAGGAAATACTTCTATCCTTTCAAAAACGACAAGGGTCTAAACCAGGGCTGGATCATAACGTGGGGGGGAGAGGAAGACACAATTGGGACTGTTAAGTGAGTTTCATTTGGTCTAGAGCTGCCTCCATAGACAAATTTGTCCTAAATATTTCTCCATACATAATGAACTACAAGCTAACTTTGTGTGTTAACAGACTGCAAGGTATTCTTATACCAATTACTGAAACTCAGCCAATCAAAGTAGCCAGGCTTCAGCCAACCACAGGCAGCCAACTGTTCAAATGAGGTTCAAATAAGGCTAACAAACTTTAACCAATCAAACTATCTCAGTACCTCACTTCCACTTTCCATATGTCATTTCCTCTTCTTTGCTTATAAATATAATCTGTCCATGTGGCAGGGTGGAGCATACGAAACCATTTTTGGCTCAGACTGCTGCCCAATTTTTAAATCTCAATTAAAAGCCAATTAAGATCTGTAAAACTAGATTTTTTTTTGCAGTTTTCTCTTTTAGCCAAACATATTTTGAGGTAAAATCAGTAAGTCTCAGTGATAATTAGACATGGGTTTTATATCTTAGGTTAAGTACAACTGTGAGAACAGAAGACCTGAAATAAGTGTGAGAAGGAAGTTTTCCTTTTTTCACACAGCACAGGAGCCCGTTAAGACTGGCGTTCTTCTCAGAGGGACACAACTCTTTCTATCGCCTCACTGTACTACCCCTGGTGGGGACTTCCACCTCCTGAATTACATCACTGCTTGAGTTGGGTCCATGCCCCTGTGATACAGGCAGAATAAAGGAAGGGTAAGAATGGGGTAAGCTCAGGATTTTAGAGAAACTTCCTTCACGGCTTGCACCTACACTTCACCAGTGTTGTCTGACACTAATCCTGAGGAGACACGAACAGATGTCTATCCATCCCGGAAAAAGAACTAACTGAAGTTAGAATGGCAAAAAATCCATGTCGGTGAACCAGTGAATTTTATTGGGGTGACTTACAGGAATATGGAAGTGGAGTTATTCACAGAGCAGACATGACTCAAAGATACTGCAACACCAAAAGCTAGCCTGGGTGACAAGCTCACAAAAGCTGGCAATCTGGAGCACACTGCACAGCGCACAGGCAGCTCAACCCGTTGAAGAGTGTCTTTTCCAGGCAGTTAGCTCAGTTGGTCTGAGCCTCTTCCAGGCAGCCCAGCTGGTCTCTGCCTCTCCTAGGCTGCTTTGCTGGTTTCTGCCTCTTCCAGGCAGTTCAGCCTGTCTGAAAGTCTCTCTGTAGTCCTTAGTCTTTGATAAACCTGAAGAGGGAGGAGCCTAGTGCATCTGGTCAGTTTTGCAGACTCCCTGAAGCTTTTGGGCTATTTACTTTCCGAGTCTTAATGAACCCCTCTATAGAATATTGAGTCTTATGCCAGGAGCAGTGGTCCTTGCCTTTAATCCCAGCATTTGCGAGACAGAGGTAGATGGATCTCTGTGAGTTCAAAGCCAGCCTGGTTTACATAGTGAGTTCCAGAACAGCCAAAACTATGTAGTGAGACACCCTCTCAAAAAGAATATTTTGAGTCTTAAGGGCTTCACTCCAAGACTGATTGTTTTATATGAGATGAAATTGCTACACAACACCCAGTTAGCCCTGGTTGTAAGGGAAATTGTGAAATGCACAGTTTATCCTAAGTCCTAGAATAAACATTTTTCCATCTTACCTTCGAAACAGTAAAGTAACTATTAGATGGCAACTAACATTCTCCATTGGGAATAAAGAAAGAATACTCTAAAAACACAGGAACGACACAGACTCTCAGAGAGTACGTGCAGCCGTACCAGCAGTGACAATAAGCAAACCCCACCAGGCGGCTCAAGGATGGACGCCGAGATTCTGGAGCCAGTTCTGTACTAGATGCATGGAGCCGAACCGGATTCTGTGCTGTGTGCCTGGCCATAATGCAAAGTACTGTAAGGGCTCCATCCCTTGCACTGCGCCAGGTGCTGCTGGAAACCCAAAGTGAAGGATGAACCAAATTAAGACATTTTCAACACCCAAATCTCATTCCCAAGTCTCGGAAGGTACTGCAGAGTGGCTCCAGACTGCTTGAGATCTGAAGTAGGCAGTAGCTTGTTGTAGAAGGAGCGGCGGGCTGCGTCCCACCACCCAGCTAGCTTAGCCCCAAAATAATTACACAGAAACTGTATTCATTTAAACACTGCCTGACCCATTAACTCTAGCCTCTTATTGGATAACTCTCACATCTTGATTCAATCCATTTCTAATAATCTGTACGCCACCATGAGGCCGTGGCTTACTGGGAAAGATTTAGCATGTTTGACCTGGCAGCTTTATGGTGGACGGCTCTCTGCCAGCTTTCTTCCCAGCATCCTGTTCTGTCTACTTCACCCACTTAATTTTCTGCCCTATCAAAAGGCCAAGGCAGTCTCTTTATTTAACCAATAAAAGTAACACATAGTCAGAAGACCCTCCTACACCAGTAGCTGACTTCCCTCCATGGAGATTCACTAGCACAGGACATCTCAGTAACCCGTCCATCATCACAGTTCCAAAGAAAGAGTAAGGGACTTTAAGTTTAGGAAACTCACACTGCATGTCCTTCCACATCAGCTAGAGCCCTGTGGAGCAATAGACCCTCGAGAAACACAGAAAGTATGCTATGTGGCAGGCCAGGTACCATGTTACTACATCTGGTTCAGAGCATCAGACCTCAAGCCATACAAACTGTTGAGATGATGTGAGATGTCCTTCTATATATGTGTTGCTTTTATTGGCTAATGAATAAAGCTATTTTGGCCAATAGCTTAACAGAATAAAGCCTGGTGGGAAATTCAACAGAGATATGTAGAGAGAGTAGGTGGAGTCAAAGAGACACCATGTAGCTGTGGAAAGAGAAGGATGCCAGAAATTACCGGTAAGCCACAGCCTCGTGGTGATATACAGATTAATAAAAATGAGTTAATTTAAGATATAAGAGCTAACTAGGAATTGCCTAAGTTATTGACCAAACAGTGTAGTAATTAATACAGTTTCTGTGTGATTATTCAGGTCTGGACAATCTGGAATGAAAGAGCAGTCTCTGGTTATATGGAGATAGGTAAGTTAAGAAAGTTTGAGCCAGATCCAAATCACCAGGAACCCTGACATTAGCTTGGAAGGGCTACATGGGTTGTAGGAAGTTTGTGACAGAACTAGGTGCTGTGTCCTGAGAACAGAATCTTGGTTCTCTGTCAAGAATTACTGGAAGAGAGCATAATACCTGCTTTAGTTTATTAAACATAGCATTGTTAGTTTACTACCATTTGTGTTTACATGGCTTTTAATGTTTAATTTTTATTCTTACTTTCTTTTTCATATTTTAATCTCCTCTTTGAAAATATGAAATTCAGTATCTTTGAAAAACATCCATGTCCTCCCCTCCTGCTATACATTTCTCCTTCCCTACTTCATGAACTCCTTTTGAACCCACTGAGATTTCTTAGTACTGCAACTATGTGCACAAGTGTAGAGTCATTCACTGGATCATGGGCAACCTACCAGGGACCACATCTCTGAAGGAAACTGAGCCACCTGCCTACATCAACCACCATCTTCGAGTAGCTTTCTAAGTAGGAGTGGGGCTTTATGAACTCTTCCCCATCAATGGTGGAGTTTTGATTAACTTGATCTTCTGAATGTCTTATACAGGCAACAACAGCCATCACATTCTTGTACTCGACGGCCCTGCCGGTATGTAATTAATCTTAAAAAAGAAACTAGGAAAAAATGATGTAATCACATATTCAAAACAAACAAAAATAATAATTTTATTACACAACAAGAGAACCTGCAGTAAACGGTCATAGCATAGAAAGCTTGAGAGTCACTGCTCTAGCCCGTTTAACACTGACACAAAACTAACAAACATGGGGGAGAAGTCAAAACCATGTCATATACAGACATACTTGAAAAAAAAATCAATGAACATAACCCAAACTTGTAATTGTAAGAAACACTTAAGAGACCAAAACTAAAATTTCTTAAGATGGAAGAAGGGCCTGGGGAGAAAAATCGAATAGCTTAAACAAGCAATTCAGTAAAATAATAGCTAAGAATTTCCCAAACCTAGACAAGACATGCAAACACAAGAAGAACTTAACACTCCCCAAAAGAAAAAAAACATGGCCAGAAAAGAAACTTCTTACAACATGTTATAGTAAAAATGTCAAAAATGCAGATAAAAGAAACAATACTAAAAGCTTAAGAGAAAAATTACTACAAATATGTAGAGGCAAAAACATTAGAATAGCATTTAATTCCTTGTCGATGACCCTAAAAAACTAACAAAGAATGGAATGATACATTCCAAGCCTGAAAGTGAATCATTGTCAACCAAAATTGCTATCTGCATCCAAATGGCCTATTAAAATAGATGGAGAAATAAGAGTATCTCAAGGTAAACACAGTTAAGGCATTTCATGATAGTTTAGCCAGCACTGCAGGAAATTCTCATAAAAATACTCTACACAGAAGAAAGAGATAGTTTCACACAGGAGAACACAGGAAAGCAATAGATACACAACAGGGAAAACAATGGAAAGAATCAATCACGTATACACAGAAAACCAGCAAACATCCAACACTAACAGGAGATATAAAAAAATACCAATTAACCAACAACAAACTAAATAAAAATCATTTTTATCATCATCATGAATGCAAATTATCCTAACTCATCAATTAAATGACACAAACAAATAGACTTGGTTAAAAACAAGATCCATCTATCTGCTGTCTCCAGGAAACTCACATATCTAGGAAAGACATCCAGAAATGGAACGTGAAAGCTTCCAAATGAAATTACCAAGAAAGAAAAATCCAAAACAAGCTGGCATAGCAATTGACACTTCTGATAAAACAGGTTTTAAAACAAAACTAGCTAAAAAAAGATAAAGAGGGCCAATGGGTATTGATAAAAGTAACAATTCATCAAGAGGACATACTTAACATAAAACATCTATGCACCGTATATAAGGCCCCCAATTTCATGAAACAAACACCAACAGGCATAAAGACAGCAGGAGTCCAGACATTATACTAGATGAAGGACCTCAGTATCATACTCTTGTATCTGTAAAAGTCTTCCAATTAAAAAGCAGCTGAGAAGCCAGTTAAACTACGTTACAGATCAATTGAACTTCACAGCTGTCTGAATATTCCTCACAGCAAATAGGAAATATATTTTGTTTTCAGAGATAAACAGAAGCTTCTCTGACTTTGCCCACACTATGGGCCACAAAATAAGCGTTATAGATAGAAAAAAATAAAAAAAACAATCCCCAACACCCACACCAAGTCACACCCTGATGGACTAAAACTAGAAACCAATAGCAAAACTTACACATACTTAAATGAACAGTAAGCTTCTAGGCAAACAGATTCATGGAAGGAACCAGGGTAGGGAAGATGAAAAGCTTCCTAGAATCAGGTGAAAATGAAAACAGGACAGCCTGCAGAAATCCGAAGCAACTAAGGCTGTCCTACAAGCAGAGTTTATAACTGTGTTAACATTAAAGTAATTGGAGATACCAGAAATAAATAACCTATTAACGTGAGTCAAAGCTTTAGGAAACCAACAAGGGTCAAGAAGGTGGCTCAGCATGTAAAGTTTAGTCTCCAAAACCCACATGAAGTGGGAAGAAGAGCTGTCTTCTGACCCCACATATACACTGTGGCCTCTGTGCCCAGATACCCATTATCATGTACACATACACAGGTGCACACCCACACCTGCACATAAACACCTGCACACACACACCTGTACACATACACAGGTGCACACCCACACCTGCACACACACACACCTGTACACACACACCTGTACACATACACCTGCACACACACACCTGTACACATACACAGGTGTGCACCCACACCTGCACACACACACCTGTACACACACACCTGTACACATACATAGGTGTGCACCCACACCTGCACACACACACCTGCACACACACACCTGTACACACAGACACAAATAATGATTATTATACTGATAATAATAATAATAATAAATAAAATTTAAAAAGAATGCCAAAGAAAAGTCAAATTCAAATGTATCAGGTAAAAGAAATAATAAAGATCAAAGCAGACGTTAACAAAATAGAACAATATGAAAAATTGTGGAAGAAAGGGGAGTTGTTACAACAGATTTTAGTGAAACCCAGAGGCTCATCAGGAAATACTTTAAAAATGTATATGCCAACAAGTTGGAAAAGCCTGAAGAAATGGATAAATTTCCATGCAAACATGACCCATTGAAATTAACACAGAGAAATAAAGAACCTAAACAGACCCATAACAAGCATGAGACTGAACCTAATCAAAAACCTCCGCACAAAGAAAAGCCCAGGGCTGGATGGATTTACTGTCAAATTCTAGCAAACGGTCAAGGAAGATACCAGAGCTCAAACTCTTCCATACAATAGAACACTGCCGTGCTCATTCCACAAAAACAGTATAGTCCTGATACCAAAGCTGGATAGACAGCAACAAAAAAAAAAAAAAAAAAAAAAACAACAAAAACCTACAGATCAACCTTCCTATAGAATACAGATGCAAAATACAAAATAAATTCAAGATCACATTAAGATCGTACAATATGCTCAAGTGGTTTTCATCCCAAGAATTCAAAGTTAGTTTAACATTCACAAATCAATAAATATAATGCATATTATACTGACTGGTTTTGTATGTCAACTTGACACAAGTTAGAGTCAGCAGAGAGTAAGGAGCCTCAGCTGAGGAAATGCCTCCACGAGATCCAGCTGTAAGATATTTTCTCAATTAGTGATCAGTGGGAAAGGGTCCAGCCTATAGTGGGTGGGGCCATCCCTGGACTGATAGTCCTAGGTTCTATAAGAGGGCAGCCTGAACAAGCCACGGGAAGCAAGCCAGTAAGCAGCATCCCTCCATAGACTCTGCATCAGCTCTGCCTCCAGGATCCTGACCTGTCGGAGTTCCTGTCCTGACTTCCTTCATTGTTAAACAGTGGTAATAATGTGCAATCCAAATAAACCTTTTCCTCCCCAATTTGCTTTTTAGTCATGGTGGTTTTTTGAAACAATAAAACCCCTAACTAAGATGTATATTAATAGACTTAATGACAGAAATTGCCTAAAAAGACAAACTGGACAAAGTTCAATGTACCATCATGGTAATAGCCCTGAAGAATCTGGGACTAGGCAGAACAAACCTCAAAATAATAAAAGCTATACATGAAACACATGTAGCCAACATTTTATTAAATGAAGAAAAACAAACTATTTCTATTAAAATATGGAACTAGACAATGGCACCCACCCTGTTTACTGTTATTCAATATAGTGCTTACAATCTTAGCTAGAACAATAAAACAAGAGAAAGATATAAAAGTGATGAAAATTGGAAGAAGTTAAACTAGCCTAATTTGCAGATGACATGATTATGTTCTTCAGAGACCCCATGAATTCCACTGAAAGCCATCTAAGTTTGATAAACACTTTCAATAAAGTAGCAGGATACAAAATCAGCGTATAAAAACAAGTAGGTTTTGTAGAAACCAAAAATGAATTTGCTGAGAAGGAAATCAAGAAAGCAAATGTTGGTGAGGATGTGGGTAAAGAACCCTTATTTACTCTTAGTGGAAGCATAAACTGGTGTAGCCACAATAAAAATGAATGTTGAGTATTCGCATAAACTAGAAATGGAATAACATTATGACCCAACTGCACCACTCTTGGGCATATGCTCAAGATTTTACACCCTGCCACAGAGATGCTTACACATCTGCTTCTCACTGCCTACTTACAATAGCTAGAAAAATGGAATCAACCTAGATGTCCATCAACAGATGGATGCATGATGCAGTGCATATATACAATCGAATTTTATTTAACTGTATAGAAAAATGAAATTTGCAAGAAACTGGATGGAACGATGAAGCAAAGTAATCCTGGCTCAGAAAGACAAATATTCTATATTCTTTCTATGTGCTCAGTCTAGACTATCCTGTTAAATATGTTTATCTGTGTGGTAGTAAATACAGGTAAAACTCAAGAAACTGGAGAGGCAACCTGTGGAGGCCCCAAAATGTGAGCCTATTTCTACCTTGTCTGATGGTCAGAGAGTTTGGAGGTTGTTAAAAATTGTTGACAACAACCAGAGCTACACATCCTGACCCAGCATGTGGTAACTTGGTTCTTTTGACATCAAGATGGCCCATACAGGTAGATCCACTCCACCCTGACAGGTGGTCAGGACATGCAACCATACTTCTGCTCCTTCTTTTGTAATTGGAGGTTGCATGGGGAATGGCTGCCTTCAGGATACTTGGTCTAGAGTGGCTTCACAGCCTAAACAACAGAATGCTAATGACTTGATGCCTCTTAACTGTTCGAGTTGTCCTTTGCATCATGTTAAAGAAGTCTTTTGTTGCCTTCTTCCCCCTTTTGTATTGGGGTATAAAAGTGTATGGAAAAATAAACAGGGGTTTTCAGTATTCACTGGAACTCCCTCCCGACACTATCCTATGTTTCTGTTTTATTAGTTTTCTTGCATCTTTGTCCTCTTTACTATTTTTTCTAATCCCTGTGCCCCTACCCTGGCAAGTGGTATTTTTGTTGAAGTTAGTCCCTGACAGAGACCATAAAACTGGAGGGGTGGGGGGGGCTTTAAGCTCTACTGTCTTTTCAAAGAAATAAAGAGAAAAGAAACAATGAGGGCAAAGTTTACAACTAAGAAAGGAGTCAAAGAGATGAGGTGAAATGGGGACTCAACCAAAATGGAGCGTGATGAAATACCATGTGGAAACCTGTTACTTTGTAAGCTAATTTTAAAAATAAAACATTTAAATAAAGAAAAGAATAGGGATAAGTTGCAACCTTCAAGATGGGGTTAACACTAACTCAATGAGAAAACTATAAAAGTAGAAGGAAGTTGAAGTAAAATGATAAGCTAAATTGCTTTAATGTTTAGTTTACAATGCCTGCAAGATATTTCTAAATGTCCCATAATTAGTTAGTAGAGACTGATATAAATTTAGATGTCAACAATGTATAAGCTAAAAGGACCAAGAAAGAATGTAGATGTGAATATTTATATATTCACTTATGAGAACCATGAGGTGAAGACAGAATCCTGGGCAGTTGTTGGAGGCGGTTTCTATCATTTAATAACATTCAAAAGGGTGAAATTAAGGAGTCAAAGAAGCAATATTCAATGTTTTCACAAAAATATGATATGTCTAAAGGGAAGAAGGGGTATCTGTATGAAATTTAGTTGAACATGTAACAAGATGTGAAAGCTGATGGAAAAATAGTGATTGAGGGTCCTGAAGACATTGGTAGTAGTACTAAGGGGACTTTCATAAGATTTGATGTGCTGGCAGGTAGGTGGGATGTAAACCAAGCTTGTTTACATCTATGAATAAGGACATAGTCCAGTACCACTGAACTTCAGTGGACCTAAAAATCCCTGGGATCTGGTGGAAATGCAGGCTGTGGGGAAAGGGATGGAGATTCTGGATTGTGAAGGACACAGTCTTGTTATCAGAATAGTAGACCTTGGTTGGCACACAGCAAAGTCATCTAAAGGACTTGCTAAACCACTTTCACAGACCCCTGCACTTAGAGTGTCTGATTCAGAACATTAGGAGTGGGGTCTGTGGAGATGCATTTCTAAAAAGGCCCCAAAGGATGTTCTCAAGGGGAAACCACACACAGCTGAATACTTATTTAGGTGACAGATCAAAGAGAAGCTGGGCCAGAGCTAAGGAAACATCAAAAGAGAAGCAGCATTTTGTTGGAATTTCTACCTTGGCTTTGGTGTTGGCAGTACCAGAGCCAGCAATTCACACACTCATTGGGAGATGTGTAAATATCCACTGTAAGCTGGTCTGATATATATTCTCACGCTTTCTTCCTCCATATTTTCTACAGATTAGCCTGCATCATAGACATACTGAGATACTTATTGAGCCAACCATCTGTATTTAGTTTCACAGTCTATGAGTAAAATCAATATGTAATACAAAGAAATCAAAATAGCCTGGTGTTTCTAGCCAGAATGGCCTCCTTCAGTGTAAACGAAGGTGTTCCTCTTAGAAACATCAGCCTACTCCATTCGATATTTTGTTTGTTTTCTAAGTCAAAATTATTGGATCACCTACTGATTACCAGGGTTAACTAATTATTCTGATTATATCAGCACATAGTTTCAACTCATCCAGATGTAAGAGTTACTCTTCCTGTTGGTTTCCTCAACAAAGAACTCCAATAGCTGAGGCAAATGATGAAACCTGTCCATCTCTCACCAGCAATTTAACCTGAATTGGCAAAGCAGGAAGGGGTATAACTGAGGTGTGGGGTAGAATTCAAGGAAGAAAAGGTAGGATTCAAGAGACAATGAAATCATATAGATGAAATTGGTGCCTTCTTCATGTTGAATATATTCCATAAAAGTAATGAGATTCCACTAGAAACTGGCATGGGTATCACATACCTAGATGAAACTGCTTTGAGAAGATGACAGGTAATACCCTTACACAAAGCTTTCTTTCTTCCTTGGAATGAGACCACCCCAGCCAAAAAGCAGTCTATGAACATAAACATGTGCAATGTAGTCCTTTCATCCCTCATTCCTTTATTCTCCATGGAAGAGTAACATAGATATAATGTTTAAGTTTTTACATATTAAGGGCAAAGTAACCTTACAGTTCCAGCTTCTTCTGCAAGTTCTTGTCATCTGTAAGGAATAAAGTAGTTATGTTTTAAAAAAAATCACACAGAGAAAAAGAGTTCACCCCGCCTCTCCTGTCAGACATCCATCTTCGAAGTTCCGTGGAAAACGAATATTCCTGAGAGACTGGGAAACTAAAAGATTTCTTGCTCACTGAGACACTGCCCGAATCAACAAGACATTTGGCAACCACCTTGCATCTTGTTCAAAGCGTGCTATCTCTCCAGGCCTCCAACCTGTCCCCTCCAGCTTGCTCTCTGATCAGTGAGATTCTCTGTGTCTTTGTGTAAAGGTCACGAAGTCCCAACAGCTGCAAAACATCGAAGAGGGATTAACTAGCTTGATTTCCTCCTACTCCGTGAAATACATGACTCAGAATGAGAATCTCAGATCAGTGCTGCAGACTGTCATCCTAGACACAAGGAAATTCAGACACCTTTGTAACCTTTCTGGGCTGTCAATATCATTGTCTCAAAGCCTCTGGGAAGAGGAGATAAACACTGGCAAAGTGCTCAACATTCCCAAGTGGGAAAATTCCATCTCAGCCATAATCCTAAAGACAGTTGCAAGGACCACAATCTGTTTCATGACATAACTGTCTTTTGATGGTTAGAGTACAACTAAGAACCATGTAGAAAGAAATGGAGATGGATCATAAAACAAACAACAACAACAACAAAACAGGAGATCTTACTGTGTTGGCTGATTAATAGAAAAAGCCTGTAATGAAAGCTGATTCTCTGTCATTTGGACAAGTTCACGAGCAAGGTTGGCTCTGGCATTTGATGTGTGGTGTAGACAGGAGGCATTTTGGAGCATGAGGGTGTTTGTTTGTGCCTAAATAGAAACACAGATAACTAGTGCAGGCAAGAACTTCCTCCACAGAATAAAACTGCAAATCACCCAGCCCCTGACTGCCAAGTAAAGCTTATTTTAGAAAGATTAAGTAGGAACAGGCTGCCTGGCCAGTCCAGGAGAAATCGGAGGTGCTCTTCCCACACACCAGGCTCTCATTAGCATGTCTGCTCAGCTTCTCCACTGTGAACAGCTGCAGACAGACAATAGCGGGAAACTGGCAGAGAGAAGGGGCGAAAACTGCTGGAAACGGCTGTTAATTAAGCAAAGATGGAAGGAGATGATTTCTTTATGAAGAAATGCAACTCTTGGACAGGAGAAAAGTTTTCATAATGCAGGGGTCTGGAAGAAAACGACTCAAGGAAAAGAAATCATAGCAAAAATGTAAAATTGCAATCACAAAATTTCTCAAGCTCTTCTTTGATAACTTCCTGAATACAATGCCCTGTGCTGAAACCACAGGGGGAGTAGGAACGTCGCCCGGCAATTCCCACCCTGAGACAGTTGGCATTTAGTTCATGAGGACAAGCTATTTACACCAACTGCTGTGCAAAATCACAACCTGTAGCCACCTCAAAAAATGGAATGCATGAGGTTCAGAACTATTGTCTCACACAGCACACTTCTAGTTACTTGCAAGATGACAACCTAAGGTGACTTTTGGAATGAAAGTGATGATTTAATGGTAGGACAGGAACAATGGTCTGTTTTCACTATCTATCCCCGAAAGCCCATAAGCCCTCGAAAGCACCCTTGAATGTATCAGCAGCTCATTCTTACCATCATCTATCTGTCACTTTCTCAGCAGGGATTGGAGAGTCACTGTCTGGCATGACGATAGGGGAATTACCATAGGGTAGAAGTTTTAAAACATCCAAACAAGCCATACAAAGGCCAAGGGAAAGCAAGAAAAGATCTCAGGACTCGTAGGACATGAGAAAAAAAATAATTGCTTATGGAAATAGGAGTTAAGGATTAAACTCTGAATGAGAAATCGAGAATGAAAACAATGAACAGTTGAATGGGTTATTACCGCCGTGCGGGACAACAGCAGTCCTATGTTAAAGAAATAACTGAGATATGAAAAAATAGAAACATTTTACATAGTTCGGAAAAATAGGAAACTGTATGGTCAAAGTTCAGATTTAGCCAGTGATTTAACTATTCTCCAATATGGACTCCTACTTCGCAAACGCTGCAGATAGACAATGTAAGGGGTGGGTCCTGCATGGACACCCACATTCGTGCTTCTTTCGTTACCACACTTTTGTGTCGGGCCCTGTGAAATCTACGTGAAAGGCACGTTCTGTTCACAGCAGACAGCCAAGCACTGCCCTGCATGTCATTTCTCCCGGGCCCAAACACCATCAGGTTTCTCCTCTGGAGTGTCGTCCTGCAGCTATCGTGTTTCTGAGTAGTCCAGGGTGAGCGGAGAAAGGGGAAGCTCGGCACCGCAGTCAGTGCTCTGATGGGCAGAGAACAAGCCTCACTCTTTTAAAGACAGAATCCCTGCTTCTGATCAGCTCTGGTACATCTTCCCTGTAGCTACCTACTCTCTCATCCTGCAGGAAAGAAACCATGGTCCAGGGCTCATGCACTGCCTTCAGTTCACGTAAATGGACATCCGGGAGTTTCAAGGAAGAAGCGCAACACTGAATTGAGACGCTGGAGCCAATAACTAATTCCAACCTGCCAAAGTAATCAGGTTGATGATGAAAAATGTCCCGTTTCAAACATTTCTTACACAGTAGGTCTGAAATGGACTTCTTAGCACATGCATGTGCATAAATGTTAATTGTTTGACTCGAGCAACCTGGAACCGCAGCTCTGTTTGTCATTCCGTTCTTTGCTTTTAATCTCCATGCTGAGTGAGTTTGGCTTTCTAACACACTCAGGGAGTGTGTCCAAGTAGGAACCTGAAGAGGGGGAGGCCAATGGGACAGAGATGCACAGACGCCACTAATAAATCACTGATAGTTAAGATATAGATTGGATGATGGGCGGCAGATGGGAAGGAGGTAAGTCAAATTGCTTTTCTCATATAGATTATTGGATTAACAAGGAAGCAGCAGACACGTGGCAAACTAGTGTAACAAATTACTATCATAAAAAGATGATCTTATCCCAGAATTGCAATAATACTCTGTTGACTGTTAGCTCTCTGGAGATGCCCTTGAGTGGGAAATATCCCTCTGAGATATTAGACAGAGAGCACGCACCAAACTCCCAGTTAGCTCCTGGGCTACAGGACCTAGACAAGCGCATCTTGAGGTGTGGGGGATGGGATACAGTCAACCATAGAGACAGAAAGTAATCAAGCAGTGCAGCTCTTAACAGGCACATGTCTATCCCAGTACTCTGGTAATACTATAGACTGTAACCAACAATACCCTAAAGCCCAGGTTTTGTATTTTGAAAAATTTCAAATACCCAAAATGTTGCAACAGTAATAACGTAAATACATGCTACTATTTGCTTAGGTTCAGTACTTGTTAATATTTTATCATACTGCTCTTTTTTTCCTCTTTGTGATGAACTATTAAATGACAAACATCAGAATTCTCTAGTCCTAATATTATGGTATAGATTTCATGAGAATAGGTCATTCTCCTATAGTCACAGAATTTATCATTTTCAGAAAATTGTATATATTGTTCCATGACATATTTTCCTTGACTAATGCTCCAAGTTGTCTAAATAATGTCTTCTGATGACATTTTGAAAGACCCAGGACCAGTCAGGAATTCTGCATATTTACTAGCCTTGTCTCTTGAGTAATTTTTTAAAACAGTGTCTTAGTTTTCTTTTTTTTAAGAACACTCGTTTTGCAAACCACTTGTCAGTTTGAATTTATTTCATCACTTCATTGTGACTAGAATATAATTCAACATTTTCAGACATAATGTCCTTCCTAGTGTATCAGGAGGCGTGTGTTATTTGTTTGTCTAATGCAGCAATTGCAAATTTAATCGTGTGGTTCAAGTAATTGTGCCTGATTTCTCTATTGCAGATATAGGACATTCTTCTCTAAAAAAATGAGTATTTTTGAAAGTGGATAATTTTAAAAACTTGCTTTGTGCAGTGCTGATATTAAATCTGGGCCTCTTACATGCTAAGCAAGCACTGTACCACTGAACTCTTCCCCCAGCCAAAGACCAATATTTTATTCAATAATTTTAGCATGCTTTGATGACTTGCTTGAATCAATTATTGTAATTTTGATCCACAGACTTGGAAAATTATAATTTCCCATTATTTCTGCTTTTATGATTCTCTGTAGAGGTGAACTTATTTTTCTTCTCTCCATTCATCTCCAATATTGTTGGTACCATTATGAACACACATTTTGAAGAATAAATGGCTTGTAATTCATTCTCTGGGTTGTTTGTTTTGACATCTCAGCTGTCCCAAATTTAGCCAGTAGAAATCCCTCCTTCAACCTAGCTTCTGGATGCGTACGTTTGTTTTCACATGTGTGTTTCTGTGTGTGTGTGTGTGTGTAGTGTGTGGATGTTTGAGCACTTTTTTTTTTTCTTTTTGGTGCAACTTCGTGCTGTGGTAGACTTTGTTCTTCATTTAATAGACCAGTTTTTTATTATTCCTTTGTCTGGGAGGTGGTAGTCAGAAATCAGGGTAAGGATGACAAGGGCATTCCTTGCTCCTGGGTATAAGATCTTTCATGCCTTTCATTATACCCAGCGAGTAAATATATGTTCTGTTGAAGTCAGGAGTCCACACTGATGCCTTTAACTAAGATCCAGTACAATGGGGTTCTTTTCTTTCCCCCTTTTTACATTTCTTTCTCCTATGATAAAAAAAAAACCCTTTCTCTAAAACACTCACATATTTGCTCATTTGTTCAGTTCTAAACCACAAAAAATAGCTTCAATTGATGTCATACCAACAAAGGATTTTGTCTTTAGAAAACATACCTCCAATGATGGAATACAATTCCAATTTTTTTCTCAATTTAAATCTTTTTGTTCATATTATGAACTTGAATCTAAAGCTCAACTCAAATGTTTCCACTTATATTCAATCCTAGGAGTTTGCTCTTGCCAAATTCATATTCTTTTGGAATATTAGAATATTAATATAGTTTAAGAGTCAGAATATTTCCAAAGATAAACACAAAAGATTAGCTTTCCCTTCACAGTTGTTTCTACTTTACATAGCTATACTCAATATTATACCAAGGCTTTTGGTTTCTGTGCTCCCTTTTACAGATATTTGAATATGTATGTGCCTCTTATTTCTACTTTTCTACTGTTTTCAAAAGTTAATAGTATTTGTACCTTTTTTACTTATCATATTTTAAACTTTTTATTACATTTTCAGCATTTTATTTATTCTTTGAGAATGTCATACAATATATTCTGATTGCTTTTATTGATTTATTTATTTGTGTGCATGCCATGGTTCATGTGTGGTTAGTTATAGGACAACGTGCAGGAGTCAGCTTTCTTCTTCCACCATGTGAGCCCCAGGGTGGACCTCAAATCACGAGGTGTAGCAGCAAGCACGTTTACCCACTGAGCCAGTTCACTGTCTCTCACTGGTGATATTGTAAAAATGAAAGCTACTCTGTAAATTCTCTGGTTCTGTCCTATTCATCTTTTTAAGCACTGAAATTATATCTCAACTTTAGGAAAAGGGGATGTTAGCACCAAAGCAGAATTAAAAATACAAAAGAGGGATGGGTTTTGTTAACTTTGTAACTGACACCTTGATGTATGTGCCAGTAGCTAAGTATATATAGTTCCATCTGGTACAAATTACTCTAATGCAAAATTACACATCGGAGCTCATTAGAAATTCTTATTTCAAGTCTCTACTCCGAATCTACCATATTTTATTCTCTATGGGTAGAGCTAAGGAATTTGCATTCAACGCTTTCCAGATAACTCCACGGATCTTCAGAAAGTCTTATGCTGTTAAAAGTGGACGAAAGGACTAGAAAACAATCATAAGGGTAGTTTATTATAGCCGTTTACCTTACCCTGGCCGCCTGAACTGCTTTTTCTCTGAGAACATGGATTTGTTTTTCATTTAAAGGATTTAATTAGGATATATTTTACACCATAAGAGACTCCATTATATTATTTTAATACATGTTTATAATGTATCTGATCATATCCTCTTGCCCCCTCCAATTGACACTAACCCCCTTTCTCTTCCAAGTAAGTCCCCTTCTCTTTTCAAACCTTTTGCTTGTTGTAGTAGTCCAATGGCTTTTTTCAATAGGGTTATTTACATACTCATGAGTGGCTGGTTTTTATAGGAGCATAGGAAACTTACTAGTGGCCACTCCACTAAGTTAAATGTCTCCTTTTCACCTGCCAAACATTAGCAGCCATCAATTCCACAGGAAGTAATGGGGACTTCCAAATCTTTTCCCAGCTCCTGATGGGATGTTTGCAGGTCCAGTCTTATGCAGGTCTTATGCAGGTGAGCAGAAGCTATGAGCTCCTGAGTGATATTTTCATGCCTCCCCAAAACAAAGTTCCATAAATCTTCCTCTGGTTCTTACTCCTTCTGTCCTCTTTTCATGATGTCCATGAGCCTTGGAGGAGATGCTGTGAACATCCCATCAAGGACTAAGTGCTCAAAGTAACTTGTTTTCGAGTGGTGTGGGAAGTCCTTCTGTGTATGTGTTGCTTTTATTGGTTAATGAATAAAGAAGCTGCTTTTGGCCAATGGCTTAACATAATATAGACAGGCTGGAAGAGATATATAGAGACAGAGTAGGCAGAGTCAAGGAGAAGCCATGTAGCCCTGCCAGAGACAGATGCCGGGTGGAACCTTACCAGTAGGCCACAGCCACATGGCAATACACAGATTAATAGAAATGGGTTAAATTAAGGTGTAAAGAGCTATCTAATAAGAAGCTAGAGCTAATAGACCAAGCAGTGATTTAAATAATATAGTTTCTGTGTGATTACTTCAAGTCTGAGCTACTGGGAATGAACAAGCAGCCTCCTGCAACACTTGAGACTTTGACCAGCTTTGAGTCTGCATTAATCACTGCCCACAACAAGCAGAAGCTTCTCTGCACAAAGTTGATTGAATCACTAATCTATGGACAGAAGCATACTCACTCAGAAGACAGTTTGGTGGGCGCATTATGTATATCTAGCTAAACAATAGTAGTAGCTTCATCACGAGGTCCTATGACTTCCTCAGGTTTTTTGTTTGTTTGTTTGTTTGTTTGTTTGTTTTTTTAATGAATGACACTTTATTCCGTCATTTTCTTTACAACTGAAACTCTGGGAATTCAAAATTAACATTTTTGCCCATGAGCTTCTTATACACACCAGAAAAAGTTTCCACCTTGTGCTCCACGTTCTTCTGCTGTGCTTTGTCTAAATGAACCTTTATGAGCTGGCTGCCGTCCAGTTTCACACGGATCCTCTTGCCCACAATCTCACTCGGGAAGACCAAGTCCTCAAGGATGGCGTCGTGCCCTGCGGTGAGCGTGCGGCTTCTGCTTATTTTTCGTATGGCTTTTCCGAGTTGGCTTGGGCAGAATCCTTTTCTGAGCAATGAAGACTACGTGTTTCCCGCTGAACTTTTTCTCCAATTCACGAACCAACCTGACTTGAATTTTTTTGTAAGGATTTCAGCCGAGGAACTGGTACAAAAATTATGATGGCTTTCCGGCCACCCCCAACTTCTCTCGAGCTGAACATGGCTCGCCCTTACGGAGTGATGGCCTGGAAAAAGGCCCAGCTCTCGCGAGAACTCGACTTCCTCAGTTTTTTGACATAAGTTCTGAGCCTGTAGCTGCTCATGAAGCAAGACAGGAAGAAAAAATATGGCACCTCTCTTTAGCCTTTAAGAATAGAAGAACTAGACAGCAAGCTAGAACCAACTCAGTAACTTCTCCAAATCCCAGGTTAGACATGTTAAGGAACACTGTGGTCTTCAAAGGCTCAGGTTCTAACTTGCTGTATTCCAGCCAATGGGAAAGTTAGACCATGTCAAGAGAAAGACGTAGGGAATAGCTGTAATCATCACAGAATTTTAACATTTCGCCTGCATGAATCTCTTCTACCTCTTACATGCTCTCCAAAACTATCAGGACTTGAATATACCGCAGACACTCAGTGTCTCACTCAGTGTCTTATTTTTCGAAGAAGGTAGGTAAAAGGAATTGTAAAGTCATTTTTGAGGATATGAACATTTAAACAAAGAGAAAAGTAGGGCTGAGAGGATGCTGGCTGGTCCAGTATCTCAGGCATCAGGAGAGCTGTTCACAACAGCATTTGGTAGGAAAAATTCTTCTTTAATAACCCCACTTTAAATAAGCGGCGTTTATCAAGTTCCTGATATGAGCCAAGGATTTTGCTATGTGCTTTACTACTTTAGCTCATTTAATCTTTATAATTCTATGAAGCAGATACTTTTGCCATCTGTCTCTTAGGAATGCATAAACTACTACTTAAAGATATATTGTTTCATGACCAATAATAAAACTAGGACCAAGTCAATATTTCTCTAATGGGAACCAAGACCTTTAACCCCTACATGAGTAAAAGAAGGCATCAGAAACATGGTCTTCCTGAGTCTAAGTGCTCAGTGACCCAGCCTGCTGATGGCCTCCCTAAAGATGTTCACTTAACACTCAATAGGCTCATCCTTCACTTCCAGAGGCAAGTGGGATCAGGAAACTTGATCATGACTGCAATCAAACCACTTCACTTTCTGTGAGATCACTGTCTCTATCCTGCCCCCCCCCAAAACAAACAAAAACCAAAGAGAATGGACACACACACACAGGATCCCCTTGACTTGTGAACATCCATAACCCAAAAGCCATACTCTCGTACCTAATTCACATTTTCCCGCTGAGATTTTAAATGTTTTTGTTTCCTCCGTCTTTATTAATTCGATATTTCAAAGTGCCCTCTTTATCGTTAGAGATATTAGAATATGCCAAAAAGAGGGTAAAGCGTTAACTCAAAGAGATGAGTCACTGTTAGCAAAGGGTTCCAGGCCAAAGATCCAAAGATTATTAGAAAAAAATGTTCTATCCTGATTCTATCCCTTCTTCCAATCTAAGAGGATTGTGTTGGGGAGAATGTACTCTGAGATAAGGCTGGATAACGTGGGAAGCAGGCCCAGCTCTCTGAAACGGGGTTGGCAGGAAGAAGGTGAGAAAATGGGGCCCACAAGCCAGCTGGCGTTTGTGGCAGCAGTCCCGCCATGCTCCAGAGCTTAAGGGGAGCCATAGAAACCATATGGGAGAGAAAACCCGGCAGAAGACAGATAACACACAAGATTCCTCTCTGCGTGGGGGTATATCCCAGTAGTTACGAGGTGAAAGTGGTTTCCAAGATTGTCTTTCAATATGCGGGAGCAGGAACTCCCCGCACCCCACCAGCTATGGAAACAACATCATGACTTCCCTGGCAGTCGCTTGACCTCTCCTGGTTGAGGGACTCCTCAGACAATAGTAGATTGACCAGTCAAGACCCATGTTTCTGTTCCTCCTAAGTAATTGTAAGTTCCATGGGGACAGCATAAACATTATTTTGCTATCATTTATAGCATAGAGCAGCCACTGATTGTGCATTGTATTGAGAGAGAGAGAGAGAGAGAGAGAGAGAGAGAGAGAGAGAGAGAGAGAGAGAATGAAACTCAATTTGTGTTCTAAGCGAAATGGGTCAATATATAGTCGCAGTCCTTTTTAATGTTATTTACAACACATGCAACCATCCATCCGACAAATATGTACTGAGCATTTGCTGTACACCAGAAACCTGTTGGTAGGAAGGAGCACAGATACTAAGATACTTAGCAAGATACTAAGTCTTGCTCACTTGGAATTGATTCCATAGTGAGAAAAGACAAGAGGAAAGTAAATAAATAGGTCAGAATTCCTAATTGCAGTAATTATTGTGGATAAAATGACACAGGATAACTATGATGCTTAAGATATGGCAGAAGAAGGAAACCTGGGAAGAAAGAGCAGGGAAGATCTCTCAACAGGTGAAAGGTTAACTAACTCTGAACATGAAAGTCTTGGCCTCTGAATGGAGAAGCCTCAGTATGCCTGGAATTTATTACTGAAGTCACGAGTAACTTCTAATGCTAGTTATACAGTGTTACATGAACTTGTCAAAGTATTCTTAGTGTCAATAGCATGTTATAAAAAAATAATATTGGCAGTTGGGGAGACAACCCAGGGGAGAAAGTGCTTGTTGCACAAATGTGAGGACAAGAATTCGAATCCCAGCACCCACAAAAGAGCCAGGCAGGCATGGCATCCTGCCTGTAACCTGTATCCCAGCATCCAGGAAGTAGAAACAGGGCATCTGAGGCATAAGCTGGCTATCAAGACTCACCAAGTTAAAGACTCTGGTTCAGTGAGAGACAGTGATTGAGGACACCCAGGGTCAACCGTTAGCCTACAACTCTTGCACAACCTCACACCCATGTGCTCCCACCACACACAGGCCCATATACCACATATACAAAACCAGTAACATCCTCTCACAACTCCTACTACTCAAAACAACGCAGTCACCCATTGCTAGTGCTTTTGTCTGAATGTTTCTGCATATGTGTGCACATGCATGCATTGTTATTGCATACAAAGGCATTATATTACCTTACCCTTCTGAACCCTTCAAGAGAGAATTTGCCAGCTATAAAGGATGGGATGACCTGATAGACTAGAGTTTCTAAGATTAACCCCAGCTCTTCAATCTAGAGTGAACCAAGCAATGGATAACACAATTATAGTAAAAGCCTACCCATTTTTACGCAGCTGAGACTTCTCTACAAAGGCACTCTTGTGTTACACCTGTTTTTCTCCTTTGTTTTTTTTTTAACGTACCAATTAAAATCTTCATGCACCAGCCTCTTTTCTCCACCCTCTCATAATGTTTATATCTAACTCTATAGCAACACAAGAGGATAAATGTGATACCCCGGTAACATTTTAATTAGCAACTTCTTGGTTAGAGGTCAGGTGAGAATTATTTCATACATTGTTTGTTTATGTGGAGTGTTGCCTGTGTTCCGTTCCCTTTCTACAGGTTATTGGTCCTTCCCCTCCTGATTCCATACAACATACTACAAAGGAAATCAACTCTCTTCCATAAATGTTGCCAGTATGTGTTTCTTTAGCGGTTTTGTTCTTAAAGTATTTGATGCATCTTTCAACTCAGTAGTTTTAATTTGTATGTAATCAAACATCCTTCTTCCCAACAGAGCTGCTAGGTTTTAGTTTATATTATTAAATTCATTTTAGCTCTAATAATACTTTAGAAATAAGCCCTTAATCTAATAACTTTGGCTTTGTATTTTCTTTTGTGGTTTGGATTTCATTTGCAGTTTATTTTGTTATATATATCTCGAAAAAGGATTTTATTTTTTGGCGGGGGAGGGAGAGGAGATGGTTTAAATGAGAATGGTTCCCATATGCTCATATATTTAAGAGCTTAGTCATCAGGGAGTGGCACTATTTGAGAAGGATTAGAAGGATCAGAAGGTGTAATACATTTTGTAGGAAGTATATCACCGAGGGTGGGCTATGAGGTTTCAAAAGCCCAAGGCAGGCCCAGGAGTAGCTCTCTCTCTCTCTCTCTCTCTCTCTCTCTCTCTCTCTCTCTCTCTCTCTCTCCCTCTCTCTCCATGTGAATCAGGATGTAGCTCTCAGCTTCTGCTCCTGCTCCAGCGACCAGTTGGTATGCTGACATGCTGCTCCCAGCTATGATAATAATGGACTAACCCTCTGAAACTATAAGCAAGCCCCAAGTTAAATGTTTTCTCTTAGAAGAACTGTCCTGGTTACAGTGTCTCTTCACAGCAATAGAACAAGAGAGAGAGAGAGAGAGAGAGAGAGAGAGAGAGAGAGAGAGAGAGAGAGAGAGAGAGAGAGAAAGAGAGAGAACTAGTACGGCAGTCAGAAAGACACTTGATGGAGTCAATTCAACTTGAAGGAGCTCTTTCTCTCATTTTACCATGTGGGCTTTGGGTATCAAATACAGGTTGTCAGCCATGGAAGCAAGAACCTTTAGCCACCGAGCCATTTCACTGGCCTAGCTTTATTTCATGTCATCCCCTACTAATTCTAAGTTTCATGAAAGGATAGAAACAGTAAAATATTAAAAGAGGTCTCTCTGTGTTTTTTTTTCTTACAGAAGCATATACATCTGTAATTATCTCAAAATGGAAAGCCTTTCCATTCAAGTAGTTCCATGACTAGTACATAGTAGACGCTCAGCAAAGAATGCTTTCCTATCTCCTTCCTCACCTTACTGTAAACTAACTTCTCAAAACCACTCTCTAGTTTACGGGTGGGCACTCATAAGCACCTCTCTCTGAAAATCAAATTTAGCTTTGAATTAAACTATGAAGTTTCCCTCTTCCCTACTTAGCAGTACAGACTACGAAGAGGACATGCCCTAAGCTGTTACATCCCATCCCTGGGTCATGGGATCCATGTGTGCCTTGAAACTTCTTTGGCAGAAACTCTGCTTTTTAATCTTACTTTCTAACTCACTACACATTAGTTCAGCCTCTCCCTTCCCAATAAGGAACAAACCTTTTAAGGGGGTGCCATAAAGCTTTGCTTCTGTATATCTGAGACCAGAAATCTTTTTCTTTTGCACTATTCTAGAACAGACAGACCAAGGACAGGGATGATCCTAAGCGAGCTTGCTTGGGAATGAGACTTCTCTTGAACCCTAACCTCATTTACTTCTTCAATATTCCTTTGGGGGACTGAGGAGGGCATGAGTTACTCTTGAGCTCCGGAAGTACTTTCTTTAAAGAATTATTTAACTATTTTTAGTTATGTGTGTGGGAGGGTATCTGTAGGAGTTTGTTCACATAAGTTTTGGTGCCTGTAGGTGCCAGAGGCATTTGATTACCCTGGAGGTGGTGTTAGAATTGGTTGTAAGTTACCCAATGTGGGTGCTGGGAACTGAACTTCATAACCTCTGAGCCATCTCTCTATCTCCCAGAATCACTTCTAATATCAGAAACACTTGGTTCATGTTCTACTAATATTCACCCACTTGCCATATTGCTTAATTTTCTTCTGTCTGTGGAGTTTATGGATGATTTTGGATGTGTAAGACTTAAATGCTTGCCTACTCCTTCAGCGAGAACACGCCAGAACTGGTGCCCATGTAGTAATAGAAAGAACATTCAACCTACCAACCAGAAACTGATAATAGGCACAAGTTTCACACTTACACTTCTTCAGTTCAAGGACCTTTTATGCTTCACACAGAATTGTTTGAGAAAGAAAATGGAATGAAAGTTTGGAAATAAGAGAACATTGGAATAACAAAGGAATGGCAACTGCAGAATGAGCAGTTATGACTTTTAGAACCAAAATCCAGGAATGGGTAGAGCCTGACTGGTACTAGTATCTTGAGAACCTAGAGAAAGGTCCCAGGAGGGTAGAGACTCCGTAGGTATGGAGATCCATGAGGAAGAGAAGGTGATGGTATATGGAAAGAAAACAAGCTGCTACTAGAACCAGCTATTGCTGCTGTTGTAGCAAGGAGCCATTCTGTTGCTGGTATAGCAGGAATAGGAGGAGGAAACCAATGGGAAAATCATAGCCCTTTCTTTCCTCTTCCCTTATAACTCTCTCCCTTACATGTTCTGTAGCAGAGCTCATGGAACAGGCAGGAGAAAGATCAGCATTGGTTGGTGGGTCCTAGCTACAGCATCACGGAAAAGAATGCAAAGCAATGGTTCTCAACATGTTGGTCGAGATCCCCTTTGAGGTCAATCACCCTTTGCATGAAGGTCATCTGAGACCACCTGAAAACACCGATATTTACATTACAATGCATGACAGCAGTGAAATTACAGTTGTGAAATAACAACAAAAATCATTTTCTGGTTGGGTTCACCACAACGTAAGGAACTGTATTCAAGGGCTGCAGCGTTGGGAAGGTTGACCACCACTGCAGTAGAGCATGTTCCGATGCTGTGACAAACAGAGCATCAAACAGGTGGATAAACTTGGCGCAGGCACCTTCACCTACTCAGCCACCCCACTGGCCCAAGATTATTGGTAGTATCTATCCAAATACCTGTTCAACTAGGTGACAAAGAAGACTTTAAAAGTTCAGTTAAGTGTCGAGAAACCTTGGCTCTGAGGATTCTTTGCCAGTATCCGGTATGAAAAAAAAAATAGAAAGAAAATATATTCCTTTGCTTGGAAAAATGAAACATAATTCCATCATATTCATTTTATACAGTGTCTTAGTTATTTTTACACAGTAAAGCTTCCTTAATTTTTATATGCAGTCTCTTTTGTTTTCTTTGAAGTAAGAGGAGTAGGTCAAGTGATCTTGACTTTGCATCTAATCTGTAACTTGCTCATATTATCATTCTACCAAGATCCCCATAATAATTTCACCCAGTTGTTTAGTGAACATAAAATCAAATGTCAAGGACTGAAAAGAATTCCTGTCTTCAGGAGTATTAACATCTATTGAGAAGATGGAAAGACAAAGGACAGATGGTGATACTGTTTTGAGCGCTCCAGGAAAGTATTAAACTAGCAAGGAGAAGCAGTCTATCCAAACCAAATGCAGACCTTGCGTTGAGTCTTGAGGGAAGAATGAGCATAAAATGCATAAGAAGAGCAAGCAGAGGAAGGAACCAGAAGGCCATTGCAAGCAACAGAAATAGTTGTGGGCAAAGGTTAGGATTTGAGAGAAAATCCTTTCTCATCTGCACCAGGGAGGCAAGAAGCCAAGGAAGATCTCTAGGTGATTCTGGACTCGTGCACTGCAATCAGAAACTCCTGGGTAGCAGCAATTTGATAGCACTCTGATGTCACATAAGTAAAAATTCAAAAGAGGACAGTTCCAGCATTGGTTAGTAGGATGGATTTGCCATTCCAGATCCTTCCCTCCCAATTCCTGGTGGATTCCTTGACTCTGTAATTCTCTAGCCTCGTTTTTACAGCTCCAACTGCTGTGTCTTTAAGTCAGTGTCTGAAAGAAACCAAAAGAACTGCTTCTTCTATCTTGTGTGTGTGATGTTTGGTTTCAGTTGTTCACAGCCTAGAGTGATCTAGAAAGTGAAGTAAGGGGCCATCTTGATCAGGTTTGCCTGTGGGTGTGTCGGGGGGGGGGAGTGTTGATGGCCTAGATGGACCTGGGAAGACTCAGGACCTGAAAGTAGAGAGCAGCATTCCCTCTTTGGGGACCTGGATTGGATAAGGGTGGTGAAGCTACCTGAATAGTGAGCCTGAGAGCATTCCTAGCTCTCTGCTCCTAACTGTTGATTTGATGTGATGAGAGGCTTCAAGTTCCTGTTACCTTGTCATTCTTGGTTTTATGTTTGTTTAAGACTGTACATGTGTATACATTATTATTACAACATTACAATATTCAATAATACATTATTGAAAATATTTTTTATATATTATGATAGTGGTTTTCCCTCCCCCATCTTCTTCCAGATTCTCCCCACCTCCCCAACTCCATGCCCCCCATTTTCTCTTTCTCTTTAGAAAACAAACAAGAAAAGAAAAAGCACAGGAAACAATCTCTCTTTTACACACACACACACACACACACACACACACACACACACACACACCTGTTTGGATGGACTGCAACCTGGAACTGAAAACTAAAATAAACTGTTTATCCCTAAGTAGCTTTTTTGTTTGGGTATTTTATCACAGCAACAGAAATGAATCTGAAACTGAGACAATCATTTCTCCACAAATATCTGTAATAGATGGTGTTTGCCCAAAAACACAGCCTTCAAAGAAGTAGTTACTATGGGAATGTGAGAGAGAATAAATGGGTGAAATGGAAAAGAAGGGAAGTCAATTCAACACTATGCTGTTTGTTCCCATGAGCATCCATAACTTCATTTTACTTGGGTTTCTTAAATACCAGGTAGTTAGACATTTGGATTTATGAGTCCAAACAAAGGAAGCAAATTGTCTTCTGTCTCCTGTTCCAGCCCTAGTCAGGAGTTCGTCCATAGAAACTCACTCTGTGTCATTTCTAGTTCAACTCCAGAACCACTGAGCAGGTTACTTAAGGGGGCACAGGGAAGAGAAATTCAGACAAAGTGCAGAGGACCGCACTTGGATACTAGTAGGCATCTGTTTGAAATAGCAGCGACCAAAGCTCTGATGTAGACTGAGAGATTTATGCTTCATACATATCCCAGCAGACCTTTTCTCAGGATCCACCATTAAGGATTTACATCTTGACCTAACCCAAAACTAGGAAGACTGAAGTGAAATAGAGTAGAGATGTGGACTTGGGGGATGGGCATCCCACAAGGCTCCACCCCTTGAAGAAGAGCTACAGACAATCGCTGGACACTGAGAGCAAAAGAATCAATTTTCTCTAGCGAAGAGCCCCATGATAGGTTATCCTATCTCAAGTAGTCAGTCCTAAACACAAACACATCTACGTATGAAGAATGCTAAACAGACTCAGTAGATTGTTCATGTCTTTGTATACATCTATATTGTGCTGGCTAGTTTTTATGCCAATTTGACACAAACTAGAGTCACTGGAGAAGAGGGTACCTCAACTGAGAAATTGCCTCCATAAGACTGGACTGTAGGCAAGTCTGTAGGGCATTTTCTTAATTCTTGGTAGGGAAAGGTTCAGCCCATTGAGAGGATTGCCACCACTATGCTGGTGGGTCTGGATGCTATAAGAAAGCTGGCTGAGCAAGCCATTAAACAACACTCCCCCATCAGCTCCTGCCTCCACGTTCCTGCCCTGATTTCCTTCAGTGATGAACTGTGAAGTGGAAATATAAGCCAAATAAACCCTTCCCTCACCAAATTGTTTTCGCTTGTGTTAGATCACAATAGTAACCCTAAGAAAGACATGGAAGCATATATATTCCACAATAAATCCACTAAAGAAAGACACAGTCAACAAACTGATTGAACCAGTTAAGAGTATAGTCCTTTGATATTGGCTCATACCTCAAAGTCTTTTGGTGCTGAAGCTTGGAGGGATGCAACTTCTTTAAAGGCACACTCCATAAAAACTAACAGAGGTGGAAGTAACCTTACAACATTTGTTTTGACAGAACAGAGTAGGTATTTCAAACACGATGTGACAATTAATTTGACTTATGCCTTCAGTCATTTTAAGTTTGTATAAACATTAATTATTCTGGTTAATATGCCTTATTTTAAGTTTGTATAAACATTAATGATTCTGGTTAGTATGCCTTGACCGTGGTCACGGTCATGGAAATCCCAAATATGCTGTTTTTGGAGGGATAGAATACAGAGAAATGTCTAAGCAGACACAAAATGGAGTCAGGACAAGACGGAGTTACTTTAATCCCTTCAATGTAGCAATCAATGATGGTTAAAGAGAGACCAGGGATTTTAGGGGGATTGAAGGGGCACAATAGGAGTTAAAAGTAAGGGTGGAGAGAAAATATATAAACACATAATTCATATATGGGATTCTCAAAAAGAATAAAAATTTAAATTGAAGAGAGAGAGAATTGCAGACTTGACTTCCAAAGTACTAGATCAATAGCTAATGAAAACAGCAATAAATGTGGAAAGATAGAACTGTAGCTGCTTTAGGCCATGTTAGACACACAGAGCAAGCTGGGGCCAACAAGATGGCTCATCGGGCAGTGGTGCCTGCTTTGAGGCCTAAAGACCTGAGTTCTATCCAACAAGCTGTCCTCAGACCTCCACACATATCGTGCAACACACACACACACAATTAAATAAATAATAATAAATAAATGTAATAAGGAAGGAGATACAAAGGTAAATCAAAAAAGCTCAAAACTGTTGAAAGGATTTATCATCTGCAGAGCAGGAAACGGGAAAGGATGGAATTGCCAGTATTTTCTGTCAGTCTTTGACTCCTTAAACAAAGTTTATATTTGACACTAAGTTAAAATGAACTTAAAACATGTATGTGGAAACTAACAAATAATATGATAGCTTACATAATTTTGTCCACAGTATGCTTTCAGAGGTTCTAGAAGCCCTTGAGAGATTTGTTCCCAGAAGAAGGGAACACTATTATGGTATGGTGGCTCTCTTACAAAAGATAGCCAATGGTTGCTTAAAGAGAGAGGGGGGTAGAGAAAATGGAGGCCGAGGAGACAATGTTTAAGGTAGAAAGTCCTGATGACCTCTGTCAACACCATGACCACATCTCTGGTCCTGAGAACCACTTCCACTGCAGCCACCTCACCCTAGCACAGTAGAGATGACAAACTCAGAAAATCTCCCCAGAGCTTCCATATTTGGTCCCTTACTGTGAAATGTTGAGGAGGAGGATAGTTACAATAAGGACAAGAAGGGAAGTCTTGGCCTGACTTAATCTCATCTTTCTGTTCTGGTTGCAGCAGGATAGAGTTTAATTATGGTACCATGCTATAATTTGAAATGCCAAGGTCGTGCCAGGCATATAGAGTTCTGCTGAGGAAGACTTCCTGTTCCAAGCAGGAGAACAGTGGCTGTCATCCTAGCTAGACTTTCATTATTTAGCCCTCTGATGCTGCTCCAGAAACTTTAGAAAACAAAAGGTGAAAAGCATACAAATAAAAATATGCCAGTTCTCTCTAGCGAAAGAAAGCAGTCAGAATTAAATGTGCTAGAATACAATTCTTTAATACAAAATGTTGTATTCCTCTTTTTGTCCCTTGTTCTTAGTAAAGTCCCCTGAACCTAGGTACTATATAATTATTGTGGAAAAGAATTAAACTGTGATGAGCAGTAGACATTATTTGATGTGTTTTCCTGGTAGTCTAAGCCTATTTACTTATTCCTTTTATTTATTACAGTTTTGGATACACTAACAAATATTTAAATCCTCTATCACAAAACAAAATAATGAAAGAGAAGAAACACAGAGCCCAGTTGGAGTGGGGTGGGGGTGGGGGGATGAGAGCAAAAAGAAAAGGGAACAGAGAAAAGAAAAGAAAAGAAAAGGAAGCAGAGAAAAGAAAAGAAAAGGGTAATGCACTAGAATGGAAAGTTTAAATAGCTACCTGCAATAGGAAAGAATACGGGTAGAAAATAGACAGGGATTGAAAATGTTTCTTAGCATCCCTCAGCCTCTGAGTTGAAACATGCTGTTTCACTCTTTATCCACCTCCTCAATACGTTCAGTTCCCCTTCTCTTTGTGTTTACTCTTAGAAATATTTCTCACTATGATATTTGACCTAAAGGCAATTTAAATACAAATTCATTTTAAAATCCAAACATCTCCACCTCCTTTATTTACTTATTTGTTTGTTTATATTCTTAAAGATCTTGGTATCACAGAGATTGGTTTAGATACTGTAGAATATAGGCTTTATGGATTTCTCAAGCCCCATTGACTAGACCAGCTAAATTCAGTTCAGCAGCAGAATGCCATGAACAAAACAGTATTAAGATTCAAGAGACTAAGACACAATATACTTGAGACATTAATACTATGTTAGAATACTAATGTCATAGTTTAGCCTTGTTATATAGAAATCTCCTTTTTAGAGTGAACATGAGCTAGCTACACTATCTATGGTATCCACCAAAGACTGCATTCAGCTTCAATGGACATCATTTGAAACAGTGACTCGTACAAATTCAATCTCTTTTGTTCTGAGACAAGTTAGCCAATTTATAGCCTGCGCTGTGAGGGCACCATATCTTTCTAGGCTCCAAGTATAATGCCAGCTTCCACTGACCCGGAACCTCAACTTACATGTTCTCCTGAGTTTCATACACTAAGAATCATGTAGTGAGTCTCCCATGCATTGCTTCTTTCCTTAAATCTTTCTCCTGGCTCATTCTCTCCCTGTTCACCCATAGGTAACCCCTCACATCCATTCACCTTTCAATGGCTGCATCTGTTTTTGTTGTTGTTTTGTTTTGTGCAAAAACTTTTAGTTTTCAGCACTGTATTGGATAGTTTTATGTCACCTTGACACAAGATAAAGTCATCTGAGAGAAGGAACCCTCAATTAAGAAAATGCTTCCATAAGATCAGGCTGGAGGCAAACCTGTAGGGAGTTCTCTTAATTAATGATTGATGAAGGAGAACCCAACCTATGGTGGGTGGCGCCATCCCTGGTCTTGGGTTCTATAAGAAAGCAGGCTGAGCAAGCCATGAGGAGCAAGCCAGTAAGCAGCACTCCACCATGGTCTCTGTGTCAGTTCTTGCCCTGATTCATCTCCTGTCCCGACTTCTTTCAATGATGGATTATGATGTAGAAGTGTAAGCCAAATAAACTGTTTTGTGCCCAAGTTGCTTTTGGTCATGGTGTATCATCACAGCAATAGTAATCTTACCAGAGCAAGGACCCTGCTGGCTTACTTTTGCTTTTGCTTCCTTAGCTTCTGTTGGAGTAGACAAAATCCAAAAATTAAACCAAAGTACTTTGATTGCAAAAGTCAAAGTACAGAAGCTTCTTCCTGTCTTTCTTCAAAGAGTTTTATGATGTCAGTACTTACGCTTTAAGCCTTTGAACTGGTTTTAATTGTTATGAATGTATAACACAGGGATCCAATTTCATTATTTTTCGTGTGGTATTCAATTTTCCAAGCACCACATGCTGAAGTGTGTTTTCAAATCTTGTGTTATATATTAGTTACTCATAAAATGGTAGGTTATTGGTATCATCTCAATTCTGTTCTCTTGGTCAACTGTACTCCTACCATGATGTTTTAGTCATTATAGCTTTGCGATATGGTTTTAGGTTAAAGAGCCTCTACTTGTGCTATCTTTCTCAAGATTTCTATGGCTACTTGGGATTTTTATGAATATTGGGATTTTTTTCTATACTGTGGAAAATGCCACTAGAATTTTCTTAGAAATTACACGAAATTTACAGTTCACTTTGGGTACACTGGAGATTTTAACAATGTTAGCTTGTCTAATTCCTGAACAAATGAAACACCTTCCCATTGATTTGAGTATTATTCACTTTCTTTCATCAATATTAACTTTTCAGTAAATAAATCTGATGCAAAATGAATTTGATTCAGCTTATTACAAACCATTTTATTTTCGTTCATACTACTATAAATGGGGTTATTTTCTTTATTCCATTGTAAGGAAATTATTGTTAGTACATAGACATGTGCCTGGTTGAATATGTTGATTATTTTACTCTACAAGTTTACTGAATTTATTAATTCTTACAGTGTTTAGAGTTTCAAGATTATTTATATCTTTTACCCCATCATTTGAAAGAGATACAACTTTAGTAATTTGTGTTCATTTGTTTTATTTTGTTTTCAATGTTGGGGATAAAGCCTAGGGCCAGGCATTTGCTAGGCAAATCTTCCTCCACCATGCTAAGTCCCCATCCCATTTTTCCTATTTGATGCTTTCTCTTAGTTGTTCTTTTCCTAATTACTCTAGCTAGAAGTATCAAAACCATATGCACTAGAATCAGTGAGAACAGGCCCTAGCCGGGCGGCCGGGAACTGAACAGCAGGAACACAGCCCGCAGCTCCTTTACAGGTTTGAGACAGATAAAAATTAGTTCTTTAGATGTTTGGAGAACTCACCAGCAAAGTATTGTGATCTTTATAGTGGCATTTCATTTGTATTATAATAAATAAAGGTTACCTGAGGATCAGAAAAGTAAAACAGTCACACTGGCCAGCCTTACAGACCAGGCAGTGGTGACACACACCTTTAATCCAAGTATTCACACTAGCTTGCCATAGAAACCAGGCAGGAGTGGTGCACGCCCTTACTCCCAGAACTAGAGAGGAATATAAGACATGAGGAGACAGTCTCAGTCTCATTCTGAGATTCCTGGAGGCAGGGTCTCCATCTTGGACTGAAGTCAAAGTGAGAGCCAGAGGCTGACTGTTTTGCTTTTCTGACCTTCAGGTTGAACCCCAATATCTGTCCCTAAGTTTTTATCCATCGTACTTTAGATCTTAGACTTTCTTTTCAGAGATTTCAATATTATTAAGTATTGCTTATTCCATCTAGCTACTTACTAATGTTTGGGTCTATATTAAGATTTTCTGTTTAAGGTTTCTTCTTGGTGCATTGTCCACTTCTAGGAATGTATCCATTTTTTATAGATGATATTTCTTGGGGTGTGTTTTTAATAGTAGTATCTTTTTATATTTCTGTTATCAATTGCAATATCTTCTATTTAGTTTTTATAATTTTATTTTAAACAATCTAAGGTTTTCAGTTTTCTTCTTTTCATAATGCCAAATCTGTTTTGTTCTCTCTAATCATCATGATTTTCTCTATTCTGCTACCTCCAGCTGTAATTTGTTTGCCTTTTCCTAGTTTCTGGGTTTTATAGCTATGGAGTTTATCTGAAGTCATTTTTGTCTATTAATCTATACAATTATCCCTTCTAGGATACTGTGTGCTGAGTCCTGTGTTGTCACGTTACCTTTCTATTTTCATTTGTCTAATTATATTTTTACTTCCCCTTTGAGTTTTAATTTGACTCATTGCTATTCTGGGAGTATATTCTGCTTAATTTCCACATTTGTAAAACTTACAATTTACTTCCCATCACTACCTTTTAGTTTTATCTCTTTGAGATCAGAAAATGATACTTGATATAATTTCAATCGTATTGAATTTAAAGATTGCTTTGTGAACGAACATATTTTTCTGTCCTGAAGAATGCTCTGTATGTGCTTGACAAGATTTTATTTTATGTTGCAGTTGGATGGAATGTTATACATTATATCTGTAGGGGCCATTTGGCTTATAGTATAGTTCAAGTCCATTATTTAACTCTTGAATTTTCATATGGATGGTCTGTCCCCTGTCAAGAGGAGGTATTAAATTTTGTCTCTATTGATGGAGTTTATTCCTGTATTTCATTAGAGTTTATTTCTTCTTCTAGCTAAAAAAAAATTCAAACATCTCTCTGTACTTAGCTCATTCACAGTCAAACAATTCAAAGAAAACACAATAACATACATAATCCAGACTCTCTGTGTATATTCCATCTTTATGTGGCTTATTTTTCTTACTCTATTACTTTTTCCACACATTTAATATATTTATTTTATTGTCTTTACTTCCTTAATCTATGACTGTACTCTTTTATATCATAACTGTTTATACTCTTTTTCCTCTCTCTCTCTCTCTCTCTCTCTCTCTCTCTCTCTCTCTCTCTCTCTCTCTCCTACATACATTTATACAACACTGTAACCCATTTAGAGTTCTTTTTCATCTGAATTTGTTTCTATTGTGGGGGTATCTGTAATCTTTTCTGACCAGGAGTGCGTTTTTTAAAAAAAAAAAATACTAAGTAGGCAGGCTAGGATCAACTCCACAGCCCTGCCTATTTGTCCTTCCCAGTCCAACATGGCAGAGGCATGCTCATTGCCCCCTGAGAGTCATGCATACCATCCCAGCTCCAGGATCACAATGGTCTATGTCATCATTAAGCAATTTGTAACTTGCTGCTCACAGACCCCATTTAAGTGCTTGCCCTCCTGAAAGAGCCAGAGATGCTCATGCAACCAGAATGAACTAGGAAGCCCTCTCCTAAAGAAGCTTCACAGCCTTAGCTGCCAATGTTGAAGAAGGAAGACCTCTCTTAAAGGAGCCACAGTACCCCTGCTTGCTGCCAGCAAACAGGATGCATCTGAAAAAAAAATATATGCGGCTACCAAGAAGTTGCATTAAACTGTTTTGTGAGTGTATGTGTGTGTGTGGGGGGGGGTGTCTAGAATTTCTCTTTAAGCTCTCTCAGGTTCTATATGGACATAGTTGCCTCATATTGGTGCCATTTTGTAGATGGAAACTGCTCATTTGTTCCTGGTCACCCAGACCCAAAATAATCACACAGAAACTATATTAATTACAACACTGCTTGGCCAATGGCTTATATATACTTCTAGCTAACTCTTACATCTTAAATTAACCCCTTCCTATTGTTTTGTATTTTACCATGAGGCTTGTGGCTTACTAGTAAGGTTCCAGAGTGCCTTCTTTCTCCTTCAGCAGCTCCATAATGGCTCTCTGACTCTGCCTTCTTTTCTCTTTTGTCTCTGCTTGGAATTCGCACCTTACTTTATTCTGCTCTGCCGTAGGCAGTGACTGATGACTTTTTGATATGAGAGATTTTTATTCCTTTTTGTTAATCACTTATGTTTTCAATACAGTTCTTTTTCTTTCTTAAGAGTTACCATGAAACTTACTTACATAAACTATCTTGCAGAGATAGCATTATATCACAAGCCGATAGAAACTTAGCTTCAATTACATATATAATTTAAAACGTGTTTGTGGCCTAAAACATTATCTATAATTTTATTTCTTCTTTCTTACATTTTAGGTTATTGATGTTCCAATTAATGCTGGTAGCCTTGCACATCTGTTAACTAATTTTTTAGGTTTATGCATTTTAATTGCTTCTGGGGTGTTTTGCTTTTATGATATAGTTTAAAATGATCTACATATCATCATTGATTTAGGTCTTAGAAAATTCTGTCTCTGAGTATATCTAGTTCTTCATATCTGCATTTGATATTTATAGATTCTACCAATAAGAGATAGAACATATTTCAAAAAACTATGTTAACATCAAGGAAAACTTTTTCATCATTATTATCTAAATAACAATATACAACTATTTGTATAACATTCACATTATGCTAGACAGTATATGAAATCTAGAGATGATTTAAATTATATCTAAAAATTTGCATAGGTTAGATACAAAGTATATGTCATTTTTAAATGATGGACTCACAAATATCTTTAGATTTTTTTCTCCATAAACATCAAGAGACAGCTAAATGCGTTTATCTTTACCAGTGAATTTTAAATATTTATGTTTTAAAACTTAATGTCCATTTGTTTCACCTTGAATAACTCCTTTTAGCAATCTTACAGTGGGGGTATACCCTGAACTCCCTCAAAATTTTGTTGTCTGAGGGCAACTTTATTTCCTTTTCATTTAGAAAGAGACTGTGTTAAGTATAGTGCCCTCATTTAGTAACTTTTTCTGTGAATATTTTGGTCATACCATCCTTATCTATCTTAGTTAGGGTTCCTCTTGCTGTAATGAAACACTATGACAAAAAGAAGGTTGGAGAGCAAAGGAATTTTTTGGCTAATACTTCCACATCACTTCATCATCAAAGGAAGGAAAGAGAGAAAATCCAACAGGGCAGGAACCTGGGGCAGGAATCTGGAGGAAGGAACCTGGGAGCAGGAGCTGATGCAGAGGTCATACACGGGTGCTGCTTACTTGCTTGTACCTCACAGCCTGTACAGTCTGCTTTTTTTATAGAACCCAGGACCACCAGCCTTGGGGTGGCACCACCCACAACAGAGTGGGCTCTTCCACATTCATCATTAGTTAAGAAAATGTTAGGCTGGGTGATGGTGGTGCACACCTCTAGTCCCAAGCAGGCTGGAGGCAGAGGCAGGTGGATCCCTGAGTTTGAGGCCAGGACAGCCAGGGCAACACAAAGAAAGCCTATCACAAAAAGAAACAACATAAAGGGAGGAGGGCATTTCCTTAATTGAAGTTCCCTCCTCTCAGATGACTGAGGTTGTGTCAAGTTGATATAGGACCAGACAACTTATTGTCTCTCCTGGACTCTGATTGAGCAAGAGATGTCCAGACAAAAAATAAAGCTTTCTTCTTGGATGTAACAGTGCAGGTGTTTCTAGAAGAGTTGAGCATTTGGATTAGATTCTGAATAAAGAAAGTCATCTTCAGCATGTTGACAGGCATCCTGGTATATGCAAGTCCGGGAAACTGAAACAAAGATGGAAGACAAGGTTTTTTTCCCCTCAGCTGAATTATCCATTCTTCTCCTGGTACTCATACTGAGACCCCCAGTTTTTAGGCCTAAATGACAACAAGCGTCTCGAAACTGGGTGGCATTGGTGAAAGGCCTCATGCATCTCGCTGCAAGGTTTCCAGACTGTGGACACTTGTTTACATCCTGAGTCTCCTGAGCCTGTCCTCTCCCTCCCAGAGGGGGTGTTTCAGTTGGAGGAAAATGCTGCAGTGGAGTCTACAGGCTTTCTTCGCCAGGCTGCACCACTCCCAACAACTGGTAATCAGTGAGAGAGGTGGGCACAAGTAGAAGGAAAGCCAGTTAAGGTTTCTTGTCTTTCTTTTTTAATTAAAAAAGAAAATCTTGACCTTCTTTTGAGAAAGTAGGAAGAAATGACTGAGATTAGAGCAAGCAGAAACCAATAATCAGAAATCAAGAATGTCTGTAAGGCCTGAGAGGGAGGAAGTATTGGCGTGGTTATTGTGTTTTCTGCTCTGACTAACAATTCGCTTTTTACATTCTGGAGCCTGCCAACCCACAGAAGCACCTGATTAAATGAGCAATGAACAAAATGAGATAATGATACAGCATTCAAATGAGTCACTAAGAATTCAGTCAGATCATGGTCTCAACTTTAGGAAGATAATTTGCAACAACCTGGATTTATGAGGGGCAGGGAGGAGCAGGAAGTATATAGTAATCAGTATTTGATATGATTATGTTAGCTAAGACAAGAAAATTCCTCTGAGGGTGTCAAGAATTTCATACTACCTGGTATGGTGTCAGCCCGCTGTGTCCATTCTAATCAGGGATCACTGAAGAGCCATAAAATCATGGAGCAGAAACAACCTTCTCAGGCATCAGACACGCTAGCCCGACTCCTCTATTTTTGTAAATGCTTGAACTAAAACCTAAAGGCATTAAGAATGTGTTTATTTCAATTTTTTTGTATGCTTTTATCCCAAATACAAATATTGTATGCTATTTAGTCCAAAATCATCAAATACTATTGTCTGATATTACATATGTGTGTGTGTGTGTGTGTGTATACACACATATATATATATAGAGAGAGAGACACATTCTCTCTGTGTGTGTATTTGTGTGTGTGTGTGTGTACACAAGAGTCAGTGTGTTAAATACACACAGTCTTTCTTCCTGACTCTGAGAGAGATTTTAATGTAGTAACCATGTTAGTCTTCACTTTTTTGGAAGGATTACTAGGAAAAAGGGAGTTTCCCTGTTAAAATATGGATCTGTGAAGTAAAGTCATAAACTAAAACCTCCAGGGAAATTAAGTTAACGTCTTCAGAGAACTTCCAAGAAATAGTCAATACCTCTTTAAAATACATATTGTGGGGGTCTCTTCCTCTCAGGCTGGAACAACAGGCCTTCAATTACTAGACAAAGACCCACTTCTTTTCACTTTTATTTTCCTTTTGAAAACACATCCTGAGGAGAAGTGTTAGCCCTAGCCAGATTGGAGAATCTGAGAAGTTCTGGCTAAGGTTTGTAGGACTCACAGATTTTGTGCTGACTTTCAATGAGATTTTGGGAGTTGGTTAAAAGAGAAAAGATACTATAGAGTCAAGTTTTGTCTGTCTGTCCTGGTAGTGTTCTTTCTCCAGAATCTAGGGAATTCTTGCCATTTGGACAGTCACAGATGGTGTATATATCTGCTGGAGACACTTTACAAAGAACTGTCAGCACTCCGGAAAAAAAGTTATTTCATGGCCAGGAGGCCTACAAAGTCATGCTTGAAAGGAAATTGCACATGAGAAAAAGTATCACCGGAGACAGTTACCAAAGACATGCATGGATATGTGGACTGGGAGGTGATTTTAAGAGTAGGTGCTTGGACAGTTCTAGGAATGCCATGGCACAGAAAGAGCTGAGATTTACCTTTGAATCCCATAGAGCTGATCTTTTACCTCTTCGGTCATTGTTGGTAATCTAGAGAAACAGTTAATGGGAGTGTTCACAGCAACTGGTATACCTTGTATGTCAGATGCTGCCTTAGACACAATGAGAAGCTGCAATCACTCTTGTATTCAAGCAACTTATATAACTGGGTAAGAAAAAATACAAACCAAAACAACAAATGGATTCTACAAAACCATAGACCATCTTTCAAAGTTGGGGAAACTGAAGACGGTGTCTCAGGAAGAGCTGTGGGAGCTAGGCTGGACTGACTTGATTCCATCTATGTGCCCATTGCTCCTCACTATGTAAGCACCATCTTTTTATTCAGTCAGAAAAGCCAGATCCAACCTACACAAGTCAAAGCTGCTCCTATCACATCATCCAACTGTGAGCATGTGATTAATTTCTGACCAATGAGAGACGGGTACAAGTTTTCACGATAAGCAAAGGGCAATTAATAGGGACACAATGAGAGGCTTCAATTTCATTCTTGCCTGTTCCCGTTCTACTTTGATCTGGAGTTGCTGTGTGATGGTTGGGCTGGAACTGAGCTTCAGAAAAAGACAGTAAGGATAGACATTGCTCTACGGAATAATGGAGCACCCTGGTATGAACAGACCAAATTTCTGGCTTTCTTAATTGGATCCTGAAATATCTTACCAAAAAAAAAAAACCCTATAAAATTTAACAAAATTGCCTCTAATATCATTGTTTGAAGACAAAAGGAAATTTACCACTGGCAAAAAATTAATTTAGAGAGAGTTGTTATAAAGAATTTTTCGTTATTTATTCAGGTAAAAACCATTCCTCCAAGCTCTTTTAGTAAGTACATCTGTGTTATCTTTTTGGAGCTGGCTAGAGAAATGATCACCTTCTTGGGAGAGGAAATTAGTTCAATTTAGGCCAGAGGGCAAAACATGTGAACCATTGCCATTAGGCAATAAACATTGAGGAGGGAGAAAAACAAAACTGCCCATACACCGTGGCTCTCCAAACCCCACCCATACACCCATACACCGTGGCTCTCCAAACCCCACCCATACACCGTGGCTCTCCAAACCCCACCCATACACCGAAACCCCACCCATACACTGTGGCTCTCCAAACCCCACGCTGCAATTCCATTTTAGGGAAGCAGTGGATCAACCAGAGAGAAACCAAGAAGACTCTGAACAGGGGACCATAGAAGGGCCAGGCAACCACTTCACAGATCTCTGCCCAAATAGAAAAGAGAGCTGACTGAGTATCCAGTGACTAGAAATGAGAACTAGCTAACTTTGCATGCGCTCCCTGAACTCTTCAGAGATCATCAGCAGAACACTAAGCTGTGCACACACTGGGGTGACCCCTGGACAGTCAAACTTGAAACAATAAAGATAAAATGAAAAGCAGAAACATCAACATCAAATACCAAGGCAGAGTCACTTGAAATCCTAGTATGAAACTTAAAAAAAAATGCTCAGGAAAATATGCCCAGATCCTTGAGTTGCTGGAATGCATGACATAAATAAGTTCATATTTCAATACTAAGAATAAATGAAACTTCTGAAGTAACAAAGTTTGGCTCCTTGTTGGGGGAGAAAAAAAGGCAATAAAAAATAGCTGAGTAGACCCAGATCGTGGAGTTAGTGAACAAAGAATCTCAACAGTTCTCTCTCTCTCCCTCTCTCTCTCTCTCTCTCTCTCTCTCTCTCTCTCTCTCTCTCTCTCTCTCTCTCTCTCACACACACACACACACACACACACATTGAAAATGTGATGTTGACAGTGACTTTCTCAGTATTTAGGGGACAGGAAACAGGACACCGCTCCACACTGTCGTCTTCAGCAACCCTGGCAAACCTCTAGACTTTTAGGGACCTTGGCTTGAGCTAAACTGGCAGTCATGATTTAACTACAGAAAATAAGTTCAAATATACAGTTTATAAAGCAGACTTGGTGTATAAGTATCGGTTTCTCAAGGGTAAGCACGAATTCAATGGGAAGTTCCAGTTCAGTGTTGTGTAGATTTGTTCACATGTTTGCAGTAGTCTCTTGTATGACATGGGTAGGGTTAGAAGTTGCTGCCTTTCTTAAAGAAGGGAAGAAACTTGAATGAGGTTCCTGAGGAATGTCTGTCAGGATTACTCTTGATAAGGTAACCCCCTCACACAGAGAGATAAGGGAGGCAAGATGTCGTCACTGTAAATCAGGAGTTTTCTCTTAGATTCTCAGGAGCTATCTGAGGAAGGAATGAGACCCTACCCAATGTGATATACATTCAGGCCGTAAGCCTAGTGCATTGTTACTTTAATATATAATGGCCCTAAACCTGGTTCTTTGTTACTTTAATATATAATGTATAAATGTGAGAGGACTATAATTTCTATGTTAGCAGCCTTCACAGCTAATGTTGTTCACTGTGCTGGGATTTTTGATTTTGATTGGCCCAAGCTTTAATCAGACTCCATGATCAAGGCCTCTTTTTTCTTCCCATGTCCCCACAATTTCCCTGCCTTTTCTTCCTGCCTCAGCTTGATGAATAGAGAATCTCAATACAGAAGAACAATGCATACAAAAGACACTTGGTGCTCATTGTACTGTGAAATGGTGCAACTGTGCTGGGGAGCAATCTTGCAGTTCTCAAAAAATGGAACATGAGAGTTATCACCCAGGAATTCCACTCCTACACATGCACTTAAGAGCGAAATCTTTGTCCATATAAAAACTTGTATGAAAATATTCTTAGAACATCATTTTCAATATATAAACTAAAATGGAAATAATCCAGATGTCCATTAACAGAGGGATGGATGAAGAACATATAATACGTTCTTATGATATCATTCAGTAATAAAGAAATAAAATATTTGAAATATACTATATCATTGATGAACTTTGGAAATATTATGGTTTGTGAAAGAAGTTGCTCACACTATTATGATATTTGATTCCACCTATATACCATAATAACACACAAAATTATAGAGAAAAAGATGTAGATTAGTGGCTATATGATCCCAGGGGTAGGGAAGAGTCTTAGGGAGTGACTGCTAAACCTAATGGAATTTCTCCAGTGCTAATGAAAATGACATAAATTGGCTATTGTGGTGGTTGTGGAGTGCTATGAAATCACTAAGAGAAATACTGAATTGTGTGTTTAAAAGAGTGAAGTAGTTGATATTGAATTCTGTCAATATATTTCTTTTTTAAATAATGTCTCAAATGGCAGTTCTGATAATATCAGTACAATAACAAATGCAACCTTGACTGGTCCATCTCCACCTAGAAAAGATTATTAAGATATTAAAAAAAAAGCACCATAACATTGTGAAAATAAAAATATTTACAATACAGGGGAAAGTTAATTTTATGTTTAGGGGGAAAAATTTAAAACTTTAATCACTTATCATAGAAAGATCCAAAGCTCTTCTGCCCCCCTGAATTTAGAAGAAAATAGATATATCAGACCAAAGATAAATAGAAAATAGCAAATAATAATAAACAGGGTGGAAGTCCATGAAAAAAAAGAGAAAACAGTCTAAAAATTGTTATTTGATCAACTGATCAAATTTTAGTTACTCCCATAAGAAGGAAGGAAGGAAGGAAGGAAGGAAGGAAGGAAGGAAGGAAGGAAGGAAGGAAGGAAGGAAGAAAGGAAAGAAAAGAAACTAATTACCCAAGTCAGGAATGAGGAAACAACAGCAGAACTCAAACTGAAGAATAATACGACTCCCTTCATGCCAACACATATGAAAGCATGCCAATGCCAACACACAGTTGGCATTACCTCATTTTTTGCCTTTGGATTTTTATTTTAATTCCCAAATTAAACACGCCTTGTAGCTTTAGTCATCAAAGGATTATAATTTGAAAAATCTAAGTAGCTTTATAATTTAAAACAATGGTTTCTCTACACAGAATCTCTGCCTCTAGGATTCCGTGTGATCTGAGAGTAAACTTTAAGGCATCAGAGTCATTTAAAAGTAATGAATGCCAGGCTGGGGCATCCTCAGTCAATAAAGTGCTTGCCTGTCATACAAAATGCCTTGAATTCAACGCTAGTGCAGGTTTGTAACATTCTCCTTGACAAATTCCCTGACTACAATGACGCTACTGAGGAAGATAGCAGTGTGGGGAGTGGGGTCCAGAAGGCTTTAAACAATGACCGTAAAATTAGCATCAGTGCAAATGACCCCAAAGTCTGTACCATAAAAGCCCCCATCCTTTACAGCATGGCCCTTTGAGACTCTAGACATTTTCCCCCGTTCTGCCCTGCTCCCTCTGTTGGAAGTTTATTCTTTCTCAATTAATTCTCTCACTTTTCTTGTTACTACCTACATGTCTCCTGAAATCCTACCAGAAGTGCCCATCAAATCCAAATATTGCTACCTCACATATGAGTGTCCTCACTCCCTAGGAAGGGGTCTAGCAGACAAATGAGTGTTCCTCTGAGGCCCGCTCTGAACCTGGTTACAAGATCTCAGTGCTCAAAAGAAACACAAAAATAACTGGATGATCCACATATTTTCAAAATTAAAGTCTAAACAATGATTTTCAAAACTAGTGTGGACCAATCAAGAATGTCAACAACAAGCAGGTCCAAGGGAAAGCATTTATAAGCTTTTAAAACATTGAAATTTTTGTCTAATTTTCTCATTAAGTTAAGTAAATATCTTCATCTATTATTATTTCATAGGTAAACATTTTAAGAGAACATTCATAATAATCACAAGTGGAATGAACTTGACATTAGGGAAATTTTATTTAGTTTTATTTTAAATTCAATACAGATCAACAATAATTTCTTCATAGAGCAACAGTTTACACAAAAAAACTATCTAAAAAAGATACAGATGTGTGTGTGGAGAAATAGCGCAGCTCTTAGAGCACTTGCTGTTCTTACAGAGGACCGGGGTTCAGTTCCCAGCACCTACACGGTACCTCACAACTCCTGCAACTTCAGGCCTGGGAGACCCCATGATCTCATCTGTAACTTCCATTCTAAAGGACTTGACATCCTCTTCTGACTTCCAGATACTCCATACACATGGTGCACAAAAACATATGCAGCCAAAATATCCACATATATCAAATAATACAATTATTTTAAAAATATGGAAATTGGCCGGGCAGTGGTGGTGCACGCCTTTAATCCCAGCACTCGGGAGGCAGAGGCAGGCGGATCTCTGGGAGTTCAAAGCCAGCCTGGTCTACAAGAGCTAGTTCCGGGACAGGCAACAAAGCTACAGAGAAATCCTGTCTCGAAAAGCCAAAAAAAAAAAAAAATGGATATTGTGGCCTAGGTTTTGTTAAAGAGTTGCATCTCTCCAAATGTGATATTTAAGATTATTTTTGTGAGGAACATGAGATCATCTTAAGTGGAATGTGAGAAATTTTCATACTTTGCCCGAGCCAGACAGTAAATAACATTAAATAGTAATAAAAGATGTTATCTTGCCTTTTCCATTTTCCTCTGATTAAATACTCCACTTGTTACTAGTGTTTATCAGTGATCTGAAACCAAGGCCATCTCATATTTAGTAAACGGGTAGTGGATACCAACACCAGGGTCTCCCGAAAGTGCAAGCTTCAACGCACAACTTAATAGCATTGCCTTGTTTCCATCAAAGCTATGTCATAGTTGCTTATGTAGTGCACACATGTAACCCCAGCATTCAGGAGTCCAAGAGGAAAGAGGACGATGAATTAGAAGCCAAATTGGGCTATATGGTGAGACTTAGCCCTCATCCCCTAAATAGCTGTGGTTGTCTTTTTATAGTGAAATTTTATCCACTTAAAATAGTGATATAAAAATCCTAAATATATTTTTTTTAAAAAATTCTATCTATGCAACAAGCTATGTTAACTAGATTCATACTAATATAAAAAATAGCTCTCACCTCAAAAGGAATAAGAGAGAAAGAGTTCGTTCTGGAGCTACATATAAGTGACCATAGCCAAAGACAGAGATTCAGGTTACCTTAATATTATATTCCAATGTGGTAACAGCTTTATGATGTTTTTATAGAAACAGAACAAAGGACATAAATCAAAGCATTTTCAAAAACATTGGTAGAAACATCAACTGGCAGGTTACAGCAAAGCCCAGAAATCTGTCACAGGCCTTAGGATGCTCTCTGGATAAATTCTTAGCTTGAGGGCTAGTAGAAGTTAGACTGCTGTTTGTTCATTCCAAAAGGATTTACCTAACAGACGCAGGATGCTGGATCACACAGAGGTAGACAATAAATGGCTATTTAGAGAGCCAAGTTTAGCCCAAGACAATTTGGGCTTCAAACCTGTAATATTCCAGATCTCCATAGTCAATCAACCTCATTAAATTTTCCACACAAGTGGCTTTTTCTAGCAATTGCCATTCACAGTATGAGGGAAGGAGCATGAAGCACTTACTGACCAAGGGTTTACCCTGAAATCGAGGTCATCAGTGAAAATTAAACCTGATCAGCCAGAGCATCTTACCTTGCATTTGATATTACAGTAGAGTTGATTTTTCTGACTTCTTTTGCCTTTGATGTGGATGACCTTTCCCTAAATCCCACCTAGTTTTCAGTCTGATATCCCTATGGCCTGGCCCCTGTGTCCATTCTATCCTTCTTTGTTTCTTTTGAGCCACCCCAGTCTTGCTGCTACTGAGCTTAGGTTGACCTGAAGTATTCTATCTGGAAGTTGGATAATATTCCCTTATGAGATTTTAATCCCACTTTTTCTAGTATATCTAGTTGATAATCCTCCCTGCCAGGATTCATTGTCAAATTTAGACCCCACTACCCACAATCAGGCATCAACTTCAAATCCAAAGTGACTTTTCATTTTCTTTTGTGCCCATTTCTATATTCTTAATGAGTAGAGACAACCCAGCTAAACTCAGCATAGTCATTAGCTACATCATTCCACAAACTAGAATTCCTCAAAATGGTATTTCTTATTACAACACTTATTTTGTTGTTGATAATGAGGTGGCTTGAATGAAGATTTTCCCATAGGCTCAGATATTTGAGTACTTGCCCCCCCCACCCCCCAGTTCATGGCACTATTTGGAGAGGTAGCATTGCTGTGATGAAATTTTGATTTTCATTAAATTCCAGTAGCTGCCCCTTAAGCAACTGCTGTCCTAATTGGCAGTTTCAACTCCACAGCTACCAGCAGTGGTCATGCTGCACGAGCCATAGCAAGACAGGAATTCCATTCCCTCAGACACTGGCTCTTTCACAGCTGCTAAAGGGAACTTTATCTTGGTATCTATCCCTCTGTAGAACTCAGGATTTAAACGTTGAAGTGAAATTCTGCTCACTCAGAGAGACTGAACAGCAAGTAGCCAACCTTCTCTCCTAGCTTTTGTCTCCTTAAAAAACAGGATGTTCTTCTGGTGGGCTGTGCTGGCATATCTTTAATCCCAGCACTCGGGAGGTAGAGGCAAGTGGATCTCTGTGAGTTTGAGGCCAGCCTGGTTTACAAGACTAGTTCCAGGACAGGCTCCAAAGCTATACAGAGAAACCCTGTCTTGAAAAACCAAAAACCACACCAAACCAGACCAAACAAACAAAACACCCAGGATGTTCTTCTGCTCAGTCCCCATTTAAGAACCCTAGCTACACATGGTTCCACCCTACCACTTCCTGTCAGCTAGTTGCTGGCTCAGTCTCCTGACCCCGGGTTAATTTTATTTAATCAAACAAATGTAACATGTCTTTGCATCATTAAACAAATATTCCACAGCATAAATGAATGTAACACATCTTAAATTAATATTCCACAACAGTGGAGGAAGCTCTATCACTGAGAATAAGTTTTAAGTGTTCATAGCCTTGCCCATTTCCGGGTCCCTCTCCACCTCATGCTTGTGGTTGAGGATGTGATTCTCAGCCTGCTACCACTGCTACCATCTGAAACTATGAGTCAAATAAATTCTTTCTTCCTTAAACAGGGTTGATCCAGATATTTTATCTATCTATCTATCTATCTATCTATCTATCTATCTATCTATCTATCATCTATCTATCTATCATCTATCTATCTATCTATCATCTATCTAAGTTAGGGTTTGACTTAAATAAATCAGACTAGTCTCCCCTTCCTGTAATCCTCCCACCTCTACACCACAGTACTCAAACTCCAGTTACTGCAATATAAGTTTTTCTTTGGGCATAGCATAAACATCTGTTACCATCTCAGAGCAGAGATAACCTTGGCTCTGTAGTCATATCCATGAATTAGCAGAATGATACGGAGCTAGCAAGGTCAATAGTAATTGTAATAGAACAGTTGACATGCCATAGTATAGGAATGGCAGGGGTTAGCAGGATCCTCACTTATTCTAGCCTTTACTCCTTCCTGTACCCCAACAACTGCAAATAATCTTCTAAGATATTAGAGTATATGAACAAGTAAAAAGGTAGCGGAAACTAGGACTTCCAATGCAGCCTCCACAAGGTTGTCATCCATGACGGGTGGAGACATTGTGGTGATGCTGATAAGAATAGAATAATTGGTAGAACAATATTAGGGACAGGACCTTAAAAATGAGATGTTATGGTCCATGTCCTTGACCAGAATCTGTCAATGACCTTAGTTCTGTCCTGGCAGGAGGTCAGAAATGGCAGAAGGGGGCTTTGGTGCCTGATTTGGTTTCTTGTTACCATTCTCCTTTTACACAGCTTAAATGAATAAATGAATACCACTTTCTATAAGCTACACATTAAGATACAAGAGGCACCTAGACATCCTATAGGTGGGTCACCTGGTCTGATAGGTCTGTGGTCTGATGCCCTCTCCATCCTTCAACCAAAAGACATCTTATTAACCCCCAGATAGGGACCCTTGGTGATACCCCACATCTGCTGCACATGAGCTCTATTTGCCCTTGGTTTTCCACCTACTGATGGTGGAAAATCATAAGCTCCTACTGATGAATTAAATTATTTTCTAAAAATTCACTTTCACCTTGGTCCATGGTATTTACTTTTCAAATTAGTGAAACAAAAACCTAGAGCCACTGACTCAGTGGAAGTTTTATATGATCATGAGTTTCTGGCACCCTAATTCCTGAATTAAGTCTACCAGATTTAACCTGTTGTTCTCTGGAGTCCTGCTTTTCTCCTATTTCAGTATAGCTACCATGGGGTAACATGCTGCTGTGAGTAAGCCCTAACCCATGCTCCTGTAAGCCCATCCAAGCCCAATAAACTCATTGTTTCATCATATTGGATTTTGAATACTTAACTTTGGTCTGACAGTAGCATGTGTCACCATGCCTATAAAATAGTAGGTTTTGAATCTATTAAACAAATTATTGTTATAACCACTAGAACCAAACCAAGCAAACAAATCACAAACTTCCTTTTAGGGGAGGCTGCAGGATTCACCTTTCTTCTGCTCCATCAAGTAAATCAAAGCATCAAGCTTTCAAATATATTGACTTTGAACAATCAATTACTTTTCTTCCTTAACAATGCTTTTCTTTGGCCAAAATCTGCTATTTTTACCAAGTTTTAAATAAATTTTATCCAAGCACCAACTTGAAAGGATCTTTGACATTATCTAGTTAAGCGCTCATAAAATCTTAAGCTCCTTCTTCCAAAAGCTACATGGTGATGGCTTTTACTTAAGAGCATTCATGGTTTGAGATCCTTGCAACAATTGTAGTTTCTCTTCTAAGGTTGAAATTGCAGTGGAAAGCCTGAAATCTGGGTCTGAGACCTGTTTAGTCTGAGAGATGAATCACCTGGATTGCTGAGATGTGTTATCTGTGACAATGTAGCCATTTTTCTTATAGAACCAACTTACCCACATAGAGGACAATAAATGATTTGACATTTTTATCAACCTAAGCCAAGAGAGTCTTCTGGACCTAATACTAACAATTATGGCAGTAAAAAAGCACTTGTCTTGAATTTTTTTTAAAGTACATGAACCAAGAAACATTTAAGTTATCAAAATTTTCAATGTTTTTAGCCACATCTCATGGCTTCTATTCAAGAGAAAGTGGTAAGGAATTAACATTTAATACTTGCCAGTATTTACCCCAGGATTTTCATCTATGTTATCTTATTTAACCATAACAGTTTAGAAACTCATCCTACATTATTTGCTCAAGGGTACATAGTTAATAAGCAATGATCTATGATTCCAGAATTTAACTGCAATAAGAGATGCATGACATTATAGATCTGTCAACCCCCCGAGAAGTGTACAGCATAGAAAGTGAACCCTAACGTTTAGTTAATAATAACGTGTCAATATTCACTCACCAATTGTAATAAATGAGCCATAATAGTGTATCAATATTCGCTCACAAATTGTAATAAGTGAGCTACACTAATTCAAGAAGCTGATAGTAGGGGAAACTGTGGGAAGTGAGAGGTGTACAGAAATTTAATTGTTCAATCTTTCTTGTATACATAAAAGTACTATAAAATGATCTACTTTTTAAGAATTAAGATTTCCAAACCCGCAGATTTAACTGTCCAATTGTTTGTCTCACATTCTCCCCTAAATGATTCTAGTCAGCTTTTCAAAGTTCCACCTCTATGGCCTTTATGCTTGTCAAGGTCATCTGAGAGCAGGGCTGTCTTGGATCCAACCCTCCACTTTCATCTGGCCTGAATTACCAACAGCATTAGATACATTGATTCTAATGTCTTTGTGGCAGCACTTGTCCTGATTCTAGGCTGTCACAGATACCATGTTATAGTTTTTCTCCTTCTTGTATGGTCCTTTCTATAAGCTTTTGCTCTTTTCAACTTTTGCTTTTGTTTTGTTTTGTTTTTTTTTTTGTGTGTGTGTGTGTGTATTTGTTTTTTCACTCAGAATTCTTACTATAGAAGGACCCCAGAGGCTAGATCTTTGAGCTTCTTTTCTTCATCTACTTCTTATTCTTAGTGATTTTATATAATCTGATGACTTTGAGCTTGAATAATATGCTTGTTTTTCTCAATGCTGTGTCTTCATACTACGTCTATTCCAAAACTCTAGACCTAAATCGTGATTTAACATCTTATGTTAGTCCAAGTTTTACAAAATGACAGAACCAATAGGGATAAAGAGCCGACTCACACATCTTGGAGACTGAAAAGCTCAAATCTATAGTGTGGGCCAGCAGGTTTGAGCAAGAAAGCCAACACAGTATGATTCTTGTCCAATGACTGACCCAGGAGAGCAAAACAGGCAACACCAGCCAAAGTGATAATGTTACAGAATTTCTTTTTTTCTAGAAAGTGTTTTGTTTGCTTCTTTGTTTTGTTCTTGTTTTTAAGACAGGGTCTTTCTACATAGCCCTAGATATTCTGGAACTCACTATGTAGACCAGGCTGGCCTCAGATTCACGGAGATTCACCTACCTCTGTCTTCCAAGTGCTAGAATTAAAGGAATGTGCCATGATGGCAAGAGAATAAAGTCTTTTTATTTGGGCCTGCAACTGACTGGATGAGCTATTATGATGTACAATATCAATTTACCCAAAAGTCTCCAATTTTAATGTAAATATCCAAAACCACCCTTTCAGGTTAACATGCCTTAACCATAATGAATCTAAATCTTAGTAAAAAACCCAACTGGTTCTTATTGGCTCTACCTTCTCATTGTGTTTGCTTCCCAAAGGCCCATCGCCAACACTTTCACCCTGATGATAAGGTATCAACATATGAATACTGGAGGAATATAACCATTTAGTCTATCACAAAGTCTTTTATAATTTAATTTTAAATCGTAGATGCTTATTAAATAGCTCGGAAGATTTCTGAAAGCTTAAGAATTGGATCTCCATTGCCAGTCAACCACTCCAACACATTACAGACTCCAATAGTTACTTTTTTTTCCCTGTATATCTGATATCTTGATTGTCTTTATATAGTTCCTGTGATCTTCATCTAACACAAGTAGAAACATGTATAAAAATTCTTAATATCTTTTTTAGGAAGGGAACTGTAATTCCAGGTCATTTTCCCTTTTCTTTTATTATTATTTTGTTGTTTTTACTGTCATGTAAACGTTGCCTTTATTTCCAATCAGGGGCCTCATCTAAAAGTCTTAACTATCCAGCTTTGAAATCTATCACACTAGCAAAACTCTCTCTCTCTCTCTCTCTCTCTCTCTCTCTCTCTCTCTCTCTCTCTCTCTCTCTCTCTCTCTCTCTCTCCCTGACTCTGCTTAGCTTCTAAGATCAATTTAAATAGGGTGTGGTCAAAGTGGTATGGTCTTAGATAACACTATCACAGCTCTAATGGCCAGTGTCTTGTTGCTTGTGAGATCTACATGATATGAGAAATATATGTATAAACCTTTGGATTAATTATCTGTGGTTAATTGATCACTATATTTAATACCTCAAGGTAAAACTCTGCATATCCAAGGCCTCTGTGAGCAGATGGAGACCCTTCTTTCTTTAGCATTTAGATAATTCCACCCATATTCAAGCTGATACCTTACTCATCAGAGGAAAACTCTGAACCTCTGTCCCTTCCCTGAGCCAATATTAAAGTCTCTATTTCCTGTTCCCGTAGGTGACTCACAGCAGTAGAACAACCACAACCTTTGAGGCCGTTGCTTCCTCTGTCTGCCTTTAACAATCACTTTGAAGGCAGGGAGTGTGAGTAATTGCCTTTACATCCGCACCATCCCATAGCACAACAGGAAGAATGCAGTAGGCGTCCACAGTCATCCATTTCCTCCATCACCTGGCACTCCCAAGATGTTCCTTGGCATCTGCTGACTCCCAGACAGTGGCTCGAGGGTTGGAATTAGAACAGTAAGAAAGGGTTCTGGAGTTCTCAGCCAGCACCAGAAAGGAAGTACGCAGAACTTATAGTTCACTGGATGACGATAGGTGCTGAGAACAACTGACATGAGTGTTGGCTGGGGTTGGTGGTAATGGCTTTTAAATGCGATTGTTCAGAAGATTCCATTGGTAAATTGGCTTCTTCGTGAGGATGAGAAGGAGGCTGATATGAACAGCATGATGTAACTAGATTCTTGCTGCTTCATAGGGCAAATAAAATGCCATCTTTTGTGGCTGATGTTTCAGACCTGACTTATTGGATTCTCATGGGTCTGGGACACTCACCCCCAAAGTGGCCACTACCCACATGGAAAGTCTTTCGTCTCATCCCCCTACCTCACCAGTCAATTCCAGCCCCTCAGCACTCCTTCCCGAGTCATCCTGCTCTGCTCTTCTTGGTCAGATTTGTGAATGCTGACTCATGCAATCGTGATCAAGCGTGATGTACCTCCCCTGTGGCCAGCACCGTGCCAGGTGAGAGGAGCACATGGGGAACCCATGAAACCCATGTGGGCTTTCTCCCTAAATCCAGAAGACAGACGTACATAAGATGTACAAACACCATCATGAATGCCTTGCTGCCTATGAAATGTTCCATTTTGATAACAAAGAAAATGTCAAAGATCAACAAATTGAACATACATGGAACACAGGTACACAGGCCTGTGGGTATCAGGGCACATGGAGACTTGAAAAGAGTTCAATCATTATCAGTGCCTATATCTTCTGATTATTTCCCAAATCCCCATCTCAGAAAGGACACATCTTTCTGGCAGACAGGTAGGCGCTGGCTATGCATTATTCATGTAGTCAGAACATCCATATTTTTATTTCAGCAAAATACTCACCTCTCTTTCAGATCACACTGGAACAATCAGACCGTGGCTGGAAAACAAGGGGTCTTCCAGACTGAGCCATTTAACTTTCCATAAAGGAGAAGCTTATTTTTTTTTCTGATTTTTCAAAAGAACATGCAGATTTGTTCAAGTTGGATTTTTATTTGTCCGTGTGCTTCGGATTTAAAGGGGGCAGTGTTTTGCAAGCAGAGCTGTGTGAGTCAGAGGGAACATTTCCTGATTTGCATGTAAAGAGGAAAAGAGATGAGCAGTTGAAAGCTCGCATGGTGCCAGGCATTGTTGCAGGCTCTCTCTAATGCATTATCTTATCTAACATATGTTGTCTCACACTATAGACAGAAGAAAATATAGGAGGAGGGTGTGATTACTCACCTCTGCTTAAATCAAAGGAAATGCAGGACCAAGAGTTGGCCTCAGTCTCCTAGTTCCACCCAGCTTGTCAGCAGTACCCATGGGGTTTCTATACAGGAGTGTCGGAATCATGGCTCTCTCTCTCTCCATGCTTCTGTTTTCTCTTTTCATCTTAGTGATGGAAAATGCTGCAGACATCAAGCATGCACAGCACAATCCTCTGAAGTATATAAACATAGTGGATCTGTTCATCCAGTGCTTCTCAATCGTCCTAATGCTGTGACCCTTTCATACAGTCCCTCTTGTTATGGTGACCCCCAACCATAACATTATTTTAATTGTGACTTCATAACTCTAATTTTGTTACTGTTATAATCATAATTGAAATATCTGATATGCAAACTATCTGATATGGAACCCATGTTAAAGGGTCATTTGACCCCCAAAGAGGTTGTGATACATAGGTTGAGAAATATTGTGTTAATCGAATTCATTAACAAAGGCATAATTTCATTGCTACCAGCATTTATATGAAAACACTTAATAGCCCCTCTCTTTACATCTTCTAAGAATACAGTACATTATTGACCATTGTCACCTTGCTCTGCAATAGATCAGTGGCAAGGGAGATATCACCAAGGTCATGATTTTTAGCATCACCTGTTGCGGCTTAAAATTAAAATCCAGACTATAATCTTCCCCACCCCAGGCTAAATTCTGATTCAAACTCTGTTGTAAACAGATCCTAAAAGAGAATGTATTAACTAGACAGTGCATAGCAACTAATCCTGACCACCAGGTAAACAAGGATAAAGACATTTATTGATGATAAATCATTAGTGCCATCTTTGTGGTGCTCAAAGGCAAAAACAACCTGACCTTTCTCTTCCCATAAATCTATAAATCTAGAATAGTCACTCTCTATCCTTCAAATGACAGGGCACTATTATTCATGACAAGGAAGGGAATTAAAAGGATTCCAGATGTCTACATCAGAAGAGGGAATAGCAAGATGCATCTTGAATAACCATACCTTTTTGGTAGAAGAACAGGCAAAAACATCTGACCTTGGGTAGGGAGGAAGAAAAGGAAAGAGATGAGAGTGCAGAAGGGAGGGAGACAGAGAAAGAAAGAAAGAAAGAAAGAAAGAAAGAAAGAAAGAAAGAAAGAAAGAAAGAAAGAAAGGAGGGAAGGAGGGAAGGAGGGAGGGAGGGAGGGAGGGAGGGAGGGAGGGAGGAAGAGAGAGAGCGCATAGGTAGATGATAGATAGATAGATAGATAGATAGATAGATAGATAGATAGATAGATAGATGATAGATAGGTAGATGATAGATAGATAGATAGATAGATAGATAGATAGATAGATAGATGATAGATAGATAGATAGATAGATAGATAGATAGATAGATAGATAGATAGATAGATAGATAGATAGTTAATACAGGTGGAATCTGATCTACATAAACACAGATTGTAGTTACTTGTGGTTAATTGTTGACATAAACTGAAGTTCTAGAGTTCTTTCAAGGGAGATTAAATGAGTCTGAAACCCAACAATGAAGCAGGACTCCTCAGTGTGTGCTATAGTTCATCTGTCCACAAAATTCAGAATCAATGTGTATAAGATTTTCATCACAACTAACTGAACCCATTAGTCTGTAGTATCTATCAAATGGACCATTAATCTAGGTGTGTGGTAACATATTTTGAGGAATGAAGTACAATGTGATGCCACATAAAGTCAGGTCTATAGCAAGGAAAGAGTCAGTTTGTAGGTATCACCAGGAATCTCATTTTGTGCCTAGGGAGAGAGGGTGGAAACTGTGGCCAATAATAGCATCTAATCCAAGACTCTTACACAATCAACTATAACTTAGGAGAAACCCAGAACCCATGTCTTGAGACCTAATTCTATTTATTTATGCATCCAACAAAGGTTTCCATGAATCCCATGAATTGGGTCCAGGATACCACTGCAAGGGGGGCTGGTCCTTATAGAAATACAGCCACAGCAACTGAAGCTTAACAAGGGCCTTGTAAATGTCAACAACTTTCTAACACACTGTCCTTTCCCAAGCCAATGTCTGTTTATCACTCACCTACATTGGGCCACTGGGGACTCTCAGTGTCTTGTAACTTTTAATTGCCAATGAGCTTCTGGCAGCATGTCCTTCTCTAACAGACTAAAGATGCTTTGAATTATACCTGGAAAACACAGGTCAATGTGTACGTCAATGACAAACCTCACTAGGTAGGCTTTTATCAGGCCCTCCTCTTGAAGCATTGGAGAGAGATCAGGGTGGATTTTCAGAAGTGCTGACATATGCTTTTAAAAATGAATAGAGGAGGCGCTTCCTTTGATAGCATCGAGAATCACTTGCTGGAATGAATTTGATATAGATCAGCCATAAGGACAGTATTATTGATGGTGACACAAATGAATTCATAGCAACATCTGAGCCTATTGATTCCAACTCAATATTTTGAAAGTGTTGCATGGTCAGAAGCAGAGGCTTTGCCTCTGTGCACGGCACCTGGGAAATCTGTCTGCCCAAGAAAAAGATGCGAATGTGCTCACTTTCCTGTCACAAATTCTACCACCACACTACCACACTGGGTGACTTTGACCACAGAATCTCTTATCTGACAGTTCTGAAAGCAAGAAACACAAGCCTGATGTTATGTCAGGGTTCTTGTCTACTGGGAGCTGCAAAGACAATCTCTCAATGCCTCTTGCCTAGTTCCTGGCAATTGCTGTCAACCTTTGCCATTCCCTGGTTCATAGAAAGATCACCCTCATCTCTCTCTTCTTCAAGTTACGTCCAAATCACTGTGCATTTTTGTTCAAAATATTTGTTTTCATAAGGACAGCAGTCATATTGGATCAAAACCTATGCTGATATTGCATGAAGTCACAACTTTATTTCTCCAGGGACCAGATAATAAAATTCAACAGGTAAAATTTGAAAGGTTGTTACTCAACTCAAAACAATAGGGAAAGACTAGACAAGGCTTGTGTCTTGCTTCATGGGATGGGTGTAATATAGGTTGTGCAGGAATCAGCCATGATTGGTACTGCACTGACAAACCTCACAAAAATTGCAAACCTAAAAATTTGTCCATTCCAGGACAGTTAACTATATCTTGTCTCTGTTTTAATCAACCTGAAAGATCTGCTTACTAAGATTTGCTTGCATAAATATATAGCCAAGTCACCAAGATGAAAAAAGTTTTTGTAATGTTTACATTGCAATCTTATTTTTCATATTTATTGGCTTCATTACAATAAAGCAGACTTATAAAAATACCTGCATAATGAAGCAAAATAAATTCATAGAAAATATTCTTAAATCATATTTCTCCAAGAAAATTTATTAAGACAATTGTAAAATGCTCATGAAACTCTAGTAAATGTTAAAAACATAAAAAATGAAGTTATAAATGTTCAATAAGCAAATACATCTGCCTTTTGTTGACATCCTCCTGGCAATTTTGGCTGTGATTGTTACCAGCTCCAATGACAATCTGTAATAATCAGTCTGTATTAGCATTTCTTCCTCTGCATTTAAGGTAAGTACTCTTAATTTTCTTACTTTCATCTAACATTGCATCATTTGAACTTAGCAACTGCTCCCATTGAATCTCTGCTTGAAGAAACCCGAATGGTAGTAGCAATAGTTCAGGCAGGAGAGATGCTAAGACAATTTAGGCATTGAAAAGTCTGCTCCTTACTTATCACTGGAGCTCTGCCTAAAATCTGCTAGGACATGTGGTTGTCTAGCAACCAACTAATGTCCTATAATGATCTCCAAATTGATGCCTGTGCTGAATGAATGTCCTAGCCCAAACCCAAAGCTTTATATAGTTAATTGAAAGCTAATGTTCTCATTAGTGGCTGTTATGGAGGTTCAAAAAGTGCAGTTTGCATTTCTAAATGTTGAATAATTATTAGACACGTTGGCTAATAGAAAGGAGAATGGACTGAATGATCCATCCTGGGGCAACTGTGCAAACAAATGATATTTTGGGACTGCCCATGAGAGAAGTAAGTTTAGGAGCGCTGATGTCCCCGCAATGGCCACCTCAGCAGTCTCCATTTGTAGCACACCTTTCTGGTCCCTGAATTGGTTTTCTTTTGCCTCTGCAAGCTCTGTCTTCATAAGAAAAAAAATCTGGATTACTCCTAATTTTAAAAATTATTTTATTACTTTGTGTGTACGGGTGTTTTGACTATATGCATGTCTGTACACCACGTGCACACAGTACTTTTGAGATAAAAGATAAAATCAGATCCCCTAAGACTGGAGTTATAGTGCCATGTGGGTGCTGGGGACCTAACCCAGGTCTTCTAGAAGAGCAGCCAGTGCTCTTAACTGCTGAACTACTGTTCCAGACCCTGAAAGATTGGACCTCTTAACACACTCCCTACTATCCACAATTCATCATAAAAATAGGAAAAAAGACTGGGTCAGTGGGTAGGGTCATGTACTATCAACCCTGATAAGCTAATTCAATCCCTGGAACCTACACATTAGAATAAGAGTCTCAACTCCCACAAATTGTTCTCTGACCTACACACACACACACACACACACAGAGAGAGAGAGAGAGAGAGAGAGAGAGAGAGAGAGAGAGAGAGAGAGAGAGAGACTGAATAGAGTAATAATAGTTAAAATAAATTCTGAATAGTGATATGTCTTCCCCTTTGAAAAACACCAAGGTTTTAAAAACTATGCATATATCAAATGTGCATGGGTTTCAGTTTAAATTAATCAGTCATTTCTGTAAATGTGGTACATTTTTAAGATTCAGAATATTGGGGTACATTTACTTCTCTTTTTCCTAATTCTTGTTAACTTCTCATTGTCTGTATTTTACTTCAAATCTTTAAGTTCCAAATTCTCTCTATCTACACAATTATATGTATACATATTTTAATATTATTATTATTCTATATGTGTGCATGTAATGTATACATGTGAGCATAAGTACACATATACCACTGCACATGTTTGCAGATCAGTTTCAGGAACTGGTTTCCACCATAGGTTCTGGGATTCAAACTCAGGTTGTCAAGCTTGTGAGACAAGTGCTTTCACCCCCGAGTATTTCACCAGCACACGAGCATATTTTTACTGATTACATTATCCAAGTAAAGTTTCACTTCTGGTTTTTATACTGGCAGTTCTTTCTCTTAAATAACAAAATTTAGCTGCTTTTGATCTACATAGTTGTTAATTTTTGAACTTCACATCTGCAGTTCTCAGCTTTTTCTTTCAAAAGTATCTGAAAAGGTCCTGTCATCTGTCATCTCAAAGTCTTGCTGCATAAAAATGTGTTTTTTGCAAGTATAAAAGAAAATGACCAAGACAAGAATGAGGCTTTACGAAAATTATACTTGCTATAAGGTTTCAATGAATAGATGGAAACATAGAGTCTAGAGGAACTATGCAGTATTCCTACAAGGCTTTTAGCAATGCTCACAGGAGAAGATGGGGTACCACATTTAAAAAGACGGATAAAAAAGTTATTACCAAATGGGCTAAAATAAACTTCTAAAGAATATCAGTCCTATAACAGGGTAATAAAATACAATCAACTAAAATTCTGAAAGACTAATCAAAAGAATTCCAACAGAAACCTTATCTTCAGTCTTAGGATAGTATAGCTTGGTACCAGATATCAAGAATAGCTTGGGTACCAGACCACTATACATGAGGTAAAGGCACAATAGCAAAGGGGACCAGAGACAGGAAAGCTGAAGACAGTCTCTTAAGCCACATAACTATAAAATAATACCATGAAATACTTGCTATAGCAGGAGAAACATGTACCTCAAAACACTGAATGTCCATAGCCTGTCAACAAGTGTTGCCCTCATCAACTTTCCTTCATCTGGAGTTCAAGCTGAAAATAATTCAAGAAGATGATGTGTAAAGTTCTATATTTACTCCCAACTGTATTTACACTTTAAGGACTATTCTTTGTTTAAAATAAATGAAGCTTTGTTGGTACGCTACAAAGAAGCAGAGGCAGTCCAGTGTGGAGGCATAATTTTGGTAGATGGAGGAAGTGTGGAGGAGGAGACAGTCATCCACCATCTCTGTAGCAATTACATGGTAAGTTAATTTTGAAGCTGTGGATGAACTACACTTTGGAAACATACCCTGGTTATGAAGGGCCAAGAAAAATCTTAAAAATGGCACAGCAAAGTAAGTGGTCTAGAGGAGCATTCAGCATGAATCCCAGTTTCTGGAGACAGACATAGATGTGTGTTAGAGGTAAGGGTGAATGTATGTAATTCACTTTATCCTCCTGTCTTGTTTGTTTTATAACTTATAGTTCTAAACTGTTGTTTTTGAAGATAAATCATATTATATGTGCAGATATAGAGGTAAAATATTTCAAAAATTTTAATGAGAGACACATTAATATATTATAAACAAATAAAAAAACAAAAAAGAAGCATGTAGATAAAAGCTTCTGTCCCCCTTGGTCCCACAACTGTTCAGTACCAAAGAAACACGCAGAGGTGCGCCACCACCACCCAACAACTCTACAAATCTTAAACCAGGGAAATGGAGCTTTACTCACAGAAAGCTGAGATCATTCCATCAGATATTTTTCTATGGGAATTATTTATATTACTACTATACTTTTCACAAGTTAACCTTTCAGGAGGCACATAGTTGTAGAATATCCTCATAAAAGAAACACTGCTCAGACCATGCACGAAATTTTAGTCATAGGCAAGTATTCCTTACAAAACAATATGCAATATCTTTAATTTCTTCTAATTCTTATGTCTCATTGATTTCCACTAAATCAATAAATACACAGGGGAAAGAAAAACCAAAGTAAGAGAGGCAATGAATTTAGAAGTCTGAAAACAAAAAGCTTACACACAAGCATTGTAGTCTTATGACAAATAACCTTCTTCTTGTTTCACGTTACAGAATGTATACCTATTATTAATAGATACGATGCCAGTTTCAACAGGGAGAAGGAAAAGTATAAATCATAAAAGACTCTAAATGCATTCTACCCGTGGATAAATGACAAAGCCTTCACTGCACATTCACCAAATGCCAATGAAATAGCATGATCCTTGGTTGAAGTAAAATTTGTACTTGGTTAGACTGACAAGGATAATTAATGCTTCTTTAGAAAAGCTCTGATCCCAGTTACTTTGTGTCACATGAAAGAACCCCCCCCCGTCCACTCCTCCCTCATCTGTGGTTCATATTGAGTTATGAATCACACAATGACAAGCCTGCAGAGACAAGGAAAGTGGGGCTGAGCTAACCTTGGAACACAAAGCACCCAGCCAGGTCTGCAGAAAACAGCACATTCATCTTCCTGGAACAGGGCAAATGGGCCTTTTTAAATGTAGTATTGGCCAAGAGAGGGATATCCAAGTCTCTTTAGAGGCTGCTGGATACATTAGCATATCTGTGTTATTTAGCAATGTAGATCTCTTCACCTCCATACCCTTATGTCTTTTCAAATTTTCACTAGAACAAGTCATGTAGAAGCAAGTCACACAACCAGGGGACTTTCTGAAAGAAATAATTATATGGATTTCACACAAAATTATTTAAATTAACATTTGGAATTTTGTTGACATTTACTGAATGACTTCCTCTGCATCCAGCCTTCTACATTCTTATCTCACTTAATCCTCTCAGTAAGGACATAGAAAGGCTCTGCTGCTCTATCTTCCTATCTTTTCATGATTTTAAAATTACTTTTATTTATGTGTATGGTTGGGTGAGAATCAAATGTGTGGGCATGCCCACAGAGGTCAGAAGTTACAAGTGGTTGTGAGTTTCCAGACACAGGCGCTGTGAACTGATCTTTGGTCTTCTGCAAGAGTAGAAGATGCCCGTAACTGTTGATTCCTCTCACCAATCCCATATATTGTATAGGTACAAATAGATGAATCATTTGGCCTGAAGTCTAATAGTTTAAAAGTAGAAAAATGAAAATATAACACCAGGCCTGGTTAATATCAAACTCCTCATTGTAGGCATGTGTGTATATCACTCCAACTCAACAATCCTTCCTTTACTCATGAGATGTATTAGTCAGGGTTCTCCAGAGTAACAGAAATTATAGTATATAATATACTATATATATTTAACATAGTGTATATATAGTATAATTTTTATAGTATAGTTTCTAAAATAATATAAAGTAATTATATTATTTCTCTGTGTGTGTGTGTGCATGTTCACTCACGCATACACACACACACACACACACACACACACATTGGACTTATTAGAATGATTTACAGACTGTGGTCCAGCTAATCCAACAATGGCTGACCATGAGCTATGGGTGGAAAGCCCAAGAATCCAGTATTTGCTCAGTCTACCAAGCTGCATGTCTCAGCTGGTCTTCAGTAGACAAGCTGGAGCCTGAAGAAGTAGGCTCTAATGCCAGGGAAGGAATGGACTTGCTAGCAGGGCAAGAGCAAGCAAGCAAAGAGCAAAAATTTCCTTCTTCCATGTCCTTATCTAGGTTTTCAGCAGAAGATGTGGCCCAGATTAGAGGTGTGTCTTCCTGCCTCAAGATTCAGATTAAAAGTGAATCCTCCTACTTCAAATTAAGCAAAACTCCCACTTTGGATTTTAGTTACTTCCAGGTGTAGTAAAGTCTACAACTACAAATAGCTAGCGCATAAGCCAAAGAGTTCCTTTGCTTCTCTCAGAAATAAAACTAAGTGACTGTTTCCCAGGCTACAGTTAGGGAAGATGTGGCGAAAATGAGCCCACAGAGAAGAATGGCCTGAAGCCAATGGACATTTCTCCGCCTTGTGTTCACCGCTGGTTCTTTTACCAAAATCCGTCTGGAAGCAACGTTTTCCTTGTGAAAAATAAATGAAATGAGATCTGAGAATTCTTTGCAAGACCCCCTCAATCCACATCTATTGAGTAGAATTCCATCAAGTCAATGATTAGAACTGTTTCCTTCTTGTGGTAAGCATTGCCAATTAATGAAATTAGATCTTTTTATTTTATTTAATTTTTTTATTGCTTTATAATAATACCATTCAAAATCTCCACTTCCTCCCCTCCTCCCATTTTCCTCCTGCTCCTCCAATCACGCTCCCCCTCCCCATCTTTACTATGTTCACTTTGAAACTCCTTCAAGCCGACCTCACTGGTGAAAGGGATGACTGGGTGTTCAAGTTGGTTGGTTAACTTATACTTTTGAAAGAAGATTAACTTGAAATTGCTACTACTTTATGATGTGGTTTATAATATAATATTTATCTTCATTAGAATAGGGAAGATGTTTTTTTTCAGGCAGTAAGAGAGAACTAAACACTAAAATGATAAAACCTTAAAAAGAGGAAAATTGGTCTGTAAAGATGGCTTCTCTAAATCACAGCCACAGGATGAGATGTTTTACAGTTCAACACCTACATCATAATAGGTAGAGACTGGACGCATTAATGCAGGGGCTGAGCAATGCAGAATGACATTAAAGCATATGTTTGCCACCTGCAGAAGAATCTTTTCCCTCATAGTACAGTATTATTTCCATCCTTTCTACATATCTGAAATACAGTCAACTTTAGTGGTGCACCATGCCCACAGGCAATATTATATTAAGCACTCATTTCTGTTTCATTAGACACTATAGTGTCTAAGCACTGTATTCCTGTTCATTTTGTTTCCTGTTTACCAAAATAATAAGGCATATATGCCACATCAGCCCACTAGAAAAGCATAGCTGCAAGCAAGCAAACCTACCACTGGCCCATTAGACTGTTTATGGCATAAAAAAACAATAAAGAAATCATCATCTATCTTTGTCCTCCTCAGTCCACTGCGCCACCAACATCACTGCCGCCTATGCATGTTCAACGTACATGATGTTTTGTTTAAGCTAAAAAGGAATAGAATATATAACCAAACTATGTGTGCAATTGTCTCTGTTGATTAAGGTTGATATCTTACATTGTTGGTCTCCTAAGGACTCCCCCAGGCCTAACTTGTCACAAGCTGTGTATCATTTCTTCTCTATCGCTCAGTGTCCTTATTCCCCTGTGCTTAACTGGAACAAAATTAAAAAATAATTATAATGAATGGCTCCATTTTGTTTGTGCTTCAAAGAGCATACATAAACAAAGTCACAGAGAAAGAATATTGCCTGGATGGTTCCACAAATCACTGAGAGAACTGAAGACTCCTAACTGAGGGGGGAAAAAAAACCTAAATAGCACAATGCATAAATATTCATTAGCTTCCACAGGTATGCTAATGATAGGTTTTTATTATTTTTCAGAGCAGTGGCAACTTCAAGAAAAAACAAAGGCATTTTTTTATTGAGGGAAAACGTAGAGGGGGAGAACCGGAAAGACCACAGCCCTTCTCTAATATGAGATACATTCAGTATGAACTTCCTCAAATTCTCCTTTATGAACAGGTTTTACCTGACTCAGATGGTAATGGCGTGAATCAGGAGAGACAATATATAATCTAAGCACTATGTAAATGTCAGACTGTACATAAAGTAGCTACATTACAAAACAGACAGGCACGCGGATTTCAGTGACACCTGAGTATCATGATTTTACTTAAAGCCTCTCACTTTATCAACTGAAACCAGTGATTGAGTGAGGCTGTCGGTATCTTCATGGCCAGCTTATACACTGGCCAAGTGTCTCAGCACGTGTGACTGCCACTCGTGCCCCAGCAAATGTATAACAAGTGTATTTTTCAGTGTTGCTTCTGCATGTCAGGATCTATAATGTCAGGGACGACAGGGTCTATGAGGTAAAGCAACGTGGCAGGAAGCATGTAGCAACCACAGGCATAGCTAGCACATGGTATCAGAGCCTTTCTCAAATTGTTTCTCCCTGTTCTAAGGCTTCTGGTTCATCTCCCAAGCATGGCACAGTGGAGGAGCACCTAACTGGAGGACACGAGTGTTTCTTAAACACCTGCAGGCTTTCAAAGTGGAAATGAGAATTTTTGCAAGCTTTGAAACATTACTGAAAGTAAATAAAACCATGTACATTGTGGTTAGATATCATTCAAATTTTATTTAATATGTATACATTTAAACAAAACATAACATTTTAAATGCAAGCCGGGCGGTGGTGGCGCACGCTGGTAATCCCAGCATTCGGGAGGCAGAGGCAGGCAGATCTCTGTGAGTTCAAGGCCAGCCTGGTCTACAAAGGGAGTTCGAGGACAGGCTCCAAAGCTACAGAGAAACCCTGTCTCGAAAAAACAAAAAACAAAGGAATTTAAACGCAAAACTTTGAATATTTTAATATAAACAATAAAACTTTAATTACTCCATTCTATCTAGCTGATAGTTTGCATGCTATCTATACAGCTATAGATATACATCAACGTTTGGTGAAGGACAATTCTGTATTCTGTCAATTACATTTTAAATAAATGCTGATTGGCCGATAGCCAGGGAGGAAGTATAGGCAGGAAAACCAGACAGGAAGTAGAGGTGGGTCAATGAGAACAGGAGTATTCTAGGAAGAAAGAAGCTCTTCCCCCAGTCCTGCCCAGAACACCAAAGAACTCAGGATGTGACCAGCCCTGCTAAAAAGAAGGTACTGAGCAATGTGGCTAACATAGATAAGAATAATGGGTTAATATAAGCTACAAGAGCTAATAAGAAGCCTGAGCTAATGGACCAATAAGTTTATAATCTTATGGAGACCTCTGTGTGATTTTCTTTGGGACCTGCCAGCTGTGGGAACTGGCGCAGGACAGAAACCCCAACAAGCAGCCCCTCCTGTTACAAATGTTACATCATTGTCCCTCAGTTTTGGTGCAGCTTCCAATTGGAGTAGCTACATAAGTCACAGTTATTACTAATAGTTATACAGCATGGACACAAATCTGAAACTTCTCATATGCTACCACGAGGAACTTCTCGAGATAGTAGTAGCAAGATGTCAACATGGAAGAAAGGGGCCTTACAGATGAAAATGTCCAATGTAAAGGTCTCCAAATCTCTATGTATTTCAGTGGACATATGGCTAGGTAAGGGCCCAGCAATAGCCTCTGATCCCTAACCAATAGCAATATGCATACTCATGGTAAGGGTTCTAAACACCAAACCTCTTGCTTTTCTAATCCTTCCTCTCTGTATTACACAGTTCTTTTTTATATATAATTTTGCACTACAGGACCAGAGAGTTTTATATCTCCACCACTTTAGGGGTTATTTCAAAGAGTACCATCATGACTATAATCTACAGCATATTTAGACAGGGCAGTTATTTTGTTACTATATGATCTTCTCAGCATGGACTAATGATGTGGGAGTGTCATATATCAATCTGTTGATTTCATTGGCTAAGCAATAAAGAAACTGTTTGGCCCTGTGGGTGGAGTAAACAGAACAGAATGCCAGGAGGAAGAGGAAGTGAGGTCAGACTCTACAGCTCTCCTCTCCGGAGCAGACGCCTCAGGAGAGACGCCATGCTACCTGCTCCAGGGAAGACGCACACCATGCCCCAGCTCCGACCCAGGATGGACTTAGGCTAGAATCTTCCCGGTAAGCGCACCTAGGGGCGCTACACAGATGATTAGAAATGGGCTAGTCCAGGTGTGAGAATTAGCCTAGAAGAGAATGGGCCAAGCAGTGTTTAAATGAATACAGTTTGTGTGTAATTATTTGGGGCATAAGCTAGCCGAGCCGGGCAGGCGGCTGGGGTATTGGGGATGCAGCCCCGCCGCCGCTCATATTACTACAGACTAAAATAAAATTAATTTTAACTGATTCTCAAGAGGAAGTGATAAATGTAAATATTTAATTATGATGAAATATGAAAGTGACACAGTGGAACTATGAACAAATTAATATGATAGAGCAGAAAAGAAAATGGATTTCATAGGGACAGCTTCCGGATAGAAGATAAATATCAGGGCAAAAAAAGAAAGTCACATGGAAGTTTTGAAAGCTATGTGTTTGTACAAACAATAGCAACCAGAAAGCAAAAAAGCTCCAAAACTGACACATTTAATAACATATATAAAAAGTTCAAAGCTCAGTAAAAAAGACTACATGTTCTAAGACTCACTATAAACACTGAGTCATTGAGTCAAGAGTCATTGGTGCTGAGTTTAGCGTCAGGTGACATGATTCTCTTCCTCCAGACCATTTTGTACATTCTGTTCTCCACAGGGACATCTTTGGGTGGTGCTTTATTTACATGTCAGTTTCAGATGACACAGATCCAAGTAGACACCAACACAGCATTTCAGAGGGAGCCACTCTGAGTCACCACCGGCAAAGGAGGACCAATAATGATGCAGCGGATGCCAAGTTCCACAGGAAGTGTGTGGGCCCAGGTGTGAGGGAAAGAGTGTCAGGGCTGTTGAGTTAACAGCTAGGAAGGACAGTGTACACGCTAAGATGGCTGAGACAGAGGATGCTGCATGGAACCGAGAGGACAAGAGAAAAGGAGAGCCTACAAGCTGTTACAAGACAGAGGAGGAAGAAAAAGAAAAACAAGTGGAGTTCGAGAGGTAGATGTTAGTAAAGGCTCAACGCCGAGGCAGAGGAAGAAACTGAGATTCCAGGGGCAGAGAGAGAGGGAAAGGGAGGTCAACAATGGTGGCTCTGTGGGTTAGAATGCAGCTTATCGCTGAGTGTCCCAGGATGTCCATTCAACATGTTTGATGGAACATTGTGCTCTACAATCACTTTCCCATTTTTAGTACAAGAAAAAAAGCAATTCTCTCCCCTGTAACCTTTCCTCTCCCTTACAAGATTTCAGCTATATTTCCCTAGACCCTGAAAGCACACTTCAAAAACTAACCTATTGTGATCAGGCTCATTTTTAAAAGAATTCTGTGACTTTATGGCAAAGAAATCAGGAAAAATTTTTAGCCCATTCGTTAAAGGTGAGTCTTGCCCCCAAAGAAGAAAGACGTCTTAATTATACTCCTGCAATCAATCAGCAGTATCTTCCAGGAACTGGGCAGGTGCTGTCTGTGGCTGACTCTGTGTTTCCTTCTACTTCCAATTCAGCTTGCCTGCACCCAGTGAGGCAGGCAGCCGCAGTAGGAGCAAGACTCAGGAGAGCAGCTGTAGTGACAAGGTCACATCTGAGTCTTGCCCCAGGAGAGGTAGAAGTAGAGAAGGTTCTTTCTTGCTACCAGGAGCTCTAGTATAAAAGCTGAGGTGGAGATAACTTTCCCCACCATCTCTTTGTAGTTTCTGTAATCATATTCTCTTTCTAACCCATATCAAAAGTCTGCTTTCTCCAAATATGTAAAAGCAATCATCTTCCAATTATATGCACCTGTCCGTAAAGACAGTATCAGTCCAATATTCTTTCATGTTGGGCCCTCATTTAAAAGAAAAAAATATCCCCCACAAATGAAAGAGACTATATTCCTTCATTCAGTCATTAGATTTACAATGGCACAGACCCCATTTTTGCTCCTTGATGAACAGTTCCAAACTACAGAAATGTCAAGAACTGAACCAGACACTAGGTAGGTCAACAATTCCTGAGAGACTGATGAAAATCACAACCCTAGGAGAAAGCCAAGAATATGTGCCAATCAAATGAAGCCTAATCTTAAAGGAACTGGGAAAAACAGAAATGAGATAGAAAGACATAAGAAACAGAAAGAGTTTATCCTAGGTGGGGTACTTCCTCTCTATCTGAGAGAGATTTGGGGGCTGTGTGTAGAGTTAACAGTCTTCATCCACACAAGCGGATGAAGCTCCATCAGCAGAGCCAGGTGGTCATGCATTCCTTGAGAGCAACTCTCTAGCCTTTGCTTGAATATTTTCAGTGTCCCAATACTTAACTTTGCCATTGCTGGACAGCACCAGTGACTCCAGAGCTGCTCACAAAATCTGGCCCCAGCAACATTTGCCTCCTCTTCACTCTCTGCTTCTGAACATCACCCTCCCCTTTGCAGCAGCCAAGCTCACTCATAGATCCTGATAGTCCTCTTCCAATCCAAGCATTTTACATTATTTTTGTGAGTTCCCCCCTCTGCAGACACTTTGGTTTCTAATTATGCTTCCTAATTTTCCTCTCATCTACAAATTTCACAATTACATATATTTTCTAAGCATTCCAGTCCTTTCAGCCAGGTATTTCTTTTGGAGTGGTTATTGTGGAAGAGGAAATAACATTCTGTCACAGTAAAAAGTCACATTGTAGATCCTGAAGTGCAGTGAATGTATGGATTGATGGCCGAACAAATACCACAATAGATTCCCCTGTCTGAGTTGCCTGCAAATCACCACTGCATTGAACAAGGGTCCAACGGAGTCACAGGAGCCGTGGATGTAGACATGAGCCCACTCATTGTCTTAGTAGTCAATGTTGTTTTTTGTTTAGTAGTTCTGCTGACTGGGTCTTCAAGATCAGGGAGGCGAATTTTTCTTGAACAAAATTTCAGATCTCAGTGAGTCATGATTATTTGGTTGGATTTAGAATGGCTAAGCTCACAAATGTCAAATTCGCAAATGTTAAAAGTCTACAGCAGATGTTAGCAGGAGTCAGGCAGGAAATGAGTAACTCCAGACAGATGCAAACAGTAGAAAGTTGTGAAGGTTATGTTTAATTGGAAAGGAAGAGTATAGCCATAGCAAACAGTAATACAGCAGACACATTATATAAGCATGGCTTCAAAGGCTTTGTGTGCATGGACCTGTTGCCCCACAGAATATTCTGTGATTTCTTACCCCCAGTTGAAAAGTTGGGAAACTAGGAAAGACTATAACTTATTTGTGCTCTTTGGAAGACAAAATAAGAGCAGATGTCTCATCCAAGATACTACATTTCTGAGGATGAACTTCGCAACATGAAGAATTCAGACTTCCTCAATGACCTTGTATTCTGATGAAGAGAAAAGTATTTCTAAGCTCCTATATCATGTATTTCCCAAATGATGAGCTCCTAATGAATGTGCATTCCCACCAAGGGTGACTTGTATCGTATTTGCAAGACTTTTTGAATTTTACAGACAGTCTGTTTGATCTTAACATGGAATGAGGTACAGAAGCACAGGAGAGGAGGAAAAACAGTAGTCTCTACTTCAGCCATTATAAGGCACAGATTAAAGCCAGGCTTGCTTATGCAATGATTAGCTATTGGGGGCCAGAAACATATTCTGTGCCTATCTAGGAGTACCATGAGGCAGTTTTATGTATGAGTTTGTAGTCTTTCCTTTATGTTTCTTCTCTGTTTTTCACCTAGGTTTTAAACATAGCTCCTTCTCTAAAATTCATCTAGTTTCAGCTATGAAAAGAGCAAAGGGAATAATTTTCCTGATGCTAAGGACATAAAGAAAGAGCAGCAGTGCCAGCAAAAATAAAAATAAAAGAACCCAAGGACCTATATTGCTATCTATCCTTTGAATGCCAATAAAAGGCAAGTCATAAGAGATATAAATAATATTTTTAATAAATCTCTTACAAAATATTTTGTATTTAACACTTTCCTTCAATGTCTGTGCCTAAATTTCAATTCTGAACCTATTTTTTTCCAACTTGGGTCATTCCATTTCTTCACTGGTTTCATAACTTCTAAGCTTCATCCCTTTCTTCTAATTTGTGCATCATTCCTTGGTGTGAAATACCCGAAAACTATCTTACTGCTGACCAAGTCAATCTTTACCATCATTCTCTTGAGAAAATCTTTCAACATCTATGAAACCAGTATTATTCAAGCACTAAAACCTGACAAGGATGCCAAAGGAAAAGTATAGATCAATATCTCATAAGCCTATCCTTTTAAACATTAGCACACTGAGTTCAAAAATATAAAAATATTATTATATATGACAAAATGAAATTATCCCAGAAATCAAAGATTGCTTGAACATTAAACTCAATCAACACAGTACATTAAATGGATTAAAAGTTTGAAACATACAATCATCTCAACAAACACAGAAAATATGCATAACAAAATCCAACGACTTTTATGATACTTTATAAAACTGGCATAGAAGAAAATCCCCTCAATATGATAAAGGATACCTGTGAAATACCCACAGCTATATATCATACTGAAAGACTTCTCCTACTTTCACAAATGAAGTACCGCTACACACTTATCTTTGTAGTAAGGAGGTCTCTTATTTGTTCTCGGCTGCTCAGACCAGATCAGAATAACCACACAGAAACTATATTATTTTCAATATTGTTTGGCCAATAGCTTAAGCATATTTCTGGCTAACTCATATCTTAAATTAACCTACTTCTATTAATGTATGTTAGCCATGTGGCTTGGTACCTTTTATCAACGGGGCATTCTCATCTTGCTTACTCTGTGTCTGGCTTCCTCTGTTATGACTGCAGACTGTGCCGTTCCTCTTCCCAGAATTCTCCTGTTCTGGTCACCACACCTCTACTTCCTGCCTGGTCACCCCACCTATACTTACTGCCTGGCTACTGGCCAATCAGCATTTTATTAAACCAATACAACAGACAAACTTTACAAGGTACAAGATCATTGTCCCACAGCAGATCTTATGTTTTCTAGTCAATATTGGATTGGAGGTTTTGTCCTGGGAAACTAAACAAGAACAAAAAAAGATGAGGCCTCTAGACTGGAAAGGAAGATGTGAAGCTACATATTAAAATGAAATGATCTCACATATAGAAAACCCTAAGGAATTCATTTGTAAACAACTGTTGTAACCAAAGAATAAAGGTTTTGAATGTTACAACCTGGAAATAAAATTTTGAAAACAATCCTTTTTGATGGCATCAAAAACTAAAATACGTAAGAATGTTTTAAAAGGAGTATTAGGTGTATTCAGTGAAAACTACACAAAATCATTGAAAGAATTTAAAATCTATGTAATATATAATAGATGATGATAGATGATAGATAACTGTGATAGATAATACACAGATGAATAGGTTATGTAGATAGAGAATAGATAGATAGATAGATAGATAGATAGATAGATAGATAGATAGATGATAGATAGATAGATAGATAGATAGATGATAGATAATATATTTCCATAACTATCCTTTGACTCAATGTAATACTAAAGTTTAACTGGATTTTATATAGAAATGGGCAAAAGTGATCCTAACATTAATTTGGAAAAGCAATGAGTCATTTTAAATATGAACAACATTGGAGGATGCAGCTTGATCAGAATGCAGACTTGCTGTCGTCCTTTTCTCATGTCTCTTGCCCCTTAATTCTTCTCTCTTCCAGGTTACCGGGGACCCTGATTTGTGTCCCATTGGTCAAGACAAATGGCGCCTGAACAGGGACATGAGGACACCATGGAGGCTTGAGGAATGTCACTGCACACGGAGTACAGGCCTGTCCACTCACTAGAGCCACCGCGGTCAGCAGTGCAAAGCACTGGTTCAGGGAAGAATCGCCACGGGGAACCCGACCGTGAGACGAATTCGGAGGTTTCGACACAGTAAAGCAAGGTTAAAAACTATACCATGGAGCAAGCGTTCTGTAAACAGGATATGTTTACTCGCGGACTCAAGGGGTCCCACAAGACACAGGGAGTAAGGGTGAAATCCACACCGCTCCGACCGCCAGAGCTTGGGAACGGCAGGCTGGCAGGTGGAGAGAGACCTGCCCTGTGGTGCAGCTTCAACCAGAGGCTGACAGGCAGGTTCTACCTCCAGAGATTCTGGACAAAGAGACCCTGCTGAGATAATTGCCAAGATATATTTCCTGCTTCTGGTAGCTGAATCCAGCTCATCTCACCTAGGCTCGGAAGTTGCCCTGCAGAGGTGAATATCTTACTTAATTTTTGACTAAGATGGCTGTAATCAAAATATAGTCTTTGCTTCTGGCAGATGCATACTTCCCAATTTCAAAGCTCACTATCAAGCTTTGTTGATAAAGATGCTGGTATTAAAATAAAGTGACAAATAAAGACCAATGAGTGAGTTTGAACTCATATCCCAAAAATAAAATAAAATTTGTGGTCAAATGATATTCACTAAGTATTAAGGTGGTTTATTAAGTAAAGACAATAGTCTTCAGCAAATGGTACTGAGACAACTGGAATTCTACATATCAAATAATAAAGCTGGAACCCTACCTCAATCAATCCATATGTTACCTCAAAATGAATAAAAAGGCAGTTAATCCACAAGTGCCCATAGAAGACAATTTGGGAGCAAATCTTTGGTCTTAATTAGACAATAAATTCTAAGATATGACATTTAAAGAATAAATGAAAGGAAAAACAATAAATTAGACTTTATCATTATTAAAATATTTTTTGTTTTAAAGGAAAAATAACCAGAAATTTCTTGCAAATCAATATATTGATAAAAGACTTTTTTTTTCCCAGAAGACAGTTTGTCTACCAGTCAATAAATATATCACCCACTTTTTTAAGGACCAATTTCTATGGACTGAATTATAAAGCCTCCAAATGTATACACTGAAGCCTTAATCTCCAATATGCCTATCAGAGATAAGAGCTAATAGAAGTAAATATATTTTAATGAGTGAAAGGGAGGTCCTAATCCAACACAAGGAGTGTTCTTATAAAAAGTTTCAGAATGCATTCACAGAGGACACAATGCAAGCCCAAGCAGGAGGCTCAGGAGAAGCCAGACATTCAACACTTGCCTCAGACTACCAGACCCAGAACTGCAAGGAAATATGCTGGTGGCCTCAGCAGAGGAGCAACAGGCAGCCTTGAGCTTCAGGAGACTGGCCCACCAGAATGCAAGGTGCTGATGGGTAAATCTCAGCTAGGCACAGCCCGGAGGGCTTCGGCTCTAGAATGTCTCTTGCTACTGCTGTGCCTTTGCATGTTTGCTGTTGCCATTTTCTCTGGTATCTGGCATGGTGTGGATGGGTGTGGGAGGATCCCCCTCCATTGCCTTTAATGTAGTGTGATTATCCCACGGAAATACGATGTTCTACTGGGCATTTTTATCTGTGGATTATTATGAAGATGATTTCCTCCTAAGCTGTACTGTTTAATAGAAGTAATGAATACAATAATAGTATTAGTTTAAATAGAATTTTGATAATTGAGGGTTTTTAACAAATGTAGTATGAGATAGATAGAGATTAGTGGAGTGGAAAATTTACCATAAGTAAAGGTAGGATTGAGTGTTGCCCCATCCCTGATAAAACAGGAGCTGCAGAGGATGGAAATACAGCTAAGAATTGAGTTTCTCTTCAGGAGAGCCGTACAGACTATGGTTTAGGTTAATGATTAAGGAAAACAATCAAGTTCTAGGAGTCAGCTCAACTTCTTTTTGAAATTGGAAAATGTGTTCATTGGTTTTGGTGTGCATCGAAGCTAAAACAAAGCTTTAAATAAGGCAACTAAAAAAAGAATTAGATGGTTAGTTAATTGGAGAGGACACTAACTTGTGAAAAGTGGAACTAGTAAACTGTTTTTCTGGCAATTATAAAAACTACTGCCCATGCAAACGGTTATGGTTGAAAGGCTCCCGATCTATGAGAAGTGTAAAAGATAAATGTTCAGCTGTATGTGGGTTCTTGGGGATAATTTGTTTTTCACCTTAACACATAGAATATTTAATCATGTAAGAGTTGTGGAAAACATACTGTTTTTTGATTTGTACTCATTGTAATCATTCACTTGAAAACTATAATATAACCACATTGTAATTTTTAAATTGCTTGGAAGATTTGCAAGGGTATATAAGCTATAAAGGGAAAAATAAAGAAGTGAGAGGGAAGACATCAGGGTAGAAGACCAGAACAGAGTGGAACAAGCAACAGAAAGAATAATAAAATGAAGAACTAGGCTTTCGCCCTCAGAAAGGTTGTCTGTCTGTCTGTCTGTTTATCCAGTAGTTCGCCTGCTCTGCATCTCCTCTCCAGTTTTTCTGACCTGATGAAGCCTGCCATTCATCAGCATCCTAGGTGAGCTCCTGACATGTTGGAGATATGTGTACATGTATGTGGGGTTTCCCCTTTTCTGCCATTTCCAGAGAATTAAGTTTTACTCCCTCAGATGAAAAGTCAACTGTAATTAGTCTGCCAAATCCTTGGCTACCCTTCAATTCTTGAGCTGCCCAAGGCTGGTCCTTCTAGCAGCAAAAATACGTGTATGTGGATTAAAGCCACGCAGTCTGTATTCTTTTGCCATAACCCTAACAGATTAATTCGACCAATATATTTAATCATATAATATAAAACACATAAACAACTCAAGAGGAATGATTATCAGGAAAATGCAAATCAAAATCACAGCAAAGAATAGTTCACATCCATGAGAGTAGACAAAAAGAAAAATACAGACAATAACAAGTGTTGTCAAGCATATGGAGAAATTTTCTTATGATGCTGGGAGGAATGTAAAATGGTGCAGCCACATTGGAAAATAGTTCCTTAAAATAATAAATATCCACATGACACAGCAATTCTGTGAACAGGTATAATCTCAAGAGAATAAAAGTTTGAATACTAATACATGTAACAGCATTAGTCATAAAAGCCAAGGAGAAGGAGAAACCCAAACAGGGAACAACTGATAAATGGATTAAGAGGGTATAGCACATGATACTCAGCTATAAGGAGGAATGCAAAATGGAAACATGTTATGATGTGAATAAAATTTGGAAATATTGTGATTGAAAGAAGCTGGTCATACATAACCATATATTGTTAATTATTTACCTAATGGGTCCAAAACACAAATCCATATGGCTACATGAAAACTTGCAGTTGCTCGGGGCTGCGGAGAAAGGATGGACAGTTGACTACTCGTGAATATGCAATATCTTTGGGAAATAAAGTATTCTGAAATTTGACTGTGGTGACCATTGCACAACTCTGTGGACATATAAACAAGCACTGAGCTATGGTTTAAAAGGTGGACTTTTATCAGTGTATGAATCATCAGTAAATCTCAGTAAAGTTATTACATGTGTGCATGTACATGTGTGTGTATGTATGCATGTGCTTGTGATTTATGAGCTCAAAAGCTTGTGTTCACGGGGGTATGGGCATATGTGCATGCAAGTGTGTATTTATGTGTACTTATAGACACCAGAGATCTATGTTGGTTGTCTTTCTCAATCACTCTCCACGTTGGTTTTTTGGGGGCAAGGAGTATCTCACTTGGTATGGAATGCATCTGCTCAGCTTTGCTGGGTGACCAATGAGATCAGCACCCCTTCTGACTCTGCCCACATCACCCTAATGCTGTGGTTACAGTCATGCACCACTGTACCTGCGTTTTTTTGACATGGGTGCTGAGGATTTGAATCAGGTCCTTGTGTGTCCAACAATCATCTTCTCAGCCCATTTGGCACTTTTCAAAAGGTATTTTAGCATATCCTTTGCCTACAGCATTAGGTCCAGTCTCTCTACCCTAATCTTTCCTATTTCATCCACCTACCCCTTACTACTTCCTCCACATTCTCATGTTTTTGCCTCATCATAGTAGGTCTTTGCTTCTGTGTCTTCCAGGAAACCCATAATTGCTTTGTGACATTCAGCTTAAGAGTAACTTCCCATGTGGTCCTCCAATTAGTTGACTTGATTACTCTCAAACCTCTATCCACACATGCAGTATATTTCACGTATTTCTCAGCATTTAAAATTTTCTACAGCTAGGAGGAAACATTTCCTCTAAACCAGTGGTTCTCAACCTTCCTGGTGCTGCTACCTTTTAATACAGTTCATGTTGTGGTGACCCTCCAGCCATAAAATTATTTTTGTTGCTACTTTTTAACTGTAATTTTGCTCCTATTATGAATCATAATGTAGATATTTTTGAAGATAGAGCTTTGGTAGAGGGGTCGTGACCCACAGGTTAAGGACCACTGCTCTAGAGCAAAAACAATGCATTATTCAAATGATCTCTTTAAAGACCACTACTTAAAGATTAAATTAAGTGCCGGGATATTTGGTACTTGTTGGTAGTGAGCTACAAATAGCCAGTGTCATTTTTCAGTGCCTTATCTCCACAATAAGAAAAGAAAGGAAAGACTTCAATGGAGGCATCATAAATCTGCCAGAGGGTGATTCATTTCGTGAAAGTATCAGAAATTGCTGAGAGAAAGTGCACATGCCGCTGAGCAGAGGCAGTCACATCAAAGCTGAAAGGAGTTGAAAAACCCACATAAAAAAAAATTAGCAAATGATCCAGATATTCAAAAGATATTTTTTTTTTAAATCGCTATTTTGGTTTTTGCAGATTTCTGCTTTATCACACATATCATGGGTGGTTTTCTCATACCCTTGTGTCCAAATAAATAAATACTTTCATTTAATGTATTTCGTTAATGTTTCAGGGGGAAAATATGCATATATGTATACTGCTGTGCTGGCTAGTTTTCTGTCGGTTTAACCCAAGTCAGAATTATCTGAGAAGAAAGAGTCTCTATTGAGAAATGCCTCCTAAGGATTGGTCCTTAGGCAAGTCTATGGGGCATTTTCTAGATGAATGATTTGTGTCAGAGGTCCTGACACTGCCCCTGTGAGTAGTGTCACCCATGGGCAAGTGGTCCTTGAGTTGTGAAAGAAAGAAGGCTGGGCAAGCTATGGGAAGCAAGCCAGTGAGCAGCACCCCTCCACAGCTTATGCTTCAGGTCCTGCTTCCAGGTTTTTCCCTGTTAGAGTCCTTTCATTTACATCTCTACATGATGAACTGGGACTGGGCCATGTACGCCAAATCAATCCTCTGCTATTCCATCTGCCTTTGGCCATGGTCTTCATCACAACAATAGAGAGCAAAGTAAGACAACTACAAAGGATGAATTTGGGGTATGACAGTTCATTGCTTAAAATGTGCTCACTTATCAGACTGCTAAATTTTTACTTTTATTATTTTTATGTAATTTTGTTGCCCTATTTCAGTTAAATGACAAGAGATTATTGTATTTTCAATGGGTTTACATTAAATGAAAGCCTTCCAAGATATAGACAAAAAAATCTTTGTAAGTGGCTGGCAATAAAATAATATTGATTAATTTCTTGGGAGCAGCCATGCTTTAAAAAGTAATTAAACTAATTTTTTCTTGTTTATTGCAAAGAGATATTCACCAGTTGTTTTATATGCCCTATTTAAACAAATGGATGTGGGGGAGTTTGAAGCACCCCTATTCTCCAGAAACCATTACCAGTGCTGGACATAAAGTTGAGCCGTGAAAGAAGACATAGTAAATCCTCTACATTAGCCCTAGAGGCAAGTACAATCCATGAGCCTGATAATGTTAAGGTAAACATAATGATAGCAATTTACCTTACCTTGAACTTGTAACTTTAAAAGTCATATTCATTGTATCTTATTTCATTCTCATAATAGTCTCTGGAGCAACATGGCAGGTTTTATCTTTGTACCATAAGAGGAAAAAATTAATCAACAATACTGAATAAACTTTCCAAGGTCAAAAAGTTACCCACAGAACCAGAACCACAGCTCCAGCTCACTTCCTCCTTTCTTGGTACTCCTTTAGTTTCACCAGGCTGAAGCTGCAGAGCTACATGAAATGGAAGATATGGCAAAGCAGCTAGGGACACCAGGGTGGAAGGACGAGACTTCGAGTTGCAATCACCTAAAAGGTTAGGCTATGATCTGGTGCTGTAAAAATGATGAAAATATGATCTTAGATTTCATTAACAAATATGGTATGTGCTTCTTTAGAAGCGAGGAGATCATGGGCCCATGACATGTGGCATTAGTATTATTAGCATATTGAAAGGTAGTTGAAAAGCCAAAGAGAATACACAGGAATATGTATGGAAAGGTTGTCCTTTACAAGAAAGTACCTTATATCCAAGCTCTTATAAAAAGGTAAGATTATCATTACTTGGCCTATTACTGCAAAATTTAAAAAATTAAAAAAAATCACTCTAAACTTTGAGGCATTTCTATATCTTACCTACTTATAATTTATGGATTTGTTTCCAGTGATCTGTCTCAAAAATTATTTAATTTTAGTTCAAACTCTCTCTTCTTAGACTAATTAGTGTTCTAAAAATCAATGCATACTTTATGAAACATTTTTAAAAAACAGTCATGCATATGCCTGTTCTTGCAGGCTTGTTTTCAATAGCAGTCTCTCTTGAGCCATGTCCAGTCATGTCTATAGCCTTCCTCAGTAGATGTTCCATGTTCCTAGTATCTCCAGCCTTCTGGGGGTCTCTATTGCAGTCTAGGCTTTTCCCTGAAAGGTTTTTACACACTGATATTTCCATGTCTGCTTACAGAGAATAGGACTCTGACACACATTGACATGGCGAGCTTTTCTCGTGAGCCATATATGAATGTCTTTTGACCTCTCCCACTGGAATTTTATATTCTTTGTGCTTATAAAAAACAGCCTGATGTGGATGATGCCAAGTTCTGATGTCCATTTGAGATTTAACTGTAACTAAGGTGCCTGCAATCTGGTCTCCTGCACTACTACCAAAGAGCTCTTTTAAGTATTTGCTTATAATATTTTAGAACTTCTCTAACATCTAGTTCCAAACTCTTCCAAATTCCTTCTAAAAACCAGTTCCATTTCTAAATCAGCTGAGCAACACTCTTATGAACACACAGAGAGCGAAGTAGCAGCCACAGGGCCTGCTTGAGTCTGCACGAGGGCTTCCGTATGTATGCCATTACTTTCAGTTTAGTGTTTTTATTGAACTTATGAGTGTGTGGACCAGTGAGTTCTCTTGGGCTCTGACTCTTGTGCCTTCTCTTGGGCTCTCGTCCATCTCTTGGTTTGCCTTGTCCACCTTGGGTATGATGGCTTTTTGTTTTGCATTGGCTTGTGTTATGTTTTGCTGTTATCTATTAGAAACCTGTACTTTTCTAATGAGAGACTGAAAACAGTGAATTCAGATGGAAGAGGAGGTGGGGAAGAACTGGGAGAAGTAGAAGAGGAAACTATAATCAGGATTTATTGTATGAGAAAAGAATCTATTTTCAATAAAAGAGAAAAAATCAAGTCCATGTCCTTTGTCAATGGAATCTCTTGCAACCGACATTTTCTATTGACTGTTAATAGAAAGAGTTGTACCCCAGATACAGTTTTTGATACCATATTTCTTTTAGGTTATTTGGGTCAAATATTTTGAAACAAAGTTATCTGAGCTTTGTAATGTGATTCCTTCCTTCTAACGCAACAATTAAGTTAAAATTGCAGACTGAGAAAGTTCAGTATTGTGGAAAGACCTTAGAACGTTTGACAATAGAATCAGGATTTCCATTTTCTCTGGGCCATTCTCAACTTGAGTCCCTCATCTGCAAATGTAAGCATCTGTGACAGCCCTGATAGGACAGTGTTAAGAGAATTAAATGGAATAAGTATATTTTGTGAACTGTAAAATGCCTTGCAAATTATAACCACAATCACTCTCCTTATAGATAGTTTGGGGGAAAGTTATTATTTATTATGACTGTTTAATAATTTTCATTATTAATGATCCTTCTGGAGTACACACCATGCATCTGACACTGTTCCTGATGCTGGTAACATCAGTGAATATAGAAAATTAGCCACTACTTTCACGGCAAATGCCTTTATGCACAGACTTTAAAACTCTAAAGCCATATCTAGAAAGACTAGTATATTAGTCAGGGTTCTCTGGAGTAACATAACTTACAAAATGAATATATATGCATATACATATGATATATTAGAATGACTTAGAGACTCTGCTCCAGCCAATCCAACAATGACTGGATATGAACAGAAATTCCCAAGAATACAGTAGTTGTTCAGTTCATGAGCATGGAAGTCTGAGCTGGTATTCCATATATGCTGGAATCCAGACAAGTCAGACTCTAGCACCAGTAAAGGAATTGACTTGCTATCAAGGAGAGGGCAAGCAGGCAAAGAATAAAATGTTTGTCTTCCATCTCCTTCTATAGGCATCCTATAGAAGGCATGACCCAGATTAGAGGTGTGTCTTCCCACATAAAAGGTCTGGATTAATGGTGTGTCTTCATACTTCATAGATCCAGACCGGAATAGATTTTCCTTCTTTAAATTAAGCAAAATTTCTTCACAGGCCTGCCCTCCATTTTTGGGTTTTAGTTGGTTCCAGTTGTATTCAAGTTGACCATAAAGAATAGACATCACAAACAGCCACCACAGTTAGTGCTAAGAAATTTGTTCTTGTAGACACTTATTCTGGCCTGTGCAAAACTCATACAACCCACTCAATAAACCAGTATCTATGTACAATATGTCAGAAATTGGTACAGATGCATTTAAAAATATGGATGTCTATTCCCTCAAATGGTTTAATTCTGAGAGTAAAATAATAAACTGTCAATGCTGTCAGACAAAGAAGAAATGTACAGCATCCTTTAGGATTCCATAAAAAAAAACAGCATCCTAGAAGAACCTTGAAAACAGTGTTCTGTAAGACCTAAGAGTGATCTATAAGACTTCCCAGAGACAGCAATTAGCCCAGGTCAGGAAACCCTTGTCTCCTCAAAGGTGAGAAATATATAATTTGAGTCTTGAAAAGCTAGTAGGATTGATGATCTAGAAGTCAGACAGGCATTCAGCTGGGTAAGCATCAAGATGGGTAGTAGGTAAGATCATTTGAGCAATCACACATGAGAACATTGTGACAAGTAAGTATTCAATGGCAGGGCACTGAAATATTTTTCAAATTCTGGGAATAATCATCTTCCTACTAACCCACAATAAATTATTTAGCTATTTCATTTATTTGATTCTTTTATCATAGGTATTTGATGTCTACTTGTTGACATGCTTAGGAAATGCATCCACCTGAAAGACTGAATGGGAAGTAAAATATAACCTTCATCTGGCTAGTTCTGAAAAGCCTTTTAAAAGCTATCTCTCCTTGGAAACAACAAACATGTTTGTCACTGCAGAATGGCTTTTACATTTCTCTTGATGCACAGTAAGTGACTGCCCTATAGTTTCTTATAATTCCCCTGGCTAATAATAGAAACCTAACTAGGGCAGAGCTAAGAATTCTGATGGAGACTAAATAGATTGTGCTGTGCTTTCAGCCATGGCAGGAACTAGGACTCAAGCTGGCTAGTACCAGTGCTGTTCTCTGGTCAGGTGTTTTCCATATCTAATTTTATCAATGCATTCCATCGCTTGGAAAGTTGATGATGGCCTTTCTACCCTTGGTGCTAACCATTAGCTGAACTGATTGTTTATTTTGGGCAAAATACTCTGTTTGTATGTTAGTCCCTGTTGCATAACTTTTCCTGAGGAGTCATTTTTACTTACTTCAGATGGAGAGGGCAATGACAGATCAAAGAACTGATTCCAGTCAAGGACAACCTGATAAACCAATAAGATTATTGGAGCTGCTTAGAGGAGCACAGTGAGGTATTAGTTGTAGGAGCTTGAGAAACCTATGGACAAATATGCCTTCCAGCAACTGCATCTACCTTATACACCCTCAGAGAGGAGCAAGGGCCTCATGAGCCTCCCTCCTCTTGTTGTGATAGTAGAACAACCAAAGCGTATCTTTCGTCATGTCTGAATTTTATGCTTTGCAATTATTTTACAGATTAATTATTTTAGAATAGTATGCTGTTATTGTCCTTTATGGGTGGTTTATGTTATTCAGAAGATTCTGGAAAGTATAGTGTTGGTAGAAATATGACAGTCTTATCTCCTTGTACACAAAAGAGCGTTATCTCTTTCTTTATGAGAACACAGATGGTGATTACCTATTGGATTGGCAACTGGATGTAAACCATGTCTTTGTGATGACTTCCAGCTTTTGTGAGGATGTCATTCTGTGGTTCTAATTCAAAGATCTGGTCTGAGCTAGTTAAACCTGCCATCGAGTTCTGTTATAAATTACAAATTGCTACCCATATAAATATTCAAGGAAGTGGTGGTGTCCAGTCAGTACTTCCCATTTCTCTTTCAGAGGCAAGTGCCAAGTCGTCATGTGAACTATTAAGATGACCTCTGTTTTGTGGGTGACTTATTGGTTTTTAGTGCTGCCCAACCACCTCTCCTCTGCTATGAATTGGCCAAACACCTGAATATCTTACTGATACAATGTTTTCCAGCCAGTTATCTCCTGAAATCACTGAGATTAAGGCCTCTTTTTCAACTGAGTATGTGTTTTTGTAAAGGAGAAATTAAATTCCCATGACTGACATAGTACAACAGACTAGAGGACATTTTATCTCAACAAAAAGAACCTCAGTGCAGAACATTTGGATTGGAAAGGAAGCTATAATACATATAGCTAGTTCCAACATCTGGAGCAAACAAAGCCTAGAAGGAATGTATCTGATGTAAAGCCAACCTTGAAAGGCTATGTTTCCACTGACTAGAGTTTAGCACACTGCCAAGTATTCCAGGCACTGGAGCAAGGGTTTGTGTTGTGGAGTATTTGTTTAGCTAGACAATGGTGTGCTGCTTTTGTTTGTCCTGAATTTGCATATGTAAAGATATGTTGCTGTTGCATCTTTTCTGCCTAGGTACCTGATTGGTCTAATGAAAAGCTAAAAGGCCAATATCTAGACAATATAGGCATCGGTGGGGCTGGCAGGCAGAGAGATCAAATAGAAGGAGGAATCCAGGCAAGAGAAAGAGAGAGAAAAGAAAATAAGGAAAAAGAGAAAGTGATGCCTGGAGTCAGCCAGGCAGCTACCAGGCAGACAGAAATGGAGTAAGACATACAGAATGAAAGAAAGGTAAAAAGTCCCAAGACAAAATATAAATGAAGAGCAACATGATAAATTATGAGCTAGTGGGACAAGCATAAGAGAAAACCAAGAATTCATAACTAATTATAAGTCTTCGTGTCATAATTTAGAAGCTGACTGGCAAGACCAAGAAAGCCTGCTACAGGTTGGTGATACCATGGCAGGACCAAATGAAAAAGAAAAAAATGCAGGACATGTATATGGGAAGCCATACTGGGGAAGGACAGTTATTTTAACCACTGATATTGCCTTTTGTTCCTTTTGGAAGTTCAGACCCAGTTGTCACATACTCCTTTGTTTTATGCAAAGAGCTGTGTTGGTTTTTATTTGATGTTTCTACAACCACAAACATGGTGACCTAAAATACCAATTTTCTAACAATTCAGTAGGTTAAGATTCTAGGACTGTGTTGCTTTTGGAAGTTCTTGTGGACACTCCACTTTCTTACCCCATCCACTTCCTTCCGTTTCTATCTTCATATCATCATGGCTGCTTCTAAACCCCCCGAGGCCTTTTCTTGAAGAACCATGAGGTAACACGTCAACATCCACAACATAATCACATCTCCAAAGCACTCCTTACCATGGAAGGTAAATATGCACAGGTTCCAAGGACCAGGGTCAAAAATATTCTACCCAAGTTGCAAAGCCCTGTGTGTTCTCTATAGCACACAACTTAATTCTTCATTCTAGACACTGGTCTGATTCTGAACTGGACAGAATTGACATCAGAATGATTTTCCAGAAAAATGGCACACACACACACACACACTTTAAATACTAAGTATCAGGGTCCCTTTTCTTAACAAGTTATAAATCCACTCAAAGTTTGTACAGTCTTTTATCATAATATCCTAAATAACATTGAGGAAAATTTATGGAGCCATTCAATGAAATCGATAGACCCTAAATTAATTGTTCTTTTCTGAATTACCAATCACTGTTATGAATAATATGAATGAGTGAGGCTTTGCTCATTTTTGTTGAATGCACATTGATTCCTAGTGATTGTCACATTTTTCTTAAGGTTCACATTATAAAGTCTAATCTGAAATGCTGAGGGAAAGTAACTAAACTCTTCAGTTGTTCTTGATTATATTTCCTGAAATTATCATGTCTTCTATTAAAAACTGGAATAGCAAATTTAAGTCTTGAAAATTTCTCATAACCCTCTTGGCTATTGACCTGTGACTTCTCATTTTATATAATATAGTTGGTTACTTATTTTCTGTCTCCTTAAAACTTACATCATTCACATCGTTTGTACTTTAGTCTTCTTTGTACCGTTTTTACATTTCTTTCACTTTTTATAATCATGTTCCATTATATGTCTGTCTTTTTAACTTTTGTAAAACATCTATCTTTTATGAACCTATGTTTGAAATGGGTTATAACTATATTATTTCCCTTAGATGTCTTTTGCCTTTCTCTATGAACTTTTTCAAAATTTTTGTACAGTCAGAATTATATTTATAGAACTTTTCATCTTCATCATCTATTTCATCTTTCAGATTCATGAAACTGTTTTAGCCACCTGCTTTTAAACTCTGGGGCACATGAATAAGCCCTATTTTCCTTTTTTCATATTAGGAATTTACTGTTGTATTAATAATACATTTTCCATTCTAGTTAAAATCAAATCCAGAATGGTATTTGCCTACATTGGGTCTCTTATTTTATCCACAATAAAGCAGTCTGCTGGTCAAAAATTTATCAGATCTCCTTCTTTCAGCAAAATTGGATTTCCAACAGAGTTCAGGAGACTCCAAGTTTTCTGTGACACTGACTCAGAATTTAATAACATCATGCTTTGTAATGCTGAATATTATGTTTACTCTGTGATAATATTTTGAGCATTTTTCTAATTACACATCAATCCAAGACCCAGGTATCTTCCAAGATCAGCTTTCATGCTGCTTTTCCTTAATAAATTTTGCTCACAGCAATCATTGCAAAAGTGAGGTAGTAGTATGTATGGTCAGCCTACCAATTACAATGAAACAGGTTCTGGCACATTGGCACAGTAAGATTTGTGGCTAAATGGAAGACCAAGCAAGCATATGGATGATGTGAGCACATGGAAACAATTACAGCTCTACATATGGAAAAGAATTGCAAAAAGCAGGACAGACCACCACACTAACCCCAGCTGTGAAAGAATATGACAACGTACAAACACACAGGAGACAAAGGTCCTTAGGGAAGTGTCAATCACTGATGTTGCATCTTCACTAGAAGTTTAGGATAATAACAGATCAAGGTATTAAAACAGTACCTAAATAATTCTGAAAACCTTGTATTTTATTGACATATGGGAAAGAGCTTTGCACAAACCAAGTCTACTGAACTGTCCCCATCGGCCAGCCAGATGTGATGTGTCCTTGGTCTTATGTGAAATGTACTTGGTTCAGGAGCATGGGGGAAAACATTAATATTTTAGTCTCCTTAATGAATGCACAAAAGGACAAATATTTTATTTGGAGTTTCAAAATCCACTTAATACTAACTTGTATTGGAACCAACTGTTTTTGTTAAATATGCCTTTTTCTCTAGTCTTTACCTGGCCCATACCAACAACAAATGCTGCAGTTTGAACCATGGCACTACCTTTGATGACAAGCATATCACTGGAATTATAGGAATGCTAAACTTCAAGTACTACAAGATTATAATGAAAGACTTAGAAAAAAAACATGAGTCCCCAGATCCTGAACTTATCCCAAAATGATCATTTTCTGGAAAGAGAGATTGTGTTGTCATTGGACTTTGCATGGATTATGACTCCCAATACCATATAGAACCAAGATAAATTCTGCAATGCCTCCTTCATGGGAACATTATTCATAATGTAGATTAAATACATTTTAGAAGACCCAGAATGTCTTCAGCAATAAAAATGAGTTGCTCTTTCCCCAATTATTCTTGATAAGTATATTTTGTAAGTGTATTTGACAATCAATCTGTATCTACTTTTTGGCTCAAATAAGATTTGCTCCTTGATTATGAAATACCTAGTTACCATGCACACTACATAAGTTTAGAATGTGACTGAACGTTACCAGGCCTTATTTTCTACAGTGGCAATCCCTAGCATTTAATGATGTTGAATGTGAGTTGCACCTAAAGTATTTATACCAGATCTAAAAGTTTGGGTCTTAATAGGGCTAGAATATGCCTCAATGCTAACTTGAGGACCCTGTTTTGAATCTCCAGCACCCACATGTAAAAGTTGGCATTTAGCAAGATGAGCCTCTTTGTTAAAATGGGGCGCTACTATTATGGGAGCAACTGACAACTTTCTTATTGGATATAAAGCCCTTTCTATAAAAAGTTATCCATGCCTGGTATTACAAACCTGGCCCCAAACTCATGATAGAGTAGGTCAAAGGCCTTAGTGAGAAATAAAATACTGTTTGTGTTCTGACTAAATTGATAAAGCATTAAGCCACCTTTTAAATACTTGGGTTTGTATCTATAGAATTCTCAGCCTTAATCAGACAAACCACTTTCTACTGTAAAATAGTGAGTGGTATAGACTCATGGCTGCACAAGGGGCTGAGAATAGGTGACACAAATGTCCATCATATATTTATGCCATCCTTTCTAAGGTGTAGAGAACACTGAATAAGAGAAGGAAAAGGAAGTGTAAGAAATGTAAGTTAGGGAAAAGGCTGTGGAAGGCCATCTGCTTGGCAAGACACATCCATTGTAATTAGAAACTCTCAGCATCTGCTGATGGGTCTACATAAGAATAGACCAACCAACAGTCAGGCATAGATGCTCGTTGCTGAGCCATTTGCTACTGAGAGATTCAGGGAGAAGGGGAGTCATTGCCTTCAGGTGTATATCCAGTGGTGACCCCTTCATGTCCCAAACTAATGGCCACTGGGATTTGATACAATTGGGGGTGGTAAGAGAGGGGATATGTGTGAGATAATCAGAATGTACAATACACATGTATGAAATTGTCGATGAACAAACTTGAGTAAAAACAAATACATGCCGTATTGGCTGCCACACTCACAAACTCCCAGCAACTGTAATTACCTGCACAAAATCTGCTCAAGATCAAGCCAGCCACAATTCTGGCATTAATGGAAGGACTGTCTCCTGACCTCAGCACCTACTGAGAAACTATAGTTCACTTCTAGGTTTCCCATGCTCCAGTTCACACCCATGTCCATAAAGACTTCACTAATTGGATTTTAGTGTATGTGTGTGTATGTGTGTGTGTGTGTGTGTGTGTGTGTGTGTGTGTGATTTTATTATGGAAAAAAGAATTGACACAGCCTGTTGTGCCTATACTCTGGTCCTGAAGGGAAGAGACAGATGGATCTTGTAGTTAAATGGATAGTCATATTGGTTATATGGTGAGGTTCCAGTTCAGTGAGAGACCCTGCTTCAAGAATATAACATTGGAGTGATAGAGGAAGACACAGAACCCTTTCCTTGACTTCTGCACACACACACACACACACACACACACACACACACACACAAACACACACATTAAAATAATAAAATATTTTCTTAATCCATGTCTTCAGATACAGAAGTCACCCAGGAAAATCAACAAACTTTATACACAGATTGATTAGTGATTTATGACAATAAGGTTGTCAAAAGAATTTTCCCTTTAATTATGACAATTCTGGACTGAATAGGCAGCTCAGTGGTTGGGAGTCTGGACTGCTCTACAGAGGACTCAGATTTAGTTTTCAGAGGACTCAGCTTTGGTTTCCAGCATGCACATCAGGCTGCTCACAACTGATTCTAGTATATCAAATATCAAAGATCCAATATATCAAACTCCCTTCTTGCTCCCACTGACATGTGGTATACATAAACAAATGCAGGCACACACACTTATGAATAAATTTAAAAGTATATAAATAAATCTTAAATTAAAAAACATTGATCATACATGTTCCAGTGGGGCTGGCTGTACTTACCTCTTTAGTTTGTTCTGTGACTCTTATTATAATCCTGTGTTCTACTTTTCAAATATGACCATTTCCCCTCTAAGTTTTATGTAGGTAAATGTTTTCTACAAGCCTAATAAATAAAACCTACTAATTTGTAGAAGTAGAAAAGAATACCAATTCTTATATGACAGATAACTTCCATATAACCATAATTATGACTGACAATGGAAAAAATTAGATTTTATTGCTGAAATTGATATTGGTACTGGTGATTCTATAGAAATGATTCTGTGGTAAGGGACTATATTTAGTATTTAGAAGATAGAGAACAGACTGTTACATATTGAAAATTAAAGCCATAATACTTTAATATTATAACAATATAATAATATAGCATAATAGGCCTTCCTAGTAACTAATTTTCCAACTCCTTGAATCTGAATAGCCTTATAATTTATATGTCAAATAGTTGATAAATTTGTTGTCAGTTCTGAAGTATGGACCACAACTTCCATATCCACCTTTTGAATTACTGCCATTGTCAAGTAGAGAGAAGAATAAACTACTGAATAAGAAATTACCTAGAGAGAGACTCAGTTAACAGTAAGACTCTATACTTATGAATAAGGTAATAGATTATATCTATACTGAGAGGGGACATGACAATAGTCAAATGAGTGGACTCTAGCAAGACCAGGAGCTCACCTGATCAATCCTGGTCAACATTGAGAATTATAAGAAATACTAAATTATTGCCATTCTAAACCACTAAATATTATCATGTTTTGGTTTATACAGTCATAGAAAAGACATGTTGCAGCCTGGTCAGAGAGCTTGTTGAAGGCATAAGCAATAAAGACATAGAGAGCACTAGAACTGATTTCGCAGACCACATCTTAATATAGTGGACAACAAAGGTAGCTACCCAGGACCCTTCAGGAAATGATTTACAAACCATCTATAAAAATGAGGTTAACAGACACCCTCAACTGTTAACTCTTTTAGGGTTTTTTTTTATATATATCAAGAATTGCCTCTCCCAAGTCAACGTCTTTTCTAAGATAGCTTGTATTCAATGACTGGGTAAGGTAGGAAGAAAAAGTCTCTGAAACATTAGTTCAAAGGGTACAATGATAATGGGAATTCTTAATCAAGAGCTTTCCAAGGGATAGCCAAAGTGTTAAATAAGTTTGTGGAAACAATTTGATTACATATAGTTTCTTTGAAATAATATACTATGATAGCAAGCATTAGTCCAGATTTGACCAGTGTGGTATCTTAAATAAGAATGGTCCCCATAGACTCATGTGTTTGAATGCTCACTCACCAAAAGTGACACTATTTGAAAGGATTAGAAGGATTAGGAAATGTGGCCTTATTGGAGGAAGTGTTCCACTGGAGGTAGGTTTTTGAAGTTTCAAAAGCCCATGCTAGGTTCAGTCTCTCTCTCTAGGTCCACACATTGGAACATAGCTCTCAGTTACTTCTCCAGCACTATGCCTGCCTGCTTCCATGCTCCCTGCTGCCATGTCCCCTCTCATGATGAAAATGAACAAAGCTTCTAGAAAGGTAAACATACCCCCAATTAAATGATTTCTTTTATAAGAGTTGCCTTGGCCATTCTGTCTCTTCACAGCAATGGAACAGTGACTAAGACAACCAGTCTCCAAGCCATATTGATGATGATTCCTGGATACTGCTTCTGTAAAGAATGATGGGAAGTGACATGCTATCCCTTATGTATAGTATCAATGACTACTATCAACTTTCTGGTCAACAAAAGTCAACTCTAAGGACTTAACAAAACTTACCTGACTTTTAAATTTTGTTATAAAAGTATAATATAAAAACTCTTTCAACTCTTAAGACTTTTTATTGATTTGTTTAAAAGGTTAGGGAGTTGTGTGCAGTCTTAAGTATAATCCCAGTATACAGGAGGCTGAGGAAGATTACAAATTGTCAGGTTAACCTGTGCTTCACAGTGAGACAAAAACACACAACAAGAACAAAGTTAGAATGGCCTTGTAGATTAATATTTAGTGTTTTCCCAATCATTTCATCTTCACAGTGACTCATCAAGATCAAGTTAAAAACAACCTAAAGCTCACATACTGAAGGTCATTCAGATAAGCACTGAATGAGATGCAGAAGCTTAAACCCAAGTCTGTCTGACTAGAAAGCATATTTTCCTTTTGAAGGACACTGCCTTTTATAGTTACGTATAGAATGAAGGAGAAGGGATGTGGAATAATGGAAGAAGCTCATGGCCCCAATCCCTGCTCTCCATATTCTCCTTGATGAAGCTAAGCAAGAAAGGAGCAGAGAGACAGAAATAAAATTCACTGGAATATTATTTCCTCACCAGAAAGGAAGAATGGCCAAGAAATGACAAAATAATTACTTTTGTGTGTGTGTGTATGCATGTACACATGCATGAATGTTGTTCCTGTATGTGCAGTTGCCATATGTTTATGCATGTTTGTGAAGGCCAGAGGACAGCTCTGGCAGTGAGACCTCAGAGGTTATCCACCTTGGAGTTTTTTGTTTCTAACAGGAGGAGCAGGCTGCTTGTTGTCCCACTGGCTAGCTTACACCCAAAATAATCACACAGAAATTGTATTAATTAAATCACTGCCTGGCCCATTATCTCTAGCCTCTTATTGGCTAACTCTCACATCTCGCTTTAACCCATTTCTAATAATCTGTATATAACCATGAGATTGTGGCTTACTGGGAAAGATTCAGCATGTCTGACCTGGCAGCTCCATGGCAGCTCCCTCTCTGCCCTTCTTTCCAGCATTCAGTTCTGTCTACTCTGCCTACCTAAGTGCTGCCCTATCAAAAGGCCAAGGCAGTTTCTTTATTCAACCAATGAAAGCAACACATAGACAGAAGTACTTCCTACACCATTTGTCTTGTATTGTTGCTTTTCTTGTTTGTGTCTTAGATTAATTTAATGCGTGTATGTTTGTGTATACATGCACAAGTGTTGTATTTATATGTGCAGGTGCCCTTATATTTGTGTATATTATGTGGAGACCAGAGAACAAATTTGCTGAAGTCATTTTTCTCTTCCACTTGGTGGGTTCCAAGGACTAAACTCAATTTGTGAGCACTTCTACCTGCTCACTCATCTCACTAACTCCAATCTAGGTGTGTGTTTTTGTTTTTGATTTTGCTGTTTGTTTTGTTTTGTTTAAGTTCTATCTTTCAGTGGCTTGACATTCACCAAGTAAGTGAGCTGGCTAGCCAGAAGTCTGCCTGGCTCTGATTCTCCAGCCCTGGGGTTACAGGTGCATCTGCCATGCCAGACATCTTTATACTTTAATGGTTCTGGAGAAAAAAACACTGGTCATTGTGTTTACAAGGCAATCACTTTATCAACTGAACTATCTCCCAAGCCCCTCCAATAATCAAATCTCCAGCAGGATGGAAGAGCAACTATGACAGCATGAGATGCTACATAGATGAACATGAAGTTATGGACAATTCAAACACCAAAGTCCTCAAGACTCCAACATGCAGCTCTGCCTCCCGTGATCCAGAAGTTAACGTTAAGTGCACTGCTCCTATTCACGCTGCTTTGTGTACAGAGATGCTCATTTCTCAATGTGTGTTGTATGTGTTTTTTAAACACACATTATCCCACAGAGGCCATATTCGTTAGAGACATAAAAAATTACTGAAGTTACATTGAAACTCTTCTACAAACACTAGAATGGTTTGGGAGGAAATCTAGAAGACATGGGATCAGAGGCAAGAAAGATAACCCATAATGTTCAACTCCCAAAGCATTTCAGCCATCCCCTTCCAGAGGCAGAAGTCTGGGCAAGCTGACCCGCATGCTGGCCTACTTTACTTCTCTTACAATCGTTTGCTTGCTTCTGGGAGAAAGAATGTGCTACTCTGGCAAAATTTGTCTTGGCAGGCCTTTGGATTCAGCTTCCCAACTCTGAAAATAATCTCCCTTTCCTTCCTCCTTACAGTATTAGCGCGTTCCTTCATTTCTAGGTCACCTGAATCGCTTGGTGTGAGGAGGACATTGTCCAGAAGAGGCTGAGCCCCTGCGCTCCTAGGACAGACCCCTGGTAAGTTCCAGCAGCACCCTTCTTAAGCATAGTTCCTAGATTTCTTGTGTGTGAGGTTCCTCCTGCCTCTAACTCTACTTCTGGGGAAGATGGCTAGGATGTTCATTCTCACTGTCTCTGCTAGATCAATAGATTTTTGTTCTCTTTTCATTCCTGTCCCTCCCCTCCAGGCCTAAGGGTTTGAGGTTTAAGTGTCTCTTGAAGAAAAGGCCATGCTTCATTTAATCCTGCTGCAGCCAGGCTGCTGTGAATGTCATGCTTTTGATGAGGCCTTAAATCAAGGTAAACACTATTGCCCCAGGCTGGAGCATCTCAAGAGAGGCAGAGAGTGACTTTACCTCACAAGAAGCACTGTGGCCAATCAGGTCCTCTACCTGCCTACAGACCCACACCCTCAGAGTTCATAATAGAGTACTCCCTCTGGGATAAGTTGGAACCATGTTTAATTTGGTGAAGAAAATATTTTCACAACTTTTCCTGAATACAAATGCTTTATAGGAGTAGACAATAAAATGGCAATGATAAATAACACATAAGAATAGCTTCTGGGAACCAGGGAGATAGCTCAATCAATCCCTAGATGGTAGGATGTGGTGGCATATACCTATAAGCCCAGCACTGGGGAGGCAGAAAGGATCAATGAGCTCTTTGCTGGCCAAGCTACCTTGCTTGGTGAGCTCCAGGCCAATGAAAGACCCTGTCTCAGAAGGAACGGTGGGATGAAAGACACCTGGAGAGCAACCCTGAAGACTGTCTCTGGCTTCTGCACCCATGCCAATACACTTGCATACATATGTGTACCACAGACACCTGAAAACACACACACAAAGAAAAATGAAAAAAGAGCTAGAAATATAGTTTAATTGGTAGAGTGCTTGCCAAGAAGGCACAAAACCCTGAATTTGGTCCCCATCACCTTACCAACAGGGCATGGTGGGGCACTGCTGTTGTAACAGCACTGGAGAGGTATAAGCGGCAGGATCAGAGGCTCAAGGTCATAATTCAAGACTAGTCTGAGATTCAAGAGAGTCTATCTCAATAACAAACAGTAAAACAAACAAATCCCTACCCACCAGAGTACTTCTGATTTTAGCTGAGATTTATATAATCTATATTTTTCATGAGTTAGGTATGATGAGAGGCAAACTTCCATGGGCAGGCGTGCAATTCTGTTCAAGAACCCCTAAAGAGCAAATTTGGTTTGAGAAAAGACAGGGGAGGTACCAACTCAGAACTGGCCATGTCAGACTCTATTCCTGTAAGTGTTTTCATTTTTCAAATTTCAATCTAATTCACCTAGAATATTGCTGTGAGGTCAGGATACAATTTAACTTACATGTAAACTAATTCTGCCAGCACTGTCCATTGGACAGCTCCTTTTTTATCCATGCTGATATGAAGCAAGTCTGTTGCCCTGAGTCTGGTCTCTGCACCATTTCCCATCGACCCCTAGATTGCATTAACTTAATTATTGCAGACTATTTTGTGTTTTAGTCTTATAGCCAAAGTTCCTTTATTCTTAATAATTTTAAATGATTCATTATCATTCTTTCCCATTTATCTTCCAGATAAAATTCACTTTGCCCAGTTGAAACACATAAATCTCAATAGGATTTTCTTTGGAATTAAATCAGGAGGAAATCGACGTACTATCTGGAAATAGATCTCCACTAGACAAGTCCTATCTTAAAATGTTTTTCATTTGATATTGGTGAAGGATCCAGACTATATTAGTCACAGCTCTGGCTGCCAGTGACATAACACTATTTAAATCATCTTTAAAGAGGAAGCAATAACTATAAGCATTAACCCCAAACTGATTACATTTCTACATCTAAAAGTATAATCTATATAAGAAACAAATTTGGGCAAAAAAATGATTAAATAGGACATATGAAGCAGAAGATAGTACAGGACAAATTTGACTTGAAAATCAAAACCTTCTTTTTGTAAGACACTGCTAAGAAAACAGAGACAAGCAACTGCCTAGAAGTAAATATCTGTAAAACATAAATTTGATAAAGGACTGGAATCCAGAATAGTTAAGTAGTCTCACAAGGAAATAAGAAAACAACACAATAAGAATTATTAAAAGGTTTGATCCACTAAAGAGTGTATATCTAATAATCATATAAAATGGTGCTTAATATCATTTTTCATTAACCTCATACCACAAAACACTTTTCTGAATTATACAGACTTTTAAAACTGGCATGAAAAATTATGGTGAGAAAGCAAAGTAATGGAAATTTGCATTGTTGCTTGGAAGCATAAAGGTATAATAAGTTGGGAATGTGGCTTGAAAGTTTCTTATACTATTAAAAATATATTTGCTTGCTAGGAGTGGTTGTTCATGCTTATAATCTCTGTTATTCAGGAAGCCGAGATAGGAGGGCTGTGCACAAAGATAGTCTCAAGATTTTATCAACATCCTGTATCAGAATTTAAAAAATAAAAAAATGTAAAGGGAGTAGAAATACATCTTAGTGGTATATCACCTGACTACATGTATAAGGCTCTGTGTTCAATTCTCAGCATCACAAATTTGTGTGCGCGTGCGTGTGCACGCGCACACTAGCAATAAGATACTGTGTAGCTCAGCAGCCCTACTCTTAGATGTTAACCTGAGAAAAATTAAGATATATTCATTAATGATGCATATACAAATACTTAATTTGAATTTCTCTGTAATTAACAAAACCTAGAGCAGCCCCAGTGGCCTGCGAACCATGAATGAATAAGCTGTAACAGATGCATCCCTGAAGTTAGCAATGAAAACAGGAAGAAAGACCAAAACTGTCCAACAGTCCCGATAGATCTCATGTTAATCCAAATAATCCAGTACTTGGAAGGTTATATGTGATTCCATTTGCCTGGCATTCAGGGAAAGGCAAAATCACAGAGACAGAAAAACAGATCCACTGTGGGGAGAGGGAGGCTAAAGGAGTCGGTAACTAGGGAGTATGAGGCCACTTTCTGTGGTGAAGGCGTAAGTGACAAACAATCCCACACCAGTTTGGAATTATGATTAATAGAATGGCTATTTATTTAAGGGGGAAAAACTTACAGATCACCTTCCCAGACAACAGCCATCTGCGCAATCAGGAAGGGAGCCTACTCACCAGAAGCCAGAGAGCGAGCAGAGGGAAGTGGTCGCTTTTTTAAAGGGAGAGAGACCATGCCCCAGTGGGCTGGTATCTCAGCGGCTATTGGCTGAAGGAGCGGAAGGAGCTTCCGCAACACTGCGGTAATAGACCTACTCTAAATCTGCATTGTAGTCGTAGCTGGACAACCTTATGCCCTGGCAAAATGCATGGCAACAGTCATCTTGAATAGAACTAATATTACTGCATGTGAATTGGACTTCCATGGACTTGTACTAAAAGTCGGGAGACCTGTTCATTGGTCATATGTTAGAAGTTTGTGTTTCCTGGTTCTAGGCATATCTGGGGCAATGCGTAGCAGTGTCTGTAGCCCTTTATATGGTTCTCTCTTGCTTTCATTCCCTCCACATTGGTCTCTCTTCCCAGCAATGAGCCTCACTAATTCTCATCTTGCTGGGATCTCTGTAGCTGATGAGCTCAGAACATGATCCACCCTCTTACGAGGCCACTCCAGTTCTTCCCAACGGTACCAATTAGCCCTACTATAGTAATATACTCTTCTGGTCAATCAACATTAGGCCATATGGAATGAGATAGTCTGTGGTTCCTGAGTCACAATGCCCTCCCCGATGGCAGGAGAGATACCACAATAGAGTTTATGCAGAACGAGGAGAAGCAAGCAGACCAAACAACACATGCCCTGGCATCCTCCTTCTTAATGGCTGTGCCTGGTTTGGTCTGTTGTTCTTGTCACATAGCAACAGTAGCCGGGCCTCCTGCCCTTAGGCTGTGCTCCATGGAGTCTCTGTAGCTTGTTTCCAGGGTTTTGTCTCAGTCTCATGTTTTTACTTAAAACATAGCAGCTTCTCTGGATGCCCCTGTTAACCTCCCTGCTGCTTCACATGAACCAGCACGTTTGAGCTGAAATGGCTTCCCTGCGCGGAGACTACGACTCTCAGGTGGATTGCATTTACCTCTCCAGTTGGTGATTTGACCTGCCACTTTGGTGACAGCAGGTCTAAGAAGTGACACGGCTGCCCACGCTTGCCGGTTTCTCGGTTGACTTCGTCAGCAGTTGCCTGACACAGAGCAAGACAGGACGAGACAAACAAGTGACTTAGACTGACTTGCATAATTAACCTCACCATAATAGGCCTATCCCGTGGCAGCATTGCCATTGCGCTCAGTGAGCAGCAGACGGATTATACTGTCTACAGATACTGCAGACACCTCAGGAAGCAGAAGCTATATGAGAGACTGCTCATTAAAACAGCCTAACATAACAAACGAGAAAACTGAAGCCCCTCGGAGCATCTTGCCTGGGATTAAATCTTTCTCTCCTACCTGTCTTCTGGCCTATGCTTTACTGATGGCCTTTCAGTAAGCTTCAACTTTGCTGGGATTTCTTTCTGGCTAATGACTTATCTGCAAATATTTCCACCACCACTGAATGCAAATGTTAGGAAATGCAAATAAATCAAGAATGTCACCTACATAGAACAGATGTTCCTCATCTTCCGATAGAATCATATCCTGATCAACCAATTAAAAGCCGGAAATGTCTCGAGTCTAAGATGCCTTCAAAATACTTAAGCAAACATCATAGTTTACAACACAGAGCAGTGTACAGTGTTGGATACTGAACTTCCTGATCCTGTGACTGACAGGGAGCTCCCTGAGATTGCCCATGCTTTGGAGAGAATATACCGAGTAGGGCCAGGCTGGACAGAGATCAACATTTAAAACTCAAAACCCAGGTTCTGCTGAATGAGTCTTGGTTTGTCTCATAGGTAAATTGAAAGCTTCACAGCCTGGGGACCATCTTGTTAAGACTTTGGTGTTGATGTGCTTCTCTAGGGGAATGCACTGCCCTAGTGAGCTATGAAGTCAAAAAAGATGTATTTAAATACTGGCTGGGTAACACTGGTGACTTACTTAGCCTTTCCACTCCTGAAAATAGAGTTCATAACAATGCACCCTTCAGGTGAATTTTTTGGTGAGTAAAAATGATTTCAAAAAGTATTATCACAGCAGCTAGCCCGCAATCTCCACTCAGCACAGGTTAGTTAAAAAGTGGGGGAAGCAGTGTATTAAGAAATAGGAGAGAACATAGAACCTGCTTAACAGAAGAGCCAGTAGGACTAATTTTGACTGTCAACTGGAGAGGATTTAGAGTTACCAAGGAGACAAACCTCTAGGCATGTCTTTAAGGGAGTTTCTGGGTTAGGTTAATGGAGATGGGAAGGTCCACCCCGAATACACTGCCACCATTCTGTGGGGTGCAGGGTTCTAGCCTGACTACAGAGGAGAAAGGATGCTGAGGAGGAAACATTTATCTCCTGTTCCCTGCCGCAGATGCAACATGACCAACACCTCTCTCTCCTGCCTCCACACTTCCTCTCCATGATGAACTGTATCCTAGATCTGTAAGCCAAATCAACCCTTCCTACCTTAAGTTGCTTTTATCAGAACTTGCTTTTTTTTTTCTTTCTTTCAAATCAAGAAGACAAGCACCTTGGTGAAAATCCATGGAGGTCTTCCTTCATGAATACATCATTTCCATGAACTTCCCCACATTTGTCAGTGAAATTCCAGCAAAAACTGCTGAGGAAAATGCTGGACTCCTTGGGCTCCTGCATGTGTGCAGTGCACATAACTCAGCCACATATGCATACATATTAAATAAATAAATATTTTTGAAAGAAAAAAATATTGGCCTCTTAAAAACATGCTCTCATTTCACTTCACTAGGAGAGCCCTTAAGAGAGGGTAAAAAAAAAAAAAAAAGGAAGATAGCTTTGGGACAAGGAAAGCAACCTTTGGAATTGCTAGGATATGCAAAATTTTATTTCAGTGCTCAGGACCTGTAAAATCCTGTGATTATACAGCAAAGAGAAGATAAGGTCACAATTTGGGTAACAAAAGGATAGTATAGAGCAGGAAAAGACCTTTGGAAGGACGCGGGAGTAGACAGTATAGAATAAGAAAAGAGGAATGGGAAGGCATCTCAGCTTCAGGCACCTAGATTCACAGATGCTGTTGGTCAAGGTCATGGAGGGTAAAGTAGTAAGAACAAATAGCAGAAATGGGAAATAACTAAGGAACTGAATCCCATCCTAAGGACCCAGACAATAAGACACTGGATCATAAATAGAAATTATTAGCATGGGGCCCTGTTGCTAAGAGATGAATCCATTAGTTCCACTAAGGTTAGGATCCCACACAGTGGCTGCCAGAACCAATGCTGAGGCAAGAGTACTGTGAGGCCTACAAAATAGAATAGAGAAACTGCTGGGCTACAGTGGATGAAGTTCCTCTCCTGAAGGAAGGCCTTCACAGACTTCAAGAGACAAAACACTTCATGGTCCCTGTCACTTGAAATAGAAAGAACAAGTAAACATGATTCCAGAATTTATAGAGATATTTTGGTACATATGCCCAGAGGCAATTTTAAAATATGGGCTTGTTTTTCAAAACTAAGAAAATTAACTGAATATATTAATGATAAAGATGGCATCATACTAAAATTCAATTGACGTGTTTATACATTATTGTCAAGAATACTCCAAGGCTCTGTGAGTGTGAACTGTGTGGAGTGGGAAATACTTTTTAAAGTAATTTGCAATTAGTCTATGAGGTTCAGAACCAGAAAAGGCCTGCAGTGATAGATTTAGAATTATAAATTTGTAATGCTATGTAAGACTATAGGAAAGAATACTTGGGGTTTTTGATCATCTAGAATGTATGTGTGGGGTTGGGGTGCAGGGTGTTTAGAAGGCAGTGATTCAACTCGTGGGTGAGAGAATAGAAATGAGAGTTATTAATGCAAACAGGAGAAGCTGAGCTCAAGACCAGCCCATTGTCACAGAAATCATCCAGCACTTACAAACTGTAGCAATGCACATATTCACAAAGGCCATAACAAAATAGACTATTTTGCAGATAACAGAAAATTAAGAAAATATCTGATTTAGTGACTAATGAAAAAAAAAAGAATCAAAAGACAGCTTCACCAGTTCCTATGATGATGTCAACCAGGGAAATATTGCTTTTCATGAGCTGGAGATGAATTGGAGATGTCATGAAACATCTTACATCTCATATGGAATGCCAGTCTTTATGTCAGAAAAAACATTAGTAGTTTAAGTGTGGTAAGAAAATGTAAAGTTACTAATTCACAAGGTTTGTTGAATATAAAGCCAGCTAATTAAACTTTGTCACAAGTCACAAAATTGCCTTTGTCCCGTCCAAAGATGGTCACAAAATACTGAATTTAAACTTAAATAGGAGAAATGTAGACTAAAAAGAAATAATTCTTTCTTTCCTCATAGCAACCACTTAGCAACCATTGGCTCTGAAGGAATCCCTTCCATGCTTGTTTGTTTGTTTTTCAGGCTTCTTGTGTGTGATGGATGAAAGCCACATGTGGAACACACAAGTAGGGGGACAGGTACTTCTGTCTTCATTTAAGATTTAAAAATGTAAACATATTTGTAATAGCCAGAACCTGGAAACAACCTAGATGCCCTTCAACGGAAGAATGGATGAAGAAAGTATGGAATATATACATATTAGAGTATTCCTCAGCAGTAAAAAACAAGGACTTCTTGAATTTTGCATACAAATGGATGGAAATAGAAAACACTATCCTGAGTGAGGTAAGCCAGACCCAAAAAGAGGAACATGGGATGTACTCACTCATATTTGGTTTCTAGCCATAACTAAAGGACATTGGGCTTATAATGCATGTTCCTAGAGAAGCTAAGTAAGAAGGTGAACCCAAAGACAAACACATAGGCATCCTCATAAATATTAACCTTCATCAGGCGATGAAAGGAGACAGAGACAGAGGAGCACGGGACAGAAATCTCAAGGTCCAAATCAGGAGCAGAAGGAGACGGAGCACGAGCAAGGAACCAAGGAACTCAGGACCGCGAGGGGTGCACCCACACACTGAGACAATGGGGATGTTCTATCGGGAACTCACCAAGGCCAGCTGGCCTGGGTCTGAAAAAGCATGGGATAAATCCGGACTGGCTGAATATAGAGGACAATGAGGAATACTGAGAACTCAAGAACAATCGCAGAGGGTTTTTGATCCTACTGCACGTACTGGCTTTGGGGGAGCCTAGGCAGTTTGGATGCTCACCTTAGGAGACCTGGATAGAGGTGGGCAGTCCTTGGGCTTCCCACAGGTCAGGGAACCCTGATTGCTCTTCGAGCAGATTAGGGAGGGTGACTTGATCGGGGGAGGGGGAGGGAAATGGGAGGCGGTTGCGGGGAGGAGGCAGAAATCCTTAATAAATAAATAAAAAAAAAAATAAAAATAAAAAAAAAAATGTAAACATATTTCAAACAAAACATGCATATAAAGGTGATGCAAACTAATCTCCCATTGTTCATGTAATATGTTTTCCGATTGTACAAAAAATCCCCTTGTGTTCTCAGTGCCCCTTTTTTCCTTCTTCAAGAAAAGTGTAGGATGCAATGGGCAGAGTAAGTATGAGAGGAACATTCCAAAAACATGCACCCCAAATAAGTAAGCCGCTGGCAGAATTAGGTTTCTTACCCAGTGTATGAACTAAATGATCTAAATATGCTCTATCACCCGAGAACCAGGACACATTTCTTCCATAAGTGCTAACTGTTGTTTCACTTATGTGGTTTCTGTCCTGCCTGGTTCCCGCAATCACTAAGTCCCAAAGAAATCACACAGAGGTCTACATTAATCATAAACTGATTGGCCTATTAGCTTAGGCTTCTTATTAACTCAATAACTTATATTAGCCCATTATTCTTATCTGTGTTAGCCACATGGCTCAGTACCTTTTTCAGCAGGGTAGGTCACATCCTGCTTCTTCTGTGTCTGGACAGGACTGCAGAGGGATGAGCTTTCTTCTTCCCAGAATTCTCTTGTTCTCATTGACCCACCTCTACTTCCTGTCTGGTTATCCTGCCTATACTTCCTGCCTGGCTACTGGCCAATCAAGGTTTATTTAAAATATAATTGACAGAATACAGACCATGGTCCCACACCAGACAACCACTTGTTAAGAATACTAGTAACTCTTCCATTGAATAAAAGGAGAAAAGGCTAGTGCCACAAGTGTTAAGATCTAGCAATAAGAAAAAGAACACTCTGATGGAGACAGAGTTGAAAGAAAATGAATTACTAAATTAAGGTTCTAAATCACTAAACAAGAGAAACAGAAAAATAATGCTCAAATTAAGAAGCCAAGGCCATGCCAAAGAAAACTCTTTAAATGGATGTCACTCTCTTCTCTGTTGGCTGGGGAAATTCTTTTGTCTTGTTATGTTTCAATTTGTGAGCCCCTACTCCAAATATCTTACAAAAAGGACCCACCCTCCAATATATCATATATAGTCTTATTTGGAAAGTGTCTTCACAGAGTTTATCAGGTTAAAGTCGAGTAATCAAAGTGAAGGCTAACACTGTTGACATCTTTATAAAGGCCGAGAATACTGAATATACAGATGTCCAAGAATAACACCACATGTACTGATAAAGATGAAGGTACAAAAAAACAAGCTACTTCTGAGAAACAAAGACAGCAAACAATTACCAGCAAACTGCTAAGAGATGGACATGGAGAGTCTTCCTCACAGTCCTTATCAGGAGCCATCCGGGTGGCACCTCCAGGACAGAGGTGACAAGTTTCTACTTTGAAGTCACCTCATTTGTGCTACTCTGTGTGGCAGTCTAGGAAAGCTGCACAGACAGGTGGTCTCCACCAAGAAAATGGGTCCACACCTGCCTTTCGGCAGAGATGGCTCTGCTAAGAGTCTAGAAATTGCAGAGACTTGGAGACAGCAGGGCAGACAGAAACAACTACTCTGCAGTGACTGCCAATTAGTGTTAATTCAATAGAAAGGAAAGGAAGAAAATTGGACATTTTATTATGTATATGCAAAGCACATTAAAATAATGAGAGGGTTACCAAGTGTTTCCAGGATTCAAATTGTATTTCTGGCAATGAGCAGGTCATGCAAGGTGGAATATGAGATAAGCCTAAGAAGTTAGACTCATCCAGCACCCTGGTTCTCTCCATGTCAAAAATGCTGTCAGTAATAGGAGCATCTGCGCCTTGGATGGTAAATCTCTAGATTAAAAAAAGCAATTTTAAATGCATGTTATTTTTAATGATTTTCTTTGGAAATGTGACCAAGTTCAACTCTGCAAGTTTACATAGGTAGGGAAGAGAGAGGCACCATGCTTTTTCCCACTTAAAAAAGCATTTCCTGATTTACAGCCTTATGGATGCAGCCTCCTCACATACCTTATGAATTGGAGAAGAGGCCAACAGAGTGGACCAAACTGTTCATTAAACAACAACAAAAAAGTAGTGTGTGAAAACATATGACACACAAAGAAGACAAGAGTGTTCTTAATGTCAGGAAAACATTGAAAACAAGAGAATCTTTCTGGGTTACCAGACCCAGAAAGACTTAACATGGTACATACTCACTCATAAGTGGATACTAGATATAAAGAAAAGGATATCCAGGCTACAATCCACAGCCTCAGAGAAGGGTAAAAAGGAGGCCCCTAAGAGGGACCCACGGATTGTACTGAGAAGGGGAAAGAGATGAGATCTCCAGAATAAACTTGGGGAGAGGGCTGTTGTGGGGAGGCAATGGGGGATGATAACATGAGGAAATGGGATGGTCGAGTTGGGGGAGGGACAGAGTAGGAAAGCAATGAAAGAGATAACTTGATAGAGGGGGCCATTATGGGTTAAGGAGAAACTGGTGCTAGGGAAATTCCCAAGAATCCACAGGAAGACCCCAGCTAAGGTTTCTAGCAATAATGGAAAGGGTGCCTGACCTGGTCTTCTCCTGGAATCAGATTGGTGATTGTCCTAACTGTCATCATAGAACCTATATCCAGTAACTGATGGGAGTACAGGTAGTTCTCCACGGCCAAGCACTAGGCTGAGCTCCTGGAGTCCAGCTAAAGAGAGGGGGGAGGGATTATATGAGCAAAGGGGATCAAGATCAAGATCACAGAGAAAGCTGACCCAAGATCATGAGAGCCCATGGACTATGGATTGTCAGTTGGGGAGCCTGCATGGGACCAAACTAGACCCTCTACATGTGGGTGACAGTTGTGTGGTTTGGTATGTTTGTAGAGCCCTTAGCAGTGGGACCAAGATCTATCCCTGGTGCATGAGCTGGCTTTTTGAGCCCGTTCCCTATGGAGGGAAGCCTTGCTTAGCCTTGATGCAGCAGGAAAGGGCTGTTGGTCCTGCTTCAACCTGGTGTGCTTTGTTGACTCCCTACAGGAGGCCTCACCTTTTCTGAGGAGTGGAGGAGGGGGCAGGGAAGGTGAGGATGGAGCAGGAGGAGGGGAAGAAGGGGGAACTTCAGTTGGTAAGTAAAATTTAAAATAAAAAAAAAACAAGAAAGTAAGACTTCAGACTGAAATAACACAAATGTGTTCAACCATGAAAAGGGAAGAAACACTTTGTGCACACATATGGAGGACTGGCAGTCATCATAGCAGACTGTTAGGCCAGGTTGGTTTTACTGAGCTAATATATTCTCACGCTGAAGTGTTGCACCTCCCTGAATCTTGCTTTCCTCCAGCATTTCTGAGCCATCGATAAGATGTGACTGCTACTGCCATGCACAGGCCATGATCGATATCACCGCGCGAAGCAGCATTAAGATGCGCATTGTGTTACTCTGGAAGTGACTATGACGTAATGCTCCTGCCTGTCATTTGCTGTAACTGTGGTTACCAGCCGACACACAGTTCTGAATGCCTGACATTTTGTTTTCTAAAATGTATTCTACTGACATCACACTCCTCCCCGGACCATCTTCCCTCTGGCTTTTCTTTCTTGGTCTTTGCTTTCTCTCGACCATCTATTTAGCTGTCTGTATGCATTTGCAACAACGCATGCTTTGTACTTCAGACTTCTGCTCTGCAGTGAATGATCCCAGCAGCTGTCCAGACTGAGCCTTCCATTTTACCTCACTCCCGGCTTTCGGGCTTTCAGTTTTCTTTCTAACAGAGGTCACTCCCATGATGACATCTCTTATCTACAGCCAAATCAATGATCAGAGTAGGAATAGGTCTAGAAGAGGAGTCAAGGCCATCTTTGGTGCTGTCAAACATTCAGAGTTCAGTATCATCTTTAATAAATAATTAGATAAAACATGTTTACTGGTCCTACTAAAAATAGAGATGAGATTTACACCTGAACACCTCCATTTTCTGAACAACAAAAGTCCTCTTACTGTGCAGAATGGTTGCCGGTGGAATGGGTGCTCATCTTCAGCACCCACTGCCTTGCAAAGCTGTGGTGAGAGGGCATTGGCCAAAACTGTGCCTGATCTGGCTGATGTTAGAAAAGTAACTGTTTTACAATCTTGCCTCTTTCTCACCTTCACAGCTAATTTTGTAGACAGACAACATGGTGGTTTAAAAGAAAATGGTCCCAACAGGAGTGGTGCTCTTGGGAGGTGTGACTTTGTTGGAGTAGATATGGCCTTGTTGTGTCACTGTGGGGACTTGAGGTTTCCTATTCTCAGGACACCGCCCAGTGTTGCAGTTGACATCCGGTCCTGCAAGATGTAGAACTCTCAGCTACTACTCCAGCACCACATCTGCCTGCACACTACGATAATCCCCAACATGATGATAACGGACTGAACCTCCGAAACAGGAAGTAAGCCACCCCAACTAAATGTTTTACATTGAGTTGCCGTGGTCTTGGTGTCTCTTCACAGCAATAAAAACTCTAATACAGAAAAGCTGTAACTTCAGAAGAGCCTCAAAAGGTACTGATTTCAAGACATTGTAAAGGAAGTGTTGTGTGCTAGGCATGAGGATTCACATCTGTAATCCCAGCATTGGGGAGGTTGGAGCAAGAGGATAGTGAGTTTGAGGCCTGCCTAGGCTATATGAGATACCCAGTCTCCAAAACAAGATAGATGAATTAGATAAATCAATTAGATAAGTAAATTGAAAGAAAACTCATTAATTATATTTCAGGTTGCTTTTCCATTCCTTTTGAAAATCTGTGTGTCTTACACACACATGTGTACAGTGTCCAGACATGTGAGAGAAGCAAGAGATGTCCTGCTGCATCATCACTCACTGCCTTTTTTCCTCCAGGAAGAGACAGGTCTTGAGTGTCAGGATGTGAGCCTAGAATGAGGCTGGCAGCCAGCAAACCACAGTGCTCCTCCTGTCTCCACCCCGCCCTCCCACATATACAGTGATGGCATTTCAGGTGTATGGGGCCACACACAGATTTTCCATGGGAGCTGGGGATGCAAACTCAGAGTCTCATGCTCGTACAGCAAGTGATTTTACCCATGGGGCCATCTCTCCAGCCCCCTCCATTCATTTAAAATAATTTAACCATGGAAAAGATGAACAAGAAAGGAACAATAGCCCTGGACCAAGCCTGCGGAATTTTAGTGACCAGTCAAAAAGGAGGACGCTCTGAAATACTGACGTGGGAAATGAGGGGTTTCACACATTTTCAAACATTTAAAGCACCATGCAATAACAATAACATGGGAGCCACCCTGGCAAACGAGTGGCAAAAGGATTTTTATTTAAGAGGGAAAAAAGTCTTCCTTCAGTACTGAACTAATGAGGGGTAGATTGTGCATTAGCATATAGCTAACATTTCAGAACAGTTTCCAGCTGTGCAGGAAACTCTAAGAAGCAAGGAAACGGAGATTCCTCTCTGGAATCATCAATCCGTGTACAAGACTTATGGATTCGGGGGAGGGGGGATCACTCATTCCACAAATATTTACCATACATCCAATACCTGGACTGGTCGCTTATATGGGCAGAAGAGGCATCTGCAACAGAATCTTGATGTTATTCAGGGACCTTCCTCTGTATGTCCTTTCTTCCTGTCCACAAGACATTGATGCCAGCCTTCCCCACTAGCATCTATGCTTCCCTCACAGTAACTGGGATTACCTCTAGAGGCAACAAGAGAGAAGCCACTCAAAAGGGACATGGAAGTAGAAGCAAACACACACCTAATTTACTTTTATTCAATATGGTTTCACTAGGTTTTTTGCTAAATGGAGCCAGGAAGCTTGGTCCGGTAAGATGTACAAAGAAGGGGGCATTTTTATCATTCTCAAGGGGGTGCGTGCTTTGTAATAAAGGAATAAATCTTCTTAGTCCAAGAGCATAAGGGAGGAGCCATAAACATGAGAGCTGAGAATGGACTGACTATGGGAGACGCTTGCAGCATTCAGCCCATGGCTTAGAGACCCTGCTTAACACTAAGGGCAGTCTTAGAGAGGTACTCTGTGTGCTGACCAGAGAAGAGGCTGCTCAAAGGAATACCGCTTACATTCTCATTCCAGCTGCTCACCATGTCGGAAGTCCACACTGGAAAATGGGGAAAGGCTCTGATTCAAGAGAACCAATCATGCAAGTGTTTCCGTGGAGCAAGAACACAGACCTGCTTAACACACCCATCTCTGAGCACAACAAAGAGTAGCAGAAACCTTGCAGAGATGCAAAATTAGATGAGTGGTCTTGGGAGAAATGGATTCATCAACACTAATGCCTGCTGTCTGACCGTCTACTCATTTGCTTGTGATATTTGTTGATGCCTTCTGCATGCTGGTCACATTTTACCATCTAGGCATATGTATGATTGGTCGGCATGTACACAGTCTAGAGACTGAAGCCTAGACGATCTAAAGAAGTCTGTTCCCAAGTCCTTTGCTCTCCTTGTCTCCCATCTTCACAGGGATGGATGCACCTAAGCTGAGGCAGCCTGCAACTCAATGAATGTTGCCTGTTCAGTCTTTGACCTTTGCTGTTCTTGTCTTGCCAGTGACACTGAAGATTCTTAATATACTCACTTGAGGTGACCTGTGTTATTAGAAACCGTTACAGTCAAAAATGAGATCTTGTGAAAAGGCAGGTAGCGTGCTTGCTCCCGTGGTGCATGGAGCCCTGCTCTTCCTGCAGTGTAGCGTATCTGTCCTATCAGTGCAGAAACAGGAGAGTCTTTCCTATGAAGGAGAGCCTTGGGAGCTTCGTCACTGCAGAGCAGCAAGAAGCTACAAAAATGGCTCTTCCTAGCCTCTTTTTGCTGATAAAAAAAAAAGGGAGAGGGAGAAAAAGAGAAACCGCACCACCTCCCAGGGGCTTCAATGCAGTTGCTATGGCAACGCTATATCTGAGTCAGAACTATTAACGATCACCATGGCAACAAGTGTCTCACTTGCCATTTCCAGAAACTCGTTGCATTTGGACTGGAATCATCACACCATGAAGAAAGGGGTGGGGCTTTTCTCTAACTAGGAAACAGGAATACTTTCTCCAAATACCTTATGCAAAAAAAATGTTTTTAAGTAAAATAAAATTAAAGTAGTAAGAAGAAAATCGTGTTGTTATGAACCAATTAACATTTTATCTGTAATTTTATTGTTTGTTGGAAATAATGGCCAAATGTTAATAATCAGCACAGTGTATTTGTTTTACCCATAGCTCCAAATATAATCTTTCTTATCTATGAGCTTCCTTCCTGGTTTGTAAACGTGACAAGTACACATTTTACATGTCTTGCCTGGCTCTTTTTTGTATCTGCTTAATCTCCCTGCCCTCACTCTGTCAGACGCCCCCTTGAATATTTAGCACAGCGGAACGCTTTAGAGATCTGTGGATCACACTTGTCAAGTGAGAAACAGAAGGAAGGATCATGTTTATTTCTGGAAAGTCACCAAGATGGAGGGTGTGGTGCTGTGTGAGAAGAGGTCACAGTGGGACTCCGGGCTTCTCCAGTGCTCAGCTGTAGATACAGAGCTCTGAGATAGTCAGAGCACCCCGGTGTTTGCCTGGGCGTGACCTCCACAAATGACTGCACACTAGCAAAGAACCAGCATCAGCTTGCTCTTCCTTGAGACCCATTGGTTTCTCTTTGCTTCTTCCTGACCTTTCCTCTCAAATTGCCCCAGGATGCATTTCACCCCTGATCCTCGTGCACTCCTCATTCCCTCATCTTCTTGAGGTTTCTGTTTCAGGGCCAAATGAGGTCACCTGATAGCTTTGAAGATAAGTTCTCATGTATTTTACCAATAAAAAGCTACAAGAATGAAACAAAACAGATTCTCTTAAAACAAAAGCCAAATGAAATCAAAGCTCAGATTACCAACTTTTTCCTCTTCTCAGGACCTTGCTAATGAATAGTAAGAATTCTGTGTCTGAAACATTTTCTTCAGAGCTCACATCTGGGAGAACAAGGTTAGACTTCAGGACAAGCAGGCTTTTGTTCAGAGAACATAAGCTTCCTAAGTTTACCTGTCGTGTGAAAAGGAAAGCAAAGAGGACCTTTTTACAACCAATCCTAAGCTATTTGATTGTTGTTAGGCAGGTCCATAAGGACCAGTATGGGATGGGGAAGAGAGAAGAGCGATAGCATCTCCTGAAGTCACGGTGAAAGGAAGGCCTGGTGAAAGCCATTCTGACCTATCACTGGGAAGAGACCTCAAGGTCCTCAGAGTGACACCTGCAAGCTGAAGACTCTTCATAGCTCAGTGAAAACAGCTGCTGTTCTGAAAAAAATAAACAGCTCCGTTTTCAAAGGAACCTACAGGTGTGTGAGGCTCCTGCCCTGGTCTGGGATATGCAAGAACTTAGGTACTAAATTTTCTTTACCAACAATGACTTTGGGAATACTTAATTTTATGAAGTGGACTGCATACTTGTTAACTTTTAATAAATTTATTTTACTTATTTTTATTTTATTCACTTATTATTTAGAGTGTGTGTGTGTGTGTGTACGAGAAAGAGAGAGAGAGTTGTGTGTGTATGTGTGTGCGTGTGCGCATGCATGCCACATGCATGTGGGTATCTGCCACAGCCAGAGAAGGGAGTCAGGTGCCATGGAGCTAGAGTTACCAGGTGTTTGTGAACCATCTGTCCTGGGTTCTAGGAACTGAACATATCCTCTGCAATGGCAATATACACCCAAATGCTGAAGCTTCTCTCCATCACTCTTATTTGTTAACTTTTAAACAATTTTTTCTCCACATTCTAGGTGAAAACAAGCCAGTGCTGCTTTGGAAAAGAAACTCGAGGACCTGTGACATGGTGTGGATGAACAAAGTTAAGGGTTCGCGTACTCAGTAGACAATGTCAAGGCCTTCAGGCCAGTTGTGCTCTGGTGAGCATTTCCCTGGCTCTTTGCTAGTGGGGAAATGTGACATCAAAGCTCAAGCTTTAGACTCAAGTCCCTTTTCTCTCTCATTTAACTGGGATCGTGACTTCGTCACACTGTTTGATCTTTCCGTTCATCTGTGAAAAAGTGCTCCCAGGCACTGGGCTGAGCTCCCAAAGTTCAGTTTAAGAGTGGGAAGAGTGAAAATATGAGCAAAGAGGTCAAGAACATGATGGGGACAAGCACTGAAACAGTTTACCTGAGCAAATGGAAGCTCACCAACTCTAGCCAGACAGGGAAGGAAAGAGCATGGGTCCAAAGTAGTTCCTCTGAATATAGGTGACAGTTGTATGGCTGGGGCAGACTGCGGGGTCACTGGCAGTGGCATGAGGATTTATCCCTACTGCTTGTACTGGATTTTGGAGAATCTATTCTCTTTGGATAGATACCTTGCTCAGCCTAGATATAGTAGGGAGGGCCTTGGACCTTCCCCAAAGCAATGCGCCTTACCCTCTCTGAGGAGTGGGGTGTGGGGCAAGGTGGAGGGAATGGAAGAAGGGGAGGGAGGGAGTGGGAACTGGGGTTGGTAAGTAAAATAGGAAAAGATAGTTTGTTTTCTTTTTTCAATAAATAAAAAAAGTGCTCCCAGGGATACTTAGTTTATGGGATTGTTTTTGCTGACTAATGAACTAGTAGACAAAAAGATGTCCAAACATTGGGTGATGGCAATATATTCACCAGCCATGATACATTATTGTTGCGTTCAATTCAACTACCTGCTTTTGCTTCCTGCTTAGTTAGATATACAATATCTTTTGTCTTAAACATGTTTATTACAAGAAGGGGTATGTGGAAGGTATGGGAGGTAGGAAAGGGAAGGGGAAATGGTGTAATTATAATCAAAAAAAGAAATAATCTTTAAACATTGCTTGTTTATTTCACTCAATGAACATTTATTTCTGAGAGGCAGAGATAAGATATAGGTCTTGTCCTGTAGGAATTATGATTTATAGAACTTAAAAAGGCTAGTAAAAGGGGAGTCAGAAAGGTGGCTCAGTGGGTAAAAAGTGATTTCTGAGCCGGGCGGTGGTGGTGCATGCCTTTAATCCCAGCACTCGGGAGGCAAAGGCAGGAGGATCTCTGTGATTTCAAAACCAGCCTGGTCTATAAGAGCTAGTTCCAGGACAGGCTCCAAAGCTACAGAGAAACCCTGTCCTGGGGCAGGGGGGGGGGAGTGCTTGCTGCCAACCCTGACAACCCGAGTTTGATCTCCCAGACCATTGACATGATAGCCGGAGGAGACACACGGAAGTTGTCTTCTGATATTCAAACATACCTGCACAAGCACGAAAACACGCACATACATACACAGAAGAAATAATTAAATTGATTTTAAAAACTAGTGGGGAAGGACAAGCAATCAAAGAAAATTTGACTTTCAAAACTAGAAGGGGGTTCCTCTCAGCTGGGTGAGGAGGCATGTACTTGGTTTCCAGTGTGGTCTGCTCTCCAGCACAACTTTCTAAATGTACCCACAGGCTCTTGCACTCCATTTGGAAAGCTATAGTATAGTGTGTCCCAATACTGCCATTAAAATTGCCTGGTACACAGTCTGCGTTACTCTTAGCTATAAAAATAAAAGTTCCCTATGGACTGGAACTTGGCAAACGGAGTTTGATTAAGTTGGGCTATTTTTATTTTGTCCTCAAAGGGAGGCAATGTGGCCTAGTGGATCAGGCTGTTGCGAAGTGCACAGGATTTCCCATTCCAACTGCGACATTAAGAGCTGTCTGCAGCAAGCTATTCCATTTTTCACAGGTGACAGGAAAAGTTGAAGATGGGTTTCTACCTCCTGTGTTCCACTGTAATAAAAGTAGGGAGTATTAAATGGCAAAATGAGCCCTAATCCCCTCACATGCTGCCTCAGAGTGGAAACCTGAATAAACCAGTTCTGTTCCCTTCTCATTCCAGAGAATACGTGAATCACTCTCACCTGCCTTGCCATGTGCAAATCTACCTAGCAAGTGTCCAGGAAATTGGTGCTTCTGGGAAATGGCCCATTCTTAAGAGACCTTGGGCATGTTTGGCCACAATGAAAGGACAAGTGGGTGAGAAGTGTGCTCCTCCACCAGGCCCTAGCACAGTTTGTTTTGTTGTTTGTGTAACCCCATTGATTTTTTTCACAAATTGCCTCCCCACAGCAACAGACAACTTGAGAAAAGAAATTGCTTGTGATGCTCTATAGCTTAAATTGCTATGCTCAAAGCAGCTTACAGAAGGCAAACAGATCGTTTCTTTTCTCTGAAAGTCCCTTACACACACACACACACACACACACACACACACACACACACACTCACTCATGCATTCATGTATACATGTAAATAAAACGTCTTAGTCTAAATTTACTTAGCTATCTCCCTGCAAAGTCTTCCTCAGCATGGACCATCCTGTATAAAATCGGCTGCACCTTAGCCTCAGGAAGTACTGTCATCATGCAGCTGGGGCTATGAAGTTCTGAAAGCCAGCTTGGTGTCTGGAAGTACACAGTAATTCTCAAGAAACTATCCCTACCAAGTCTTAGTCTCTTGTGCTTGAAAATGTATCCTCTTTTTTATAAAACTTTCAAATCTGTTTGTCTGACAACTTCTTCAAAAGGTTACAGACTCTCTGTGGGCAGAAATTGTATCTTATGTTTGCCTCCCATGCTGATGCTAAGACAAATTATTTGGACATCCTAGTTAATAAATATTTTGATTTCGGAGTCTGTAGAGACAAATATATATAAAACACTCCCTGGCTGCTGTGGGGAAATGGGCTAGGAAAATCGTTCTCTTTGGGCAGGATGGGTGGAGCTTCAGTTGCAGTCTTCCCAGTGAGTATGGATAGTGTCTGGTTCTCCCAGGAATCAAGGCCCCATCCATAAATTTGCCTTATCTTTATGGGTATTATTTAGGCCAGAGGGAGAGATGGCTCAAATCCATCCTAATTCATCAACGTCTAATAAGATATACTAGGGGAAGGCTTTAAAAATGAACATGGACAACCGTTTGAGAAATTAACGTTATCCTTAAGGTCAAAACAAGTTGAGTATTAGTTCACATTCAGATTGAGATTACTGCTTCCAGGTATCCACCCCAAGTGCAGGGACACCCTCCACACTTGCTGTAGACTCCTCAGAATTTTAGATGAGACAAACTATATCAACCAAAACCCACAGATTGCTAGCAGCCTAAACCCTTCCTGGTTAGTCTGAGAACTCTGCTTCTGGGAAGCCCTGCACAATACGCATAATCAGGACAAGAAACAGTCAAAAAGTAAGCTTCCGAAGGCCTCAGCAGAATCTCAGCACACGGTCTTCTGCTCTCATAAGTGAACTCTTGTCTTTTTGAGGGGAGAATGAGCTAAGTTTTGGAGTGCACGTTCATTGCTTTAATAACCAGAGAAAGAGAAAAAGAAGGTAGCAAAAGACCCCCCCCCCACATTACAGTCCATGCTGCCACAGTGTTTAAAAAGGGTACCAGAATCCAGCATCCACCAAGACCGAATTTGATATAGGGGAATGATCCACTCCTTCCTCCCTCCCAAATAGCAAGAAGCCTTACAAAATTGAGAAAGGGATGTATGAGTACCTCCAAACAGTAGAAACCCTCTATAACCATCACCCTTCTTTCTAATTTGCTATTGAAGCATTTTTTGATCATTAGGTTTAAGCATTAATAGCCATAATAGGAAAAACACTGGGAAATTATGTAAGCCTGCTGTTTAGAACCTTGCTAACAAATGCATCCCATCAGTTTGCCTAATTTCCCCAGTACATGTACCTCTGTACATTTCTGAAATAAATTCTGCTGCTTCTCTCGGGCCCCTCTACAGTACAGTCCGCTGTCCAGACACTCGATTTAGCATCATTTTGTAATACTGATGTTGCCCCTGCCTGATTGACTTGCACAAGGACTGTAAATATAATAAATAGCATTGGCAGCTTTAGCATTTTCTAAGCTTCCCAGAGGAAGAAATATTCTATAGTTTTCACCACCATTCAGCTGTGGAGAAAGCAGCTGATACACTGGCTATGCCAGGCTTGTAGTGTATATGCTCTCACGAAGCTGCTATCACCTTCCCATATACATTTTGGCCGTCAAAAGCAGAGTTTAGGATTTATGAAAATTAAGCCGATGTTTTTTCAGATCAAAGTGCCTGTAAGTGAGCAAATGTTGACACTTACCTAATCTTTACCAAGTCAGCAAGTTAGTAGCTATCGTCCAGAGAGCATGCCAAGAAGCTAAGACAATACTTGAATGCCGACTGGCCTCTCAAGCAAGAGTCTGCGCAACCATGCTGTGCTTTCTTTCTGTCTAATATTTGCACATTCGAATATGACAGCATAATGTATGTTTACTCTGATTGCTGGGTCATTTTCACTTCCCAGCTATTTGGTTGATAATTGCTCTTCGCTATGCTTCTTACATTCTAAATGAGCAACATGCTAGTGCTGATGGAAGTTATATGTGCCATTTTTATGCCGAGCCATGGAAAGAAGCCATGGTCCATGGGGTGCCAGCTGCAAAGGCTGATTCTGTATTGACCAAATCATAAGCTGCCGCGTTTGCATGTAGCACTTCAGAAGTTGTAGCTGTATTTGTGTATTTAGAAAATAGTAATGGCGATTTTGCATGATGCACTCATGTTACTGGTTAGCCAACAAATAAAACTGTCTATTCTAATTGATTCTTTATAATGAATACATGATCTAAATAAAAGACAACTGTTTCTTCTCTGCTGTAAATTTATAAGCCAAAACTTCGGTTATCTTTCATCTGGTTTCAAATGTCTGTTCCAGCCATAGAAGCACACTGATACCTTTTAAGATGGAATATTTCCTGTCTAGTAAAACCCTTTGAGAAAAAAACATTCCTCCTAAATTCTAATATTAGAATATACCCAAATGGCAACTTTTCAGGTCTAAGCATCAAAAGAAAGATAAAAAGCTGAGGGTATCATGCTGATCTCTGTTTCCTGATGTTTAGGGTAAAGCCAACATGAGCAGATCAAGGTGCATTTCCTCCACTCCTGGTTTCAGGAGAGCGTGTGCTCAAGCTCGTGTTTGCAGAGCTGTCCAGAAATGAACCCACACCCTCTCTTCATAAAGCTTGCCTCCATGTAAACGACACCTACACCTAAGGCAGAAGCACTGTCCTATCCTAACAAGGACCAGAGAGGAGCAGAAAGGAACCAAGCATTGTGTTCTGCCCCAGGTTGGCTAGAGAATGGATAATTAGTCCTAGTGCTTGCCCCATGGGTTTGCAATTTAAATTAGGCAGACATTGCTGGGATTTAATTACAGGTGTTCTAGCAAAACCAACAGGGAAGCCTGCTACTTGCTGATTGTGGATATAGAAATGTAGCAAGAAAAAAATGTAAGGTTTAAAATCATAAGAGAAAATAAGAAAGAAGTAATCAGTTGCTTTTATAGAGTATCATAAATTTAAGGATAAGTATGGTGCTCTGCATGCGTTTTAGAACACTAAAAGCAAAGAATGCCACTACCGACGACATGATAAAAGACATTCTACAATGCTCTTCTACAATTTCCTCTATCTGCCCATGTTTGTTACCTCCAAATTTGTTCCGCTGGATTGCACTACCTTAATGTAACCATTAAGAGAGCGTATCTACCATTATTCACTCTGTTTTGGACTCAAAAATTTCTAGTGGGTCCAGGTTTGACCTTTCATGTGCATTTCTTGCCAGTTGGTCTTTCGAAACATTAAGGAAAGATACCTGGGCTTGAATGATGGCGTCTTACCCTTTCTTTCTTAAACGCTAAGGAAGATTAAAGAACACTCTGCCTTTGCAGAATAACATCTGGTTTACCCAACTCACCAGAGGACTTCAAAAAACAAAAGAGATTGTTGGAAAATGTCCCTAATTAAATGCAAAGCGTGAAAACATTGAGAGTTAAAGCTCATTGACATTTTCTAATCTTAGAAAATTTTGAAAATACAGAATTACAAGAATATTTATCTTAGAGGTCTAAATTATAACTAAAAGACCCAATTTCTCACTCTCAGGCAGCCAACACCCCAGGATAGCTCTCCGCCATTAAAGCAGCAGCTCTTTCATAATCAAATCTTAATTTGATTCTCTAAATCCAGAGACTACATGGAAAATTGCAGTTCCAGAATAGCTAGAGCCTAGATCCTTCTTATCTTCCTTTAAGGCCTCAATCTTCTGTGATAGAATGTGCTTCAAATAACGCCTGTGCTGCTTTTCAGTTGATTGGAGGATATTTGTCTCAGAATACATGCAGGACTACTGGTAAATTGTGGTGTCAATAAAATTGTCACTTGGCTCTCTCTGGTCTCCCTTTAGTTCTCCTGCCCTTGTGATCTTACTCAAAAGAATTCAGATGAGACAGAGTATAATGTAAAAGAGTTTATTACAGACTTAAGTGGAGCACTATCAAGGGTAGAAAGGGAATGATACCAAAAGACACTATTACATGGCACCCAATCTACAGTTTAGACAGGTTTCAGACTATTCGTAAAGGCTCTGAATCGAATAGCTTTTCTGAAGGACATTTTTCCTGTCTAGGTGATTGACAAGCTGACTTGAATTAACTGACTGTTACAGAAATGGGCCATGTTATGTCCTTGGTTTTGTTTTTATCAGAAAGTCTCCTGCTATACAGAAATCTTGTAAGGCTTAAGGGTACAGTAGTCAGGTTTAGATAGTTACCAATTTATAACCTTCCAAGAAGTTCAAGATGTCACATTGCTCTTAGAGCAAAAACTGTGATTGAGGTTCAATTCATCTAACCAGTGATTAGAGTATTGGAGTCCTGCAACTCCAGTCTTTGGTTTAATAAACTGTTGATTATGAGCGACAGGTCCATCTCTGTTGTCCTTTAAGACTGCTAATGTCTAACTAGACAGCCAACAAAATCAGCACCCATAAATCTCTGAAAAAAATCAGCATCCACAATATTATGATTTAACTATGAAGAGTTCTCCCAAAGACTCAAGAATTGGAAACTTGGTTCCAGGGAAGCAACATTTAAAAGTATGTTTTTTGGAAAGTGATTGTTTTATGTGCTAATAGATTCATCCATTGATGGATTCTTAATCTGGTGGTATTACTAAGAGGTGATAGAAACTTTAATAGTATGCAGGCTAGTTTTTATGACAACTTGACACAGACTAGGGTCATTTTGGAAGAGAGGATATCAATTGAGAAAATGCCCCACCAGATTGGCCTGTGGGACATATTTGTTGTTTAATGATTGATGGAGGGGGGTTCCAGTTTAATGTGGGTGGTGTCTTCCCTAGAGAGGTGGTCCCAAGGTTGTCTAAGAAAGCAGACTAAGCAAGCCATGAAGATAAGTCTAGTAACCAGTACTCTTCCATGGCTTCTGCTTCAGTTCCTGCCTTCAGGTTCCTGCCTTGAGTTCCTTTCCTGACTTGTCAGTAAAAGACTATGACCTAAGAGTTGTAAGCAGAAATAAACCATTTCCTCTCCAAGATGCTCATAGGTATGGAGTTTTATCACAGCAATAGAAACTCTAATTAAGACAAAAAGGAGGAGCCTATGGAGGAAATAGGTCACTGGGGACATGCTTTAGAATATACCTTGTCCCTTGTCCCTTCCTAATTAGTCTTTCTCTCTCTCTCTCTCTCTCTCTCTCTCTCTCTCTCTCTGCCATGAGGTGAGTTCTTTGCTCTACCATGCTCTTTGCCATGATTTATTTTTTAGCCTCACACAAGTCCAGAAGCAATGAATTCACATGACCATGAACTGAAACCTTTGAAACCAGGAACCAAAATAAAATTTTCTACCATGAAGTTGACTTTGTCAGGTTGTCAGGTGTTTGTGACAATAATGAGAAACTTATTAATGCACATTAAACAAAATAACTTGGATTTTTGGTGGGCCCAGATCTCAGTGGCTGCTGGTATCTTTCTTCAGGTCCTTCCTGGTGTAGATCTGCTCTCCAATTTTTCTATCGGAGTTATAGGTAGTAGAGAATTCATCATTAAGATTTTTATGAGTCTATGTGTGTGGTTGAGCAGTGTTTCCAACCTTTCCTGTAAACTCAGTGTTTAATCATTAAATTAGAAACTATAACATTTTAATTAACTAGAAAGTGTCTTACATATTGAGCCATAGGAAATGTTTTATCTATTGGCTTCCATTATAACATAGTTGCATCTGTAATATCATACGTTTGTCCATGTACATCCTCCATGATACCTGGGCATATTACTAGGAGGCATTCTTGGAATGAATACCCTGACACATGAAAGAGTAGAACAAACATCGAAGCTCAGGGAAACTTCTGATAAATTATTCAAGTTCACGAACACTGAAGTGAACTTATTAGCATTTGTTATGCCCGCATCACGAGACCCCCAAACAAGACCACCACAGAGACAGTATCCAATGCAAATAGATTGGAGTTTATTAATTACAAATTGTAATCCAACACACCACCGCAGTAGGGGAGGGGGGTGACAAAGACCCAACTCTTCAGGGTAAGGGATTTTATTTTATTTTATTTTTTTTTTTGGTTTTTCGAGACAGGGTTTCTCTGTGGTTTTGGAGCCTGTCCTGGAACTAGCTCTTGTAGACCAGGCTGGTCTCGAACTCACAGAGATCCGCCTGCCTCTGCCTCCCGAGTGCTGGGATTAAAGGCGTGAGCCACCACCGCCCGGCAAGGGATTTTATTAAGGGAAAAACCACAAGCAAGGTATCACAAGTCTTGGCGTTTTGGGATTGGGTAAAAGTATACAACTTTGAATTTGCTGGTTAGGGCATAGGAGAATTTCAAAACAGAGGTTAAATGGGTACCTACAAGGACATCTGAACCAAGCAGATGTTGTTTGGACACCCTGGTGGGTCACTTTGACCAGGGCAAGCACAGTTTCTTGGGAATGTTTATGGCTTTGCTGGGCAGCATTCAGTCCCCTGGTAAACTGGAGTTCTTTCTCAAAATAGAGTTTGTTCTGATCCTTCACACTCAACTGCTTTTTCCTCTCAGCTCTTTTACCTTGTTCATCCTGATAATAAAAACACAGAGGCTACTCAGCTGCCCACAAATTCAGCATCCATCATAAACTCCTGGCTACCTTCCAGTGTCTTAATCCTGAACACTTGGCTTCATTTCCACACATATCTCTATCAGACTTTCTTGTCAAAATGAAGACTTTTAAAAAAGTGGAAGTAGACTATGAAAGATTGATAATTATCCAGAGTCCAAGGTCGGCTGTGGCAGGGAGCCAGCTCAGGATGAGCTCTTCAGAACACTTCTGGCTTTCTTGAGTAGCAGAAAGAGTTCAATCACATTCATCAAAGCTTAAAGTGCTTTGAGCTGCCCCTCCAGAGCCCTTGGAACAAGCCATTGCCTTTTTTCTGTCTCATCCAGAAGCAGCCTAAGTTGTTCCATCCATCTATTAGTTTTCTACATCTGGTACAGTTTTTCCAACTTTCCACCAGGGCTTTCTTTTAAGAACCAATGGTTGTTCAGAGACTTCCATTTCTCTTTCTCCAAAGAAACCTGGGAATGTTTGATGGGCACAGGAGTGGGGAGATAATAGAGTTGGAATACGTGAGAAGGGTTTTATTTTCAGACACTCTAGCTTCTTGCTCTGAGCCGTGTATGGGAAGAAATTGTGCTGAAAATGAAATATAAGCAGCTGTGAGAGTAAACCAAAAGAATGGATCTGGATTAGGTTCAACTCAAGTATTGATTGACTGCCTAGAATGTGCTATCACAGGGTTAGCAAGCTACAAGGTAGAAAGCCTATAGTGAGGAAGGGATTAGGGCTCTACCATCTATTGTTCTTGGTGGTACCTATCCTGTCTGCTGACTAACAGCTTACATTGTGAATTGTAGGAAATTTTTTTGTGGGGAAATTTTGCCTTCACAATACCCCTTTCTTTACCACTGGAAATAAAACACTGATTTTCCTTGGGAAGCATTTTTTTTTTTACTGCTAATCCTCTACATTCAGATAAAACTGGCTCCCTCACCAGCTATGAGGAAAGACTAGAGTCTCAGGCTGAGGTAATTAGAGCACAGCCTTCTCTGACCACAGTGAATAGCTCAGAGAAAGACATAAGCCAATATGACAACCAATTTAAGCTAGTATGAATGTTTTGGGGAGCTACCAGTGTTTTCGAAGCTATAAAATAATAACCTGGACCTATTGACAACTGTATTACCAATTAAATAAAAAACAATACTCAATGCAGAAGAAGGCCAGAAAGAAAAACTACCTTAAAGACATTGTTTGAGTCCTAAGATCAGCTTTTCCTGAAGCCATTCCTTTCAGGATACTCTGTCGATTGAATCAATAATACCCCATTTTTTAGTTTGAACCAGTTACATTTACTGAATTCAAAGATTACCAACAATCTTATGTAATAAAAAGGGAAATTATAGTGAATCTAAAGGATATTTTCTTACCTTAAAGAAATATAATTTTATGAAATCATATTTGAGTTTTATATATATAATTTTACACCTTTTATCTTAATATGCTTCCCAATGGAAAAGAACTCACAAAGAGGTTATGTGTGGACTCATCTGGAAATTTAAAATGAAGGTGAAGCTGCTGATGATTCATGAATGGGAGGGTGTGTTTATTGCACCCACAACTCTTCTTTCAACTTCCTTTATCTTCTGCCTGCTGATAAAATGAACACAGGGATATACTCAGCTGTCCACAATTATAAACAATAAAATACTAATCCAATTCTAAAATAACTTAGCAATTCATTTTAGTTTGTCTAATAGATATGGAGACACTAAAAATCTCCTATGGAAGTAGAATAAAACTCACAATCTCAAAACATCTATGCCTTTTAAGAGTTCTGACTATGGATGGTACTTTGTGTAGTTGTTTTGTTGTTTTTGTTTTGGGGGTACTTTTGGGAGGGTTGGTTTTGTTGTTGCTACTGTTTTGTTTTGTTTTGTTTTACTCTTTGGAGCCCACCACCCAACTCCCAAATAAATACACAGAGACTTATTCTTACTTATGAATGCACATCCTTACCTTGACTTATTTCTAGAGAGCTTCTCTTAAATTATCCTGTCTACCTTTTGCCTCTGAGCTTTTTTACCTTTTTCTAATCTATGTATCTTTCTTTCCTTACTACTGTGTGGCTGATGGTATGGCTGGTGGCTGCCTCCTAGCATTCTCCTCTCCTCCTTTTCTCAATTCTATTCCTCCCATTCTTCCTCTCTTTTGTCTCTGCATGCCAGCCCCACCTATCCTTTCTCCCCCCTAGCTATTGGCTGTTCAGCTCTTTATTAGACCAATCAGGTGTTTCAGGCAGGCAAAGTAACACAGCTTTACAGAGTTAAATAAATGCAACTTAAAAGGATATAACACATCTTTACATCATTAAACAAATATTCTACAGCATAAACAAATGTAACTAATATTCTACAACAAAAATGCTAAGAGTTTAATATGTCAAATATTTCATAAAACCTTACAATATCCTACTATAAATTTCATTAAGAATAGGCAAACTAAGCCCCCGAAAAGGCAGTTTACCAAAGGTCAACAACAAATGGAGGCTTAGATTTGAAACCATGTCCATGTGATTCTAAAACATCTGACCTCAAACACGTTGTCATAGCTCACTCTTATCTTCCCATCCCTTCCCCACCGTTATGGTTACCAAGAGAGTACAAGATGATCTTCAATTAACTAACTCAACACAGAATCCTGAGGTGCTCCACATTGCTGGCTTTGCTCACTTTAATGTGAGGATCTCCACTCTCCAAGCATTAACAACTCAATCCCTTTTAGGAACCAGTTACCCTGGGAGATCAGGATCTGTATAGAGAAAGGAAAAGAACACACACGAGAGTCCTGAAATCTTTGTAAACAACACACGCTAATAAAGACTCACTGCAGTCCTCTTTATACCAACCTCAACTCTAAAATTGGTGCTAAATTTTGTTTATTGAAAGATATAACAAATGTAGTAGCCATATTGTACTAAATTCTTTCATTTCCTTCTGAGCCTCTAACCCTACCACAACAACTACCACAACAACCTACCACAACAGCCTACCACAACACCTGACACAACAACCTACCACAACACCTACCACAACACCTACCATAACAACCTAACACCTACCACAATAACCTACAAAAACAACCTACCACAACTACCTCCCACAACACCTCCCACAACACCTCCCACAACACCTACCACAACAGCCTACAATAACACCTACAACAATTACCTTCCACAACACCTACCACAACAACCTTCTGTACTACCTGCTCTCCTTTGATCTTCCTACCCACCTTTTCTGCCTCTACTTTCTCCTGCTCTGATTGTTCCTTGAGACAAACTTAAAAGACTCTTTCTATCCTATTATTTCCCAAAATGATATCCCATGGTCCAACAAAATGCATCTGTTCTTGTTATTTACTGAATAGGTTCAAGAAGATTTAGCATGGTCTCCACGGTGTGTTGGCCTCTGCCTACATTTTTCTTGCTTTACCTCTTTTCATGCACTTTTATTCTAAAGTGTTCTGATTGCTAGCCCCTGAACTCAGCTTGTGTTCTCAACTCTGTGATCCTGTGGGCATTGTTTACTCTGCATGAGCTGCATTTTCCCTTTTCTCCACCCACAGGGCTCCTATTTCATCCTGAAAGACCCAGATTATATTCCATTTGTTCTGAAACACAAACAAAAATTTACTCCTCCTCTCAGCACTAGGGAGCTTACTGACATCATGACTTCCATGATGCTTATCCCATATTACCTTAACCACTAGTTATGAGTGGGTGTTTTCTCCTGCCCACTGAGTAGTAAGCTTGTAAGAGTAGGACTACCACATTAGACTTTAGCACTCCATTCAAGTGCCTGCCCCACTGCCTTGACTAGAAGGGATATTGACCCAATAAATGAATATATGAAATGTGTAAAACACTGTGCATTCTGATTTGTCCCATAGTTATTCCACTCTTGTGAAGTCCCTCCTACACTGAATATCCAGTAAGATACAGTGGAAAAGGTAAAATGTGACTTCCAAAGTAGAGTCATAGAAGACATTACAGTACTTTAGCTCTCTGGAATAGTTTTCAAGGTGGGGGACCAAGACTTCTTGCCAACATCTAGCACTGATTTGCCTACTACATGAGGAAGTCATTTCAAAAATAGATCCTTCAGTATAAACCAAGATTTCCAATACTGGCATCTACAGATGGCTTCTTAACTACAGTCTCCTGAGAGACCCGGATGCAAACCTGGCTGGAATAATGAGATGATGTATGTCTATTACAATTTTAAGACCCTAAATTTTAAGGTGATTTGTTACACCGCAATAGATAATAAATAGAGTCCATTAGCAGTGTTATAAACACAAGCACAAGAAAGTCTAAAATCTTATGCTGGCTTTGAAGAGAGAAATATAATATAAATGGGAAGTAATAAGAAAAAAAGAAAGAAAACACTTCAGAAATTTAAATGCTTAAGTTATAAACTCAAGATTTTTTTCTTTGCTAACAAATTACTAAGATGTTGATTTCAGTCTCTGATTCTCTTTGTATAATTCTGATCTGTAAACGATTATCTCTAATTCATAATTTTTTATCTCTGGTTCATAATTTTAATGATCAAGCAAGCTAACATTAATAAGTATCATTTGCTTTACAATGTTACATTCCATAAGTGGTTCTAAGATATTTCTGACAATCCTAGAATGTAGACATTCCTATTATTCTCATTCTACTGAAGAGAGCACTAGTCCCACAGACATGAAGTAACGTACTTGATGGTTCAGAGGGAGAATTTGACAGACTTAGTTTCACATACAGACAGATTTGTAGACCAAATTGGATCAGGATGCTGTATGAGATATCATGTTCCCCATAAGAACTGACATCCTACACAGCCCTTCATAGAAGTCAATAAAAGAACTAAAAGTATGTTTATTGAGAATTGGTCACTATGATTAACTCACATGGTTACAATCTGGACTTATCCTGTTTCTTTTAGTAAGTGAAATTGTGAAGCAAAGCTGAGCGACTGCCTCATTCTGAACACACTCCAGAAACACTCTTAGCTTCTTGAGTGTATTTATCTCCAGCCTGGTGAGATTTGAAGCTCCTTCTATTCTCGTTGGGTGGCAAAGACTGATGTCTGAATTCAGATTGTAGCTGTTGATTTTCTAAATAGGATAAAAATCCATGTACTCCTTTGTTGATGTCTAGAAGGAACGTGGTCAATCAAATAGCTACAAATTGAAGGAGATATTTATTCAGCCCATCTTTATATTTTAAACAAACACTGTTCCCAGCTCTGAGCAGGATATGAGGTCTGTGAGACATACCTTTACGAAGCTGTCAAGGAAAAGTAAATACCAACTTATTATATATGGTGCCAAAGGTATCTCTGACGGCATATCTTGTTTTCAAAAAGAAGTATGTTGTTAAGTCATTTTGAAATTTAAAAGCAGTTTATAATACTGGGAATCTAGGAGTTTTAAAAAACTATAGTTTATAAATGTTGATTTTTAATAGGGGTATATTTAGCATCAAGATATGAGTCAGAAGCAGGTAGAAAGTGTAGTTGAGTCATTGTGGCTGACATCATGAATTAATGTAACTTGTTTAGGATATTGTTCACATTTTTAAACATCTAAAATATTCTAGCAAAATTTAAAAAAACATTAAAAGCAAGGTGGTGGCATGGCATGTGATGGGGGGTAGTCACCACCCTTTATCTTCACAGGATGTGTTGGAAGGAGAACTTTATGTTCTTTCTGAAAGTAATCTCTAATAATGATTGATGAACTGGCGTCTAAGAGGAAAGACAGCAATGAAGAAAAATGTAATTCTTCAACTAGGAAAAATGTCTCAGTTTCTACCTCAGAGGCTATCCCAGTCTGGCTGTGGTCTGTGAGGTCATGTCATTTCCAACAGGAGCAGTAACTAGGCAGAACTGTACCTTATCTCCCATTATGCTAAAAAACCAATTATGGTAAATACCATTGCCTGGAGGGGTTTTCTGAGTGACTGGGGAAAGATCAATGCAGTAACCTTGGACCTTAATATCAATATTTATCACAATTTTCAAAACTAATCTATTATTGAAAATTATCTTTCAAAACATAGATTGAATGGTTAACATTTGTAACGCTATTCGTATTTTGATCCTTTGGTGGAAAGCAATTGAAGAAACATAGCAGGACAAGTAATAAAATATAAATGCCAAATATTTACTAAAATAATAGTCCATGGAAAATATGACGCTCTTATCAGATCAATCCAAGGAGACTTATTTAACTGACTACAGCCTTTAATATAACTATCAATCAGATGCGCTGGATATTCAGTGCTTCCATTTCCCACACACTTCAAAAAGCTACACGTTTCTGCAATTCACATAAATAATAAATTGTCCTTTGTACAAAGATGAGCCTTTATTGGTCTATCAAGACGGAAGCCAAATGGAAAACTGTATCCCCAGGCACAAAAGGGCTGTGATCAGGAGATGGGAAATCTAAAATGAAATTAATGCTGTAAAATAACAACCAAAATATTGAAATATATACTGAGAAAATAGTATCTAAACAACAGCATTAATAAGAAACATGCCCACAAATAATGAACTATTTGAAATAAATGCAGCATTTATCACAGGCAGTGTTTCTTCAAAAGAAATGGAAAGTTTTGGTCCAGTCAGTCAGGGCAATGGTGATAGTGGTGAAAAAAATCTCACTTTGATGTCTCATTTTATCAATGATATTGTTGGGAAGAACTGGGCCACACACTGTTTTAGTTGCTTTTCTATTGCCATGATAAAAAACCATAACCAAAGCAATTTATAAAGGAAAACACTTAATTTGGGGCTTGCTTACAGTTTCAGAAAAATACTTCATAATCATCGTGGTGGGAAGCATGGCAGCAGGCAAGCATGGTGCTAGAATTGTAACTGAGGGCCTACATGTTGAGATAACAATCACTAGGGGGTGGGGGCTTGGCAGGGAGAGGAAATGGCCTGGGCTCTTGAAACCTCATATCCTACCCCCAATGATACCCCTCCTCCAACAAGGCCACACTTCCTGATCTTCTCAAACAGTTCCACAAACTGCCAAACAAGCATTTAAATATGTGAACCTATGGAAGCCGTTTTCATTCAACCCAGAAGACACTGTGTTTGGGTCACAAGGACCCAAATATTTCCTACCCCAGCATGCCATTGAGAAGTGATCCATTGCCTGAGTCTTTATCATAATAAAGCCCAGGGAAAGCTGTGAACATGAATGCTTCCATAGCAGGCTTGCTTATGGGAGTGTTGGACAAATATGGTCAACTTCTTCAATTTAACTGTGCCAAGAACACTCCCACTTGCTTTCTCTGCGCCCTCCAAGAGTAGATAGGCTGACCAAGTAAAGGAGCACACTGGGCCACTGATCCAGGGACTGAATGTTTCAAAGAAATTAGTGGACTTCTGGTTCTTTTTTGGACATTATTATTACCAAGAATTTAAAGATTTAAAAGCTTCATCCCAGCCCCTGGCATCCATATATCCAAAGAGTCTGGAATGTTTGAATGGAAACTTTACCCCAGCCCCTAAATCCATATGTCCAAAGAGTCTGGAATGTTCAGGTAGAAGTTCTACCCTCCCCCAAGTCTTCTCCCCCATCTCTTTCCAAACAATGACTGCTCCCCAGAGATGCTCAAGGTCACTCCCACAGGATATCTAAACTGTCCCCCCAGAAAACAAATACATGGTTTTCCAGTCTTCCTTTCCTGTCTCCTCTCTGGGGGGCTGAAAAGCCATCCAGAAGCACTGTATCCATTAATCCTGGGCTTTTTCTAATTTGGTTTGATTTGATCTAATTTGGATTGTTGTGTTTGCGGAGAGGCTTATTGGGGGCAGAAAATTTTCAATACACAGCTTCACCCACCTTATTTTAGGCACTGAGGTAAAGTCTGATGTGGGATTTCCCTCTGTATGCTGTGATTACCATTGGTTAATAAAGAAACTGCTTTGGACCTATAGCAGAGCAGAATTTAGCTAGGTGGAAAAAACTAAACTAAATGCTTGGAGAAAGAAAGGCAGAATTAGAAAGAGAGAAGTCATGTAGTCTGCTGGAGACAGATGCTGGGAACTTTAGCCAATAAGCCACAGCTACATGGCAATACAGAGATTAATAGAAATGGGTTAAATTAATATGTAAGAGTTAGCCAATAAGAAGCTAGAGCTGATGGATCAAGCAGTGATTTAATTAATACAGTTTCTGTGTGAAATTCAGGTTTTAAGTGAGAAATGAAAATAAAGCAAGTAGCCTTTCAACCTAGTTTTAAATCATTAAATATGTTGATCCTGCTGTTGATAAATAAAAGATTTCAGAATTTTTCCAAACAAGAGCTCTTGCTTGAATAGCATTTTCAACTTGTTGATACAAGAAGTTTAGATAAACTGGCAGTATATAAGATAATACACAATTTCTAAGAGCTGTGGGTCAAATCTACTATTTAATATATGCTCACTTGCTATGATATATCTTGCTAGTGAGCACATAATAAATAGTTACTACCTGAATGAAATGCCCAAGTTTCTCTGAACATTCTCTGGTAATACATATTACCAGGACATGATTTTAGCTAAGGCCATGGGCCTTAAAGATCATTTCAGGATTGAGATTAGGACCAGCAAGGCCTCGAGAGATTTACTCTAGTATCAATGTCAGAATTTACTCTGCATATATTTGCAGATTCAGCGGCCTGGACTGAAGATGATTACCAAGGACCCTATGAAATTAAGACCATGCCTCAAGTCTGTTGCCACTCTGACTTTTTGAGGGTTGGTAAAGCCTACAACTTTGCATCGGTTTGTTTGAAATGGAAACCATTGTGACATATCTCCTAAAATTATCCAAACTGTGAGATAGCTTTCTAGGCAACAGAGAGATTCATAAACCAATGACAGCATCAACCATAGCCTTCTCTAGTATATAGTTTCTGACCTCTTTCTGGTACTGTCATCTCTTCCAGTTTTTAAAATCAGACTACTGTTCAAAATCTGCATCACTGAAGGACCAGTGTTAATATAGCAGTACTGCAGAGTCCTCAGGTGGGAAGCCACTATTTCCTCCACCTGCATGGGTTTTCTATAACTGTTGTATCAACTTTCTACTTATGGCAACTCATCGTGGCCTCTAAACTTTCTCAGGTAAAGAATGATGTTTACCTTGTTCTGCTTCTGCTTCTAGAAACCTAATGTTACTTGCTTCTTTTAGTTTCTTGCCTGAATGAAGACTTCTGAATTGAACTCACAGCATGCTAGCCTTCAGAGTCTAGAGGGAATAGATGAATGGCTCCCAGGCTTTTTGTCTTCTACATTTCATGTCTCTGCCCATCAGCCTTTCATATTCACATTCAAAAATTTTCCACTGTCTTCACTGCTCAATTTCCAAATCTATGACAATTTCTCTTTTTTCCTTTAGTAGTATTGTTTTTTTTTTTTTTTGATTTTTCGAGACAGGGTTTCTCTGTGGTTTTGGAGGCTCTTTAGTAGTATTGTTATTATCACTGGGGGATAGTGACCATGTAAATACCACAGTGTGTATGTGAAGGGCAGAGGACAACTTTGTGGAATTGATTTTTCTTTCCACCTTTAGATGGGCTCCAGGAATGGGATTCCGGTCATGGGGCTCGCTTTTACCCCTGAGCCATCTTGCAGGCCCCTTTGCTGGCAATTCCTGTTAATAAAGTTCTGGCTTCTTTAGCTCTTTATGAGGGCATGCACAGCTCTTCTAAGCCTTCTAAAAGACTTTTGGTGTGACATTTTTAGCATCCTCTTAGGAGACTCCAGGGGATAAAATTCTACCTATTCCCACATGCATTTCCTGTGTAGGTGCATCTCCCCCAGAAGTGACACAGGCATGTATATCTTCCTCTCCTCCTTGAGGGAAGAGTGATTCACTGAGGCTCTAAAGGTCCTTGTGCTGTGGTAGAATCCTCATCTGTCTCTCAGCAGCCTCCAAACCCATAGATCTTCTAAGGCTTGGCAAAAGGTTGTGGAAGACTTTTTAATTGTCTCTCCTTTTCTTGCAAAACAGTCAATAGTTTCACCGAAGGAAACAGTTTCCTGACGACCTTCTCAATCCCTCACTACAGTTAAAAGCATCCTTAGCGCTGCCCAATTAGTGGGATGTGAGAGGAAATGACATGTGTTTCTTCTGCATCTTGCTTGTGAAACAATTGGGTATACAATGCTCTAACTCCTTTTCCTCTTCCCTTTCCCACTGGTTGCCTAGGAGATGGAGAAAACTGAAACTGCTCTCTTTTGAACCCAGATGAAAGCCTGAGGTTGAGATTGAAAAAACACATCCTGCCACAATGGAGAGAGAGAGAGAGAGAGAGAGAGAGAGAGAGAGAGAGAGAGAGAGAGAGAGAGAGAGAGAGAGAGAGAGAGAGACTATTTTATTCAATCCACTGGATTTTAGGCTCTATGCATGGCTTTTCTTTTAAGCTATCATTCACATATACTATTCAGATCTTAGCAGGCTTCACTGGGAAAAATAAATACCTGAGTCCCTAATAAAATCCTTGATTGTAAAATTTTGTTATAAAGCACCTAAATGGAAGCTAATAATAGCTTTAATGTTCTCTATGGTCAATCAGAACACAAAGGACACTGTTTATGGTGGCTGTGCTCCCAATTCTGTTTTTCACACTCAAGAAAATTCTCAAGAGTTTGATACTTTATATCTGCTCTAACCCAGTATCCTAGGGCAACAGAAATGCCCAGCAACTTCCTTTAGTAGATGAATTTATCTAAAGAGAGAGGTAATTATGTCTCCCTTCAAAAGGGCTGAAGGCATGACAACCAGTCAAATATACCCCAAACAAAATCTGAGGAAAGGAATTTTCCCATCCATTATGAAAATAAATGATCTTCCCAGTCCCTTCTAAATTGTTATTTTGTTGAAGGCACCTTCCTCAACTTTTAAGAACCAGTGAGTTACACACAGCTTGAACCTGGAGAATCTTCATTTCTTGCAAGTTCTGTGAGCATCCCCGCTGACTTCTTCTCCATGTAGCAGATCACCCCCACCAGCTCTGCATATCATGCCTCATGCCTGCAAGCCTGGACCTTGATCCTTCTCGGGTTAATAACATCTCTGCAATATTTCATTCTTCTCACCAGACTAAATTTTAAGGTTGACCTCCAAAGGGAGGCATGCTTCAGGGTTGCTCTGTCCATCTGCCCAGGGATGTTATTTATGTCAGCACATAAGGGGCTTTGGTCTCATCCACAAAGGTAATCAAAGTGTCAACCACATACTATCAAATATCGCATTCTAAGAAAGCAATTTCACTTTTTTCCTGTTTATTTCCTTCCCAATGACCGCTGTACCATGTCAAATAAATCATTCGCCAAAAGGACCAAAAACAACAGAGAGGTAGTCTCTTCTGCAAGGGGAAGAAGAAAGTATGAAGAGATCTTTGTAGCAATTGTGATCCACAGGTTATTATGATGATACCTCTTTCAACATCTGGATACACTCTTCTGGAACATTATAGACGATTCTAAGAGCCACTTCAAAGATAGCCAAGCAAAAGTGAATAGATGTTCCTTGTTGTCATGACTACCAGGAAACACTACTGTTAACCATGGTGAAAATCTCAGTATCATCATATTTGAAATAATAAGCAGAGATAAACAGAAATTCTTCACCAAGTAGGTTTCAAAATGTAAGAAATGACATATTAAAAACTTTTTCTTCACATCTCAACATCTGCTTTCTAAACTTAAGATTCCTCCTAGAAACATATTGGCTTCATTTTCTCTCCCTTACCAACTGACTTAGTATCTCATAACAACCTGGAATTCAGTATATGTCATTCTACATATTACCCTAAAGATGCCATCCATCTTATTTCTCTCAAAAGCATCTGTATTGTGCAAGCAATATCCTATAGATATGAAATGCATCTTTCTGCTCCCGTGCCATTCAATCTATACCAATCAGAACCAATACACATTGATTCCAATATGTTTCACAATCTGTCCTGGGTATGCCATTTTACTACACATGCACAGTAAATGGAAGAATAAATGGCGTTTTTAGCATTAAGTTCAGGGTAACAACAAGCATTGTTCCTGGGTTGCCTGTGTTGTGACTGACACAAAAAATAGATATGCTAATATTCCACAGAATGTTAAGACACACTAGGATCATTCTGAAGAGACACAAAAATAATTCAGTTTGCTATTCATCCTGGATTGCTATTACACACTAAACCTTTGGGAAGGCATTTTGACCTCTTTGATGTGCCATCTTTACTGATTCAATTGCCCCACCTCAATCACTGTAATGAAATGTTCTCTTTGAACAAGAGATTTTGGAAACTGTACCTTAACAAAAAAAATGGATTACTGGACTCAGTTCATATTCTCTCTTCAACTCAACTGACAAATATTCAACTCCATAAAGTAGATGGAGGCCTATATATTGGTACCTACACTTATAAAACGTACATTTTAATAATAAAAATGTATTATTTATCTAAGAAGTAATTATTGAACATTAACTGTGCCCACTTCCTCTCTTTCCATCTAAGCGACATAGTCTGTTAGGGGCCCTGCAATGCTATACTCATTTAGCAATACCAGAGCACTGTCAGCAGCTCTACGGTGTGCTCTTTTATTTAGCTTCTTTTTATTTCAGTGGTGTCTGCACAGCTCACTAGTTGACACTGGGAGAGGAAAAGAAGAATAGCAAAACCCTTTGAATTGTTCTCATAGCTGGATTTCTGTAACATAAAACCTAACGATCCTAAGAATGTATATTTTCATACATTACAATGCCACAGTACTTTGTTGCTTAGCAAGCTAGGTAGACTGGAATATGAAGTGTTTCCAGTGGGAAATGAGACAGACAGAAGAATGTCTTCCTGCTTTCAAATAAGCTAGTCAAACAGCTCAGTCTGAGAGGCAGCCTGTGTCAGTGTGAAATAATATCTCCCTCTCCCTCTCCCTTCCTCCCTGGCTTCTCCAGGGAAATGAGTCACACCTGGTCGCTGCCCTTCATAAGGTGTTTGATGTTCTAAATTCCCATCAACCCTGCACAGCTAGATGATGTCAGCCCAGTTGACATTGTTAGATCCCTGCGCTGCTTACATCAACTCCCTGTCGTTCGGGCGACAGATGAGTGCGAAGGATGCAAGGGGGGGCAGATCATCTTCTTAGCAACGAATGCCACTGAATCCCACGTCTCTAGGATCCTGAGAAGACATCTCGCACTTTGCGTTGGAGATTTCCAGTGCTATCCAGAATTTTAGTGAGATTAAAACGCTGCCGTTGTGAGTCAAAAAGAAACCTCTCATCCTCCTCCCGTCAGGGTGTGTGTGTTTTTATAGTATTTCACATCCAAATGTCTATCACAAAAGTACACTAATATCCATATCCTCATGCCATAATTCCCGAATTTCTCTGGGATGTACTTTCTTGACTTTCTAAAAACAATCTTACTTCTGCTTAAAAACAGGAAAAGCTAAAATGAGACCATTTACCATCCCTTACTAGGCAAAAGTCAAAGATAACTGTAGGTACATAAAATATACAATTAAGTTAGAAGGAAAATAAAGATGGTTATGCTAAGAAGAGAGGAATCCAGATAAAGAAGTATTGCCTGGACTTACTTGCAAGGCTAAAAGCATTAAATAAGAAATATAACAATACGATTAACTCAGACAGTTGCAACCTTCAGATTCATCCATGTATTGATTATGCTGGGGAAGGCAGAAAAGACTTTAGGAAAGGGATCTAAAAGGTTACTTTGGAAAATGTTACAGAGCAATGACCAATAGAACCTTGCCCCCCTGTGCCATAACTGTCAGAAAACCCAACAATGAAGATTTAATATCCACTCTCCCAGAACAATCGCTCCAAATTATTATATCTCAGCTCTTTATGCAAATGCTTTTTGTTGCTTCCTACCTCTCTTTATGCACACCTATTTACTCATCTTAGTACCATTTCTGGGTACAGCATTATAGTATATCTTCCCCTATGATACTTAGAGACACTAAAATACTGTGTGATAAGTATTCTCATAAGAAATAACCCCAGGGTGCTGAGACAATAGAAAACCAAAGGGAAAGGCAAACCCAAAATGGGAGTACTCAGGAATGGCACGCTGAGTCTTCACTGTTTCATTCTGTTTTTATAATTGCAATTTAAATGATAGTTTTAAATGCTAATACATTGTCCATCAAACACAACTATAAATTTTTGGTAAGTAGTTCCACGGGGTACAGAAAGTGCATTTGTCTGACAACTTGCCCAGGTTATGCAGACACTTCTTTTGACTTCCATGGTAGGAGACGTGTTCAGAGAGGGGCTCTGCCTTCAAATCTCCAAATATGAATTGGTGAGGCTGGTGCCTGGGGCATACATAAAACACCACTAGCTTGCCTCTCCACAAGCAGAGTTTTTTTCATGTGGTATTCTGCTTAGCTTTTGTTGGTCACTTACCAAAAAAAGACAGACAGAGTCCAGACTGAGTGGTAGTTCAATGATAGAAAGCCTGCTTCACGCTGGAGTACCCTGAAAATGGTCCTCAATATCATACACATACACAAAAAAGACCTCTGAAAATCCATTTTTACATTTTTGTTGCTGTTTACTCTAGAGAACATCCTAGCCGTCCTTGTGCACTGACCTAACGCCCAGGTGTTACGACATGCTTTTGGAACAGGAATGGTGATGCATGCCTTTAATCCCAGCAGCACTCAGGAGGCAGACTGGTGAGTATCTGGGAATTAGAAGCAGCCTGCTCTATATAGTGAACTCCAGGCCAGCCAGGGCTACAAGTAAACAAACAAAAACCTGAGAAGAAAAAAATACCATCTTTTGTTGAATGAGTATTTTATGTCTTTATACCTCCTGACTTGAATTCCTATTTTATCTCTGTAGCTTTAGATCCTTGTTTCATAACCCTTTCCATATACATAAAAACCATCGTTTTGTAAAGCACACTGGGGTAAATAGGAGAGTCTATTCCAGTCTATAGGCGCCTCCCAGTTCCCCAGACACAGCACGCATACCTCCAGAACTTAGGGCAGGAGCAACAAGGCCTGCTACTTGGGAAGTTCTTCTTGTTTTAGTCAATTAAAAGGGAGAAGCCACTTTCTTCCACTCTGCTTTTGGTAGCTCATCTTTGCTCCTCAGCATTTCATGCTATTTTTCTATTAACTTTCAGGTTTTAAAAAAAAATCCTGTTTGGAATACTTGCATGCTGCTTATGGGAATGTAAAGAGGAACAGATGCTATGGAAAGTAGAATGAGGCTCTTCCAAAAACTGAGCACAGAGTTACATAATCCTGCAATTCCATTTCCGTTTATATATTCAAAGGAATTGGAGGGTAGGCACTCAAGCAGGTGTTATACACCCATGTTCATTTCAGCATTATGCACAATAGCTGAAAGGTGGAAGTCACCCAAATGGATAAATAAAAGATGGCATATATATACACTAGAGTATTATTCAACCTTGCAAAAGACTTTGGTAAATACTGCAATATAGATAAAACTTAAGAAAATTGTGCTAAGTGAAACCAGTTAATCGCCAAAAAATAAATGACGTTTGTATGATTCTGCCTTGTGTGAAATACCTAGATAGTCAATTACATACAGGTGAAAAGTAGAATGATAGATTCCTGGGGTTGGAGGGAAGGAGCAATGTGAAGACAGTAAACATCACATGCATATTCTTAAAATTAGCCAAAGTAGTAGATTTTCTGTTATGTAAATGTCACGATAATTTTTAATTGTATCCTTTTAAACTGTATTCAGAACAATTAAAATTATAATCATTTTTCCTGTAACTATTTTGGGGATGACTAATGGAAAGTAACACATGCTGATTTGCTCAGACATTTGAAAGATGGAGTAGAGATCTGTCAATAAACTCTCAGTCTCTTTCTAACCCCAGGTTATCCTTGACACCACTGATATGTGTTGTCTAGATGGGCACCTAACATTCCAACCATCCTGAAACATCCATGTCATTTCAGAACGGATCTCAACTTGACTTCTTTGTCACAAGCACAGCCTCATATTCTTTTCCATTCTCACTTGTGCCTTAAATTTTTAATAAAATGTGATTGATTAGCATGTAAATGCAAAGGCAAGACCTTTATCGACCTGCACTTACATTGATCAATGCTTCTAAGAAATGCAAAGCTCTAGTCCCTTGAAGATAGACCATCATTTTGGACTAGCAGGCTTTCATGGTGTGCCTAGCATTAGATTAACACATTTTGTAAGATGTGTCCCAACAGCATAGCACAGACTTAACATGACTCAGTGACCTGATCCACTGTTTTCACACCTTGCCTTTCCAAGGTAAAATTATACATTGTTTTTCTCTCACTCAACACCCATGCTGTCTTTCCCACCTTCATTTTAGATGCTTAATTTAGAGTCCCACATCTCATTCTTGGGCAGGAAAACCAAATTGAGGGTGGGTTAAAGAGACAGCCTTTTTGGGAAATGAGCAGAGGCAGAAAATGCTGTATGAAAATGGTCATTTTGCTGTTACAGAGACATGGATAAACAACATAAAGAAAATAGCTAGAAGCATGATTATTTCAGATCTAAGAACGAAGTTTATTTACCAGTTTGACCCTCGAAGATTCCAAACACAGTTATGATAGAGCAATTCTAAGTCTTGTTCTAGTTTCTTCCTCAGTGGAGCTTCCACTATGTCAAATTCCCTTCCACACAGTAGGTCTTCAGTTTCAGCCCACAGTACCTTTGTTTTCCGAGTCAATAAATGATGTCAGTGGTTTGGCAGTAAGCTGCTTATTGGAGGAAAATGCGGGTGAATAAAGTTTGATTTTGTTATTTTCCACACCACTGAGGCATGGCCTTGAAGAGTTATGAAACAACCTCTGGAATCAATACCTACATTGAGTAATAACAACAACTTGGACAGGAAGAAGCAAACTTGGGAAATGAAAAGCTAATAAAGTATCTGAAACAAGGAGTGGCTAAAATGAAATTTGTGTTTAGAGGCATCAACAGTTTGGAGATGAGATCGATTAACTACCTTATTTTTTCTTCAAATATTAAGTCTTAGGTTAAGTCATGAATAAATTTCGGTCATAGGGCTGGGGAGACAGCTCAGTCTGCAACGTGTTGGCCATACAAGGACCAGCACCCACATAAAAACCCAGGCATCATGACATACACCCAAGTCTCTAGCACAGAGGAGGCTGAGGCATGAGTCTCCCTAGGGCTTGATGGCTAGCCAGTTTAGTAGCAACTTTGATATGAAGTCATAGACTGGACCCTATCAATAACTTTATTATTGTACTAGCTGCCATCCAGAGTTCACTGTGTCCAGTTTCCTTATCAGGATCCCACACACATTGTTGTTCCATTGAACTTTTTCATGTGAAAATCTGATCATGTTACTCACCACTTTGAAATCCTGCGATTTTAAATTAACTCCTTCGTATGAGACCCTTTGGCTTTGACCTATTAGCCAAGCTGTCCTTTTAGCACCATCTCCCATCACGTCCTGTGTTGACATGATAGCCAAAGTCAGCATATTTGATTGGTTGACTCTTAATTAAAATGTCAAACTTCTTTCAGCATCATTCACTATAGAAAAACAGGCCACCTTCTTGCCCTGTGCTCTACTACCATTTGGTATATGTTTGATTATAACTTAGCACGTTAGATTCAATCATTCATTTACACACCTTGTTCCTTCCTCTAAGTCCAGGACTTAATACTGTTCCCATTGACATCAAGATGAATTTTGCACATTTAGAAACTTAAATCGCATACAAAATTCTGTGCATTGGTATGGACAATGTAGGAAAAATGAGTCTACAAACATCAAAAGGATCCACAACTCCCTAAAAGGTAAATGCCATTATCACCCCAGGCTGTGTGCTTTTTTTCCCCCGCAAGCATAGAATGTAATTTTATCCATCATTGTATAACCAGTTTATTGAAGAGTCTGATCTCTGTGGGACATAAACATGAACAGTTTTATTTTTCTCTAATCTTTACTTTGAACTATGTTCTGTCAAATCATCCTGTCCTGTTCTTTAATGACATCTCAGACAGAGCTCATAACTTTTCAGGCCCTTTCAGTTATTAAAAAAGACCAGTTCACTTGTTTGGCTCCTAATTCAAACAAGCCAGTTCTAAAGAGCCCCCTTTGAAACAATGAGGAATTTAAACATGGACTAGTATAAAAGAAAGACATGAAGTCACTGTTAGGATTATTTGATATGATGAAAATGGTTCTACCTTTACTTTTTAATGCCTAAGCAATACAGACACACATAGAAGTGTTTTCAAATAAAAGCTATGTGACAACTAGAGCTTGACTTATATAAAGTATTTTAGAGAAAACATAGGAACGAAAGGTAAGAAAGATTGACAAAGTATTGATAATTATTGAAGCTAGAACATGGGTTTATGAATAGTTAATAAAGTATTTGCTATTTGTATGCATATTTGAAATTTTCCCTGACAAATACATTTTTATGATTTTCTTCCAGTTCTAACAGCATTCTCACTCATATCCAGGAGCCTATGAGTGTTAACAACTAGTTCTGCAGAAAATGTAAAGAAAAAATCCCCAATTCCCAGCCTTTGGCAACATAGTTGGTATAAAGTATCCCTCCCATGGTTAGTTTCAAGAAAGATGATGCAACTGATGCACAGAGGACATGGTGGAATAGGTTTTCTGCAGACGTGGCAGACCTAAATGGCAGCGGAGAGTGAAATAATTCACAAGTGCTGAACTAAGTGCTTGCTGCCTGTGTTTTAAGAAAACAGAATCTACTCCAGTTTCTCTTCACATCAAACTGATCTTTTCAACCTACCACATTCATGTGATGGCATGTTAGGAGAATTTATTTGGTGCCTATATAACAATTGGCACACAAGATTCCTGAGCATTTCACAACCACCAGTCACGAAACACTGCTGCAACTTCCCAGCCAAGCAATCCAGGTTATAAAGTGAATGACAACATCCTTGTCCTTATTCTCTGCTCTGTGCACACTCAGGCCATCTTACTCAGGCATAAGAGACCAGATGTGGAGGCCAAAAAATGTAGGCCCATTTCCACCTAGTTCGAGGAGCAGAGAGTTGGAGGTTGCTCAAATAATTGGCAAGCACAGTTGCATGTCCCAACTCAGGATGTTATTGCTTGATTCTTTTGACATTAAGATATCGCCATTCAATCCTAACAGATGGTCAGGATGTGCAAACATACTTCTGCTCCTTCTTTTTTAACTATAAGATCACCTGGGGAGTGGCTGTCTTCAGGATACCTGGTCTAGAGCAGCTACATTCCCTAAACAATGCTAATGATATGATATCTCAGAGTGTTAAAGCCATTGACTGTTTGAGTTGTCATTTATATCATGTTAATAAAGTATTTTGTTTCTCCCCCCCCCCATTTACATTGGGTATAAAAGCTATAGAAAAATAAACGCGGGCAATTTCAGTATTCACTAGAAAATCCTCCAGGTACTGTTCTATGGTTTCTGTCTTATCATTTTTTCATGAGTCTTCATATTCTTTACTAATATTTCTAAATTCCCATGCCCTTACCTTGGCAAAAGGTATTTTTGTCCAGGCTGGTCCTCGACAGCCAGGGAACAGAAAGACAAGGAAATGACCTCTGTTTTTTATGCACTCTCTTCTCATGTCACCCTGAATCCTCAATCAGGTTTGTCCCTTGATTGACATTCCAGTTTGCTCCCAGTCTCCTTCCCCATGTGTTTGTCTCAAAAGACTTAGATACACAACTCTACAGTATTAATAAGTGCATCCATCTCTCATATAGGAATCAATTTTTCATGGATTATATTTTGAAGCAAGAAAATGAGAGATACATTTCCCCCTCTTAATAAACACTGCTAGGATATTGATGCTTTAAATTACTGAGTAAGCACTCTCTTGGCTTTAAGTATAATGTATCTATCCATTATGTATAGCTGTTTGAAAATTTTAAGTAGTCCAATCCAGGCTGTTAGTTACATATGTCTGTTCTGTACTCTAAATCATATGACATCAACTTAACAGTTAGAAACAATGTGTATTTTCACATTCCTATTGAAAAGACTAAGTCTATTTTGACTATTTTCATATTTGTTCTCAGTAGATGAAACAGACATAATGAGACATTTAAAAGTTTTACTGCACTGAAGAGGTTTTAGAAATACTAGTCAGTGCATAGTCCACTTATCATCTTTACTCATCTGAAAGAGCACAAATTTATATGGATTTCCAAAGTACAAATCAATTCTAAGATTGAATCTTAAGCCACTTGATTTGTATGGTAGATGATTCCTTTATATTTATATTGCTAAGGTCATGTGTTGCTATGCTGAGAGGATATGCACATACAAATTACCCAAATAGTAAACATCAAAAAGGAAGGAAGGAAGGGAAGAGAAGAGAAAGGGAAGGAGAAAGGAAGGAAGGGAAGGAAGACAAGGGAGAAGATAAGAAGAAAATAGAAGAGAAGGAAAGGAAAGAAGGGAAGGGGAAGGAAGGAAAGGAAAGGAAAGAAATGGTACACTACTAAGTAGTGGACACATCTCCATAACTCTTATTTAATAATTATACATCTATGAGAGAAAATGCTTTTTTTTTCAGATGAGGAAAACAATATGAAGCTTGTTGAAGTAATGTGATCACACAGATAGAAAGTCAGAAAGCCTGACTAAAAGAGAATATTTTTGTTCTGAAACTTATGATCTTCACTCAAAACGCAGAGTCTTCTAAACAAGAATACCTTTCTGGTTGACTCTTTCTTCCCATTACAGTCCAGCACCACCTGCAAAGCCACATTTAAAGTTTCACAGGTGCAAATGCAGGAGGAAGAAAACAAGTGCTGGTATCTAGAACACAATGTTCAATACAACTTCAAACCCCTCCTCTCTGCCAGGTTCTCCTAAACCAACACATAGAAACAAAAAAAAGCACCAAGTCCCTGGATTGCTGGCTATTATTACAGCATGTCTGAAGGAATCTACTCACAAATTTCCACGCACAAGTGACATGAGAAGACATAACTGTCACCCAAAATGTCTGTTGTGAAATATTACTTTAATTAGGCAAAGACATGTTAGCATTTGTTTATGTTGCTTCACCTTGCCTGACTAAGGCACCTGATTGGCCTAATAAAGAGACAAACAGTCAATAGCTAGGCAGAGAAAGAATAGGCAGGGCTGGCAGGTGGAGATAATAAATAGGAGGATAGAGCTAGGCTGAAATGGAATGAGAGAAGGAGGAGGAGAGAATGAGGGAGAAAGGGAAGAAGCCAGGCAGCTGCAGCCAGCAGACTTGAGAAGCAGTGAAAGTAAGATATGCAGAAAGAAAAGTAAAAAGTCCAAGACAAAAGACAGATAAAAAGAAATAGGTTAATTTAAGTTAAAAGAGCTAGTCCCAAACAAGCCTATGCTGGGCTGAACATTCATAACTAATAAGAAGTCTCCATTTGAGAGCTGATTGGCCCATGCTCCTGTATGTGTGGGTAAAGACAAGTGTGTGGAGCCTGGTGGGGAGGAGGGCAGCCTCAAATGTTGTTCCTCAGGAACTAGCTACCTTTATTTTGAGACAGATTCTCTCACTAGCCAGAAACTTGTCAAGTAAACTCAGTTAGCTGACCAGAAATCCCCAGGGATCTACCAGTCTTCTCCTCCTCGCCAGGGCATGGATCATATGGTTTAAGGGGAATGGATTCACGTCAGCATGTTTGTACAGTAAACATTTTACCAACTGAGCTATCTTCCAAGCCTTTAACCATAGCTTTTGCTTGTTTGTTTGTTTGTTGTCTGCCCTTACAATACCAAACATGGTGGTTCAAAAGAAAAAGTCTGGTACCTATATCAATGGTTCAAGACTTTGAACAAAAACAACCAAACAAACAAACAACAAAACCAAAACAGAAAGAAAGGGGGGGACATACATTTGTTTAATGTAAGTTTTATATGCCTTGGGAGTCTTCAAAAGAAAACAAATGCATGATAAAAATGGGTAAAGCTATGTATTTTTTCTGTGAGTTTGGGTGTGTGTGGAGATATGTCACTAGACAAATGAAGGAGACAATCATCAAGAGGGGGTAGGGGAGGGGATGACAAAGGGATTTATTACCTTCTTCTGTGTCTCCAGCTCCTTATCTCCAGGCATGAGACATGCTTACCATGTGGGGGTTTATATCCTAGTTCAAAAGGAGATCAGAAAATTCTCCTAAGGATTTTATAACTTGGGAAGAAGGGTGAGGTGAAGAATGAGCATGACATTCTTGATTCTGTTCTTTTCTCAACACAGCTTGTCTTTATATATCCTGAGTCAGATCAAAGGATGCTGTTCTCCTTTCCAGCTTCCACTGTTTCTCTTTCCATCTCACTGCTGAAAGCCCATGCCTAGGACAGCCTATAAACAATGGTAAGAACTGGAGGATAGATAGATGGTTGATAGATAGATAGATAGATAGATAGATAGATAGATAGATAGATGATAGATAGATAGATAGATAGATAGATAGATAGATAGATAGATAGATAGATAGATACATAGATGTAGTAATGAGAAACAGACTGTATTCCCAGCACCCACCTGGCTAGCTTACACCCGAAATAATTACATGGAAATTGTATTCATTTAAACACTGCCTGGCCCATTAGCTCTAGCCTCTTATTGGCTAAATCTCACATCTTGATTCAACCCATTTCTAATAATCTGTATGTCACCATGAGGCCGTGGTTTACCGGGAAAGATTCAGCATGTCTGACTTGGCAGCTTCATGGCAGGTGGCTCTCTGCCTGCCTTCTTTTTCCCAGCATTCTGTTCTGTCTATTCTGCTTACCTAAGCTGGTGCCCTATCAAAAGGCCAAGGCAGTCTCTTTATTTAACCAATGAAAGCAATACATAGAAAGAAGACCCTCCTACACCAGATAGATAGATAGATAGATAGATAGATAGATAGATAGATAGATAGATAGATAGATAGATAGATACTTAAAACATTACTGAATAGGCCTGGCAAGATGGTTCTGAGGGCAAGAGTGCCTATCTGAAGCCTGATGACTTGAGTGCCATCCCTGGGACCCATTTAATAGGAGAGATCTAACCCCTGCAAGTTGTCCTCTGATCTATCTGTGTGTGTGTTTGACACACGCACACACAGATGGCAGGGAGATTTTTTTTAAATTACTGACTAATGTAACAAGGTTGCTCTGAGATTCACTGAAAACACTTAAAGGCTTCCAAGCAAAACGTACAGTGTGTGTGTGTGTGTGTGTGTGTGTGTGTGTGTGTGTGTGTGTGTATCCGTGCATGTTTGTGTGGAGTCACAGACTGATGTTGTAGCATCTTGGCGTATGACCGTACTGTAGTTTTTGACAAATGGCCTCTCAACGAAGGTCAGACTCACTGATTGTAAGTCCTGGGATGCTCTTGTCAGCACCAGTCCATCTTGATCGCTTTACCGCTGTTACAATGAAACACAGTGACCACCTTGCATGAAGAAGGGTTTATTTGACTTCTGTACCAACAGATAAGAATCCATCATGGTGGGAAAGTGTGGCAGTAGCATCTGACGTGGCAACTGAAGTAGGAGCTGAGGACTCACCTCTTGAATTGCAAGCAAGAAGCCAAAAGAGTGAATTCTAGGGGAGTGACTCCAGAATTTAAAATCTCGAAGTCCTCATGCAGTGACATACTTCCTCCAGCAAGGACACACATCCAAAATGACCTAAACAGCACCACAAACTGGGGAACAAGTTTTCAAATACCCAAGACTGATGTTGAAGAGCATCTCACTCAAACTACCACACAAACACAGAATATACCTCTGAGATGCCAGGCTTTTCCTGTGTTGGGGACCCAAACTCATATTTATGCGATAAGCCCTTTACCCATTAAGTTATATTCCTGGTACCACAGTAACTTTTTACATCTGTGTGGGACAGTTACCACTACAATTGCTTGTGATTATCGCATCACTGACATGCAAAACAGATATCAGATACATGTAGTCTAATGGTTTGTAGGAAAATAAATGTCCCTGGGTAAAGGTGCAGTGCACATAGTTCTGAAGTAGAAGATGCTGAGTAAGAATCCAGGAGATTATACCTTGAAAAGTACTTCAAAAAAATAGGACTAAATGGTATCGAAGTATTAAAGCATGGTCTCGGATTAAGGTATTGCTACAATTACTTTATCTTCTTTAAAATCACTGAGAGAAAACTTAGGCTAATCATCCAAGAAAAGGGATAGCTGGCTGTTACGTAGGTTGGCACATGATACATGACCGTTCATCTTTGCAGGACACCTGTGCTACTGAAAACTACATTGTACTATCTCTCTTTCATCTCTGCTTCTCACTTATCAGCAACACTCTCCCAGCTATCTCAATTAACTGGAACACGAGCACAGTTGCTATAAACAGGGAAAAGAAAAGCATCCAGTCATCGTCACCAAATCTATTGAGCTGGAATTAATCTACCTTTCTGATGAAAGTGTACATAGCCACACCCAGATTGTCTATAATTCTTTGTGTTGTTTAAGATCACATTCGAGAGAGTTTTATTGGGGAGTGGTTCTTCTTTAGTTAGATATACTATACATTGATAAAAGAGAGAAAAGGGTGTAATAATGGCCACACAATAAAGGACAATTAAGGGTGGATACAAACACAAAAATCATAGCAATCTGGGAATAATAGAGTGAAAGTGAGCAGCAGCGTAAGCCCAGATGGCCCCTAGAGGCATCACTGCTTTGCATAATGATCACTGATGTGCATAATGATAACCTTGAGTCATCAAGAAAAGGTTAAATAATGTTCAAACCTCTGTAATTAAGGAGACAACTTAGTGTGGAATCTACTTTAGAAATATTTCCCTAATAAATTGTTGAAAACTTACTTGAAATATTAAGTAAATAAAATTTACATTCTAAAACAAGAGTTCTCGGCTTTCTTAATGCTGAAACCTTCAGGTTGTAGTGATCCCCTACCCACAAAATTATTTCATTGCCACTTCAAAACTGTAATTTTGTTACTGTTATAAATTGTAAAATAAATATGTGATATACAGAATATCTGATATGTGACCCCTTTAAAGTGGCATGACCTACAGTTTGAAAAGCACTATTCTAGAGTCATGTATTTCCCAATAGCTTAGAGTCTTTGAGACTTGCCTAAGTTCTTAATCTTAGGGTTTTTTTTTTAATCTAAATGGGATACCTAAGCCTAAGTCTAACCATACTCCACTTAGATAAATCATGAGGGCATGATCCTCGTGATTAGATTTAGAATCATTAGAGAACATCCCTCTGTCTGTCCTCACCATTGGAAGACAGAGTTAAGAAGGCATTCAAGAATGTAGTTTCCAGAACTCGGTTAGACTGACACCTCAATCTCAGGTTTCCCAGGCTACTGCTTAAGTTACACACACCATCGATGTCATTTATGGTAGCCAGCACTGACTAAGACACAGTTGTACCCCAGGACCATGCTCAGGATTTATTCTCTACCACTCATTGTCAAGCCCTGAGGAAAGGATTTCAGAATTTTACATTTCCATTTCTAGGACAGTGTGGGAAAGAATTAGTCTCCCTAAGGAGCAGTAAGAAAGAATTCAAAGACGAAGCTGGCCTTTTGGAATCTATTTTCATCAACTCTTTTCTTTCAGCAATCTTTTGATCCACCATATTTCCTCTGAGGGCACACCACTAGCAATCTGGTCTCTTTTGCAGTAAGAAATGGTAATGATTATCTCTAAATATCTTAGGGAAAAGGAAAAGCATAATTTAAACCATAGAGATACCCAAATTATAGCGTTATTAATCAGATGAATTTCCACTACTGATGTGCTTTTTTCTGACATAACCATATAATCAAAACCAATTTCTGAAAGGAGTTCTTTATCATAATAAAGGGGGAAAATCAAATCTCAACATTTAAAGATCTGATTGGAAAACTTGTCAGAAAAGGGTCCAGGGACTGTCACTCTTAACTATGATCCATTAAGATATTGATTAGTTCTAACTGCAGGGTCTGGAGAATACAGCCAGAGACTTTCCTCTGACAGTCTTATTCACCTCACCCAAAGATCAAACTCCACTGAAGAACATAAAACTCCCATCGCAAGCCAGCCAGTGGTGGTGCACGCCTTTAATCCCAGCACTCGGGAGGCAGAGGCAGGTGGATCTCTGTGAGTTCGAGACCAGCCTGGTCTACAAGAGCTAGTTCCAGGACAGGCTCCAAAACCACAGAGAAACCCTGTCTCAAAAAAAAAAAAAAAAAAAACATCGCAAGAAGGAAGAAGGTATGGTGCTATACTCAGACATATGGCATCACAGAATATCACCTGTCCCTCTGTCCCTAGCTTCAAAAGGACCCATTTGCCATGGGAAAGGATAACTCACACTAGAAGCCTTTTTGAAAAGCCATGTGAAAACCCACTTCTTCAGAAGCTTTGTAAAATAGATCCATTGCATGAAATGAATTTAAGCAGAGTTGCTGTGTAATAGTGTCAGTGGTATCCCAACTAAACATCATAAACCCCCATCGAAGTAATAACTTACAGCATTTTTAGTTGTTAGTCAATGGAGATTCCTGGACGTCCAAAAATATTAAAGGCTTGGCACAGTGTGAAAAGGCCAGAGTCCCTGAAGAGGGCCCTGGAGAGGCTACTGGTGAAAGTATAACCCAGCGTCAGCAGCAAATTCTGGCATTTTGGAGATGCCAGTGGCATGGGACGACTGTAAAGAACAGCACCAGCTGTGGAGTAGAGTCAGCATGAGCCTAGAAGACAAGCCGTGTGTGCTACAGCAAGCCTTTAGGAGCCAGATTGTGAGTCCTAGATTCTGACATGCTGAGCTTCTCAGTATTGCATGACTTTGGTTCTGCTTTGATCTGATTGTGTCTGGGTCCTGGGTCTTCCCTTTTGGAATAAGAAGTCCTTCTATTTTGCAAGAATCCATAGTCAAGAGACTTTGGAGTTTTAGGACTGTGGATCTTTTAGGAGTGTTAGAGAGCCTTGAACTTCGAAAGAGACTTCAGACATTTTAAAGAGACTGGATTTTTAAAGTGTTGGACTGTATAAAGACTGTGGGACTGTTGAAAGTATGAGTTTAGCAGCCTGGTATTGGCATAAGAACAGACAGAAGAACCGATGGAATCGAATCGAAGACCCAGATATCAATCCACACACCTTCGAACGCCTAATTTTTGACAAAGAAGCCAAAAATATCAAATGGAAAAAAGAAAGCATATTTAACAAATGGTGCTGGTATAACTGGATATCAACATGTAGATGAATGAAAATAGATGCATATCTATCACCATGTACAAAATTCAAGTCCAAATGGATCAAAGACCTCAACATAAACCCAGCCACACTGAACCTCATAGAAGAGAAAGTGGGACATACACTTGAACGCATTGGCACAGGAGACCACTTCCTAAATACAGCCACAGTAGCACAGACACTGAAAGAAGCAATTAATAAAAGGGACCTTCTGAAACTGAAAAGCTTCTGTTAAGCAAAGGATACAGTCAATAAGACAAAATTGCAGCCTACAGAATGGGAAAAGATCTAACTAACTCCACATCAGACAGAAGTCTGATCTCCAAAATATACAAAGAACTCAAGAAATTGGTCATCAAAAGAACAAATAATCCAATAAAAAAGTGGAGTACAGGCCTAAACAGAGAACTCTTCAACAGAGGAATCTAAAATGGCTGAAAGGCATTTAAGGAAATGCTCAACATCCTTAGTCATCAGAGAAATGCAAATCAAAATAACTCTGAGATTCCATCTTACACCTGTAAGAATGGCCAAGATCAAAAACACTGATGACAGCTTATGCTGGAGAGATTATGGGGTAAAGGGAACACTTCTGCATTGCTGGTGGGAGTGCAAGCTGGTACAGCCCCTTTGAATATTAGTGTGGTGATTTCTCAGAAAATTAGGAAACAACTTTCCTCAATACCCAGTAATAACACTTTTGGGTATATATTCAAAGGATTTTCTTCATGCCACAAGGACAATGTGCTCAACTATGTTAAAGCAGCATTGTTTGCCATAACCAGAACCTGTAAACAACCTAAATGCTCCTCAATCAAAGAATGGACAAGAAAAATATCGCACATTTACACAATAGAGTACTACAGAGCAGAAAAAAATAATGGCATCTTGAAATTTGCAGGCAAATAGATGGATCTAGAAAACATCATATTGAGTGAGGTAACCCAGACCCAGAAAGACAATTATCATATGTGCTCACTCGTAAGTGGTTTTTAAACATAAAGCAAAGAAAATCAGGCTATAAATCACAATCCCAGAGAACCTAGACAAAAATGAGGACCCTAAGAGAGACCATGGATCTAATCTACATGAGAATTAGTAAAAGACAAGATCTCCTGAGTAAATTGGGAGCATGGGGACCATTGGAAAGGGTTGAAGGGGAAGGGAGAGCCAGGGAGGGGAGCTGAGAAAAATGTAGAGCTCAATAAAGTCAATTAAAAAGATTAAAAAAGAAAGTATGTTTTATGTTGTGATATGTGTTAGGAATATTTTTAATATTAGCTCCCTGACAAGCCAAATCAAAAAAAGCCAAATTAAGAAATATCCAGGTTTAATGGGAGATCTGCACTCTCGGGTGGCCCTGAGGGGGAAACCCGGAAGCCACAGGAACGCACCCCCGGGAGGAAGAAAGGGAGACCATGTGTTCTTCTTTGGGGGGATAACTTAAGTACCCTGGGGAGTGGGGTTAGGACCTGGCCTTCTGGGATTTGAAGTCCGGATCAGGCCTGGGGGCTGGGATAGATTCGAGGGACTGGGACCTACATTCCCAACTTAACAATATGGATGTTAATATAGGATCTTAGGGGATGAACAAGAAAGAAATAGTTGTGATTTATCAGCCATGTGCTCATGTGTCAAGTTCACAAAGGGTCAGTTGTGCTAACTGGTTTTCATATCAACTTGACATAAACTATAGCTATCTGAAAAGAGGAGACCTCATTTGAGAAAACTCCCCCAACACGTTGGCCTGTGGGCAAGCGTAGGGTACATTTTTGTGACTGATAGTTGATAGTGGAAGGACCAGCTCACTGTGGGCAGCGTGACCTAGGACTGGTGGTCCTAGGTATTATAAGAAAGCAGGCTGAGTACCCCATGAAGAGCACAGTAAACAACACTGCTTCACAAACTTTAAAAGAACTCCTGCCTCCTGGTTCTTACCCTGTTTGAGTTCCTTCTCTGGCTCTTCTCAGTTAAGTGAGTTGTGTACTGTGTTATTGTAAGCTGAAATAAACTCTTTCCTCCCCGAGCTGATTTTGGTCATGATATTTCTATCACAGCAACAGAGGTTCAAGACTGAATGAAAATGAGAAGGTGAGACAAACACAAAATTCATGATCATCTGCTTCCTTACTGGGGACACAATGTGTCAGCCATCTTTTACTCTCGGTGCTATGACTTCCCAGCAGAAATAGACTATATTATCCTCTGGAAATGTAAGACAAAGCAGGCTCTTCCTTCCCTAAGCTATTTTGTCATAGCAATGAAACAAGCAGCTCACACAAACCCATAACTTGTTTACATGAATCTACATTGTAGATAAGAGGGTCAGAATAACACGAAACTGGTGTTACCAAGCAGGATGGAATCTAAAGTCCATAGCTGGGAGAGTGAAAACAGGCCTTGAAAGTTCATTTCAATGCTTACATTTTCAAAAGAATACCCAGGATTCAGCACAACAACAACAACAACAAAAAGGACTTAGTTTTATTGTTCTGACCAGACCTGGAAAGAAATAAAAGAATAAATGAATGAATCAATCAATCAATCATTCAAACCCAAAGCTCCTAATTACTCTTTCTCCTGTAGCATAGGAAGCTTTCAGTTTACAGGAAAAGTGAAATAAATTCCAGAAAATGTGCATATTTTTGCTAAGATCAAGAGAGGCTGTGAAATTTTTCTGGGACACTAGTTCCTTCTTCTCTGACAACAAGGACGCTGTGTGAAATCTCTCAGCATGGGGAACTTTCCACCCCTAGGGCCAGGAGCTTCACAACTCCACAGGGAAAGTTCTAGATTGGGCAGTACAAAAGGACAAGTAATCCTTGCTTCTTGCTGGGGTTGTGAGTTGGGTGGAGGATGCTGGCCACCTGGGGCTTGAGTGAAGCTTTAAAATGCCTTCAGGAATGTTGAATGAATGTGTCTCAAATTAGTTAACCGATTAAGCTGATTAAGTGCTCTTGTTATTCTCCCATCCTGTGGCCCTTATAAATAAATTTAGGTTATTTCAGAAATATTCTGAACGTTCTCTTATCAGTAGACACAGACAGACAGATATTTTGAAGCAAATAGTTCTGTAACTTGAGAGGATTAAACTGTTTCAGACAGTTTCTATTAAAGAGTTGGTGGGTCTTTCTGGAAGCTTCTAGAATGAGCCGGAAAGTTATTTGCAGTTTTATCTTCCAGGACTAGGGCTTACTGCTATGGGAATGCAATCCTGATGGCAACGGTGAATGACAAAGCAGAAGTCAGCATCACAAATGGCTCACATTCTCATCCTGTGAGGTCCTTGTGCTCAGTTGTGTGCAAGCCTGTTTCCCCAGTAATTTAAAAACTCCAACTACAGATTGCACACAATGCTGAACATGCCTCTTGAATTTTTCAGTTCTCATTTTTAGCTTCAAAGTCATCATCTTTTTATCAGATCATATAATCTTCCTCCTTGTGTAGTTTCATTACAATTTCTAACTCTTTGCTAAGTAAAAAACAAAATAAAACAATCCAAATAAGGTAATGAGAAGCAACTAAAAGTTTTTCTAAATTAGAAAGAAAAATAAGCAACGTAACAACGTCTCTAAAGTCATCATGGATTTCGTGAATATTTTCAATATAATCCATTCATAGAGTGTATGTTTTGAGGTTTTTTTCTAACATGGGTGATTGTTAGGCAGTCTCTGCTGTTTGTAAGACAGTGCTAAAATAGAATGGCTTGAATATATAAGTCTATTGTATCTTTTTCATAGCAGTGCTAAGTGTTTAAGGATCACAATTGTAAAAAAAAATAATCCATTTTAATGTGTCTTTATTTTTATTACACCCTTTTGTCATCAACAAAACACTGTGAAGTTTCCTAAGGAGAAAGGAGCTCCCTGCATTTGAAATGTCTCTGGAAGAAATGTTTTTAATTATCACTGGTTTTATTTCAGATGCTGTGTTAGTCACGGTGCCGCCATTGATGGCCTCCCCTATGAATCTGCTTTGATTGTGAGCGTGTAAAAGACATTATGCTTTTAGAAACCATCTTGCTCTTTGTTTTCTCACTTTCCTTACATATTGTTTGTCGCCTTATCAGATGTCATAAGGAAGGGGATTTGAGGTAAATTATAACTCAGCAGGAGGCTTCATCTCAAGCTACAACAGGAATTCTCTGTGAAAAAAGAAATGAAACAATGGTTGGATCTGTTGTATTTACCACATCCAGCCTTGAGCCAAGCTTCCTGGCCATTTTCTTCATTACTCATAGTTTCTATTATGTAACATTCCAGGTTTTTGTTTGGTTTTGTTTTTTTTTTTGTTTTGGTTTGGTTTTTATTTTATTTTTTATTTTTATGATATTGTACTTTATTTTTGTTTTCTCAAGATAGGGTTTCTCTATATAGTTTTGGAGCCTGTCATGGTATTCACTCTGTAGAACAGGCTGGCCTCAAACTCACAGAGATTCGTCTGCCTCTGCCTAAGGAGTGCTGGGATTAAAGCTTTGTGCCACCACTGACTGGCTCACATTCTAGGTTTTAAACTTGTGTAAACGGATGTTTTCTGTCCCAACTGCATGGGCCCAAATAGCCAATTTAGAGACTGAATATAAATTATAAATGCTCATTTGATAGCTCAGGCTTGTTACTAACCAACTCTTACACTTAAATTATCCCATATTTCTATTTATTCTTTGCTATATGGCTTGGTACCTTTTCTTAGTACAGTATGCCCATCTTGATCTCTCTGCGTCTGCCACAACACTTTACTCTACACTTTTCCTTCCCATCATCCTTAGTTTGGTCACCCCTCCTAAACTTTCTGCCTGGCTACTGGCCAATCAGCATTTTATTAAACTAATTTGAGTGACAAATCTTAACAGTGTACAAGAGGATGAGTCCACAGCAAACATGTATCAAAGAAATGAATTTTGCCTCTGTCCTACATTGTATGATGTAGCTCTTTTCCTTTTTTTCTCCCCCCCCCCTTGGTGTTTTGAGGAAATGTATTATTTTGTTTATTTCAGTACAGATTGACTTTGAACTTGGGACCTTCTGTTTCCACTTAAGTGCTAGCATTATAGATCTGTTCTACTATTCACAGTCTTTCTTTTCAAGTTGTTTTCTGGGTGCCCCTTTGGAGTCTGAGGCATTAAGATAAGTCAAATATGATATTATTTAGTACTAGAATTATCTTAGTGCCATTAAATGTTATTATGTGGGAATGCAAAAATTCAAATGAAACAAAAATCAAATGAAATAAGCCATCACTGACTCCTAACACTGAATAATTAATTCTCAAATCATAATCTGCATCTTTATAAGTGTTAGAGGGGAAAGGTTGGAAACCGTAATCTCAAAATGTGGGAAGATGAGCACTGCTATTTATCTTGATTAAAGTCTTGAATGATTTAACTAAAATTAGCCAGAGAAGTGCCAACAACTGTATTTCCCCAAAATGTGGTAGGTAATGTTCAAGAAGTTTATAAAAATATCATTGAGAAAAATAAGTTGATTTTCTTAGGGTAGTTGAGGAGCTTGTTTCTTTCCATTCACCTCTCAAGACTGCAAAGGATACAAACCTTCTTCGAACTTCAAATACAGAGATTAAATTTGAACTGTCTTTGGTCACTCTACTAATATATGGAGGGTATTCAGGATCTTTTCTCAAAAGCAAATGAAATCAATGAGTCATCTTTTAAAATCACAGAATAGCAAAGAATAGAGAGGTACATTGAGATTTCTGCGAAAACATGTAGTCACAGAACAAGAGACAAAAAAAAAAAAAAACACCTACCCAGGATTCATTTCAAACAGTTTCTATCAATGGGATTTTCTTTTTGTGAGACATATGTATACTGAGGTGAAATATGAACATAGGGAAATAAATCCTTTCTCAGAAACCACTCCATTGAGTGTAGCAAATATATACAGTTGTGTAATATCTGCCAAAAATAAAACAGAGAACAATTTTATTGTCCTGAAAACCTCCTCTGTTGCTTTGTGGCCCGACTCTCCCTGTAAGTCCAGCCAACAATGTGGTTTGTTTTCTGCCCTTATCATTTTGGCTTTTCCAGAGTAGCATACCAGGTACACAGTGGGCAGCCTTTTGAATGATTCCTTTCACCGAGCATAGCGCCGTTGATGCTCAACCACATTGCCCCAGTCACACAGTTCTTTGCCTCTGGTTTACTGCAGTGGCTAGAAGTCCTGGTGTAACACAACGTGATGGGCGGATGCTGCTTTTGTTTCCTCGTAGGAGAGAGACGATTCAGCTTGACACAAGCTCCACAGTTTTCATACATATCCTGAATCAGGGAGAAGAAGTTCTGTCAATTCCTAATTCACTGTGAATTTTGCTACTGTTTCCGTTGCTGTTATTTTAAACTATGAATGGACACTGAATTTTGTAAAATGAGAAGTTAGGGCATCTATGATAAAGACTGTGATTTTTCTCCACTACACTCCTGATATGATGAGTTATGCTGATTGATTTCAAATGCTGAACCATTTTTACCTTTCCAGAATAAAACCCATTTACTCATGATATATTATTTTGTTTTTCTAATATTTTGTTGATGACTTTAGTGTCTCATGTAAGAAATACATTGACTGTTGGTTTTCTTCATTCATGGTGCTTTTTCCTGTGTTTGTAGCAAGGTAGAATATGTTAAGTCTTCCCTCTATTTTCTGAATAAGTTTGCATAGACTTGCTTTTTATCTTAAAATTTTATTAAATAAGAATTAATTATTAACTCAATTTATTTCATAGACAAGATTATTTATATTATATATTTTTTACTTATAAGCTATAATCATTTCTGCCTTGTAGGAAATATATTCATTCCCCAGCTATCAAATATGTAGGCATTTATGGAATGTTGCAATAATCCCTATCCTTTCCCTGTCTGTCTGAAAACATCAACAATGATGTTTTCCCTTTCATATACAATATTAGTAATTTTATGTCTTCTATTTTCTTTTCTTTCTCAGTCTTGTTAGATGTTTATTGATAACATCAGTCTTTATAAGCAACTAGATTTTGGTTTCTTTTGATTTTTGGGTTGCTTTTCTATTTTTGTTTTCTGGTATTAATGTCCTTGATTTTTACTCCCACCTTTAATTTTCTTTTTGTTTTGCTTTCTCTGAAATTTAATTTGTTCTTCTTTCTTCCCCTTCAATTCTTAAGGCTTAGAAAATGAATTTTGCACTTTGTTTTGTTTGGTTTGGTTTTCTCAAGACAGGGTTCCACTTTGTAGCCCTGGTTGGTTTGGAACTCACAGAGATCTGATTATCTCTGCCTGTCAAGTACTAGGATCAAAGTGTGAGCCACACACTCGGTACTGCATTTTTAGTTTTTATTTTTAATTGTTTTTATTGAGCTATATTTTTTCCCGCTCCTCACCTTTCGTCTCCTCTCCCCTCCTACCCTCTCCCATGGTCCCTGTGCTCCCAATTTACTCAGGAGATCTTGTCTTTTTATACTTCCTATATATATTAGTTCTATGGATTTCTCTCTTAGGGTCCTCATTGTTGTCTAGGTTCTCTGGGATTGTGAATTGTAGGCTGTTTTTTCTTGACTTTAAGTCTAAAAGCCACTTATGAGTGAGTTCATATGATATTTGTTTTTCTGAGTCTGGATTGCCTCACTCAATATGATGTTTTCTAGATCCATCCATTTGCCCGTACTCCTCCATTGCTGGTGGGAGTATAAACTGGTACAGCTGCTTCGGATTTCAGTATGGCGATTTCTCAGAAAACTAGGACACAACCCACCTCAAGACCCAGCAATACCACTTCTGAGTATATACCAAAGGATGCTCAATTGTACCACAAGGACATGTGCTCAACTATGTTCACAGCAGTATTATCTGTCATAGCTGGAACCTGGAAACAACCTAAATACTCCTCAACCGAAGAATGGATAAGGAAAATGTGGTACATTTACACAATGAAGTACTACACAATAGAATTTGGACTCTTGTATGAATTTTCCTGGTGAGATAAAAAAGAAAAACCTGCACAGCCAAGATGAAGCAGTGACACCAAAGAAATGTACATCCACACCCTGCACAGTAAAGCAATGAGTTCTTAGGACTTAGCTACAGCTAGATAGAAAGGGTTACTAACAGGACTATGGCCGCCTCAAGAGCAGTTGAATCACTTAAAAGTCCCAAGCCAACACAGATAACAACCCAGGAAAACCCATGTGCAACTTTCAGGCAGATATGCTCCTGTAAGGATTGCTAGTAATTATTTACAGCTTATATTACTTTAGGGGAAGACTGTGTGAGTCTTGTGAGTTTCATGAACCTCTCCCATCTCTCCATGAAAGAATGTTCCAACCCAGAAAAAAACAGTCAACACTCTACCTCTGCATCTGTTTCTTAAGTGTTTGCCTGTAATGCCTTCGTTACTCTCTACAAAAGGTACAGTTCACGCTACTGTACGGTTCGCGCTATTGTACAGTTCCCGAGCCAGGCAAGGGCATGGAGATTAAAGGAACACACGAGAGACATGGGTTATTCATGAGCAGAGAATGCCCAATGCCATTTATTCAAGTTTAGGAAAAACCTTATATACCTAGCTGCTGCACAGTGGAAATCCCCCCAGGCAGGTAGAAAATTACCATTCCCAAGATGAAGTAAAGAAGGACCCTATAGCTAACCACTAGGGGGGCAGAAGGAGCACAGGAAAAATCAGAATGTTTAGCCAGAAATTGCAACAAGATGTCTGGCCAGAACCTGTCCTCAAGAAGAAGGGTAGACCTGTGAGCCCTTCATTTGCCTTTTCCTCTTCAATACTCTCCAAGTACTAGAGGAGATGATACATATGTGTGATTATTTTCTTTCATTTATGACTGAATCCCTGGGCTGCTGTGTCACGGCGACAGTCACTTATTCTTAGAAGTGTGATTAGTTATGAGTCTCTACAGTAACTGCCACCCACTACACAAGGAAGCTGCTCTTAACAACAGTAGCACCAGTCTATAGGAGTAAGCATAGTAAGGCTTAGAAGGCATTTGACAGGCACATTCTATCTATTTAAATAGACAATCACAGCAATCTACCAGCTTGGGCATATAACTTCCTCAGATATAGGAGTTTTGTTGTTGTTTTGCTTGGTGTGTGTGTGGGGGGGGGTGAAGACAAGTATGTTGAAGCTAGAGGGGCAGCCCCAGGTCTTGTTCCTCAGGAACTGGCTACCTTTATTTTGAGACAGAGTGTCTCACTGGCCAGAAACTTGTCAAGTAAACTTGGCTAGCTGACCAGAAATCTGCAGAAATCTACCAGTCTTCTCCTCCTCCCCAGGGCATGGATCATATGGTTTAAGGGGAGTGGTCTCATGTCAGCATGTTTGTATAGTAAACGTTTTACCAACTGAGCAATCTTCCAAGCTTTTAACCATTGGTTTGTTTGTTTGTTGCCTGGCTTTACAATACCAAACATGGGCTCTCTCCTGTTGGGAAGACCTAAAACCCAATCAGGAAATTATGGGTTACCCTCATAGTCGTTGCGACACTCTTGCCTCAGTTGGGCCATCTTGTCTCATGTGCTGATGGTGTTGACAGGCAAGGGGCAGAGCTCAGAAGGAATGCTGGTGGTAATCACTTCCCAGAATCCTGCAAAACACCCTTTAGAACCACGAACACTCGCCAACAAGGGTGGACAAGGTCTCCATATTCTGAAATCAGGCTCTCGGATATCTTGAGCAGTAAGGACTTTCCGTCTAGTTGGAGCATGCAACCAACAGCAGTGGCAATGGCCTGTTTCCTGTGAGGGTTTCTTTAGCTTTTCTAATCAATAACTCATAAGTAGGCATCTCACACATGACCCTGGGGTTTTATCCAACAAGTTTATGACTCAGGAAAGCGTCCTTTTCTATTCACGTGTGGTGCATTTACTTAACTCCCTTAACTGCCATGTTAACTATTCTACCAGAAGTTTTTTTTTCCAAATCTACAAGACAATCAGTTCAACATTATATAATGAACCCACTGATAGACAGTATGCTAGTTCTTTCAGGATCTGCTCCTCTCTTTTTAAGCAAGCAACAATAATCTTGCTATTTAGTAGCTAAGAGGATACTTTAAAAAAAAACCTAGGAAGGCCAAATACTACACAATAAGATTTCATCACTTATATCAACTGTTAGATATCATGGCATATACCTTTAACTCCAGCACTTGGAGACAAAGGCAGGTGGATCTCTGTGAGTTCCAAGCCATCCTGGTCTACATAGGGAGTTCCAGAACAGTGAGGTCTACACAGTGAGACCTGGCCTCAAATTAAAACAAGAAAACAAAGTTTCTGCTAATTGTTCCATCCAAACAACAAGGGCAATGTTATGCACACAAGTATGGGTGGTGGGCACCGCCCTTGCTAGCTCTCCATAATTCACAATAATTCTCCATAGCCATCTGGCCTATTTATACTGGGTCACTGCCATAGACCACTCTACATCTCCCAGATAGGTTTGGTGAGTCAGCTCACACTGTTTGTCCTGTGCTGGCAACAAGGCATAAGACCATGCATTCATGGTTTGCTTTGCTGCTTGAACAGGGTAACTAGATTTGATACCATCCAAGCCAGGGCCATGGTCATCTTCGGTGTCTTTTTTCATCAGTAATGTCTGAATGCTGAATGGACCCTGGTCTGTGAAGATCATATAGACTCTCAGTATATTTACTTGAAGGAGAAAAATGTACACAATATACTCTGGGTGAAGGGTTATTGCCCAGCCCTCATGCCCTGGAACAGTCTTCTTTTTTTACTAAGGAAGTCAGTTGTTCACACTTTTGTGAATTGTTTCTTAAGCTTTAAAGGCTCCCAGATGCTCCAAAGAATTTTGGCTTCTCATCTTTTAATTCCTCTGGGAATTCCAGCTTGACACAAATATTATCACATTTTCTTCCAAATTTCCAAACAGGACCTTAATCCACTTCCCTTTTTATCATCCCTTACTTAGTATTTTAATATCTTACAAACATAATTTTATTCTGATTATGAAATCATTCAGACCCACCACAGCCTTACCTACCTCCTAAAGACCATCTTCCACCATGTAGTTTAGCAAAGCTATTATGGCCCCATATCAAGTCCAAGGTCCCCATTGAAATAACTTCTTTCTAAATTCTCTGCTGAACATAATCCTGCTGGCTTGGTAGCATGAAACATTGTCTCTTTATGCAGAGTTCCCTCAAGGACAATTATTCTTTATATGCTGTGTTCTAGTCTCTGATATTTATGTCTACATGACTAGTATAACCAAGTGTCCACAATGGTCAGCATATGTGAATCCAGAAGGACTGGTTTCACTCATATTGCCTCAGTTTATCTAGTAGTTATATCAAGGAAGAATAAATATATAAGCTACTCAGTTGCAAGGCACATAGGGTGATCTTACTGACATCCATTTCTCCCAATTGCAAAACATAAGTCATCTCTTGCATCAAAATCATTCCTGAGTCAAGTAGTCTAGAAGGAATGTATTTCCCAATTGTCATAGTTTCCTAAATTAGGCTATTATTAAGTCTCTCATCTACATACTGAATTATGGATTTTCCTTTCCTCCGTATTAAAAGTTGAACCTGAGGTACTGCATCTATCATTTCTACCTCATTCTCAAAGTCAATTTCTCAGGGATTTTAAGTTGTATTTTAATCTCAAGAAAGCACAGACCTACTTTGTATTCTCCTCTACAACCCAAAAGCTGCATGAAATGGCAGCCAACACTCCATCTTACCTACACCTTCTCCCCACCTTTCCAGCCAAATCAGAGGTTAGTGCAAAGGAGAGTGTCATATGGTTTTTCCCATCATAATTCCTCCCTCATATGGGTAAATTCTCCCTGGAAGAGAGCTTAGCCTCAGCTACAAGTCTTATGACCCAGAACAGTGATGTAGGTGGGTCATCTGTCTATGTGTTACTTTCATTGTTTAATAAAGAGACTGCCTTGGACTTTTAATAGGGCAGAAAATTAGGTGGGTGGAGTAGAAAGAACAGAATGCTAGGAAGAAGGGAAGTGAGTCAGTCACCATGCTTCTTGTACCCAAGATGGACGGTGGCTAGGATCTTCCCAGTAAGCCACCACTTTGTGGTGGTACACAGATTATTAGAAATGGGTTAATCAAGATGGGAGAGTTAGGCAATAAGAGGATAGAACTAATGGGCCAGGCAGTGTTTAAAAGAATTCAATTTGTGTGTTGTTAATTCAGGACATAAGCTAGCAGAGCTGCCGGGAGCTGGATGGCAGGAATGCAGCCTGCTGTTCCTTCTACAGAACAGGGCCTATGCAAATACCATCATGGGCTACTTACAAACCTCTCTTATTTTTGCTATTCTCAAGGTTTTCAAAATAGTATCTTGTCTCCCCTCTATTTTCAGAGCATCCCACACTTATGAAACAAGAACCCATTTACCAAGATTTACCACCCCAAACACAGAGAAAAAGAATAGTTTGGGGTTTCCCCAAGAATGCTCTACCCTAGGATTTCAGACTCCATTACTAGTCTTATCGCCTATCGAAGGGTGCCCGTAACTGCCACTATAGCAAGAAGGCATTCCATCCTATACCACAGCTAAATCAGGATTTATTGCATGCATACTCCATCCTCGGAAGAATCAGCCCCAGTTGCATGCCTTCTTTCCCCTAGCAAAAGTTATGCAATCTCTCTCCAGAGTCATCTATGGTTCTCTTGGTCCCTGTTCAAGCATCAGTGCATTACATTAATTCACCTTGGGAGACATTTTAAAGTCTATTTATCCCAAATTGGGAGCCTAAAGATTAAAGAAATGATTCCATCCAAGTCCTGATTAGTAAACCAATTAGTTAGTTTCAGATATTTACAAGACTATAGGTAACTCAAATACAGCTACATCTCTAAACTGTTCAACAAAGCATAAATAATACATTGGACAACTACAAAGAAGTTACACAGCTGAAGAATCTGTCTCCACCCTTAGTAGTTTATTTATTTTTCCCCATAATTTATTTATTTTAGATATGTGTCTCTGTCTAATTAGATGTGTGTGTGTGTGTGTGTGTATGTGTGTGTGTACTCAACACATGCATGCAGATGCCCTCAGAGGCCAGTAGAGGGCATTAGACCCCCTTGAACTGAGTGAGCCACCTTATGTGGTTCTGGGAACTGAACCCTGATCCCTGAAATGGCAGGAAGAGCTCTCTCCACCACCAAATCACCTCTCCTCCTGTTCTGTTTATTTTATACAAGGTCAAAGAGGGCCCTCACGAGACCTGAGGGTTTCATGAGCCTCATAAGCCTCCCCTCATCTGTGAGTGTTCCAACACAAAGGAAACAGATACAAAACAACCTCTTCTTCCCTAACATAAAAATACAGCCGCACACCATGCTTCAGCAACAGCTTAAATTTTGGTTTATTTTCTTCTTACTTTATTCATTTAACATATTTTCTAATTTTATCTTTTGCTACTTTGTTAATTTAAAGACTACTTAGAATTTTATTGTTTAGTTTTCTAAATGTATGCAGATTTTCCAATATAAATTTCTGGATTAATTCTGTTTTTGTTGTGAGGGTATTTTCTGTGATTTCAGTTCTTTCATTTCTATAAGTTTGTTATTGTGGTGGTTTGAATTAAAATGGTCCCTATAGGTTCATAAGTAGTAGCTTTGAGGTTGCAAATGTTCAAGTCAGTCTAAGTCAGTCTAGTCTCTCTCTCTCTCTCTCTCTCTCTCTCTCTCTCTCTCTCTCTCTCTCTCTCTTCTTGTTGCCTAACGATCCAGATATAGAATTCTCAGCTAGTTCTCTAGTACCATGTCTGCCTACATGCTGCCATGCTTGCTGCTGTCACAATAATGGACTAAGCCTCTGAAATATAAGCCAGCTCTAATTAAATGTTTTCCTTTATAAGACTTGACATGATCATGGTGTCTCTTCACAGCAACAAAAAAAAAATCTTAACTAGACATAAGTTGGTACTAGGAGAAGGCGATTGCTGCAATAGGCAAGATCATGCTTTTGTTTGGAGAATGTGAAACATATTGGGGCTTTGGATTAGGAAAGCAATTGAATGCTTTAAGTGGGGCTTAATGGGCCATACAAATAGAAACATGGAAACAGTGGTACTGAGGGTAATTTGAACTGTGGGGTTCCAGCTCAAGAGGTTTCAGAGAAGAAGAATTTTAATATCCGCCCTAGAGACTGTTCTTGTGATATTTTGGTGAAGAATGTGGTTACTTTCTGTCCTGTCCAAAAAGTCTGCCTGAAGTTAACTTGAAGAGTTATGGATTAGCAGCTTTGGCAAAATAGATTTCAACACAGTCTAGCATTGACTATGTTGTGTGGTTATTAGTGGCCAGTCTTACATAGATTTATAATGAAAAGGAGCAAGCTGAACAAAGAAAAATACAAAATGTGCAGTTTTAGAAGAAAGAGCGTACCATGAAGTTTAATGGAGCCAAATTCTGTGTTCAAAAAGATAAAAAATACTAAAGAAAAGCCTATTGTTAGGTAAAATAAAGGGAGTGGTGATGTCAGGACAAGACCACACCCAGCTAAGCTTCCAACTTGTGTAAAAAAATTAAAGAAATGTTTGGGGGCAGGCATGGTGACACATACCTTTAATCACAGTACTGGGGAGGCAGAAGCTGGTGGATTTCAGAGTTCAATGCCAGTCTTATCTACAGAATGAGTTCTAGGACAGCCAAACTTAGGCAGTAAAGGTAGCTATTGAAAACAGAAAACTTGTATAAAATGTATTTGAACAAGGGGGCCATGTTTTAGCAGAACATGGCAGCTTTGACTAATATGGCTTTAGAGACAAAGATACAAGAAAGAGGTTATGGAATCTCCCTCCATGAAAGGAAAACCACTGGGGCTGGGCTTGTTTCAGGGGTATCCCTGAACAAAGGGCTAGAGAGTCCATTGTGTGAAATTGTAAAGGTAAAGCCTGGGTTGCCTTGGAGACTCCAAGATGTTGGATATGCCAGAAGTTTAGGATATCAGCTGAGGAAAACTGCTAACAGGGAGTGGAGTTAGCCCAATACTCCAGTATTGTAGTCAATAAAACTGAAAGAAGTTGGAAATCTGAAGAGCATTTTAACATTAGACATGGAGATGCAGAGTTTTGAGTTTGCCCAGCTGTTTCCCAGCCTTGCTTTGGTCCAGTATTTCTTCACTAGGCTCCCTTTTGAAATGGTAATATATATCCTATGCTATTATATGTTGGAAGTAAGTGATCTGCTTTTTAATTCTGATTTTATAGTGGATTACAATTAAGAGATTGCCATGAGTATCAAAAGAGACTTTGGAATTGGGAACTTTTAAATAGGGTAAACTTTTATAAACTTTTAAAAAACCATGAGGACTTTAAAAGTAGGATTGAATGCATTTCTGCCTTATGATGTGGTGGTTTGAATGAAAATGTCCCCTGTAGGCTTATAGGGGATGGCACTATTAGGAGGTGTGGGCTTGTTGGAGGAAGTATTTCACTGGAGGTGGGCTTTAAGCTTCAAACACTCAAGCCAGGCCCAGTGATACTCTCTCTTTCTTGTTCCTGAGGATCCAGTTGTAGAACTCTAGCTATTTCTTCAGCACCAAGTCTGCCTGCATGCCACCATGCTTCCTGCCATGATGATAATGGACTAAGCCTCTGAACTCTAAGACAGTTTTAGTTAAGTGCTTTCCCTTATAATAGTTGCCATGGTCATTGTGTGTCTTCACAACAATAAAATCCTAAACTAAGATAGTAATATATCTCAGAATATGGGCTGCTGTATCAAATGATCCATATGAATTTGTACTTAACATATATTCTGTTGGTGCTGTCTTCTAATGATGTCAATTAGTTCAAATTTGATGATGCTTATTATCTTACATCCTAATGATTATCTGTCTAGATTTTTATGTTACTAAGTATTGAATTTGTGGATTTATACTTTTTCTCTTATTTCTATCAACTTTTGCACCTTATAATCTGAAGCTTTATTGTTAGCTTTATTGTATGTTTAGGATTGTTATGCCTCCTTAGTTAATTCTTTAACATTATATAACATTCCTGAATAAATTTTGATGTCCTTCATTCCTTTCTCACATATACTTATGAACAATGTCTCACAGTTTTTGATTTCTGTAACTACCCATGTGTAGGAAGAGTGGGCTGCTTGTATGTCTCTGCTGCCCAGTTAGCTTACACCTGAAATAACTACACAGAAACTGTATTAATTAAAAATTGCTTAGCCATTAGCTGTAACTTTTTATTGGCTAACTCTTACACATTAGTTTAACCCATGTCCATTAATCTGTGTATTGCCACGTGGCAGTGGCTTACCAGAGATTCTAACCAGCATCCATCTCTGGCAGAGGATCCAGTTCTCTCACTCTGCCCTTCTTCCTCTCAGCATTCAATGCTGTTTTCTCCGCCTACCTAAGTTCTGCCCTATCAACTAGGCCAAGGTAGTTTCTTTATTCATTAACCAATGAAAGCAATACACAAACAGAAGGAACTCCTACACCATTCCCCCTTTTCTGTTTAAACAAAAAGGAAGGCTTTAACTGTAATATAGTAAAATAATATATAACAAAACAGGTATTAAGCCAAAATTACAGTTACAATATTTATATCTACTTTATCTTTTATCATAACAAAGGAAAGCTATATTATTACTGTTTGTTTTTCAACTCCATTGAAGACTCCAGAAGGATAGAATATTACTTAAGTAAACAGGAAATGCATTGTAAGCGACTTCCAGAATTCTAGAATTGACAGAGACATCTTTCTGCCTGAACAGTCACCCAAAGTTTTTCTGTAGTATTGGGGCATCCATCTTCAGCCTACAGGCCCATAGTATCCATCAGACTTTTCCATGAAGCAGGAAATTTTAAAGATATTTCAGTTACTTTCTTCTGTATCCTGCAGAATGTCTTGCAGACTCTTTCATGAATCAAGAACCCCAAAGGATCATCTCACCTTTAGGCAAGTTCAGCAGTCATCTCTCTGTGGGTTCTTCATGTCCAGTTTTTGCAACAATCCAGGCAAGGGCAGTTTTTTCCCCAAATGGCTAACCGATTCTATAAGGAGCCTCTTTGATGCCCTTCTTCCACCGGAAGTAGCTTGGTGATGCCAGGAGCAGATGTGTCTCATTGTCATAAAAAGCCCTAAATTATTAAAATATTTTAAATGCCACATTCTGTCGTCTTTGAAAGATATGAAGAATGCCTAGCTGAAATATATCTATACACATCTAAAAAAATCTAACTAACATGACTATAAACTTTTATTTTGTATTTATTATATATTTTATTTATTATAGTTGATTATCTATTAACCTATATTTCTTAATAATACATTACATTTTTAAATGAACTACACAATCACAATACCTTAATCAAGATCAGAAATACATATACATATAACAAAATTGACCTTAAATTTATATCAATAAACCAAGATCCATACCAATGTAAATTATTCATATCTCTATCCTATCCCTGTTTAAATGTAAAAGAACATTCATAAACAATATTTGGGAATATGGGTGTAGTTTTTCTCTCCAAACTGCTTCATGCCATATGGGGGCGCTGTTAATCAGGTCTTTTATGGTGTATCCTGTGTGCTAGGTTCATCTCAATCAGTAGTTGAGTGACGTAAGTTTTGAGGGTGTTCACGGCAACTTTTCAGGAGATCTTGGTCCATGAAACCATATTTTCCAGGAGGCAATCCATAGGTTCTCATCTTCTGTGAAAACAAAAGAAGAATCTCTTTTCCAAAGCACCATGTTCTTAGACCCAAATTTGGAAGTCATGATACCTTTATAATATACATGCTGGTTTAGCTGCACAGGCCATACAAGGAAATGTCTCTCTGTATTTAGCTCCTTCACAGTAAAAAAAAAAATTCATAGAAAACATAATAATACACATAATCCAGACTACCTGTGAATTTTCCATATTTACATGGATTGTTTTTACCCTATTACTTTACTCTGTCTCTTTAAAGACTTTACCCTCATTTTAAAGCATTAACTTTATCTTATGACTCTCTTTTTTTATTTTTCAAGCCTACATACATTTATCCAACACTGTGACCCATTTTTAGGTCTTTTATGTCTGAATCTGTTCTTATTGCATTGTTTGTAATTCTCTACTGTCTTGAAGAGTTTTTAAAATGCTAAGCATCTTGGTTGCAGCTGCTTTGGATGTTGGCTCCCCCTCTCTCCAATTTTAAAATGGTGGAAGTACCACCAGTGTTAGCTCTGGGGCCACCAGGCAGGAGCTGCACTCAGCAGTCCAACTCTGAGAACGAGTGTGCAACATATAAACCCTTTTTATCTGAGTTACAGCCAAATCTGCCATGCAGAGCACTGCACAGCCTGGAAACATCTTTGTGTATGGTGGCAGAAATTCACCATGGTTTCCTGCTTGTGCACACCTAGTAGACCTGATCCTGCTGCCTGCCCAGATAGGGAGCTCCAAGCCACAGGCATGGTCTCAGCCAGTTTCTTCCCAACCCTAGTAAGCACAGAAACCCCTGGGCCCACAAATGCCATTGAAATGCATCATAGCCAGAGTTTGCACTGGCAGTACAGCCCAGGAAGCCATGTTTTAAAACTGCACTGCTCTTTTTCTGCTACAGCTGCTGAGTTGGGAAAATCTTTCTTAAAGGAGCTGCAGCAAGCCATCAGCAAACAGTAAGAAGCTGTCTTAAACTCTGAATTTTTTTTTGTCTAGAATTCATTTTTAATCCCTCTTAGGTTTTATGTGGAGTTAGTTGACCACGTTGAAGCACCAATTGTAGGAGGAGTGGGCCGCTTGTTTGTCCCAGCCACCTGGCTAGCTTACACCCAAAATAACCACACAGAAACTATATTAATTAAAACACTGCTTGGCCATTAGTTCTAACTTCATATGGCTAACTCTTACATACTAGTTTAATCCATCTCCATTAATCTGTGTATCACCACGTGGCAGAGGCTTACCAGAGATTCTAACCAGCATCCATCTCCGGCAGAGGATCCATGGCTTCTCTCACTCCGTCCTTCTTCCTCCCAGCATTCATTTCTGTCTTCTCTACCTACCTAAGTTCCGCCCTCTCAACTAGGCCAATGCAGTTTCTTTATTCATTAACCAATGAAAGCAACACACAAACAGAAAGAACTTCTATACCCATGGGCTGTCTCTCCCAAGGAAACTTTAAATCTTACTGAAATTAGTGAAGTTGTCAGGGTTTAAATGAGAAATGTCCCCCATAGGCACTGGCATTTGAACAGTTGGTTCACAGTTGGTGGCATTGTTTGGGGAAGTTTAGGTTTCTACCTTGCTACAAGTATGTCTTGGAGTCTGATTGACATTTAAGGGATTGAACCACCTCCAGTTTGTTTTCTCTGCTTCATGCTTATAGTCCAAGATGTGAGCCCTCAGCTTCCTGCTCCTGTAGCCATGCCTGCCACTGTGTGATACTCCTTCTCAACCGTGATGAACTCTTAACCTCTAGAATCAAAAGCCCCAATATACTCTTTCTTCCATAGGTTGCTTTTGGTCATGGTGTTTTATCAAAGCAATAGAAAATTAACTAAAGCACTAGTCTAAGTTTTTTCCTAAACTTTGGAGTAGTCAACTGTGAGAAAAGAGCATTTTCTGTAAGAACACAGCATTATCCTGGAAATTATATCATTTGATATAAGAAGGTAGAGGACGATTTTATTAAAGTTTGAGATTAAAAGCAACAGTTAGACAAGATGTAACTCTTACCAGCTGCTGAGTAGAGGAAAATAAAGAAGTGAAAGAGAAAGTCATGTCTTTTGAGTTAGAGTCCAAGAGAACCAGTATGTTTACCAATGGAGGTCAAGAAACAGCTAAATGATGGAAGGGCACGAGACTTCAAAGACTGAGATAGCCCAAAATGCCACAGAAAGCATAACTAGGCTTTTAGCCAGTAACCAAATGAAAAGGAGCTATACAGGAGAAATGGAAAAGGTTTGCTGTTCTCTGAGTTAGCATGCAGAGAAGCAGACAGGTTAAACACTGCTACCATAAGTACTGTAAGTGTCTGTACCAAAGAAGTTTCTGGGATCATAAATGCATTATATTTTACTGAGAGGATTCTTTGTCTTCCTTAGCACGTCAATCGGTTTTCCTGGAATGGGGTCTCCTGGCCAGGTGATGGATAAACTCAACCAGATTGACTCTTAAAGGAGGAATCAATAGTTGATAATGTTCTAATCTTTGGACCAGATCAGAGTTCTATGTTCTCCTCCCCAGGCTAAAAGTATTCCATTCTTTTAGATAGAATGCAACTGTGTAATTGCATTGGTTTTGATTATAGTGTAATTGGGGGAAATAAGCTATGGGTCCAAAAATGACTACAGGCGAGGAACCTATCCTCAATAACCTCCAATAATTTCTATCTACCCATCTAACATTACCCTCTCAAAACTTTAGGACCTAAAATCATTTAGGAGATGGATTAAGTTGAGGAATAGTCATCGTTTATCCTACCAGTCAAGAATAAGACCACTATCATAATTTAAAGCCAAATTTGAAGCAAGCTTTAATTAAATACTGGCCAAGTAGGTGGTCAAGTCCATTTCTGGGTTTCCAGAAAATAGCCTGGAATCAAGTTTTTCAGAGACTTAAGTATTTCCCATCAGGTCCAATCAGGGGCAAGCTTACATCCTAACATATTTCCTATCTGTGAACTTCTCACCCACATGTGATCAAGCACATCCTGTGCAGATGGGTCAAACAAACTTGTTTAGGGGAATGAAAACACGTAGCTTGTTGTCTCCCATAAACAATCACTTCCAGCATTTTAGGAACTATCTGTCTTTGGGCAAGGGGCTTGCAGATCAGGAACATTTTTGTTTCATGGATCTCTTAGGCATAGTAATTAAAACTTGAAATGTAACTTTGACTCTCATAATCCCATTTCCACCAGTAAAAGCTCAAAATCCAAGCCCCAAACTGCTCACCAGAAGGGATTAGTGCCAAGACTGGGGTTTGGCCTGACCTCAGTAAAGCTTCCAGGCAGGAGTGATTCATCTCGGAAAAGAGAGAGATAACAAGAAAGCAGAGATTCCTTCTGGCATTTCTGGCCTCTGGCCAGGACAAAAGGGCATATTTAGCTTCTGGCTAGGGATAAGAAAGGAAGTACTGCTTTCAGGGTCCCAGTCCCTAAAATTACCTATCTCCCATTTTCATCAGTATATTACAGTGATCTGCTGATCTAAATTTAATACATTTCCTGAGAACCTAGGAAAATACATTGGTAATAATTAGGAGGAAAATTAACTCCACATAAATCTTACAGTGTGCATAAGCCTAAGTTTTCCACATTGTGAAATAAGGCATTTAGATTAGATGTACTCAAAGATCTCTTCCTGTGAAAGTAGCCTGCTAGAACCAGCTTGCCTGATGTAGCCTTTATTTTACAACCAAAGCATTTACATTCTAGAGAGATTTCCAGTCCCTAGCACCCAGGACAGGATGGTCTACAGCATCACTTGATACACATATTTGAAGTCACTATTCAGTTTAAGTAGCAGTGGTTTTAAAATCCTGAAGCTTTCATTTCAAAAGAAATAAAAATATTTTTGCCTTATGTCTCAAATGAGATAGAAATTATATATATATATTGCTCGGTGTTTACGTGAGACAAATGGATGCCGAAGGAGTTAAAGGTCGGAGTGTTTTCTCTTCCTCTGTGAGCTCCCTGGATAGGATCTGCTTCTTGTTCTGACCTCAACTGTGGCATGTGGCAAATGCTTTGTGGCCTCACATAGCAGCTGCATGATGTCATCGGCAATCCTTTCAGGAGCAGCTCTCCCAGCTTCTTTTCCTTGACAGGAGTAAAGCCCTTCACTTGATCTGGCTAAGATTCGGCATATTTGTAACTGCTGCACAAATTATCAGTTATTATTTGATATTCATATTAACGTCCTGGTTTTCTATGATTCATCCAATTCAGCCCTCTCTATTTAGAAAGAAAGCAATGACCTCATTCTTTGTTGGATCTGAAATCAGTTGTGGTGACTAAAACCCCTTGTTCTACAGAAAAGAAAGAAATCAGATGACCTATGCTCTGACCCTTGACTTGATATTTACAGAAGCTAATTATGGGGAGGGCCAACCCTCCTTTATCTCTCAAGGACATTTGGTTAAGGTCTACTCTTTAAATAAAAAACAGAAAGTTATTCAGAGGACTCCTTGAGAACGTATACAGTATGAGGGAATCTACTGTGAGAGTTAATTTGGTGTTTTGGCCATCAACATCGATTTTCTCAAAGTCAATCAGGTAAAACATGGGAGGGGTTATATGTCTCTCATTAAAACCAGTATTTCACTAACAAAAGAGAATCCTTTATCTGGTGGTGTGGCGTTAGAGGTCATAGAGACACAGGTCTAATAGCTTCGGCATTAAACCTCTCTCAGTTTTCACTACCACGCCCCTGCCACTGCACCTGCAGGAAAAGAATTACATGCCACTGTGCATTGCTTAAAGTCTAAGGTTACTGGGGTGATGAAGAGAAGAATGCTCCTAAGACAGAATGCAATCACTTATCCCCACGGTGCGCATAAATTACTTATTTACCTTTAGTATAATTTTAATGCTTACAAATACAGGTTTAAGAAAGGTAAACATTCAGAAGAGGGGGAAGAAAAGCAAAGCATCAAGTAATTAAAACAATAATGAAACTACACGTTCCTCTTTTTTTCCCAGGCTTCTTCTGGCTAGCCTTTTCTCAGTGTAAAAGTAGAGGTCTGAATTCTTTTGTTCATTCCAGCCACCGCCCTTTTGCAATCTGAGTCTGAGCAAGACTGCCACGCCCAGTGAAGGGACAAAGGCAGAAAAGGGGGAACTCTGGGCACTGGCACAGCTCCACTTACTTAAAGAGGAGTCATGTGTTGGATTCACTAGCATGGCTGCACACATCAGTTAGCATCTCTATAAACAAACAATTAAAACAGGGACTTAAAATATATGTATGCTCTGAAATTCTATCTGATTAAAGTATTCTTTTCCTAGAAAGATATGAAGCCAGAGGTTTCTACGAGTTTCAGAAAAAGGGTGAATGCTGCCCCCTTTTGACCAAGCGCTGGATGCACCGTGCAGTCATAAGCTAAAATGAAATCTAGTGGCCAGCTAGTGGGAATAAAGATCCTACTTTTATAATGCAAAAATCTTGGAAGCTGGGAGGCTAAAAGGAGCTCAAAGTTTAGCTAGTAAAACTCTCAATGTAACTTTTATAGTTTTCTGAAAGATTGGTCATCCTTCATTCATGCTTCTGTATTTTCTCAGCTGTTTCTTTCTCTTTTGTAGACTCTTAATTCTGCCTGGAATAATTATTTGAGCTTACTGTTCTGTTCTCCAAAAAGTGACAGTTCGATACTCCTTGAGAGCATGAGCCCACTGCCATCACTTCCTCCTTGCCCCCTTCCTCCACTTCTTGCCTCCATAACAATCAAAAATTGGTGCATAGCGGGTGCTCAAAAATAAATGTGTTTGAAAATGGATGTCTAGCTGACATCACTATAGTATATACCTTTGAACAATTGGTTCTTTCTGAACTAATAAATTCAACTTTGGTTTAAAGTCAAGAAATTCAAATAAGTGGTGTTATTCTTTAATCCAAGAATCACATAAACTTTGAAACATACATCATCAGTTGATTTATAGATTATATATACTGAACACTAAAGCATATGTTATATGCATAAAAGCTTTTAAAAAAATGAAAAATTCAAAAAGCAGTCATTTTACATACAGACATAATGTTGAGTGTAAGAAAACTGACTTAAAAAAAGAAAGAAACCTGACATGCAAAAAATGTGTGTGTGCGCACGCACATGCCCGCGTGTGTGCCTGAAAAATACCTTGTTCTAAAACCTTCAAAAGTGAAGTAATGTGCAATGCTAGGAGCATCTTTGGAGGAACATTGCTTAGAAGGGAGCACGCAAATGACTCCTAAAATGTTACTCTTTTATTTTTTAATTCTTGAATCTGGAGGCACAGCTGCATTCATTATTAGGAGACTCATTAAGCTATACACTTATGATATGTGTGCTTGTGTGCATTATGCTTCATTAAAAAAAATTTCAGCAATATTTTTCTCAAACCCCAGGAAACAGACTTGCATATGAGCTGGGGCACATTCTCTCCATTTGAGACCTATGCTTTAATTAATGAAGCTAATCAAATTTTCTTAGCTATTGATCAGACAGCAAGGCATCTTCAATATGTGGGCATTTTCTAGCAGGGATATCTGTACATCAGTTTCCAGTTGCTATGGCAACCACTGGGCGCCTACTCTCCTTGAAAACGAACATGTTCTTCCTGCCCTCTCAAGCCACTGATATATTAATGCTCACATGAGAACGTTGTTTCATGCATGAGAACCTATTTTGGGGGGTAAGGTGGGTGTTTTCACAGTGTAATCTCATTTGTAGTTTCTCTGCAAAATGGCCTCATGGCCATGAATTTGAAAGAAAGCAAGGAGAGGTATATGGGAGGGTTTGGTGGAAGGAAAAGAAAGGGAGACAAGATGTAACTATATTAGAATCTTAAAAATAATAGAAACAGTGTTTTTTTTTTTAAGTAGCCTCATGAGTTCTTGTGGAGAGTATTTACTACATTAAAATGTGAAGTGAATAGGACCTGTCAAACTGTTGACACTCAATAAATTTCCATTACTGGGAAAATGTCCTGCCTGATCTAAGTCAGAAGATCCATGTCCTAGGCATGGCTCTGCCTGCCTTTAAGGTGAAACTTGAAGTGTGCCACCAAATTTCTTTTTGCCTTAGTTATTCCAACTGTGAAATGATCAGATAGCTTTGAAGTCACAAAGGCTCTGTTTAGAAGTGAATAATGACTAAAAGAACAATACGAAACTCTGCAGCTGACTGAGGCTCAATTTGTCCCCGCTACATGATTAGGATTTTATGACTTGCAGACCAGTTACTTCCTTGGCTTTTCACTTTATTACTACAATTTCCTGTGAGAGTATAATTTCCTGTTTTTCTCTGGCCTTCCTCTTACTCTGCCTTCCCACATTGTGTTGCTGGATCATGACGTTTTGAGGAAAGATTTTGCAGAGTCCTTTGTGACCAGCCAGTTAATTCTAGATGAGTCCCCAGGCAGGATTGGCTTCTGTTGAAAGGCACAGCAGGAGGAGAGGATATTTTAAAAGGAGGATGTTCATCATTAACTTTGCAGAAGCAAGGAAGAACAATGCAAAGCAATTGCTATAAAAACAAGCAAGATGATTCTAGTCAAGGAAATTCTGTGTCATATTTTAAACAGAAGATGCACAAGCTAGAAAAACAGGACAAATCTTAAAACAAGGGAAGACATTTTTAGAATTGGGCACAACTCCAGAAACTATATGAGTGCTGGATCTTTGACAGTTAATACCTATGGATATAGGAACACACACACACACACACCTGAGGTTGAAAGATAGGGAATGCACTATTAAGGACCCTGTGACGTTTGAACAGAACAAATGAAGAAGCACACAATAAAGAAATCGATTATATGCAGCCTTCGTGTTTATCTCACTAAAATATTCTTGAGACAAGAGCTGAATAAAAGCTAAGATGGGATTCTTTGAGAACAGAATAGGTGAATATGATAATAACAAAGTAACGTGAGAAAGGAAAAACGTGGACGGCTGGAGTTAACATCAAAGATAGCAAAGAGTAACAGAGAGGAAAAACCCACATTGAGCAACTGTGGAGAGAAAGATCGATAATAGAAGAGTGTTGTCATCTGTACAACCAATGTGCATGCTGGGACTATCCATGGGGAAGGCCAGGATTAGTGGGAGTGACCTACACTCTGAGGATGGTTGCTTTAAGCTTCTCTTAGAGAAGCTTCATGTCAACACTCCTACATTCAGATATACAAATCTCTCTGGCAAGGGTAAAAAATTCTTTGGAGAATTATCATTGAGTTGGTCACATAAAGTGAGCTCTTTCTGACTGGGTGGGAAAAGTTTATAGTCTCCTGAAGCTACGTAGTTTCATTGTATGTATGTACTTCATTACATTACATGCAGGAGACAATGATGAAGGCTTCTTCACTGTCTTAAATGCAACTATTGGGTGGCATTTCTCCTAGACCTATACTTCTACATCTGTATCATAGGTAACAATCACTGAGAATATTGTTATGGTTCAGATTTCCTAAATCTCTAGACCTAGATTCTGAATTCAGATGCCTATACCCAGGTAACACTCTTACCGCAATGATGATACACTATTTATATCGAAATAAACCTGCATTTTGTAACAGTAGAAAGAAGCATTGAGGATAACAGACACATGCTAGGTTATCATCAATTGTAGCTAGACTTTGAATTCTTTACTTAATAGCAAAGATAGTTATATGTAAGAAATTCACTGCCCATCTGGAGAAGCATTGCAATATGCTGTGGGAACTCCTTCAGTCAATAACCGGCCCACTTTGAGAATGGTCACACGTATTCTAAATGCAGATGAAATGCATATATGGACCTCCCACGTGACAGGCAGCGATACTCCCTGCCGGGCAGTGGTCCTGCACTTGGGAGCCAGAAGTGGGTGGATCTCTGTGAGTTCAAGGACAGCCTGGTTACAGCAACACAACAGTCCACAGGACTCAACTCTATAATAAAAATTTGGTTGAGTAACTTTGGGGCCTAGAGACAGATAAGCCTCTAAAAATAAAGGGAAAGAAATGGGAAGTCAATTTTTACAAGAGACCAGACAAGTAGTTAGTATTATTTCAGTGTAAATTTTACATTGAGGGGGCAAAACAAACAGACTTGGTAGGTAAATAGAGGACTTAGTTCTCCATCCTGAGGCATTTGGTCACTATCTAGTACACATGCTAAACTATCGAAGACAACAAAGTGAAATGATTAAATCTATGAATGTATTTTAAAAGTCATCCCTGCTAACGTGCAGAGTGTAGGGTGAAACCAGAGTACAAACCAAGGTGCCCTATGAAGCGAAGGAAGGGGAATTCTTCCGTGTTTATCCTCCAGAGGCTCAGTTAACAGATGGCTGTACTTTCTGTTTGGTTTTGTTAATTTGTTACTTTATTGTGCCTTTTCCTGTCTTCTATTTTTTTTTCCCCTAGGACAAGGTCTCATTATGTTGCCCATGTTTGCCTCAAACTCCTAAACTCACACAATCCTCCTGCCTCCGCCTCCTATGTAACTGGGACTACAAGCCACCACACCTGGCTCTAGATCATGCATTTTAATTTGTGTAAATGTAATCATTAGTTTTGACCAAGAAGATGACAACAGAGTAATACGCTAAGTGGATTCGAGTTTCAAGATGAAAGACCTAGATTAATCCATGTTTTCTTATGTGTGAAAAAGAGACAATGTGAAGCAGCCACGATTCCCGGCATTCTGAAAGAAATTCTTGTCCTAAATATGCAAAAAGGCATGGTCCTTGAGCATGTGAATTAACCATCAATCAATGAGCAGCTTGGAAAAGATTTAGAAAAAATAGATTACATTTTTTCTATATTTTTATATTACGCTGTGTCACATTCCATTAATTTGAAATATGGAGGTTTTATTTATTTATTCATTTATTTATTTATAATTGATAATTTATTTATTTAACTGAGATGTATAGGTCATAACAAACCAAATCAGTTTCTTTTATTTTTTATTTATTTATTCATTTATTTATCTATCGATCAATTTATTTTTGAGACTGTATCTCTCTATAGCCCTGGCTTGCCTCAAACTCACTGAGATACACCTGCCCTTAAACTACTTTCTATACCAGAACCTCATTTAATATAATCCATGAAAAACATTTTCAATTCCCTGACTGCGGGCACTCAGCAATATCAGCATGATTTCCTAACCACCACCACTGAATTCACCATTTGTGGATATGGGCCTAGACTCTCCTTTACGACTGTCTCCTTTCTGTTAACATCCCATCCCCAGCACCTCAATGTTATCAACACTGATCATTCAATTATCCCCCCACCACCACCACCACTGGCATTCCAGTTACTCTCCCAGGAGCGTTTCCTTTCCAATCATGGTTAGGCACTGCTGCTCCCTTCAACTGCTCTGAAAACTCAAAACCTACCCCTCATAGCCACAACCTGGTAGCAAGTGGGCCAGTCCCTGCCCCTGACCTCTTCTTGTAGGCTGTGTGCACTCTCCCATGTCATGGTGCTTTTGCTCCCGATCATTTTTTGTTGTGTTTTGTTTGTTTTCCTATCCTCACTCTCAAATTTTGCTTCTAAGCTCTGTGTTGTCCTGCTTTCCATCACCAACTCACAAAACAGAAATCCAAGTGCTGGCTGCAATCTCTGAGGCTCTAGAGAAGATTCTGCCTTCAAACTCACAGTGGCTGGTAGAATGTAGTTCCCTGTGCTTTCAAGATCGCATTGCCCTTTGATGCATGGTCCCCTTTATCTTTGAATCAATCATTTCTGGCTCTTTGAGATTTCAGATGTCTACTATCAAACAGAGAAAGATGCTTTCCAAGGCTCGCATGATTGCATTAGTTCTCCCTGGATAATCCAGGTAAGTGCCACAGTCTAAATTCTGATGACCTTAGCAACATTGTCAAAATCTGCTTGGCACCTGAAGGAGCATATTCAATAGGATAACCCCAGAAGTCAAGATTATGGGAACCAAAATTCTTCCCAACACATTGAATATCCTGTTTGGACTCAAATGTTTGTTTTTCTCTGTTAAGATTTTCAACATGAATTATGTATTATGACCAGGTGAAAAGCATTATCAGTTGATGCTCAATGCTCTCAAGACTATCTAAAATTGAATATACAAGATTCAGATCCGCATCTATTTGTGTGTTGTGTTCAGGGAAGGGAGCCCATGTATGTGAGGTGAACATGTATTTATGTAGAGGGCAAAGAGCAATTCCATCTGTTTTTCAGGTATCATCCCTCTTGGGTTTTGCAACATGATTTCACACTGGAACCCCCAGTTAGTCTAGGTTGGCTGACGAGTGAGCTACAGGGAGTCACCTGTCTCTGTCAAGCATTGGAATTTTAGCCACATGACACCACGCCTGGATTTTGCACATGAACTCTGTGAGTCAAACTCAGGTTCTCCTTCTCGCATGACAAGCCTTATGTTTTTAACTAACACCTGATTCTAATTGTAGCCCAGCCTGAGAATCATTGTACCTTATTCTGCCTGGACAGTTACTTACTTGGCAGATGTACTTCGGATTATCCCTCCTGTAGTACTAGGTCTCCTGTCTATGTCTTCATCCCTGACCTACCTTGCTGCCCTTTCCTATCCAATCTCTAAAGTGTCTGCAATGAGGAAATGAATCCTTCACAATTATCAGACCTTCAGGTCGCATGTTCTAAACATTTAAATCAAAGTTCTGATGTGGGAGTCCCCTCTGTGTGCTATGATTACCATTAATGAATAGAGAAACTGCCTTGGCCTGTTGATAGGGCAGAACTTAGTTAGATGGGGAGGGGGGACTGGACTGAATGCTAGAAGAAGGAAGGTGGAAAAAGAGACGCCATGGATCTGCCGCCGGTGATAGATGTGTTGAAACTTTGCTGGTAGATCACAACCTCGTGGTGATACACAGATTAATAGAGATGGGTTAAATTAATATGTAAGAGTTAGACAATAAGAAATTAGAGCTAATGGCCCAAGCAGTGATTTAATTAATATGGATTCTGTGTGATTATTTTGATTCTGGGTAACCAGGACAAACAAGCGGCCTAGACAAACAAGCAGCCCACTCCCTCCAACACAGTTCAAATGTGTCCTTTACAACATTCATCTCCTGGGAAACTTTTCTAATCATTGTATAGACTTCAAATATTTAGACTGCTGTATAGCCACTTCTGAATATATGCTTTAGTACTCTTTTCAAAGGGATATTTGAAATTGGCAAAGATTTCTTCCTCTGCTGCGTTTGACTTAATTTCCTATTTCCTACCCAAGTATCATTCACAAGACCATTTCTAGGAGCACAAAGCAATTCTCAAGGAAGTCTGTAGTTTAGTATGGGGAAAAAAATATGCACTATGACATTTTAAAGAATTGGATGTGACAGTTCCCAGACTTTGGCTGTGAACACTCTTCTCCTTCCTTGCTGCAATGCCTACTTTTAAATAATAGTCTTTTTGTTAATACTTAGTATGTGGCTTAGCCCATTATATTTATAACCTACAATAATTCAACATAGTTGTCCTGTAATGGCTTCAAGTTCAATATACTTCAAAGAAATTCACCAGCTAGTGAATTGATTACTCAACTGTCAATTTATACTTCTTAATTATCATATTTTCATACAAGATAACCCTATACAGGGCTCTCAGCTAAAGTAAATGTTACTTGGACACACACACACACATATAATATATAATAATATATTATGTGTGTGTGTATGTTTGTGCACACATGAACACATGACTGTGCACACACACACCCCAATGCCTAATATATATATATATATATATATATATATATATATATATATATATATATATCATTGTCTTGAACACCACATTACGCTGCCATATGTCAGGAGCTTCCCTTTTTAGGATGACTTCTGCCATGGTTCTAGCTGCATGGGTCTCCTAGCTGTGGTGGGTTTCGTACATTCCAGGGTAGGAGTGTGAGGATTAGAAACATTAGGTTGAAGGAAAAGAAATAAGAAAGAAACACAGAGACACAGAATAGTAAAAGGAGGGAAACTCAGCAGACACTGAATGCTGAATTTTCCTGAGTTTAATTTGCATATGCTTTTGTACCCTAATACAAAATGGGGGAAGACAAAAGACTGCTTTAACATGACACAAAGGACAACCAGAACAGTTACTTGCTCCAATACCTGAGACATCAAGCCATTAATTCCTGAGAAAAGCATTTGATACTTGGGGCAGTAAAAACACTAGATCAAGTGTCCTGCAGGCAGCTACTCCCTAAGTCAAACCTCCTATTTCTTTGACCTTGGGTCAGTGTAGAATGGATCTACTTCTATGAATCTTCTTACTGTTCAAAACAACAGGTAACCACACCCCAGGTCGTGGTGTGTAGTTACACTTGTTGTCGTCGACAACTTTGAGTGAGCAAAATAAACTCAAACTCTCTGACCTTCAAACAAGTGTTAGGAGAAAACCCTAAGACAGGCAGCTCTGCCAGCACAAAGAAATCCAATTAGGTCAGATCAAAGCAAATTAAAATGCCCATCATTTTATTAAATACGGCACTCTTGGGTGGCTGAGCACATGGCAGGGAGACAGGAAAATGGGGAGCACATGCAAACCCGGAACCACGTGTTTCTCCTCTGGCAGCCCACTTAAATACCCTATGGGAGTGGACCTGGCATGCTGGGATTTGGAGTTCAGACCAATGCAAGGCCAGCGCGCTGGGATGGATGCCAGAAGTTGGGGCTATGCTCCAGACTTAACAACAAGGTGGAATAGGCTCACATTTTTGGGTCTCCACAGATTATTTCCCAAAAAATAATAGATTTTCTAAAAGGAAATCAAGAAAAGGCAAAATATTCTCATCAGAGGTTTGTGACTTTTTGTTTTACAATTCAAAATCTCATCCCATTCATCCTTTTCTGGTCCTTTCTGTGGTAGAAAGTTAACACGTGTTAACACATAGATTGGTATTTGTTTTATTAAATTCTAGTGGTGCTGAAAATATAAACCATTTACCACAGCCTTGAGACCCTGCAAATATTGACTCCCTCCCTCCCTTACAAATCATATTTAGGACCATTACCATGCATTCCAACTTCACTGATTCTTCAGTTTCCAAAATGCACCACTATGATGATATTGCTGTCTAGACCCCGCCCATCAACTTGTTAACTTCTGCATCCATAGCTCAAATGATGCTTCTCCAAAGAACTTTCCCTTACCCCCTTCTGCATGAAATCAAATAATGAGCATCACATTGCTTTTCTATTAGACTCTGTTGTTCTGATGCTGTGCCTCTGCTCACAATGTTAATTATCATAATTGCTAATCTTTAATGTGCATTAAATGCACCACTAGATTATAATCAGTAACCTGTTGAGAACCATGTGATTTTACTTTCTTTTATATGTAGAGCTTACTACAATTTCTAGTACTGAGTAAATAGTCTCCTCGCTAAACAAATAAAGAAACATACATTCATATCTTTATTTGATTCTACAAATTTCTTAAAGAGGGTGATATAACTTGCTGTGATATTGTTCTGGTGTTCAAAAAGACTAATTTTACTTTCTGATAATGGAGGAATAATGAAGCCATAGTAACAGAAGAGTATACCTGTTTAAATCCCATATAATTGCACATTTAATTTATTATACATTTATATATAAGATATAATTCATATATACATATATAATTCTAAGGTTAGAAACACCCCAATTAGTAATCTGATTACATTTATACATCTTTACTATGTTATAATAAAATGTCGGTCATTTTCATCTGATCAAATCTTAAACACTATTTAAGGAAAGAAACAATCCTTATACACTGATAACTGGTTTGATCTCCTCATTTCCTGCTTGGCCACATTCCAAAGAGTAAACATAGCCTTCCAATGGTCCTTCATTCATTCATTAAGAGTGACAGATACTTCTTGATGATAGTGATTTCCTGAAATCCAGCATTAACTGATAGTTTTCTTCTAGGGAAAATAAACAATTTAACATTTTATAGTTCTATTGAGTTTGGAAAGCACATGCCCTATAACTAGCTCCACTATAGATTATTATACTTTTTCCAACCAATTATTTTTATTTGTATTATCAACTTTACTCTTTGTTAATGTCCTAGTCTATGTGTATAAGTACTCTAGAGTTATGTGTAGGATCTCAGCAGAGAGTTTCTATCAAAAACTGTCCATCCTTGCCCTCTAATTGTTTGCTGCTCCATGTTTTTGTTGGTAATAAATTGATGAGTCTGACTTTACCATAATGGTCACACTGCTATCTTGTCCAACTGAGAAAACTCCCAAGTACAAAGCACTTGCTAGATTGAAATCTTCTGATTAGTATTAAAATAGATATTAGACCTATTATCATTCTTCTACAAATATTACCATTTTTAATTCTGTGGTGGTTTGAATGAGGACAATCCCCATAGGCTCTTGTATTTGAATGTTTGGTTCTCAGTTAATGAACTGTTTAGGAAGGATTAGTAGGTTTGGCCTTATTGGAGGAGGTGTAATACTAAGCCCAGTAGTCTAGTTTCCCTCCCTTCATATCTCTCTCTCTCTCTCTCTCTCTCTCTCTTTCTCTCTCTCTCTCTCTCTCTCTCTTTCTTCTTCTCTCTCTCTTTCTCCTTCTCTCTCTTTCTCCTTCTCTCTCTCTTTCTCCTTCTCTCTCTCTCTTTCTCCTTCTCTCTCTCTTTCTCTCTCTATCTCCTCTCTCTCCCCCTCTCTCTGTGTATCTCTCTGTTTGTCTCTGTCTTTCTGTCATTCTCTTTGTGTGTGTGTGTCATGATTGCTTCAGAATGTAAGCTCTTAGCTACTACTTGAGCTTCAGATAACTGCTTACTGTCATGCTTGCTACCATGATGGCCATGGACTCACCCACCACTTAAATGTTTTCTTTTTTTTAAGAATGGTTATAGTGCCTCTTCACAGCAATATAACAGTGATTAAGACAAACTTAAAAAGAAAAAAAAGTAATGGTTTTAGTCCAACAAGTGAATTCCTAGACCTTCCACAACTCTACATTGTTATTTTACACAGTGGAGGGTAGATTGTGTTATGATTTTTATGCTGGCCTGCCCTGTCACTTGGGTACACTGTCCCTTTAAGAGACAAGCTCCGCCCACTCCCAGTCTGTCTACCCCCATGCACACTGAGGCAAGCCTGTCTAGGCCCCCTTTCTCTCTCTCTCTCTCTCTCTCTCTCTCTCTCTCTCTCTCTCTCTCTCTCTCTCTCTCTCTCTCCCTGCCATCCCTCTGAAGAGGCAGCTTTCTATGTCCCCTTCCTTTCTTCTGTCTCCTCTTCCCTATGTCTCTCTCTACTACTAATACTATATTACTATTTTTTCAATGTTTCTTTCTTGTTGTTTATTTCTTCGGTTTTGTTGTTGTTTTCTGTGTTTTTTGGTTTTGTTTTTGCTTCTTATCATTGTCATTATTGTTTTGGTTTTGGTTTTTCGAGACAGGATTTCTCTGGGTAGCCTGGTTGTCCTGGAACTCACTCAGTAGAACAGTCCTGCCTCGAACGTTCAGAGATCTTTCTGCCTCTGCCTCCCGAGTGATGGGAATAAAAGTATGCATCAGCACCACCTGGCTATGTTACTATTTTAAAGGCAGTTAGGTTAATCCAACTTGAAATGACCCTCAAAATAAGGCCCAATTCCCAGGGGACACAAACGAAGAGGGTGGGGTGGGATGAGGAGAAGCCAAACTACCAGGTAAATGGTTTGGAGATGAACCAAAGCTATTGCCTCAGCAGGAAGCTGGATGGCAAGCCAGAAAGGAAGCATAATCTGGCACATGAACAGGCTACATATGTTGAACATTACTGGCCATATTGCTCCTTACTGTAGAAACAGGTGCAGAGATTTCTGCCTGGGACACTGAATGACAGACTGGAAACCATAGGCTATTTCCAGATCCTCCTTCCCTGAAAATCTGAGCAATTAAAATAATGACAAGTTTAGTTTTCTGTGGTCTGTAGGGCTGTAGAATTAAATCGACAGGAGAAAGATCATTAGTGCTTAGGTCTGGATAAGTGTCAGGGTTTCTATTGTTGTGAAAAGACACAATGACCATGGCAACTCTTATAAGGAAAACATTTAATTGGGGTGGCTCACTTACTGTTTAAGGGGTTTAGTCCATCATCAGCATTGTAGGGAGCATTGTATCATGCAAGAAGACATGGTACTAGAGAGGTAGCTGAGAATCCTACATTTTACAGGCAAGAGGAAGTCAACTGTCTAGCACGCTGAGCAAAGCTTGAGCAAAAGAGATCTCAAAATCCACCCCACAATGACACACTTCCTCCAACAAGGTCATACCTACTCCAACAAGGACGTACCGCCTAATAACGCCACTCCCTTTGGGGACCATTTTCTTTCAAACTACCACAATGATATAATGGAGAAAAAACAAAGAACTAACTAAGAAATATATACTCCTGAGACTATGAAAGTCAAATACCTAGGAGATACTCATGCATTTACAACTGTACTATCCATAGCTGCTACTCCACAAAACTCAGAATAGTTGAAGTGTGTTGAAATATGTATAGATGGTTGCAGCTGACACATGAGTGCACGTGTGTGTGTGTGTGTGCGCGTGTGTGTGTATGGTGGTTTGAAAGAAAATGGCCCCCAAAGGGATGGCACTGTCGGGGACCAGCCTTGACAAAAATACCACTTCCCATGGTAGGGGTGTGGGGAACAGAAATATAAGAAAAGAGTATAAAGATACAAAAATAATAAAACAAAAACATAGAATAGTATTGGGAGTGAGTGCCAGTGAATCCGGAAATCACCCGTGTTTAATTTCCAACTGCTTAAAATACCCCACCCCAAGAGATAGGAGTAAGATAAAAAAAAATGCATTAACATGATACAAGGAAATGAACAGACCAGTTGAAGGTTGCAGGCTACAGCCTTAGTTAAACCTTCTGTTGCTAGAACAAAACAAGTCACACCCACATCCTAGTCCAAAACATTCTGTAGGCTGACCACTCCCTGGATGGAATCCAATGCTATCTCCTTAAGGGAATTGGAACCTTAGTTGAATCCTTAGACTTTTGTTTGAGGTAGAAACTTTTGTTTGAGGTTCTACTTCTCTGTTTCTGAAATACAAGGTCTGTATACTACCACACCTGTTGGTAATAACCTTGAAAGAGCAGAACTCTCTGGTCTAAATCTAGGTTGGACCTTTGTTTGAAGTAGAAACACAATAACCTTGAGGGAATAGAGATAAGTTCCAACTCTCTGACCTTTGAAGACGGAGGTCGGCTCTCATTTTTGAGCCTCCATGGCTCTATTAGGAGGTGTGGCCTTGCTGTAGGAAGTGTGCTGCTGTGGGTTCAGGTTTTTAGGTATCTTTTACTCAAGCTTCCCTCAGTGTATCTGTCAGTTGACTTCCTGTAACCTCTGAATCAAGAAGTAAGGACTCTCAGCTCCAGCACCACACTGATGGACTGAACCTCTGAACTGCAAGAGAGCCACCCCAATTAAATGTTTTCTTTATAAGAGTTGCCATGGCCAATGGTGCCTCTTCACAGCAATGAAAACCCTACAACAGGGATATAACTCAGTAAAGTATATGAGTATGTGAGTTTAATTCCTCAGAATTTATATAAAAATGCTGGGTGTGGTGAGCCTCATTTGTAACCCCAGCTCTGTAGACACAAAGACAGGAGAGTCTTTGGGATTCTATGGCCATTCAGCCTAACCTAATTGCTGAGCTCCAAGCCAGTGAGAGACTCTTTCTCAAAGGACAAGGGATATAACTCAGTAAAGTATATGAGTATGTGAGTTTAATTCCTCAGAATTTATATAAAAATGCTGGGTGTGGTGAGCCTCATTTGTAACCCCAGCTCTGTAGACACAAAGACACAAAGGGACTGTGTTTCTGAGACACCTTGAGTTGTCCTCTGGCCCCTTCCCACAAGAACACACACAAGTATCTGTACTCACAAATACACATTAACACTTGCACACACACACACATTAGAGAATGTATATTCCTTTGTCTTTGGGAATCTTAAGATTTCTCAACTCCACCCCCATTACATAAAGTTCTGGGGAATATTTTGTACTTTTGTCTCCTGAGAACAGGCTTAGAATAGATAAGCAATTCATTTGGTCAATTTGTTTAGTATGAGCTATACAGTGTATTTCCTTTCTAAGGCTACACAAATCTATAGCAACTCTACAGTAACACCGTCTGTTGGGCTGCCTACCTTAGCTTCTCCAACATTCTAGTGTGGATCACCTGAAGGTCACCTGTGCTCATTAAGTTTGCGAGTAACTGAGATGCCCAAGTAATATCCGATCTACTTTCTGTGACTCACCTGTAACTTTATGATAATGACTTTTAATTTCAAAGTCAGGGTTCATTGTATCTATTTGATTTCACATTCTTTTTTTTCTTTTTCTTCCTTTTCATTTTTTTGGTGCTGGTGATTTATCACATATTTCTCCATTCATGCCTTTAAGAATGTTTAACTGGGTTGGAAATGCAGTTTGTTAGTTTACTAGCCTAATTTGTATAAGATTCAATCTCTAGTACCCTGCATTAAGCATGGTGGTTTTTATTTTCTTTTAAAAAAAAAATGCTGCAAGTTCCCCGGTGGCAGTAGGCAGCAGAAATGCTGTAGGTCCCAAATGGTGGTAGCAGGTAGTATTCTTAGCTCCCAGCCATAGGGAGGGGTAAAAGCAGATATGAGAATCCAAAAATTCCTTCTGATATGACATCTCTCAATAAATACCAAGCACCAGAATCTTCAGCCATATAGGGATAATAGTTTTCTAGCCCAGGGTATTTGAGGCCATTTGCTATTAAACCGTGGCAACTCTTTACAATACTTCAAGGTGACTAGGAGCCATTGTTTCTTTTCTTTAGCACCTTATAGTCCTTGTCTTCATTACATCTATTGCCAACCATCTCTAAGTCTCCACACTCTGGAATTCCTCAGTTAACCTCTGGTATGCTTCCAGTGATGCTACAATGTTTGTTGTGTGCTGCTACAGCTCTGATGCCAGCCACTTCTGACTGCTTCTGCTGATGTTACCGGGCCTCATCCACATAACAATAATAAAGACCAAATGTGGAGAAGAAAAGACTAATCAAAAGCATCTTTTATCAGGCCCAATATTATAGCACCAGAGGGGGTAAGATAGCATGGGAGGGTGCCTGTTTATACAGCTAGAAGGAGGGTATGACAAGAGTGTCTGAACCAATCTGTCAGTCATTCATGTAAATGAAGGACTATGTTTGGGCTAGTCATGTTCTGTTATCCCTCTGGTTTCCATGGAAACAGCTACAGAGTCTATTGGGGTATGATGGCCAAAAGTGTGGGTACAGGTATGGGGAGAGTGTGGCATACTGTGGAATCACTGTAAAGGTCTTCCTGAATATTCCATGACCCTTCTTTCCAGAAAGTTCACAGTTAATATTCAAAGTTCTACTAAGGTAGCTGGCAGGCTTGCTTTATTTCTTTTATCTCTTTTAGGTGCACAGATTTGATATTCTGATGACACCTAAGTGCTCTGCAATGGCCGTTTATTTATACTGTGGGGCTGCTTCATTGATGAGGATTCTGCTGCTGTGGCACTCTGCATCTTTTCCTTCCATTGTCACACTTTTATTACAAGGTTCCTGGGTACCCATCCTACCCACCCACTATTATAAAATAACAAGAGAGAGGAAATTTATAAATATTAATGCCATTCTTTGGGGAAATTGCGTGCCAGTTTTTATTTGATGGAAGTGAACATTGGTAGCTCATTAAAATGTTGGCTCAGAGTTGTAGTCCAGGAAGTCAAAAGGTCTGGAGATGAAATGTAGATCTGCTTCTGAACTACCTCCTCTTCCCAAATAACTCCCAGGACTCCTTCAATAAGCTTGTCTTAGAAAAAAAATCCTCCTAGAAATGAATCTAGCAGGTATGGTTTAAGGAAATGTAGCCGCTACAATAAAAAAGTGTGGCCCTTCAAGGTCTGTGTTGAAATCATCTTGAAGATGATTACAACTGATGTCTATGTCTACTGCAGACCTGCCAAATAAGAACCCTGATGTCCCGGAATCTGTGCTGGGAAACAGTTCTTTAGATAAAGCTTTGTATATTAAGTTGTAGTAGGACTGATTGAACTAAAGATTTTAATTTGAACTTTCATTTTTCTTAATATCAGTGCCAATTTCTAATGAGTAAACTAAGATTCATATTTATTGATTCAGATTCCCTGAGAGTATCATTGCAAAGACATTCTGACAAATTCAGGGCTTAATCTCAGCACCACCACCCCATGTTTCTAAAAGCTTTAACAAATATTTTTTTTTTGCTTGACAACTCATTAAGACAAATATGTGCTGAAGGGCAGAATTTCTCAGATGGTCAAGAAAAATGCCTTATGTAGGATGGGGAATTAGCATTTGTAGAGCAACACTAACTTACGCTGTGAGAGAGGGGAAAGAAAAACAAAAGTATAAAATGTTATCAGTATTTAATAATTCAAAATAGAAAAAAATCATTCACCTGACTTAAACTTTAACATGGTACCATAGAGATGGTCCAGTAGTTAAAATGCCTGACTGCTCTTCCAGAGGACCCAGATTAAATTCCTAGCACCCACAAATGACTCCCGACTGTCCATAACTCCAGTTCTAGGGAATCAAACATCTTCTGGTATCCATGGATATGAAACACACACGTGGGTGCATACATGATACACAGACATATCTGCAGTCAAAGCACCTGTACATACTAAATAAAATTTGAAAATAAAAAATAACAAAAAGTTTCTCAAACTAATATGAGTTTCTTACCTTTCCATAATACTTGCTTTTTATTTTTTATTATTTATTTATTTATTAAAGATTTCTGTCTCTTCCCCGCCACCACCTCCCATATTCCTCCCCCTCCCCCAAGCAACTCCCCCTCTCTCACCAGCCCAAAGAGCAGACCGGGTTCCCTGCCCTGTGGGGAGTCCAAGGACCTTCCATCTCCTTCCAGGTCTAGTAAGATGAACATCCAAGCAGCCTAGGCTTCCACAAAGCCAGTACATGCAGTAGGATCAAAAACCCATTGCCATTGTTCTTAAGTTTTCAGTAGTCCTCATTGTCCTCTATGTTCAGCGAGTCCGGTTTTATCCCAGGCTTCTTCAGACCCAGGCCAGCTGGCCTTGGTGAGTTCCCAATAGAACGTCCCCATTGTCTCAGTGTGTGGGTGCACCCCTCGCGGTCCTGAGTTCCATGCTCGTGCTCTCTCTCTTTCTGCTCCTGATTTGGACCTTGAGATTTCAGTCCTGTGCTCCAATTTGGGTCTCTGTCTCTGTTTCCTTTTATCGCCTGATGAAGGTTAATATCCAGGAGAATGTCTATATGTTTTTCTTTGGGTTCACCTTCTTATTTAGCTTCTCTAGGATCACGAATTATAGGCTCAATGTCCTTTATTTATGGCTAGAAACAAAATATGAGTGAGTACATCCCATGTTCCTCTTTTTGGGTCTGGCTTACCTCACACAGGATAGTGTTTTCTATTTCTGTCCATTTGCATGCAAAATTCAAGAAGTCATTGCAGTGTGGCGGTTTCTCAGGAAATTCTGGGTCAACCTACCCCTGGACCCAGCAATACCACTCTTAGGAATATACCCAAGAGACGCCCTATCATACAACAAAAGTATATGCTCAACTATGTTCATAGCAGCATTGTTTGTAATAGCCAGAACCTGGAAACAACCTAGATGCCCTTCAATGGAAGAATGGATGAAGAAAGCAGTAAATACTTGCTTGCTTTTTAAATCCAAAAATATGGAAAAGGCAATTGTTTTATCTAAGTGCTGTAGAAAATGGTGTGAATATCTATCTATAGTGCTGGTATAATACTTGGCACATGGTTAATGAAAAATATTGCTTGATTTAATTATTTTGCACTATGTACATTTTACACCCATTTGGTTATCAACATACTATGGAAGTAAATTTCTCCTAGGATCAGTAGAACAGAATTTCTTCAATAATAGATCCATAAAACACTGTATTTGATATAACATAGTTTGCTTGTTCAGCATCCCACTGGTAGATATTTACTTCCAGTTTTATGGCACTAACAGAAAGGTTGAAATAGCCAGTGGTATGTTTTTCTAGTTATTTCTTGAGACTAATTCCTAAAACAAAATTATTGAGTAAAAGTTTACATATACTTAAAAATAATGCCTCCCTGAAATGTTGAGTCACTAGGACATAATAAATTCTATTAGAACTATTTTTCCATAATTGATACTTCTAGTAATCAGATATCTAATGTAATTTTCAATATTTTAATTTAGATGTACTAAATTAACACTGAAAAGATGTCTATTTTTTTACTCTTGTTAGCTGATTTGCATTTTCTCTGCATTTCTCTTGACTTTAATTTTTCTAATAAAATAAAGTAGAACAGTTTTATGTTTTTCACTTTGATTCAGAATTGACTGATTTCTTTCTCTTTTCTTTGTTCATATTGACAAGTAGAAATTGTATATATTTGTGATACACAAAATGATGGTTTGCTATATGTACAATGACAAACCATAGATTCTAATTAGTAGATATGATATGACATCACATAAAACCCATGACTTGAGCCGGGCAGTGGTGGTGCACGCCTTTAATCCCAGCACTTGGGAGGCAGAAGCAGGAGGATCTCTGTGAGTTGGAGGCCAGCCTGGTCTACAAGAGCTAGTTCCAGGACAGGCTCCAAAACCACAGAGAAACCCTGTCTCAGAAAAAAAAAACAAACCCATGATTTGTATAATGAAAGAAGGAAGAAAACTAAAGTCAAATAAAAATTGAGAAAGACTGTAGTCAGACTTTCTTTGTCCTGCCAATCAACTCCCCCCGACACAACAAAAAAAACCACATGGGGACTTCTTATTAATTATAAAAGCTCAGCTGATAGCTTAGGTTTGTTGTTAACTAGCTCTTACAACTTACATTAATCCATTTTAAGCAATCTACATGTTGCCACATGACTTGTGGTATTTGACTGTCTGCTGTGGAACAGTACCCTGTCACTTGTATTTTAAGTAAATGCTGATTGGCCAGTAGCCAGACAGGAAGTATAGGCAGGGTAACCAGGCAGGAAATAGAGGCAGGCCAATGAGAATTCTGGGAAGAGGGAAGTTTCAGTCTGCAGTCAGAACCCATGAAACAGAGGGAGCCAGATACAGAGCAAGCACCCTGTACACTGTGAAGATATGCTGTTCTCATGGGTTTAATATAGAGCTAAATGGCCAATAGCTAGGCAGGGGAGATAGACAGAGAAAACTCTGGGAAGAAAAAGGGTAGAATTGCCAGACAGATGGAGAAAAAGCACGACATGCAAGACAGGTGTTGACTGAGGTTTTTGTCCCACCCAGTCCTGGAGCTGTTAAGTCCCAAAGCATCACACAAAGGTCTACATTAATTATAAACTGATTTGCCTAATATATTAGACTTCTTATTAACACATAAATTATATTAACCCAAAATACTTATCTGTGTTAGCCACGTGGCTTGGTACCTTTTTTCAGTAAGGCAGTCACATCTTGCTTGCTCTGTGTCTGGCTTTCTCTCTTTCAGAAAAAGTCATATGAAAATTACTATAATTACATAAACATTATTAAAATATAAACACATACATATATAATAAAAGAATTTAAATGGAGTTACCCCATAATGGCGCAACAATGCTCCTATTAGACTCCCCAGGCTAACAAACAACAAGCAGAAAGTCAAGGATGGATGATTTTTATTGGAGTTGTTGAGCAGGGACATCCACAGATCCCCAAATATTTCAGGCTATTACCATTGTTCTTGGCTACCCTCTAGAACTTGCCAGTAAAGTCCTATTGCTAAAGATATCATACATATACTTGAATATAGAACATGGAGAAATTAAGCTGTGAATGACCTAGAAGTTTCATTCCTACTGGTTAGCTTTCATAGTGCTAGAAGGAGATATGTATGCTACTGGAAAAGAAAAGTCACCACCAATTTTACAGAGCTGTGAACCTTGCAAGCTACAATATTGATCAGCCTGGCAAGATATGCCCTCTGGTGCCATAGTGGCATAAATGCCATGGTAATAACAAAGCACCTTCTGTTTGGATTTAAGGTCCTCTCCACAAGATGGAACCAATACCTGGCACAGCTATCTGGGCAAAGAACCTGTGTCTGGACAGGTCATAGGCTTTAGGGGATAAACTGCTACTATTATTCTGTTGTTCTACTAATGGGACATTTATAGATTAGTGAATTTCTGCACCCTCATCATAGGAGGGTCTTTTTTACAGTACATGGAAACTAACGCAAAGACCCAAAGTCATGGTATAGAGAATAAATGACTGTGGATTGCTCAGCCCTAAATAAAACTTCTGTACTGCAACCCTCACCTCCTAAGACTCATAAGTCATTTTAAAGGAGAGAGCAGAAAGATTGTCAGAGTCAGAGATAACACATAAATACAAGGAAACATCATTTTCCAGACACAATAGAGCAGTTAAACATATGAACTCACAGCAGCTGTGATAGTGTGAACAAGACCTGAAGAACCTCAAGTCAGACAAAACCCAAGCGTGGAATGGGAATGTGGGCATGAAGCTAAGAAGTTACTGGTAATTAATAGCTACTGGGAGAGATGGGGTGAGGGTAGGGGAGAGGGAGAGAGAGAGGAAGATTTTTTTTTTTTAGGCTGTAGTACCTGGTAGGTCTAACTTTCTCCATTAGATGGCCAGCACACCCAAGAGGTTTGCTTTCTTTCTTTGTTTTGTTTTCCTAATGCATGAGTATACAAAGTTGGATAGGTAGAATCTGGAAGGAGATGAGGGATGAAATAAATATGTCCAATACAGCATATGAAGAATTTTTAAAAATTCACTGTTTTATTTTTATTTTGTACGTGTGTGTTTGATGTACATGCTGCCTGTGTAAGTGCAAGTATGTGGGAGAATGTAGGCGCATGTGTGTCATGACAGTGAAAGGGCATCGGATGCTCCCCTGGAGTGTCAGTCCTCAGCACTGTTCACCATGTGGAGTCAGAGCTATCTGCTCCCTAAGCTTGCTCCAGGGATTCTCCTGTCTCTGTTCCCAATCTTACCATTGAATGAAAATGAATGAAATTCAGGTCTTCATTTTGCAAACCAAGTGCTTTAGCCATTGAGCCTTATCTCCAGTTCACATGGAACATGCACATAAAACACATACCACACCACACACATTGTAGTGATATTTCATTTGAATTTTAATGAATAAAGCTTGCCTGAAGATCAGAGAGTAAAACAACCCCACTGGTCAACTTTACAGACCAGGCAGTGGTGACACACACCTTTAATCTCAGTAGCCACACTAGTTTGCCATAGAAACCAGGTGGTAGTGGTGCACACCTTTAATCCCAGCCCTAGAGAGGAATATAAAATGGGAGGAGACAGCTCTCACACACAGTCTCATTCTGAGATTCCTGGAGGCAGGTTTGCATTTCAGTAGAGGTAGACTTAAGAGCCAGTGACTGGATATTTTGCTTTTCTGACCTTCAGGTCAAACTACAATATCTGTCTCTGGGTTTTTATCAATTGTGCCACACACACACACACACACACACACACACACACACACACACCCCAAAGAGGGTTTCAAGAAAAGAGAAAAGATGGCCACAAAGCAACAGACTTAGGAACATATGATAAACAAACTCAAAGAAGAGGCTTTCAGGAATCAAAACCTAATAATACGGCTAACATTTTTATCATGATAAGATACACTTACTAAATGTCTTAAAATTATATGATATTGTCACCTCTAGGAGCCAGAGTTAAAGTAAATACTTCTTTCCATGCTTTTGCAAATCAACTAAATTAAAATTGAGGCTCAGAAATAATTATAGATTTGTTTCTGTCCACAAAACTCCCCCAAAGATTCATTCTACAGAAATATACAGATAAGTCATTCATTTTCTTTCTTTCTTTCTTTAGACATAGTTATGTAAATTTTTAAATCTTTCAAAATTAGCAAAAAGCCCCATAGAAAGAACCACAGGTCACACTAGAGTTGCATGTTACTAAATAATAGCACAAAATAACAGAAATGAATTCATCACTTTATGAACTACCCTTGGGGAAGAAAGGGAGGACAGAGCTAGACTAGCAATCAAAAATCCATCCTCTGACAAAATTATGGGAAAATTAATCCCATGTGTCTATTAAATTCACATCTCTGAAAAGAAAGTTCCCATATCCTCCTTTGGTAGAACCACCTTAGTATTTGAGCTAATCAAGTCAGCAGTGTGGAAATTCTGTCAAGCACTCATCAACCAACTCTAAATGACCAAAGCAAACAAACAAAAAGACTGAACTACAGAACCGCCAATTCAGCCTCACACGGCAGGCACCGCCAAAGGATTGCAGGGACACATAAATATTTTGAAATATGTTTAAATAATGTGTCCTAACTACTAGTAAAAAAAATTTTCCAAGCAAATGTTATTTAAAAAATGTTTGGGCTATCCACAAATGTTTTTATAAGCATTCCAACCAGGCAAATCCTGAAGCCTCAGGAGAAAAAAAAAATATCTGGCCAACAGGAAAACTCTTAAGAAAACTTACTGTTGAAGAGAGTGTTACCTGTGAAAATGTAGACAGAAATATTTGAGCCGTTTGGAGGGCCTAAAAACAAATGTATGCTTCACCATAAAAACACAAAATCAGAAACCAGAATATACACGAAAAGATCAGTAAGGAGCAAAAACAAACAAACAAACAAAAAAGCCCAAAGAAATCATTATGAGACAAAACTCCCAAAGTGCCGTTGAGTTCATTTTGTATTGGCACTTTCTGATGGGCATAGGGCCTGCCTTTAAGTGTGGTTTGTATACACAGTGAGACTCCATCACAGAACACTCACTTTCCCTTTGCAGGCAGCTGTCAATTGGAGCTAACTTCTGCATTAGGGATGGGGGTTAATGCCCAATTACCTCCCAGTCCTGGACCCCTTTCTACTTCTTTTTGATTAGTTGTAAAAATCTGAGGGCAAACATGATTATTACTACTTTGTAGGTTGAACTTATTAGTTAGTATTTTTAGAAACTTATAGCACTTGTGCCTCTGACATTATAAAATAGATTTTGAAAACACAGTATTCTTTCATTCCTTAAAAAAAATAGAATATATCAATGACTAATATTAAGAAAATGTGTTATGTAATACAGGAGCAAAACCAAAATATGTGGGGGAATATATAAAAGTCTATTGATGGTTTGTTTTGATTTGATTTGATTTTTAGATGGATGTTTACCGTCTGACTTCTATGTAGATCATGCTGGCCCTGATAGAAATATGCCTGCCTCTCCCTCCAGAGTGCTGGGCTTAAGGTTTACACCACCAAACACTGCTGATGTGTTTCTTTAACAACTTTTTTTTTTTTTGGTTTTCTGAGACAAGGTTTCTCTGTAGCTTTGGAGCCTGTCCTGGAACTAGCTCTTGTAGACCAGGCTGATCTCGAACTCACAAATAACCATTTACTATTTTTATTCTATATCACTGTCTATATCATATTGTATCTGAAGATACAGCCCTTTGTTCCCAGTTCTTTCTTGCTTTCCCAACCTAACTAGGTACAGATTTCAGATGTCAGATACTGTGTAGGTCACAGCAAGCTTCTTGCTTGAGTTCCCAAACTTCCAGATCTTTCACTTCTGCTTCTTGTCCTCCTCATCCCTCAAGTGCAGACAGTGTTGAAAGTTCTGAGGTCAATCTATCCTTCCATGCTGACTCCCTTGCTAACTCCACCCATGTAGACAATGTGATAAGTGCATGGTGGCTTGGGAGGACAGGCTATTTACCTTTCTTCCTGGCCCTACTCCACTTCCATCAGTACTGTTTGCAAAAGCTAAGCAATAGGAACAATCACAATGTCCTTGGATTGATGAATAGATAATGAAAATGTGGTAATTACACACCATGGAACCTTGGCAGTCGTAGCATAAATGAGATTCTGTTATTTGTTACATAGATGGAAATGGAGGTCATAATATTAAGTAGAATAAGTAATATGCAGGTATAAACTACATGATATCACTTATCTGTAGAACCTAGAAAGGTGGATATCATGGAAGTTGAGAGGAGAATGGTGGTTCCTAGCACCTGGCAAGAGTAAAAAGAAGTAAAGAAAGACTGAACAATAGGAAGTAGTTCATAGTGAGATAGGAGAAAGAAGGTCTGGTGTTCCACTGTATCCAATGGTCTGGAAACCACTGGGAATGACTGCACTGCACCTTTAAAAAAATGGGTGTTCAATGTGTTTACCACTAAGACGATAAATGTACTAAGGTTGGAAAGAGGGCTCAGTGGTTAAGAGCCCTTCTTGCTTTTGCAGAGGCCCTACATTTATATTCCTAGCACTCAAATGGTGGTTCACAAGCATTCATAACTCCAGTTCCAATTCCAGAACTTTCCTCTGATCTCCACAGACATTAAGCATGCACATGGTGCACACATGCACACACACACACGCACTGCTCTTCTCCATGCCAACCCCCCACATTGGTCCTATTCCATGCCTCAAAAAGTCTCCCTAACAAATATATTTTTAAACTTTTAAACTTTTTTATTTATGGCCTCCCTCCCTCTTCCTCCTCCTCTTCCTCCTCCTCCTTCCCCTCTCTCTGTCTCTGTCTCTCTGTCTCTGTCTCTCTGTCTCTCTCTGTCTCTCTCTGTCTCTCTCTCTGTCTCTCTCTCTGTCTCTCTCTCTCTGTCTCTCTCTCTCTCTCTCTCTCTCTCTCTCTCTCTCTCTCTCTCTCTCTCTCCTCCTGTCTCTTCAACTTGCTGGTTTCATTTCCTTCTGATATATACCCAATAGCGAGACTGCTGATTCATATGGTGGCTCAATTTTTAACTTTTGAGAAACCACCACAGTGCTTTCCATAATATCTGTACTAATTTACCCTCCTATCAATAATGTTCAAGCATTCCCTTTTCTCCAGTTTCAATTTTGAGTCATTATTTTTTTTCTTTTAGTCCTGGGGAATTGAACCTGAATCTTGAGCATCCTTGGCAAACACTCTACCACTGAATTATATCCACAGTTTGCCTTTTGAGCTTGTCTTTGTGTTTTGATTAGCATTTTCCTGATGATGAGTAATGACAATATTTTCATATAACCATTTGTCTTCCTTTAAGGACCAGCTGTGTTACTGCTCTGGCTGGTGCCACAAACAAGGGAGGGCAGGGCCTAAGAATGAGGTGGACTAAAGTTTCAGGCAATAGCCAACTTCCTTCAGAACATCAGACAATTTAGAAGACTCACACAAGTAATGTAAATAGTCATAAGGACATCCTATGTGGCAAAAAAAAAAAGTTTTCCCAAAGAAGCATATAAAGAAATAACAATAGCCAGCTCTCAACGTACTCAGCTGTAGTGAATAATCTGAAGTAAACTCACTCCTATCCACTCCTCCTGGGAGGGGCACAAACACACCTTCCAAGAACAATTCACGTGAGGAAGGAACAGAAATCAGGAGACTCTTGTTTGCTTGGAGTTTCCTCACAAGGGCTGAGAAATCTCTTCATGGACTGTGTCCTGACACATCTGTTTGGGTCTATGGATTTTTTCCTTTTTTTTTTTAAGTAAGGTTATTTGGTTTAATGCTATTAAGTTTAGGGGTCCCTACATAGTCTAGATTATAACCTCTAGCCTCCATATCCAGTACAGTTTGGTCTTAGAAACCTGACTAGGTGACAAGGAAAAGAAGTAAGCAGGAAGAAATGAGTGCGGAGCACTTGGTCCAAGCTTTCCTGTGTTGATGGAGGAAGGTCATTGGTTAAATTAAAAGAAACTGCTTGGCTCTCATTGGTTAGGAGATAGGTGGGAGGAGTAAACAGAACAGAACGCACTCCTGCTGAAGAGGACTACCTATAGCAACAGTCCTGCAAATTGTATGTGTATTATGTACACAGACAAAGGAGCAGGGGCTAGCTACCCTCAGAAGGAGGTCTCTGTAGAACAGTCTCAGACTGCAGTCATTCCTGAGGAGGAAGACAGGCTGCCATAGCTGGTTTTCATACACACTGGTCAAACTTTTGTAAACACTTTTGAATGAAGGGAAAGCTTTACCATTGCCTCTGAGCATCACCTGGAAGAAGCCTTTGATGGTACACATGGATCTGGGCCTGAAGTATTGGTGTCCCGGACATGACTATTCCCATGGCAGCAATTCACTCTCATTCAGGACTTCAGTCACACCTTACACATTCACTCAGGGTTTCCATGGCTGCCAAATCCTGTCGAATTAAGTTTGAAAACATTTTCTAGGTTTTTACTCCATGTTCACGATTGTTTCCTCTGGTGTGAAGAAACATTTTAATTTGGTGTAATCTTGTAGAAGGGGTGGGTGCTCACAGATAAGCACTGGAGAAAACCAGGAATGTCAATCTCTCGGGCTGTCTCCTCAGAAGAGGAAATGAACACCCATTTTCCAACCAGAAGGCTGAGAGTGGATGTTATTAATGACCTTAAGACCTTTGCTATCTATAGAGCTAGACCCCATCCAAATTCCCAAGAATATTTATCTCAGACTCTCCCTACCTAGATTTTTATCTTTAAGTTTGTTTCTCAGTGTTAGAATCCACAGGTACTTTATAGCCTCTGACCTTCACACTATAGGTGTGACTGAGACAAGGCTAGATTCTTCCCTAGACCCTTAAGCTAATATAAGCCTATCTCTAAAAGCCATCCTCTTGGAGAAATGACAGAACAGTACTTTGAGTTAAATTTCTGTATAATTATGCCTCCTTGTGCGCCTGGAATTGTATTACACCAGGAAACTTTCCCCCCAAAGTTTGTTGTGTTTAAATGTACTTAAAAGAAACTGCCTGGAGTCAGACTCCAGAAGTTTTGGCCCAGCAGCAGCTAAGTCATGCTGAACCAAGTTTTCCATCTTGCCTCATATGATGCCTTTCCCTGCCAGCTATAGAGCTTGCAGGGGCTCCAACACAATCTCACTCATTTATACTTGTCTTTACTTCACTTTTATGGAGTTTTATCAATGCGATGTTTACCCCCTCTTTAGTCCTAAAGTATTTTCCTTATGCTTCCTCCTATTAGTTGTATGTCTTATATTTTAGTCTAATCTTGTTTGGTTCAAGTTATTATTATTAGTGAGAGATAGGAATCATGTTTCATTCTTCTGCAGGTGGTATCCAGTTTTCCCAATACCATTTGTTAAAAGGAATATCTTTTCTCCAATTTGTATTTTGAATACCTCTATTGAAAACTACTTAGTTGTAAACATGCAAATTACTTTTAGTCCCTCTATTCTGATTTTCCTGTCTGTATTTATGCCAATACCATGTTGTTTTGATTACTAGACCTTTAAAGTGTGTATTTAAAGTAGGCTAGTGTATTGCCATCTGTTTTTCTCTTTTTGGTTAAGATAGTTTTGGTTATTTGGAATTCTTTAGTGATTCTATACAAATTTTAGGGTTATTGTTTCTGCTTATGTGAAGTGCGCCACTGTGTTTTGATAGGGGTCTGTGGACACCAGACATCTTTTCAATTTTTTTATGTGTATCCTCTAAAATTTTATTCATTGATGTTTATATTTTTCAGGATATAGTTGGGCTAAATTTATTTCTAGGGTTTTATTTCTGTGTCTATTGCAAGTGAGGTTGTATCCTTAATCTCTATGGCAGATAATTTGTTATTGGAATGTGGAACACTACGGATTTGTGAAGGTTGATTTTCTATTGTACAAGCTTATCAAAATTTATTAATCAATTCTAATATTTGGAGGCAGAATAAAAAAATCTTGACACACCAGTCAGTGGAAGTGCACACCTTTAATCCCAGCACTCAGGAGGCAGAGGCAGGTGAATCTCTGAATTTGAGGCCAGCAGGGTCTACTGAGTGAGTTCCAGGACAGTCAGGGCTGTTACACTGTCTTGAAAAACTAATAATAATAGTAATAATAAAATAAAAATCTTGACATTATCAAGGAAACCAAGAGTTTTGCACTTGTCCAATTTCTTTTGCTCTTCATGATATAGAGCACAGCACAAGATTTTCTTCATGTATCCTGTGTTCATGAACTGGAATAATCAATATTGTTAAAAAGTTCACACTCTTACAGGTTCACTGCCCAGGTAGGACTGTCCTAAAGTATGTTTTCCCAGAATTATTTAACTTTTTTAAATACATTCTAACCCATAAAAATGTATGCATTTTCCTTCTGCTATGGGTTCTAGAAAGAGCTTTTATCTTTTACACCATACTATCAAAATCATGGTATAGCCATAGTTTGCTAAATAGACGAGTAAAAGAATGAGAGCTGGAACAGAGATGAAATTGTAACTAGAATAAGCAAGAAAGTGTAGTAAATGCCTTCTCAACACCAGTTTCAAGAATCATTAGTTTAATAAGCACAGAAATTGACAGGGTAATTGTTCCCACTTGATATCTGTTCTTCTCATGATGCTAGGCATCTTCCAGCAGATGGCCTATATACATAAGCTGTCTACTTTGACTATCATATTTTTCATTTTAAAAGTACCTTAATTGACTTTTTATGTAATTAGATGGTCATAGCAAAAATTATTGGTAGCTGCAGAAATATATGTTATCCTCTTCCTCTTCTTGAACAGCTTCCCCCTCATCAACATCCTCCACCATAGTGATATAATCATTGCAACTAAAACCACATTGACATATTTTTATCACTCAAAGTCCAGAGATTTTAGGGTGGAGTCATTTATGTTTTATTAATTTAGAGAAATAATCTCATTTATCCACCAACAGAATATTATGTAGAAATAAAATTTTTTATTGAGCTCTACATTTTTCTCTGCTCTCATCCCTGCCTCTCCCCAGAAATGAAATTTTTTCACTGCTTTAGCAATACTCTGTGTTCCTGTTTGCCCCTCGTCTTGTAATTCCTAACAGTCATAGATTATTTTACTCTCTTTTAGTTTGCCCTTCTCTAGAAAAATCACATGGTTAAAATTGTACAAATTTTACATGTACTGTGGCCTTTTATTACTTTGTAATAGATCTTCTGGTTTGCATGGGTTGAAATTTTTTTTATCACTGAATAATATTCCATCATTTGGTGTCTTAGTTACTTTTCTACTGTTGTGACAAAACACCATGACCTAGGAAACTTATAAAACAAAATGTTTTCCGTTTCAGAGGGTCAAGAGTTTATGATAGTAGAGCAAAGGTATGGTGGAAGGAACATCTTGAGGGCTCACATCTTGATCCTAAAGCAGAAGGGAGAGAGAGAGAGAGAGAGAGAGAGAGAGAGAGAGAGAGAGAGAGAGAGAGAGAGAGAGAGAGAGAGAATACCAAGAATGGCACAAGTCAATTGAAAGTACAAATTCCCTCCAACAAGGCCACATTTCCTAATCTTTCCCAAATAGTTCCACCAACTAAGGAGTAAGTATTCAAACACAGAGTATTAAGTATTCAAATACATCTGGATATATTGTAATTTTTTTCTCTCATTGATTAAAGAATATGTTGGTTGATACCAATTTGGGTAATAATGAAACACCTACTATAAACATCTATATGCAGGTTTTGTGTGAATATAAATTTTTAACTTCTCTTGACAATTTACAAGAGATTAGTTCCTGGATCATATATTAAAAATACCTTTAGTTTTGTAGGAAACTGTCCTTATTAAGTTGGTTATGAAAACTGCATTCTGCATTCTGTTCATCTTTCTGGGCAAAAGAAAAATTGTCCCCATCTCCTCAAACCAAGCAAGAAAGAAATATTAACCATATTCTATCACAGGTTAATTGGGATGTATCTGATTTCTCTTTATTAAGCTGGGGTCGTCTGTTTTAGGGGAAAGAACACTGCAATAAAGTACTATTCTTATTCAAAGTTACCTCCTGCTACTATGACTCATTAGGAAGTTCTGATGTGCTTTGTTCAGTAGGATAATAATGCACTACTCATTTCATAGAAAAGAAAGGACTTGGAAAGTTTGTACAATAAAGAAATGATAAATGTTAAATGATAATCACTTTTACTTGATTTTAGCATCATATAACATAGGTGTACTAGAATAATAGATAATATCCCATTCATATGCAAAATTTTTGTATTTTCTGTATGAAGTTTTTTTTAAATTTGGTATGCTGCAGAGATGGTCCAGTGGGTTACTGTTCTTCCAGACGACCTGAGTTTACTTCCCAGCGTTCATATCGGTTCCAGTTCCAGAGGATCCAATGTCCTCTTCTGCTACCTGTGAGCAACCGCATAGCCATGGCAGACACTCTTATACATGCATATACACAAATAATAAGTAAAAATAAATCTTATGAAAATATTTCTCACTACATGAAAGTTTAGTAATTTAAAAGGTTAAATAAAAAATGTGTCATACAACCTACTGCTCTACTGTCAGTCTTTCCCCAAGCTAAAGAAAGCATGCCTACATGACTTGTGCTAACGCATGCCAGGCTTATTTGTGATCGCCAGGATCTGAAACGATATGCTTGGATATCAGTCAATCGATAAAACTATGTGTGGAGTGAGCTAATAAAAAGTGTGCATGGTGTGATAGAGACAATGGGCCAAAATAATAAGCTTCTGACTCTCTTTCTTCTCAGGAATACACCAAATAAGCATCTTCACAGTTGATTTCCCTCAGAGTGTTGAAGACGTAAGTCATAAACAATGCCACACCAGTTTGGAATTATGATTAATAGGGTGGTATTTATTTAAAGGGGAAAAAACTTACAGATCACTGTCAGCCCTCTGCGTAACCAGGAAGGAAGTCAAGTCACCGGCGGAGCAGGAAGTGAAGAGAGAGAGGAGAGGGAAGTGGCCGCTTTTTTAAAGGTAGAGAGACCACGCCCCAAGGGGCTGGTATCTCAGCAGCGATAGGCTGGAGGAGTGGGAGGACCTCCCGTAACAGAGTGTCACGATCAGTTCAAGCTTTTACCAATGGTGCTATAAAATCGGGGAAGGAATACTCAATAACCAAGTCAGTTTCTGACTAGAAGATGAACGTTGGCTCACTGCATATAAAGCTTCAGTTGTGAAGTCTCCAGTGACTTGGGTTCCAGTACACCAATTGTATGAGCAGAGGGGACTGGCCATATACAGGTCTCTCTAGACCATAATAGAAAGTGGCTTTGTGTATACGTGAGAGCACTTCCAGGGATTTATATATTGAAAGTAGTACAGAAAAGAGTTTTGTTTTTAAGTATCTCTGTTCCATTCTAGAAGGGTTTCCTGATATGTTCCTCCAGTGGCTACTTGGTAGTTTGACTTTAATTAACTTGCACTAGGGAGTTAAAGGCATGAGCAAATACTAACATGCAGACAGCTGAAGAGGCATTTATTCCAATACCACAAGTTCCAACTTACATAACCTTTACCAGAGGAATGCAGATTAAGCTTGCAGCTCTGGAAGCAGACGGAATGCCGTTTTTGTATCTGTCTACACTGGAGAACAAAGATGTAGGTTTAGACAAGGCTGCACATACTTCCAGGAGTTTGGCTTCTTGGAGCAATTTTAAAAAACAGGAACAGGAATATACATCTCCATTACTCTCTCCAGAAGGGGTTTATGGAACACACAGTAGTCTGACCAGCTGGACACTAATAGACATGAATCAGGGAACAAATTAGGGCTAATAAGCAATAGCTTTCTGGCAGTCTGAGTTCACAGAACTCAATAGCTGATTTTTTTTTTCTCAGATGCACCCAAGAGATAAACAAGGGCTTATCTGTTTTTGTTGGAAAGAGGTGGCTATCACAAAGTTTTACTACTACATATATTCTACTCAAGGGACTAATTCATTAACTTTTTTTCCCTTAGAGTGGAGGGTACTCTGGATTCCAAATTGACCTAAACTTGCAAGGAAGAAAAAAAACAAAACAAAACAGGTCCTTTTCTAGTATATTTGTCCCTGGGACCTGAAATTATAGCATGAACTTAAGTGTGTACATTTGCCTCGGATGGAGAAGAGTGAAAGATAAATGCCTATATTCAGACCCACTGTGAGCATAGAACTATAGCATAATCCAACATACTAATACACCACTAATCATGTTTAAGCTATGCCTAGCCCATCTATCTGGATCATACCCTAGCAGTCTCAGGCTCCAGACAGAATGTGATATAACTTGAACCCAAAATAGTCTCCCAAGCAGACAGCAATCTGAAAAAAACAAAAATATTTCAGAGGCATCCCAAAAACTAAAATAGGTGAAAAAACAAAAAGATTTCAGAGGCATCCCCAAACCTATGAGTGGGTGAAGTTCTTCTGCCAGCAGAGGCTGGTCTGATAAGATAAAGGGAGGTCATTGCCTTTCCAAATATGCAGAAAACAATAAACAGACTCAAAGAAATAAAGAGGCCATGGAACTTATTCCAAACAAAATGAGATGACTCTCCTGAAACAACAGAGATAGACTTATATAATTTATTTAATGGAGAATTAAAAACAATGACCAGAAATATGCTCATCAAGATCAAGGTGGCAAAGTAAGAACGAGCTGAGCATCCCAAGACAGATAGGCAGTGTTAAAGAGTATCCCACAGAAGCTGCAAAGCAGAAGGGCATGACAGCTGAATTGCAGGTTTAAAAGATGTGCTCAACAGCATATTAGACTATACAGTAGAAAGGATAAGGGAACTCAGACTGGCCCCTGGAAAATCTTCCAATCTGAGGAGCAAGAAAACAACAACAAAAAAATAAATAAATAAATAAAAATAAAGAAATAAATAAAAAATAAAACCCTCAAAAAAAAAAAAAACCACACTGGAGCACCAGACTGAGCTCCCAAGGTCCCAATGAGGAGCAGAAGGAAGGAGAACATGAGCAAGGAAGTCAGGACCACGAGGGGTGCACCCACCCACTGTGACAGTGGAACTGATCTATTGGGAGCTCACAAAGGCCAGCAGGACTGGGACTGAATAAGCATGGGATGAAACCGGACTTTCTGAACATGGCGGACAATGAAGGCTGATGAGAAGCCAAGGACAATGGCATTGGGTTTCGATCCTAATACATGAACTGGCTTTGTGGGAGCCTAGCCTGTTTGGAGGCTCACCTTCTTGGTCTTGGATAGAAGTGGGAGGACCTTGGACTTCCCGCAGGGCAGGGAATCTGGACTGCTCTTCATTCTCGAGAGGAAGGGGGAATGGAGTGAGGGGGAGAGGGGGAGGGGGAATGGGGGAGGGGGCGATTTGTGCGAGGAGGGGGAGGGAAATGGGACTTTTTTTTCAACAACTAAAAAAAAATAAATAAACAAAAAAAAAGGAAAGCAGTGATAGTAGTTTAACAGAGTCACGGGATGCCAGCTGCCAGCTAGAAGAACAGTTCATGCATTGTTGATGTGCTACAAGAAGAGAATAAGAATGGAAAATATATTTTAAAAAAATAATGGCACAAATCTTCCCAAGTCTGAAAAAGAAAATGGGAAGTCCATAGGGTATCAAATGTGACAGATTCAAACAGGACCACATCAAAATACCTTAGAGTCAAAGTGTGAAAAGTTAAAGGCAAAGAGACAATGTAGAAAGAAGCAGGAGAAAGCAAACTGTTACAGATAGAGGAGTCTCCCTTAAACTGTTACAGAGAGAGGATTTTCCCTTAAACTGTTACAGATAGAGGATTCTCCCTTAAACTGCTGGTGGTTTTCTCAGCGGAAACCTTGAAAGTCAGTAGAGAGTATGATGAGATACTCAAAGTTGTAACAGTGAGAAAGACTACTAAGCAAGGCTACTGTACCCAGTGATTTTGAAGTTCAGAATGGAGATGTGATTGTGATAAGGCTTTTCAGGAGGGAGAGAAGGAGAGAGAGAGGGAGGGAGGGAGAGAGAGAGAGAGAGAGAGAGAGAGAGAGAGAGAGAGAGAGAGAGAGAGAAGTGAGCTGCACTGATCTTCAACTTTAAGTATGCTAATTGGCACTTTAAAAACATACAATGTGGGGCTAGAGAGATGACAGATGACTCAGTGAGTATTTGTCGCTCTTGCAAAGGACCCTGGTTTGGCTGCCAGCACAAGGTGGCTCATAACCATCTGTAGTAGTTTAAATGAGAATGACCACAAGAGGCTCATACTTAGTCCCCAGTTGATGAACTGCTTAGGATTGGATTAGAAAGTATGGCTTTGTTGGCAGAGGGATGTCAATATGGTTGGGTTTTGAGATTTTGAGAGAGGACCAGAACCTCTCTCTCTCTCTCTCCTTCCCTTCCTCCCTTTCCTCCCCTGCCCCGCCCCGCTCTGCCTGAGGATCAGGATATAAAGCTCTTAGCTACTTTTGGAGTACCATGCTCGCTTAATTATCACTACCCATGATGATCATAAACTAACCCTCTAGAACTGTGAGTTAGCCCCATTTCTTTTTAAAAATAAGTTGCTTTGGTCATAGTGTCTTTTCATAACAATAGAACAGTTACTAAGATACCATCTGTAATTCCAGTTCCAGGGTATCTAACTCCTTCGGGTCTCTACAGGCACCAAGCACACACAAGGTATACATATGTGTGTAGGTAAAATGCTTATGCATATAAAAGAGATATAAATATAAAACATTCAATATAAAAACTACTAGTAACAGTAAAAAAAATCATTGTTAAATTCCAATATCTGTAACATGAAGGTCAACAAGCAACCCAATTATGTCTCTAGTATAATGGTCAAAAGCCAGAGCTACACAGAACAACTGAAGTGACAATGATTTGTTTAAAAAAAATACATGTGCTAGAAAAATATAAAATGTGAGAACAAAAATATCTATGTTAGAGGAGAGACAGTGAAAATGTAGGGTTTGTATATAGAAAAGGAAAAAGAATCTTTTTATGCAAAGTCTTTTCCATTTAAGATGATTTATGTTGGCCACACTGTAATGAGAAAACAGCAACAACAAAAACCCAACAATAGATTTTTAAAAACCTATGATGCACATAGGTTTAAAAGGTAACAAAGTACACCACTATAGAGAAACGGCAAAACACAGAGCAAGATGAGAACAAATAGCTGGGCTTAGTGGGGCAACACCTTTAATCCTTACCTGCAGCTGGAAGCAGAATCGGGCAGTTTGCTGTGAATTTCAGGCCAGTGGGTTTTCGTTACAGGTCAGTTACATAGATTGGGAGGGGAGAGGTGGTAGGAAGAGGAGGAGGGGGGAAATGAGGAAGAAGAGGGAAAGGGAGAGCGAGGGCGAGAAATAGGAGCAGGAAGAAGAGGAAAAAGGAGGGAGGAGGAAATGAATCATAAAACAAACAGAAAACAACTATAAATTGCACTAATTAGTCATTTTCTACTGAAAACAATCTTAAATATGGGAAGTCTAGCAAGATGGATGAGGCACTTAACAGTACTTCTTACTCAAAGGAAGAGGTTTGTTGTTGTTGTTGTTTTTAACGGGAAATGAACAGCTCCTGTTCTTGTAGAGTGTTGGGGAAGCTTGCTGGGATACAGTGAGAACAAAATAAAAACCTTTGGAACACAGACACTGCAGACCATCTTGTTGAGAAGGAGTGGACTGCCTTGTATTGGCTGCTAATTGTCCCAAGGCTGGGACAGTTTTAGTAAAGAAAACCCTTTCAAAAATGGGGAAAATATAATGGAAGGCTCTCAACAGTCCATAGTGGCACCAGGGAGCCCTAAAGTTTTCCTATTGGAGAATCTCAGACTGACCACAGGCTGTAAGCACAGCTGGAAAGATGTCAGGAAGTATGTGTCCTTACCCTAGTGCAGAGGGGAAACCCAGTTCAGGTGACCTGCTCCTACCCAGGCTGCTGCTGCTGCTGCTGCTGCTGCTGCTGCTGCTGCTGCTGCTGCTGCTGCTGCTGTTGCTGCACAGCGCTATTTTCAAACCAGTGACAACTATGTTCCACTTCTACTGACCCATACATCTCACTCTTTGACCCGTTCAGCAGGTCCAGTTATTCAGGGTCTGTAAGAATCATGGGCGAGAGAAAAGGAGGAGACCAAGCAGAATTCAATTGTCAGGTCTCCGTTTATTAGGGTAATGGTTACAGCTTATATAGCCCTTGAATGAGGGGGTAGGGGGTAGAAAAGGTCACCAGTTAGCACACCTGGCGTTTTTTTGTGTAAGCGGAAACATTCTTTATGTGGTTCCGTTAACAAACAGCTCTCAAGATAGTTGGGATGTGGGGCTCTCTGCAAACATCCTTAGGACAATGGTCCCTGCTTTCATCTTTCGGACAATGGTCCCTGACAACTCTTTTGTATTGCTGAAAATGTTCCAACTCTGTGCTCTTCTCCAATCCCAATAGGTACAGACTACATGAACATTATAGTGACTGCATCCCTCAAAGTCCCCGGATATTAAAATGTGCTCCGTGCACAATCACCTAAACCTAAGATTCACTATTATATAAAATTACCACATCCTCCCAGCATGATGGAGGGAATCCAGCTTTGCACAGCTCTTAGAGACACAGGTACACAATCCAAAGGAGAAAAGCCACACAGTGCACTATTCTGAGCTAACTGGAGTAGTCTTACCCTCTAGTGGTATATTATTTGTGTTTTAATAAATAAAGCTTGTCTGAAGCTCAGAGGGCAAAGCTACCACATTAGTCAGCCACACAGGCCAGGCAGTGGTGGCACACACCTTTAATCCCAGCACTAGAGAGGAATATAAGACGAGAGGAGACAGGTCTCAGGCTCAGTCTTCAGTCTGAGGCTTCGTGGAGGCAGTATCACCCACTTCAGTCTGAGGGAGAGGTAAGAGTCAGTGACAGGCTACTTGGTTTTTCTGATCTTCAAATTGAACGCCAATATCTGTTTCTGGGTTTCTATTATTAGTGCTACATCACACTTTTATGGACAATGAATATTAACACTATGCGACCATAGATGCATGTGCCGTACCACATCTTCCCAGGAATATGACAACAGTCCTACCCATAGACTGACATGTAAACTGACATATAAAGTATTTGTTGAGGCAGGGTCTCACTATGTAGCCTTGGCTGGCTAGGAACTCACTATGTAGACCAGGCTGTGGTATGCCTCTGCTTCTAGAGTGCTGGGATTAAAGGCATGTGCCACCACACTCAGGTAAACTCTTTCTATCCCGCCAGGCATGGCACCACCCCTACCTGGGCCAGTGGACTAGACGCATAGCAAGAATCTCACCAATATTGCTGTATGGATCAGAGTTTCCTGGCCCATAAGAGGGACTCTATACCCATGAAATTTGTAGAGACAGAGAGACAGTTGATACACCACTTCATACGTTACATCCAAACCCATGAACTAGAATAGACAATCATTTATATAGACTTCACTAAAGTATTTAAGTGGAACAAGGGCCAACATAACCTACCAAAATAACAAAGATACAACTTCAGGAGAAAGTTCTTTGCTATGAAAGTCATCTCCTAAAATGGATAGAGACAAGAGATCTTCCAGATATGTGAATATATGCATAGGGACAAACAAACAAACAATAGAACAAGGCAACTCAATGTCTTGTAAGAGACCACAAACAAATTGAAATTAATGAAGTACTTGAAATTCAAAAGAATTGTTCCAAGTGAATTCAATGAGATACAAGAGAATGGAGAGAAAATTCAGAGAAATCAGGAAAGAAATTTATTATGTCAAGAAAAATGTCAGCAAAAAAGATAGAGATAATTAATAGCGACAATATATGTGTTTCTTCCTATTAGCACATGGAATATTCCATTAAATAGAACTTGTATTAGAACATAAAATTAGTCTCCACAAATGTTCAATGATAGAGGAAGGTCATTGGCTAATAAAGGAACTGCCTTGGCCCATTTTATTGGTTAGGACATAGGTAGGTGGAGTAAACAGAACAGAATGCCGGGAGGAAGAGGAAGTGAGCTCAGACTCGACAGCTCTCCTCTCGGGAGCAGACGCCTCAGAGAGAGACGCCATGCTCCCTGCTCCGGGGAAGATGCACGCAATGAAGCAAGCTGAATCTTTCCCGGTAAGACCGGTGCTCACAGATTATTAGAGATGGGTTGATTGGGATATCAGAATTAGCCAGTAAGGGCTAGAGCTAAGGGCCAAGCAGTGATTAAAAGAATACAGTGTCTGTGTAATTATTTCGGGGAATAAGCTAGCCGAGCAGGCGGCTGGGGTGTTGGGGACGCAGCCCCGCCGCCGCTCATATCACTACAGTTCAAAAAGTGAAATCATACTATATATCTTTTTCTACAACAGAAAAAAACTAAAATTAACAATAAAGGCATTCTAGAAATTATACAAATACATGGAAGTCAACCAAATAGTTTTGAATAAATGATTAGTCACTAAAAAAATCTAGCCGGGTGTTGGTGGCCCACACCTTTAATCCCAGCACTCAGAAGGCAGAGGCAAGTGGATCTCTGTGAGTTTGAGGCCACCATGATCTACAGAGCGACTTCTAAGACAGGCACCAAAGCTAACCTTGTTTTGAAAAAAAAATCTAAAAGGAAATTTTAAAAAATTCTTGAAAGAAATTAGAACAGTGCACAGAAAGTAAAATTTGCAAAACTGATGGGACATAAAAAAGAAGTAACAATATTATATAGTAATAAATTGTCAGGTCACCAAGGTGAATTTGATGCACTTAAATATATGACAGAAACATTTGGATACCTGAAAATAGCTAGACCACAATGCAAGACCATTGGAATATTTCATAACACTACTTAAAGCTTTTGACAAAGTCCAGACACAAAATAAATGAGGAAACATTAGATTTAAACTACTTAAAATGGAGCAGAACTCACAGACACATAGAACATTATATCCTGTATCAACAAACACATGAAACATTATATGGTAGGTCACAAAACAAGTCTTAACAAACTTACAAATATCTAAGCTATATTCAGTATATTTTCCAATCATTATTATTTAAAAATTTGAGATGCAGCATCCAAAAAGTCTTGAGCAAAAATAATAAATCTTGAAGTATCACACTACAAGGATTCACATGTATTATAGCACCATAGTATAACACCAAAGCATGATCCAGTTACAGAGATGTGCATCTGTCCCCGCAGCTACTAGGAGGCTGAAGTATGGGGGGTTGTTTGAAACACAAAGTTTGAGAGTAAGCAGACCTACTTTAAAAAACTATCAAACCACAACAAACACACAAAAAGAAAATTATCTTTATCTTGTTTTAAAAAAAAACATCAACTTCAAACAGATTAAAGAATTACATGTAGTATTTGATACTATTAAAAACATACTTTTAAAATGGCAAAAGACAAAAAGTCTATGACATTGATATAAGAAGAGATTGCTTGATCGTAACTCCCAAAGCATAGTGAAGAAAATAGAAATAAGTACATAAAATTTTACCACATAAACAATCTCTGCATAACAGGAAAGAAAACCTGAGTCAAGTGACAGCCTGTTTATCTTAATAACTTTTCTATCGCTGGGATGAAGCACCATGACTAAAGCAATTTATAAAGGAAAGCATTTAATTGGGCTTACATTTTCAGCAGGTAATGTCCACGATGATGGAGCAAATACATGGTGGCAAAAACAACTGAGAGTTCACATCTTGGTCCATAAGCAAGAGGCACAGAGAGACACACTGGGAATGGCGCATGTCCTTTAAAACTTCAAAGCCTGACCCTTGTGACACACCTCCTCCAACAAGGCCACATCTCTCAATCCTTTCCAAACAGTCCCACCAACTTGCAGTCAAGTATTCAAATATAGGAGTCAATAGGAGTCAATCTGATTCAAACCACCACACTATGGGTTAAACAAAAGACTTGCAAATCCTATATAGAACAAGAATACAAAAACCTCTAACCAGTAACAGGAAAATAAATAACTGCATTTAAAAATGGCTACAGGCTGCGGAGGGGAGACAAGATGGCGGTGGCGACATCGCAAGGTGGGAGAAGCGGCGGTGGCAGAGGCGGTAGTGGGGTTGGTGGCGGCCCCAGCTGTGGGACAAGCAGCAGCCGCACTGGTTTGTTGGATAAGTGGAAGATTGATGATAAGCCTGTAAAAATTGATAAGTGGGATGGATCAGCTGTGAAAAACTCTTTGGATGATTCCGCCAAAAAGGTACTCCTGGAGAAGTACAAGTACGTGGAGAACTTTGATATAATTGATGGGTGCCTCACCATCTGCACCATCTCCTGCTTCTTTGCCATAGTGGCTTTGATTCGGGATTACATGCATCCCTTTCCAGAGTCCAAGCCAGTTTAGGCTTTGTGTGTAATATCCTATTTTGTGATGATGGGGATTCTGACCATTTATACCTCATATAAGGAGAAGAGCATCTTTCTTGTGGCCCACAGAAAAGACCCTACAGGAATGGATCCTGATGATATTTGGCAGTTGTCCTCCAGCCTCAAAAGGTTCGATGACAAATATACCCTGAAGTTGACCTTCATCAGCGGGAGGACAAAGCAGCAGCGGGAAGCTGAGTTCACCCACAGCCTCCCATTTCCTGTGGAAACAAAAGAAAAACCTCTTCTCCAAAGTAATATACCTTTTGACTTTAATTTTGAAGTTAAGGCATTTTAAAAATACATATGTTGGATTAATCCAGCAGCATTTACAATCAAATGTCTTTTAGCAGCTGTTGCTCCTTCCTCAGCAGTCAAGCAATTCAAAGACAACACAATAATACACAGTATCCAGACTCTATGTGTATTTTCCAGCTTTATGTGGCTTTATTTTAAACTCTATTTCTTTTATTTTTATTTTTAATTGTTGGCTTTTTGAGAGTAGGTTTCTCTGTATATCTTTGGCTGTCCTGGAACTCACTCTGTAGAGCAGGTTGTCCTTGAACTCACAGAGATCTGCCTGCCTCTGCCTCCCAAGTGTTGGGATTAAAGGTGTGTGCCACCACACCCAACTACTTTCTTTCTTTCTTTTTTACTTTAAGGACTTTATCCTTTTTCTTTTCCTTCCCAAGCCTACACACATTTTAAAACACACTGTAAGTCATTTAGAGGTTTTCTTCATCTTTGAATCTTTACTGTATATCTCTCTTTTTCTGACCAAATGAGTTTTTAATTTGCTAAGTGATAGGGCTAGGATTAAAGCCGTGGCTTTGATAGCTACATCTACCCCATTCCTTAGCTTTCTGAGAGTTTAGCCTTATGGCAGAAGTACCAGTCAGAGCCATGTTTATTGCCACAACTCTATGGAGTTTCGAGATCTGTGTAACCACCTAGATGCACACTGTAGGCTATTCATAAACACCATTTAAATGTTTTGTGGCAGGACCTCTTAAAAGTGATACAAGGTTTTTTTCAGCTAAAGCTGAGTCAATAAGCCTCTCATAAATGAGACATGCTGGCCTCTAGCAAAGAGAGTCCACCTGAGAAAATGCTGCTACCAAGAGCACCAAGTTTTAGGGCCTGTCCTGGAACTAACTCTTGTAGACCAGGCTGGCCTTGAACTCACAGAGATCCACCTGCCTTTGCCTCCCAAGTGCTGGAATTAAAGGTGTGCACCATCACTACCCGACATGATAATTCTTACATCTTACAGTACCCCATAATTCTTGTCTGTGTTAGTCACATGGCTTGGTACCAGTTATCAATGAAGCAGTCTCATCTTGCTTCCTCTGTATCTGGATGACAACTGCCGACTGAACATTTTCTCTTCCTAGAATTCTCCTGCTTATACTTCCTGCCTGGCTATTGGTCAATCAGCATTTATTAAAATACAAGTGACAAAATCTTTACAAAGTAAAGATTGTCCCACAGCAAAAGAAAACTACCAATATATGCTACAATTATGATAAAGCCAAAGTGCATGCTAAGTGGAAGGTGTCATACCTGAAATGTTCCATATTGTATATTAATTGCTATTTAATATCTATACAGGTAAATTTTACATAGATTTTACATAGATCAATTATTTTATAGGGCTGAAAGTATGCATTAAAACAGTGCAAGTGGACACAGATGTTTCATATATTCTAAATATTAATTGTAGCAATTAGTTACAAACCAATCTAAATTTAATAAAGATCACTAAATGGTGTACTTTGAGTGAATACATTTACACTACAAAAATTATACTTCACTACAGCTTTTTAAAGAAGATAACTTTTAGCCATGCTTGCTGGTGCATACCTTTAATCCCAGCAAGGCAGGCAGATCTATGAGGTCAAGGCCTGTTTGTTCTACAAAGTGAGTTCCAGGACAGTCAGGGCCTCAAAAAAATATATAATGATAAAAGATAACATTGTATCGGGTTTGCCAGCTTTTCTTCTCTGCTTTTAGATGACCAGCTACACATATAGTAGGGGCTATTTTTATTTTTGAGAAATAAAACATGCATTTATATATTGAATTAAAATCTCCAGGCAAGATTTTATAGTCTTTCTATTTAAGAAGTAAAGTTATCAATAAATGTGTTTCTTATAATTTAATAACATAACTTCACAGTTCTTTAAATTTAAGACTCCAAAGTGTGGCAACTTATGATGCCAGAAAATCCTGAATTGTATGACAGAATCATTTATACATATTTTCACAGTATCTTAGTTAGTGATGAATTATCTTGGTTCTTAGAAAATATGTGACCTATAAATTCATAAAAATTAGTCTAATATATCAACAATGTTTGCTTTGTATAAACTTCTAAAAACACCTATCATTTGCTTTTATGCTCCATAGATATTATTTCTTTAAAATAAATGGACCAAATAGTTGTTCTTTTAGTTTAAAGTTTTAAAATTATCATTTCTGATGAACCAGATAATTTTTTAATGTGGATTTTAATGTGGAGTCATTTTTTATTTCTGCCAGCAGGTGGAACCCTTTAGATTTATTTTGTCTCACAGCACCAGATTAAACCAACCCTTTGTGATCCATTTTCATTTTTCAAAATAGTTGTATTTAATGTTTGTTTCTGGAACAGAATGCGTATGCAAGAAAGTCAATATATATTCCTTACAAAATTTCTTTATTTATGGAACACACATTAATATATTTAATTGAAGTTACAATTTTATAGACACTTGGTCAAATCATACTTGTCATAGAGTAAATTCTCAAGATATCCTTTGTGCCTTTAACAGTAAAGAAACACATAACCTAAAGGAATCTCCATTCTATAGAATAAGGACTTTCAAATGCTTTCTGTAGTCAGATAGTAAATGTCTAAGATTTGGGGGACTTGGTTTGTCTATCAAAACTATCCATTACTATAGTGGTGCAAAAAACCCTACATATAATATGTGGGCAGGTTTGGTCTTTGGATCATGGTTTTAACTTACCCCTGCCCTTGGTCAGTACCTCCTAAACTTGAATGTTAATCTGAATTAACAGAATGTGTTAAACTTTAGATTGTGAAGTCAGTTCTCCAGAGCAGATGATTAGACGTATCGCTAGAAGGACTTGAGGATACACTCCACTAATATGGTGCTGATGCAGTTGGTTCCAGGTAAGACTTTATCCTGGAATTCAGACTTTAGTCATATCATCATTTCTGCTGTTTTAGTATTTGCTTTTAAAATTTTCTAGTTTTTGCTTATTGTGTGTGTATAGTGGTGTGTGTTCTACATGAGTGCTGATATCCACATGAGGGTATTGTATCCTTTGGAACTAGAATTATGGGTAGTTTTGAACTGTCTGATGTAGTACCGAGAACTGAACCCAGGACCTCTGGAGGAGCAGCAAGCTCTCTAAATCATTGAGCCATCTCTCTAACCCCCCTGCTGCTTTATTTCTAGAACATTAAAAAAAAAAAACCAGGTGAAACAGATATCAAAACATGAACTTGTGATATTTCCTAAAGAGACAATTTGTAAAGAAAGAGATTGGGTCAATGGGAAGTAAGACTTTATATTGTGACTTGCATGGTTCAATTATCACCATCTATTAGAGGAGAGTACTATTTTTTGCTAGGGATGATGCTATAGAAAATACCTCTTGCAGAGGCTCACAGGCTGAAAATGTGTTGACATTAGTATGAGAAGGTGAGAAAAGAATCACCCACCACTGCTTTCATCCTGACATAATCCCTATATTTTAATGCATGTTTTTACATAGCTAAAATCATATTGCACATTTAACTTTGAAATACAGTTTCTTAAGCATAGTGATCAGAATTGCAACCCTTGTGATTAAATACTATTTGTAAACATCATTTTTAATAGATATGTAATTTCCATTACATATAAGTATATTTTAGCAACTGTTCCTACCCCATCCATAATTCTTGGATATTTCTGTCTCGGTGTTTATTAGAAATAATCTTTCTGTGAATCTCTTGGTGCATAAATTTGTCTTCTTTTCAGATTTCTTTCAGAATGCACAGAAATGGTATTACTGATATTTTTAAGGAGTATGATGCATATTTGAAGTATTTTTATCATAACCTTACCCTCAGTGCATCACAGGGACATCTACACTATACCTGTCAGGACTGGCCATTTTCACTATGTTTCTTTGTTTTACACACACACACACACACACACACACAGAGAGAGAGAGAGAGAGAGAGAGAGAGAGAGAGAGAGAGAGAGAGAGAGAGAAAGAACTGTGATTGGCTTAATGGCTTAATTTTCTCCATTATTTAAGGGGAAACTCCCTCTCCCTTTCTGTGTTCTGAGCCAAACCCCTATTCTATTGTTCGTTCACTCACGCTGCTATAGCAAATATCGTAAACTGGATTAAAACAACAGAAATTCCTTATAGCTCTGGAAGCTGGAAGTTTACAATCAAGGCACTGCCATACTGTGGGTTTTGGGAGGACCTGCTTTCTTGATTTTAAATGATGGCCTCTTCTTGTGTTCTCATAAGGTAACACAACAACAATAACAAAAAGTGCAGGATATAAGACAGTTCCTTGTTTAATAAATCTCCAGTCCTATTCATGAGGCCTGTGATGATTAGTTTTAATGTCAAATTTCTACAAATTATAATCACTTAGGTAGGAAATTTCGATTGAGAAACTGTCCTGATTGTCTTACCTGATGTGGGAAGGCCCACCTTAAATGTGGGTGGCTCTTTCTGGTAGCAGCCCAAATAAAAGGGCAAAGTAGAGGAAGAGGACTACGTTTTGTTTTCTTGACCTTTCCTCTTGTCGTTGAGTTGATTTCCCGTGTTGGCTGTGGCCAGTTCTTTTGCTGATACCAGAACCGGTGTTTCCAGGTCTAGGGAACTAAGGATCAGCATCTTGCTAGAAGCCCTCCAGGTTCCCAATGCCAGATTTGGACTGCTGAAGTGCAGAGCCTCATGGACTGGGCAACGACAGGGTTCTTGGCCTCTTCAGTGTGAGATAGCCATTAATTACTATGACTACCGAGGCACCCAGCCTTAAGATCCAAGCAACCACTCAGCCACTCACTCAGGTGTGAGACAACTGTTATAACTATTTCAGCATAAGTGATTGATAAATTGCACATATATATTATATATTGAGCATATATTCATATATATTAATTATGTGTAATATATATATATATATTACACACACAATTCATTCATTCTATCAGTTCTGTTCCTCTAGAACCCTTAGTAATTCAATGCCCTGGAGACTTACTTAAAAGTGCACCTATAATACCATTATATAAAGATTTCCGTTTCAAAATATGAATATTGATAGGACACAAAATTCAGATCCCAATACCCATTCTCTCTCTCTTACTCTCTCCAATCTCTGCACACACACACACACACACACACACACAAATGCACTTTCAACACACTTGCCTTCAGTGGCAAGCATGGCATTCTTTGAGGTGGTTTGGTGATTGACAGAAATACTTGTATGCACATCTACAAAGGCAGAGAGCAGAAGCCCGTCCCAGAGCCCTCCAGCAGCTTCTCTCCCTGCATACAGCATGACTTGAATGAAGCCATGTGTGCTGGGCTGAGACAAAACGGAAGAAAGGATGACCTCACTTCTGGAAGAAACCACAGATGTGTGGCTGTCACTCCAACACTCCTTGCCTCAGGAAAATTCCCCTAAAAGACCACAGGGAAGAGAGAGGAAGAGAGAGGCATCACGAATCTCTGCTCCACTTGACTGTGAACACATGTTTTGATGACTGGTTCTTCTATACCTGTCTTGGTTTGGGCTGGAGTATATTTATGGACAAGTCTGTAGCTCTTTTCTTGCACAATGTTTCCCCCAGAGGCCTAAGCAAGATTATCTCATAGAGTCACAAGTTCAATAGAGAACTCGAAACCCATCTGTCTTCATTAAAATTTATTATAAGGGGAATGATAGGAAAAAAGCACTATTGACTATACTAAAATAAAAATTGGTGACCATAATCATAAATTGTAGGACTGTCCTTCTCTGCTTTGGACTTCCCTCAAATTGTTATCAGTCAAAAGCTTGAGGAAAACTCATTATTATCAATGAAAAACAGCTCTGACCCTAGGAAAATTTACCCTACAGCGTCCCATCCAACGTGTTTGACCTTGCTTTCCACTACTTCCCAGTAGATGCTAACATTATAAGCACCCTAGTCCTCTCACTGTCCTGAATCAACAGCCGGGTCTCATTGCATCAGCCTCTACTTCTTGGATTCTGTGATTTCTGCCCCTGGAGCCATTCTTAACACCTCCTCATAAAATGTACTCATTTAAGAACAAATATAAGCTTTAGACACTAAATGAAATATCTTTATCAGAGTTCTTGGGGCCTTCTACCTAAGAATAAGGCTTTATTCCCAGTTATCAGGCATTAGCTAATTGTTGAAGACACTTGTATATCCCTGGGTGAGAATGGGAATACAAAGGAAGCATTACGTTGCGAAGCTCACTAGTCTAAAGAGAGTCTGATTTAGAGCCCCCAAATCCTTCCCCTATCAAAAGAGTGAAGGGAATTCTTACATGCACAAAAGAACTAAGATAGTGAATATTAAACTACATTCGACAACCGGGCAGTGGTGGTGCACACCTTTAATCCAGCACTCAGGAGGCAGAGGCAGGCTGATGTCTCTGAGTTTGAGACCAGCCTTGTCTACAAAGGGAGTTCCAGGACAGCCAGGCTGTTACAAAGAGAAGCCCTGTCTCAAAAAACCTCTATTCAGCAAGTTCCTTAAGGAGGTGTAATGCTGAAGTACCACAGCCAACCCAAGTCCCTGGGAGGCACTGTAGTAAATTAGCACCATGACTCAGATCTATTTTATCATCAGGAAAAACAAGAATCCAAGAGTATTTCTCTTGACAGAATGCTAAATATCAGAGGGGGAAGAAACTGCCTCTGATGATGCCAGGGCTGGCACACGCAGCCTCTGAAAAATTTTCCCTTTACCCAACTACTAGGTTTTGACAATTTAGAAGCATTACATATGGACCTTGAGCTGAACATTGCAAGAACAAGGAAGTGATCCTACAACAATTTGACTGGGTTTCTGCACCTCAGCAGAATAGTCTCATTTCAAACTAAATTTAATTGAAAAAAAAAACACCCAGTTATATTTCTTGCAAACTGACTGTATGGACTGAGAATTAATATCAAATTTTTATTATTTTCTGATAGTCTACTCCCAGGTATGACAGCTTCCAACTTCCGTTAAGAAGATATTCAGAAATGAAGTAACGTTTAGGCAAACATATCTACATGGTGTGAATGTTTCGAACAGTTGGTGAAAATACTTTTGCATCATGTGTTTAATTAAGTTGGTAGTCAAAGGAAGCCAAAATAGTTGATCGACTATGGTTATATCATTGATAGCGTCACCAAATTTGTGGAAAGAATAACAGCAGCAGACACAAGTTTCTGTATTTATATTTCTTCTCTAACTTCATGACGAAAAACATGAAACTGTTCAGAGTTATTTTAACATTAAACACATTCATCCTCAGAACTGAAAAATGCTAATGCTTTCCTATGCCCATATGCTGAATAAAATTCAAAGTAAATAGAGCTAGCGTATTTTTGGAATTGCTACTATAGTCATCAAAGCAATTAAAAACTCATCTCAAGGTGGTTATTATAGAAGTACTTATTGTTATTTATATGTCTGAAGAAGACACACTTCTGTAGTGGTTTTATAGTACACACATGAATAATATAAAAAAACAAGAAAATATACTTATTTCAAAATTTTCTGCATTGGTTTTAAGACCCAGTTTTCTGGTACAATATTTTAAGGAAGAAGTATTTTCTATACTATGACATGTTTAATATTTTAAAAGAAAATTACATATACAGACATAGAAGGATCATTGGATTAATAATAATAATATTTAATTGCTTGACTAACACCTATGAGTTTTAATTTATTTGACTAGCTTGACATGGCATTCTCATAAATTAAAATGCTTTAAAGAATTAAACACACAGTTCATCCTATTTTATCACCTAGTTTACCTTTTCTGATGTATGTACCAATACAGAAAAAAACACATTTAAATTCTGCTGTAGCAACCTTATCTCTATTATGTTGAATACTATCCTAAAGAATAAGAATTTTCTAGAATCACTTTCATAGTATTATAATTACTCTCATATGAGATATTTTGGTGTTTAATCACAGATTAAACACATGTTAGATATAGAAAAACATCTCATAGTGTCTCTTATATTGCTATGTGTTATAGGTTTGAGTCATGCTATGTGCCTGGGGAATTTTTGTTATTATCTTTTTTTTTTTTTTTTTTTTTTTTTTTTTGGTTTTTCGAGACAGGGTTTCTCTGTGGTTTTGGAGCCTGTCCTGGAACTAGCTCTTGTAGACCAGGCTGGTCTCGAACTCACAGAGATCCGCCTGCCTCTGCCTCCCGAGTGCTGGGATTAAAGGCGTGCGCCACCACCGCCCGGCTTGTTATTATCTTGAGAAGGTTTCTAAGCGGCCTCCCTCATTTCCTTGAAACATGTAAAGTATACTTTACTGCAGAAGCACATTAACTAAATATAAATCAGGCTAAAACTACTAAATAATAGACACGTTGAAGAAGTGGTTGCTGTGCTTACGAATGCCCCCAGCATATTAATGGGGGGGGGGGTTCACCTACCTCTATGCCGTGAGAATATAAATGCTGTGGTTGTGAGAGAAGCCTGTGTGCCGTCTCCACCTCTCCAACACACCGGAATAGTTAGGATGACATTTCTGGCCACCCTATAAAACCAGGATTCTTCCCTAGATGGACTCCTGATCTCAGATCTTGGGTTTTGACCTATATCACTCGACAATCCGCATGTACTTCTTCACTATGGTCAAGCATCTATGCTGCCCTGCACGTTCTATGGTGTCTGTGAGTATCACTTGACATTATAGAAAGAAGGCAAGGACAGTCTCAGCTACCAGTAGATTTTTCTCTTCCAATATGTGCTTGAAACTCTTTGTTTTCTAAATATCATATTGGATTTATAACAATACTTGGGGCCTAGATCACCAAGGATTGACATTGTCTACATGAACTTAACAGAGAGAAACATTTTTCTTGGAGTTTTGACTGGATCAGCTTTTTAGGTTGAGTTGTGGTGAAGCCATGACACTGAGTGCCTGGAATGTCTACAACCCCATCCTGGAAAAAGTAAAAACATCTATAGTCTCATTTTGAAGACAGCTGCCTGCTTCTATTAGTTTTTGCTATGTGACAAAAACACAAAATAGAAACAACAACAAACCTTTATTTCTTAGTGGTATTGCATTAGCTCATATATCGATAGGTGTATAGGATGGGCCCACCGAGGTGACTCAGTTGGGACACTTCTACCTTTAAAGTATCTCTCATTGCTTTCTTGGGCCCTATCAACTGGTCCCAGCAATGGTGAAGCATGCAAAAGAAGGAACACAAGTCCCTTTAACCTTACCTGAGGCCCCACAGTGGCTTGCTGACAAGTCTACTTATTCATTTAACTAAAAAAGGTTCCATGGCCAGGCTCAAAATAGGAAGAAAAGAAAAAATTCTGGATCTTCAAACAGGAGAAAAGTGAAGTCCCATGGCAAATGGCATTGATTCAGAAAAGTAGTATAATTTTCTGGACCACCATGAGCTTTCCTTTTTTTTATCAATCATTTGCTGTGTACCATGAGCTCACTACTTTTGTAATACAGACTGGATTAAGAATCAATGTCTAAAGCCGGGCGGTGGTGGCGCACGCCTTTAATCCTAGCACTCGGGAGGCAGAGGCAGGCGGATCTCTGTGAGTTCGAGACCAGCCTGGTCTACAAGAGCTAGTTCCAGGATAGGCTCCAAAACCACAGAGAAACCCTGTCTCGAAAAACCAAAAAAAAAAAAAAAAAAAAAAAAAAAGAATCAATGTCTGTTATCTTATTTTTTATTTTATTTATTTATTTATTTTTGGTTTTCGGTTTCTCGAGACGGGGTTTCTTTGTTTTTCTTGAAAAACCAAAAGAAGAAGAAGAACAAGAAGAAAAGAAAAAGAATCAATGTCTGAGTGTTTGATTGCTGAGCAGTAATCATTTGTAGTTATCAATTTTCAAGGTAAGGAAAAATAAGAATTCTGTACAAAAGAGAACTTTGGCTTGGATGATAACTAGTTGATATGATTTGATATTTTTTGTCAGGTGGGAAATTCTGCAGCACACACAAAATTGAGCAATCAAAGCAGGCAAAAGCTGGGGGACACAGACTGTAAAGGCAATGGGCAGAGAGCATCAGGCACAGAGGATGTTGGTCCCAAATATGTCTTCATCCTAATCACCAGAGATCCTAAACATTACCTCCTGTGATAAAAGGCTTGATAATTTGTTATAGCTGTAATCAAGAAACTAATGCAGAAGCATGAATAACTAAAGCTGTCTGTCAGAAGGAAGAAAGCACACAAAGGAAGAGAGCCCAGCAACAGGCACCAGTAGTCACTACAGAAACGGCAGTAGGTCAAGAAGGGAGTAGCTGAGTCTCCACAGTGAACTGATAGAGCAGGCAATGATTTTGGCTTCTATTCTAAGCACTCTGATGTCTAAAGGGTCTTGCATTACTCGAAGGGTCTTTAGCTCTGCTACTAGTATTATATTAGTTTTTCTCTAACCGATCTATGTCCTATTTGCATATTTGAATACCTACAAAGTGAGGTAAATTGAGTGAGATGGTATTTGTTATAACACAAAGGCTGACATACAGTAAGGTATTATTCTGTAGCTTTGGAGCCAGTCCAAAAGCTACAGAAACTAGCTCTTGTAGACAAGGCTGGCCTTGAACTCACAGATCTACCTGCCTCTGCCTCCTGAGTGAAGGGACTAAAGGTGTGAGCCACCACCGCCTGGCTCAATTGAATTCTTCATCATAGGTTCTTTCCCAAGCAGTGGAGGATTTTTAGCACCACCCATGGCTTTCATTCAGTAGAAACCTCCTCATTTACAACCCTACTTATGAAAATCATAAAATGTCTCTAGATATTGCCCAATGTACCCTGGCTGTCAAAATCACTCCTGGTCAAGAGTTACTGAATCTTATTGTATTAGTTAGATTTCTGTTATTATAACAAGAAACATGATAATTAACTTTTAGCAAAAGAGAGTTATTTGGGCTTATAGTTTCAGAGCACATCTGTAATTAACCAGGCCCATGGCTTTTGTGCACGTGGGAAAGGGAGTGTGTGACAAAGCAAAACCAATCACTTTGAAACTAAGAAGTAAAGACAAGGATGAAGAAGGGGTTGGAATTCTACTATTGCCTTTAAGAGCTTACCCACAGTGGCATGAACACCTCCCACATGGCCCTATTGTTATTGGTTCATAGCACCTACTGGGAATTAAGCCTTTACCACAAGGATTTTTACAGGACTTTAAGATTCAAAATGGCAAACATTAATTTCAGCCTTCATATGTCTTCTTTATTAATGGTGATTATTATTATTAGGATCTTAATTCCTTCTGACTAATGTTCAGAATTTTGAGAGAGAGAAAGATGATCACTTGGTTTGTGACTCAGGTCATTTTCAGTTCTGTTTGCTCAAACATTGCTATCAAACAGCAATGGAGAAATGTTATCTATGCCACTAAATTACTACATGCATGTGTGTGTATATATGCACACTCACATGAACATGCTCTCTCTCACACACATAACACACACACACACACACACACACACACACACACACACACACACACACACACACTGAACTCAGAACAGGTTTCAAAAACTTTTCCTGTAAAGACCAGGATAGTAAATATTTTAAGCTTTGTGGACCATAAACTCTTCATCTCTTCTCAGTTCTATTGTCACAGTACAAAAGCATTCATATTCAATATGGAAACAAACTAGAGTAGTTACCTTTTAAAAAAATGTATTTACCAAACTAGATAAGAAGCTACATTTGACCCAATAATATTGTGTTGGCCCATGGTTTGGAACATGCCTGTCACATAGTAAACATTCATTTAAGCATTGAGTACTTTTACCACTTTCTACACCAGTTCTCACTCTCTGAAGAAGAAAAACTTCCCAAAGACTTTTACTATTTGGTTTTAGTGATTTTCTTCAATAAGTGGTCAGACATTATGGTTTCCAATGGCAACTTTTAGAATCTAAAGACAAAACTTGGAATGTATACAATCAGCATGCCCTTAAATCATGTCTTTCTTACATAAATCAGGATGGATTAGAATCTTGCTTTAAAAAGTATGCGCTAGTTTTTCTTTTAAATTGTTTTTATTGAGCTATATTTTTTTCCTGCTCCCCTCCCTTCCTCTCCCATCCACTCCAACCTTCTTTCATGGTCCCCATGCTCCCAATTTACTCAGGAGATCTTGTCTTTTTCTACTTCCCATGTACATTAGATCCATGTATGTCTCTCTTAGGATTCTCTTTTTATCTAGGTTCTCTGGGATTGTGAATTGTAAGCTGCTTTTTTTTGGTTTAAATCTAAAAATCACTTATGAGTGAGTAGATACGATATTTGGGTCTGGGTTACCTCAGTCAATATGATGTTTTCTAGATCCATGCATTTGCCTGCAAATTTCAAGATGTTATTATTTTCTTCTACTGTGTAGTACTCCATAGTGTAAATGTTACACATTTAACTTATCCATTCTTCAGTTGAGGAGGTTGTTTCCAGGTTTTGGCTATGAAAAACAATGCTGCTATGAAATGGCTGAACACATGTCTTTGTGGTACAATTGAGCATCCTTTGGGTATATACCCAAAAAGTAATATTGCTGGTTCTTGAGTTAGGTCATTTCCTAATTTTCTGAGAAATCACCATACCAAAATCCAAAGCAGCTGTACCAACCAGTTTTCCCTCCAACCAGCAATGGATAAGTATTCCCTTTACCTCACATCCTCTCCAGCATGGGTTGTCATAAAATGTTTTTGATCTTGGCCATTCTTACAGGTGTAACTCTCTGACTGTCAGACAAAGTGGAAATGGGCCCACATTTTTGGTCCTTCACACTCTTGTTGACCAAGCTGGCCTCGAACTCACAGAGATCCACCTGCCTCTATCACCACGGCCCAGCTTCACCAGTCTTCTTAACTATTAAGTCTTAGAGAACTTGGAGTTAGTCACAGTTGCACTTGGATTTTAAATGATGCACAGTCAAAACTAAACCCCCAATAGGAGAAAAACGAGATAATTCATTTGGTGTGAAATGCATCACTAATAACTTTTCTTTTCTGTTTGCTCAATGCACCTTTTACAAGTATTACTCTTCCTGTCCCAGCCAACCAGTATTTTGTGGGAGAGAAGTCTTGTTTTAAAATGCGACCCATTTTCTAAATACTGTTCATTTGCTTCTGGAGTGAAGTCCTGGTCCTGCTTTGGCTGATCTTCCTCTTCCTTTTCATGGGGGACACTCCATGTCTTCCTCCAGTTTGTTTTAGAATGTGAAGCGGAACTCTAATCAGCTTATGCTGCTCTCCACTCAGAGACCATATATGTGTATAGAGACCCACTTAGTGGTGAGGAAGAAAAGAAAACCTATTTCCAGTTTTATCGCCACAAACAGAAAATTAGCCTTTAATTATTGTAATTAAATACTTACACATGGTTCTGGGCTTATCGTCAAGTTTTTAAAAAAATTTTATTAAAAATTTATCCCAGTTACTATGAGGAATGATAAAGGAGGTTTGTAGCTATTATTCAGGCCCATGCTCTTATGTTAGAATCTGTCCAATGTGTTCTTTAGAACTGTATTGCCCATCACTCATCTCCCAGTTCAGATCCCTCTTTGGCATGAGGTCTCACTTGGTGTATTGGTTAATTTTTATAAAATAATTTTATTATTCATGTGTGTGTGTGTGGTGTGTGTGTGTGTATGTGTGTATATATGAACATATATACATATATGATTACCAGTGAAAGTCAAAAGTGGGCATTGGATCCCCGGGGCAAGAGTTATAGGGAAGTTGTGAGCCTCTGGATGTGGATGCAGCAAGTTAACTTGGGATCTCTGCAAGAGCAGCATGTGTTCTTAACAGTTGAGCTAGTTTTTACAGCTTAGTTAATTTTCTTGCTGATGTGACAAAATACCTCCCAAAAGCAACTCAAAGATGGAACAAAGGTGTCATCACTTCATCTGTCAGCTTGACCCAAATCTAGAGGCACCTGGGAAGAGGGAATGCCAACTGGAGTTGCCTCAGTAGGAAAGGCCTGTGGTCATGTCTGTGAGGCATTCTCTTGGTTGTTGATTGGTATAGGAGGGCCAAGCCCACAGTGGACAGTTTCATCCCTGAGCAGGTGGGACTGGTTTATACAGAAGGTAGCTGAGCAAGCCAGAAAGGGCAAACTAGTGAACAGCTTTCCTCCAAGTTCCCATCACCCATTACATGAATTTCTGCCTTGACTTTCTTCAGTGAAACCTTTTCCTCCTCCGAGTTGCTTCTGGCCAATGTTTCTTATCACAACAGACGATAAAGAGGACAGAAGGGTTTAATTTGGTTCACAGTCTGAGGGTCCAGTCTTTTATGCTAGGGAACTCGAATCAGGGGCTCAGAGTGGCAGTCAGGAGGTAGAGAGCAATGAACATTAGTGTTTATTTCTTTCTCATTTTTACCCACCACCCAAACCATACCTACAGAATGGTGCTTATGTTTAGGGGGAGCCCTTCTATCTCAATTAACTGAGAGTAGGAACTCCTTCACAGATGTTGCAGAGAGGTTGTGTCCATGTTGATTTAACTCCTAGCAAGTTGACAGTCATGATTGCTTATCACACTTGGTTTTACAAAGCACTTGCGAGCTGCATGCTTACTGCTATACTCACACTGGTTCTGGTGCTCCGTAGGATATACTAACTCAGCAAAGCCGCCCATGAAGGCATTATAGTCTATCACAGATTATGCCTGACTTCTCCCAACTCCAACAAATATTCCTACCCATTGGTCAATGCCTGGGTGGAGAGAAGCTAGGCCTAAATGAGGTTTAAATAATAAGCTAAATTAAACTGTGGTTTTCTTTTTTAATTGTTGTTGCCAGCTACCCTAGTCAGCAACTGCAACTCCACCATACCAGTGGTGGTCAGGCTGCAAGAGCTGCAGCCTAAAGAAATTGTTCCCTCGGGTATTGACTCTTTTAAAGTTACAGAAGGAACTTATCTAAGTCTCTGTCACTCCTAATAACTCAAGATTCAAAGGTTGAGGTAGAATCCTGTTCCCCAGAGAAACTGAATAGCAAGCAGCTCATCTCACCTTGAACTGGAGTTTCCCAAGAAGCCCTCATGCTTCTCCTCACCCCTTCTTAAAAAACCTTCTCCACCTGGCTTTTCCCTACAACTTCTGGTCAGCTAGTGGCTGATGCAACCTTCTGACCTGTTTGTGGTTTTCTGTCCTGCCCAGTTCCCGCAGCAGTTGTTAAGTCCCAAAGAAATCACACAGAGGTCTACATTAATTATAAACTGATTGGCCCATTAGCTCAGACTTCTTATTAACTCTTACAACTTATATTAGCCCATTATACTTGTCTATGTTAGCCACGTGGCTCAGTACCTTATTTGGCGAGGCAGTCACATCTTGTTTTTTCTATGACTGGGTCAAGACTGTAGAATCCTCTTCTCAAAATTCTTCTGTTCTCATTGCCCCACCTCTACTTCCTGCATGGTCACCCCACCTGTACTTTCTGCCCGGCTACTGGCCAATCAGCATTTTATTAAACAAGTAAAAGAAACAAATGTTTACAGGGTAAAACCATTGACTCACAGCACTGACCACATGCGAATTTTATTTAATCAAACACATCTTTGTGTCATGAAATGTTACAAGATGTTATTAAAAAATAACACACCTTAAAACAATATTCTACACATTAACAAGAGTTTCTCTTAGAAATATGATTTACAGGAGCTTCTCAAAAGACAGAGATAAAAATAAACTCATGAAAGAGCTATGTCACATTAATAATAGAAGCCTGGTACTGGGTACGTCTAGCTGCCTTGAATCCAGAAAAGGCCGCCATCATACCACAGCATAGAGTTTTACCCCTGAACTCCAGGAGAGTTCATCTTTTGCATTGTGTGAGTTCAGATGAAAGCTATCATTGAGTGCATTTGACAAGGAAATGGAAACACCCTTCTAAAACAGCTGTTATTGCAAGCTTACTTGTGTTTTGTACATAACACATACATCTTTTTATTTAGTAAGATTTCAGTCTTTTACCTTTGTTAAGGCCAGGAATATTATGCATCCTCCGCAAGGAGTTAGCTCAGTCTTCCAACACATTGAGATTCTCAGAAACAGCATAATAAATTGAACTGACAGCAGTCCCAACGTGCTCTCTAAACTCAATTTTTTAATTATACCAAAATGTATTTGCTATCTATTATATATATAAAAAAGTGACAGCTAAATTTTACTTTCATTTGTGAGAAGTCCTCCAAGATGTCTTCTCAGACTAAAGATGAGCAAAACAGGTTATCAGTTATTTCCTTCTGCATTTAATTTACTTTCTGATAGAAATCAGCCAGCAACTTCCTTAAGCAACAACTATGTATTCATAGAAACAAATGTCTGTTGGAAAATCTTTATAACCCTTAGTTCTTTGTAGAAATAAAAATCATACCTGAAGAAGTTTTTAAAAAGATCAGCAACCAAATTATACAGCATTATAATGAGAAATTGGAGTGACAGAAAATACCAAGTGATTGTATTATTAGCTATATAGATACCCACCCATCAGCCACACTCTCTCTCAGAATTGGGGGGGGGCGGTATTTACTAGACTTCAACCCTATCCATATCATGACAGCACACCAGCAGTTTATTATATATAAGTATACAGAGTAACCTTGCAAGGTTTAAATTTTTCCTGTCTGTGCTGTTTTGACATTTTCAACTATTAATCTTTAATAGAAAAGATATATCAAAGGCAGGGTACCTTGAAAATATTTTATTTGGCAATATTCTTAAATTGTATTTCATAACTTTGATCCTTTCCTGGAAGATCCTTGAATCTCAAACTTTTACAATATTTTAAGAATAAACTTTAACTTAAAAATTGCCCAGTAAAGTTCTTAGCAAAGCAATCACATAACATGTTTCAGAAAGTTCGCAGTATCAAATTACTTGCAAATACTTTTTTCTGATTATAAATTGACCTAAGTGTTCCCTTAATCCCAGAAACCAGCCACGAGCCCTTTCCTATTTCTCAGACTTCTCAGACGTTGGGGCACTTTTGTCCTTTGAAGACTAGACTAAGTCTTACATGATAAGAAAGGATTGGAAAAATCTTTCTTATTCAACCAGTGACTCCTACACCATGATTTTTTATTTCACTTTTCATTTCCAGAAAAACAGGTATCTTCGCTTTTGCACAGCAGTATTGTTACAAATCCCAAGTTTTATCTCCCATGAAAATACTAGCTAATTCTTTCATATTCCAAATAAAAAAATCAGCTTTTACAGTTTAAAAATTCTAAATTGTGATTATTTTAGTCAGCATGTTTATGGCAGTAGGGAAGAATAATTTCCACTGAGGATTGTAACCCATCTGGCTGGTCAGTTATTCCAGGGTTGTAACCCGCCTGGCAGGTCAGTTATTCCAGGGTCCCCAAGAGGTGCTATCTGAAAAGACATGGGCAGGAAAGAGGACGAGGCCAAGCAAGATCTGTTGTCAAGGTCTCCATTTATTAGCAAAATGGTTGTGGCTTATATAGCCCTTGAATGAGGAATTTGGCTTGGGATGGGGCAGGGGCAGGGGCATGGCAAGGGCAGGAATGGATCTTGCAGCAATGGTCACCAGTCGACACTTGCTAACGAGTTGGTCAGGAGGTCACGAGTCATCACACCTCGTTCTCTATGCAAGCGGAATTGTTCCTTTTGTGATTCCAACCACAAACAGTTCTCTAGAGAGTTGGAATGTGGGGCAGGTTCACTAACAGATAGCTCTCAGGATAGTTGGGTGTGGGGTGGGTTCTTCCAACAAACAGTTCTCAATACAGTTGGGGTGTGGGGCTCTCTGCAAACATCCCCAGGACAATGGTCCCTGCCATCATCCCTGGAAAATGGCTCCTGACAGAGGATATTTGCATCTCTGCATTTCCTTGGCCCCTTCTATCCTCTGAGATATAACAACCTTGAGTTTTGGCCAAAAAATAGTTCTGAGTGTTCAAGTGGAAGCAAGAATCATGCACTTCGAATTTTTAATCAAATTACAAATAAGGATTAAGGAAGGGTGTAGCGCAGCCATTAGAAGGCTTGCCTGACATATGTGAGGTTCTAGGTTCAAACCCCTGCATGCGTGCACACACACACACACACACACCACAAAAACAAAAATGAAAAGATTAATAACATTAAGAATCTGAGGAGAATATGTCAAAAGCCAAGAGTATCAAAGGATTAGTTGAGCTATGACTGCAAAGGGCATGTTCCTGGAAGAAATTAGAGTCTCTACTTCAGAGAACATGCATAGTTGATAATAAAGTAAAACAATGCCATTACAATTGCAGATGTGGAGAAAGGTTTAGTTGTCTAAAGAGATCAGCCAGCTACAGATTTATCTTAGGTCAAAGCCAGATCAGAGAAGTCCTGACTGAAATTCTTTGGTTTTATGGAAAGTGGAGAATTAAGGAAAGCACAGAAGAAAACTCTGAAGCTAGCGGACAGAGGTAGGGTTCTTGGGGTGTAAGGGAGAGGTCTTTCCTCGAGGTAAGAAATGCAAGATGACTCAGCATACACTGAGATGTTAGGTTCAGAATCTAGTCGGGATGACAGAAGGCAGCTACACACAACTGACAGAATTGATTGTAAACAAGGCACCCACATAGAGGAAGAAGCCTTTAGCTGGGCCTACTTTCTCCTCCTAAGGGAAAGCTCCCGCTTTCAAAGATTCCAACATGGGCTGAGTGTTGGTCTGGGCTAATGCGGCTGTTGACTTCAAACTGAAGCCAGCGCTCAGTTAGTGGCGTGAGAGGCCCCCAGCCTTTAAGAATGTCTGCTCTGCCTGTGTTCTATAGCAGAAGAACAAAGCCTGGATAACAGCACATCTGCTTACCATATGGGTTACTAAATGTTACAAGCCCACTGTGGAAACCTACTGCTCAGGGGAAAAAACAACCACACTTCTTTCAGAGTCCTAGTGCTCAGGGACATCAAGCTTTGGTCATCTAAATGCTCTGAATGAGATATAAAATGGGATTAATTTTATTTCTTCATTTCTACTAATGAAACATCTAATCTGCATTCCATAGATAAAGGGATCACTTTGAATTTTACTTACATTTTTCTTTTCTTTTCTCTCCTCTCTCTCCCCTAGTTACCATCCTTCCTTCCTTTCTCCCTCCCTCTTTCTTTCTTTCTTTCTTTCTTTCTTTCTTTCTTTCTTTCTTTCTTTCTTTCTTTCTTAATTTTTATGTTTCTTTTTTTTTCTACCTTACACAAAGCCTCACTTTAGCCTAGACTGACCTAGAACTCAAAGGAATCTTCCTGCTTCTACCTACTAAATACAGGGATTTCTGGCATATGCCCTCAACCTCCACCACACAAACAAACAAACAAACAAAAAAAAAAACCAGTTTCTTAAAACTACAGCAATTCAGGTCCCCAGCACACACATGAAGTACACATGGGCTGTGTACACATATAATCTCAGTGCTGGGGATGCTGCAGCCTCCCCCCCCCCCTCTGTCTCTCTCTCTCACAGAGGAGTACACAGAAGTAAACAGAAACACATACACTATACGTACATACACAAACTAGAACTTGCCCCACTGATATGCTTTAGGAAAGATTCACCACTCTAGATCCCATTGAGACTGCTTATGACTGATAAGAAGAGGTCAAAATAGAAACACTAATAGGCATTAGGAAGAAGTTGGTACTGGTCTTTATGAATAACAGAGAGATTCAAGACTATAGGTGAAGAATTAATTACAGATGTGATAGAAATATTAAAGAATAGAATTAGACGTGTAGTTTGCAGATTTGGCTAAGTTGCTATAATTCTGTAATGGAACTTTAACAAATATTAAGTAGCTACTTACAGATAGGCAGTGAATGCTGTTTTTTGAGATAGAATCTCCTTGTGAATATGCTGTGATTGTTGTTGAAATGACAAATAATTTGTGTCATTGAATCAATTTAGTTGACAAAGTCGTGCTAGAATTTGCAAAGATTGTCTCCTATTTTCAAAAGAAGTTTGATTGAGGACAAAATACTATCAAATTTCATCACATGCTACCCAGTAATCTTGCATGGGATGGTCAGTTAATGAAACAAACTTCATTACTGTTTTATTTTACAGTCAAATTTCTTCAAAAATCAATGTTGCTCTATGAGTGCCCATCAACACGGAGCCTCAATCTCACAGTAGCAAAGTGACTGACTTATTGGAAGTTCCAATGGCCATTAGAACTTTAGTAGCCAAGTGTTTTTATATACATTATTTTGTGTAACCGCCCATCGGGTCATTTAGTCTAGGGTTGTAACCCTCCTGGCAGGTCAGTTATTCCAGGGTCCCCAAGAGGCGCTATCTGAAAAAGACATGGGCAAGAGAGAGTAACGAGGCCAAGCAAGATCTGTTGTCAAAGCCTCCGTTTATTAGCATCATGGTTGCAGCTTATATAGCCCCTGGATGAGGAATTTGGGTTGGGATGGGGGCAGGGGCATGGCCAGGGCAGGAAGGGATCTTGCAGCGATGGTCACGAGCCGGTCAGGAGGTCACGATTCCTCGGACAGGAGGTCCCGAGTCGACACACCTAGTTTTCTATGCAAGCAGAACCATTCCCTTCGTGATTTCAACCACAAACAGTTCTCTAGAGAGTTGGAATGTGGGGCAGGTTCTGCTAACAGCTCTCAAGATAGTTGGGTGTGGGGTGGGCTCTGCCAACAAACAGTTCTCAATACAGTTGGGGTGTGGGGCTCTCTGCAAACATCCCCAAGACAATGGTCCCTGCAATACTTTTGGGGGGAAATGGCTCCTGACAATTTTGCAGACATGATGCGTAACAAATAACTTTTGTATACACTGGCACAGGAAACTAAACAATTTGTGACTTGTTTTATTGAGAAAGGCACTTTACTCTAGCAATGTGGAACTGAACCTAAAGCGTCTCCAAACTAATCCTCTATAGTGCACAACTATTGTTTGGATTCACTTCCAAACACCTTCCTGCCAACAGAGCTCCTTTCAAACTTTCCTCTCAATCCAATGGAACCTTGAAGAACCCGAGGCTCGAGCAAGCCTTAGCAGAGGAACTATTCCTGTGTCAACTTGCAAACTCAGGTCTTTGGATGAAACAACAGAGATACATCCTGGTATCTTGGACTGTTACTTTCTCCTCATTCCATCTGATCTTTCATCTGTCATACAGAAACCATTGGGCTTGGGACACACTAATAAAATTCCTACTCCTGAGTGTTCTCCAGCCTAGTAGAAACCAGCCAACAGAGTTGAAATTCCCATGATGCTAGATCCAGGATTGGTAATGGATGACATTGGTATTCACAGAATAAAATATAGAACTGTCTTAGGGTTTCTATTGCTGAGAAGGGACACCATTACCAAGGCAACTCTTGCAAAGGAAAACATTTCAGTGGGGCTGGCTTACAGTCTCAGTTTTGGACCTTTATCTTCATGGCTGCTTGCAGGCAGACATGGTGCTGGAGAAGGAACTGAGAGTTCTACATCTTGATCTGCAGGTAGCAGAAGCAACTGTGTGCCACAGAGTGTAGCTTGAGCATAGGAGACCTCCAGTTCCACCCCCACAGTGACACATTTCCTCCAACAAGGGCACACCTACTCTAATAAAACCACACTTCCTAATAGAGCCACTCCCTATGGCAAACATTTTCTTTCAGACTGCCAAGAGGACTACTGACCAGTTGTTCAAAGATTGGTCACTTTGCTCTGGTGTCATGCGTATCCACAGGGATGTGAACCCTTACAACAGCTTCAATTGGTACACAAAGAGTATGCAAATGTGTCCCAGAAATTTGCTCAAACCTCATCCAAATCACCACTACATCTGGATTTCTATCTGTTGCATAAATTAATAAACTTATTTGCTATTAATTAACATTTGTGCTGATGATCGCGTAGCTAATACCTGAAGTTGTTTTTTCCATTTTTGTTATTATACGATAATCACATCAACTCAAATAAAACAAAGCCACTTAAAAGAGAACAAGAGCATTTGGTTGCTGTTGACATCTCTTGAGGTACCTACTTTAGTGCAAATTAATGTAGTGTCTTTTTCATTTATATTTGTACAAGGTGGGTTTATTGTACTTGCAAAATGCAGTCCTTCCTAATTCCGTATTGTCTCTAGGTTGTATGATACAGGGACACTGAGAAATTATTTGTGTATTCTTTTACTGAAAAGCCTATCATGAGAAATAAATTTGAAAACAGAGCGGGAATGAAGCAAACAACATGTTCTTTCAGACTTGAGTAACTGCTGGTCAGAAGAACTCTTACTTTTTGGTTCAGACAAAACATTTCTTGTTTTAACAGCTAGCACTGACTAAAATGTTCATGCGAAGTTAAAAACTGACTTGGATATACTGTCTTCTTAGTATTTGCTTAATGCTGCTTCTGTGTGATGCCACCAGGTAATTACAGGTTGCTCTAGACTCTAGGCTCCAAAGCAGGCTTAAGGCCTCCCCTTTCTAAAACCACCATCAAGACAAAGAAAGACTATATGTATTAATATTAAGAGCTTTGAGAGGCTTTAGGGCTAAGAGCTAAATCTCATATAGGTTTGGCACTCATGAGGCTTCATTTTTCTTTCTTGCTGATTTTTTTTAATCTCCTCTCTGGAAGCTTTTTTTTGAAAATTAAAGAATTACTTGTTTACATCCATCCATCCATCCATCTATCTACATCTATCTATCTATCTATCTATCTATCTATCTATCTATCTATCTATCTATCTATCTATCTACTGAAGTGTGTGTGTGTGTGTGCACACGCGCACATGCGCGCGCAGAAGTATTCCATGTTGCCTATGGATGTCAGAAGACAACTTCTGGGAACTGGTTCTCTGCTTTGTGAGCTGCAGAGACCGGATTCAGATTGTCAGGTATTGGTGGTCTGTGCCTTTACCTACTGAGCCATCTCACCAGTCTCCGTTCTTTAAATAAATTTTCTTCTTTATAGGAAGATACTGCTCTAGACTTTTCTTCCATAAACTAATTGCTAGAGGAGTTTTGATACCATTGGGCTAGCCACTTTTGTTTCCTATGACAAAGTTTGCTGTCAGGAATAACTGCAGGAAGAAAGGGCTTATTTTAGCTAATAGTTCCAGAGAGATTTGAGTCTATCATATGGAGAATGGAGTGATTGTGGGAGTAGGTGTCTGCAGCAGTGGGGGTGTGAGACAATGGCTCTTCACATCATGGAATCAGAAGTAGGTACAGCCTCCAGAGCCCCTCCTGACCTCCTTTCATTGACGGGCCAGGACCTCATTTCCCAAGACTCCACAGCCTTTAAAATGATACCATAGGCTGAAGAAAAAAATTATTTTTTTACGCTTTAAAGTATACAAATCACATTTAGATCATCATGTATATATTTGTATAAATAATAGTAACATAAAGTGATATTTTAAGATGTTTTCTGCATTCTCAGTACATAAAAATGTTATATTGCTTATATATTGGAAAGCTAAAGAGAACAGAAAACAATAGCAACTAAAAGGCAAGCACTTGTCTAGTTTGTAAAAATCCAAGGAAACCAGGTTGCTCAGAGTTAATCAGGAGGTAGACCTTGGGAACTAGTCTTAGGTCTGCCCTTTGATTTTCCGTTCCTATATGGAGGAACTCGAATTTGTTCACTTTCATTACACACATGGGAAGTACTAAAATGGTTGAGGATTGAAAACTACTAGGGGTTCCAGTAAAGACATAGTTCCCAAATATAAAATATCACAGTTTCCCAAGAATATACTTTTCCAATGCTTTAGACAGTATTAATTTTTAATGAAATCCTTGGACATTTTAAAACTCTGGGCTCTAGAATCAGTCTCCTGCTTCCAAATGAGTTTATTAGTAGCAATCATAGGAACAGATTGTGTATATAGTATATGTATGTATGCATATATGTATATGTATGTATGTATATATGTATTCAATGACATTTTTCATTCAAAATTACAGTAGTGTAGTTGCAGAATTTCCAATACTATTTGTACAGTACGCAGCAGGATTTGAAGAACATGATAAAAAGCAAGGACATTTAGAAAGCAAGGAAAAATGCCTAATTCCTTGTGTATGACCAGACAGGGGTGGACATGCCTTCTTAATACACCAGGAAAGCAAAGTTAAGTAGAACATATTTACATATTTACAACTTGTGTCTCAGTTAGGCATCCTGTTAAAAAGCTTTAAAAGAACTTGGCATCTGAAACAATTCTTATTTAGGTATATTTCATGAGCCTGGAAAAATTAAAATTCTAGCTAAGATATTAAAAATTGGAGTAACTGAGCGGGGGTGTTTAACGAATCTTCTTTGGAGAGCAAATTGAGAACAGATGAAGTTTTGCTAGGATAGTTTGGGCTGCATCATTTAAAGTCAGGAACTAATCTTTCAAATGTCCTCTGTGCTTCTTCTTCCCCAGTGATAGCCTTTACTGAGAGGTACAATCTGGCTTTGGCGCGGTTCACAGGCTTTGTGATCTCTGTCATCAGGTAAAATCATGTTTTTTTTTTTTTTTGTTTTGTTTTTAAACCTACCTGCCTTTAAACCCATTACATAGATATCACAGAGATTGATCTGGTTTTAGCACATCTGGGTCCATGGATTCTAGTGGTTTCTTCTGTCTTCCCTCAAGCTGGAAATTTATTTCTTGTTTTTTTCCTGTGTGAGTACTGATCCTCCTTTGTTGGCAGAGATTTCTGTTTCTCCTGGTCCTGCAGCCGTTCAGTCCTAAAGATACACACAGAGGTCTATATTAATCATTAACTGGTTAGCCTATTAGCTCAGGCTTCTTATTAGCTCTTACATCCTACGTTGACCCATAATTCTTGTCTATGTCAGCCACATGGCTTGGTACCCTTTATCAGTGAGACATCTTCATCTTGCTTCCTCTGCTGTCTTGGTTACGACTGCAGACCGAGTCTTTCCTTTTTCCAAAATTTTCCTGTTCTTGTTGCCCTGCCTCTACTTCCTGCCTGGTTGCCCCACCTATACTTCCTGCCTGGCTACTGGCCAATCACCGTTTTATTAAAACAATACAAGTGACAAGGTACAAGACCATTGTTCCACAACATTTCTCCCCACATCCACGTGTGCATTTTAAATAAATCTGTCAATCATATTCCCCACCTCCTATATATAATGGGCTTTTCCCCCCAGTAAGTGTAATCAGTATACCATGCCATAAATATCTGTATCTATATTGCCCTTCTTCCTCTTCTCCTGGCATCACATTCTTGAGTCCATTCTATCCTAATTAGTTGAAGTTTTGTTGGAAACTGCTTATGGTTTTGGCATAACTCTTCCGTTTACAGCAAAGCTTAAAGAGAACAAAGAACCGACATGGGAAGGAGAGACTGGGTCCCAAGCACAGCAGGGGAAGCTTCCACAACTCCAGGAAGAAACTGCACGAAGAGCTTCACATTTCTACCACATCGTGGGGTTGCTGGTTCAGGATTTTATATAAAGTGTGCATGGGCAGAATTTGTTTCACATCTGGGGTGCATGTGTGTTTACAACCACCCTCCTTAAGTGGCTTTGAATATGAATCATCTAACCTTAATGTTTTGCATATTGTCTTGACAAATTTTGCTGTCTAGTTCAATTTTATGCTCCTAGGAAAGGAAGATTTCTATTTTCATATTTTTGTAGCTGTTAATGTGCCTTTTTTAAAAAAAATAGTGAGGTCATGTATAGAAAAGCAGTGCCTATTCACAAACTGCTACAAATATTAAGTGATTTGTATTACATACAGGCTTGTAAATTCCCTAATGGATCTAAAAACCATCTCTAGTTGACAATAAAAGCAGCCATCACAGAGAACAGTTGGTTTTAGGAAAAACTGGGTCTATGAGTTCAAGAAGTTCCTGTGACTTTCATTATGTTTTACATTTATTGCTTTTATCCTGTGCTTCCTTTTGAGTACTGGTGATTGAGGGTCCCTTAACTCACTCTCAGATGTAAATATTTTATAATCTCTGATATTTATGGCATTTTATTTGTCATATCATCGAGACTGTGTTTCTGCTACTGGTGTTATTATTTTAATGTTATATAGCTTATACAATTATGATATATAGGGCATTATATATTTTTTTGCTAAATATATTAGGAGCCCTCTTTAGAATCTAAGTCTTCTGAGAGCAGGGACTGATCTGTTCTGCTTAACTTTTGAATTCAGTATAGTGATAAGTTCAGTGAATTCTAGTTATTCTCAACTTTTAGCAGGGTGGTATTTTATATACTCCCATGTTATATATACAGCATAGTTACTGGTTACTCCTTTTTTCTTCTAAGAAGCAGAGAACTCTGGAGAAAAATGCCAGCCTTAGTTTCCATATTCCTCTCCATTTAAAAATTTATTCAGTGTGATGTACATGCACTTAGTGTTTGTTGAATGAATTAACAAATAGCACACCAAAAATCACTCTTCTTATCATCAGTTCTGTTACATGCTAAAGAAAAAAGCATCTCATGCCCCACCATACGGCTGGGCTGTTTGCATCTGGGGAGAGTAAAAACACAATAGTCAGAACAGCTGGGCAATGTGAATATGAACACAGATACTCCTCGGCATCAAAAGCATTTTAACAACAGAGCTGGGCATTAAAACATGCAGGCAGTAGTAACACCCAAGGCCTTACCTCGTCACTGTCATTTGATTTTAGGTATTATACAGCCTTGTCCTTATGCCTCTTCATCAAAATCATCACTTTTCCAGAACACTGTAAAGTGTTTCTAAATATTGCTAACAAACGATGAGTTTTAAGAATTTGAAGCAGCCATTTCCTCTTAAGAATTATGGGGTTAACTACTTGAACACTTTTGTTAAATTTGACCTAATTTTCTCATGTAAAGTGGATTGTTCTGCCCGGACTATTTACTGAAAAACGTTTAAGGCTCATACACAAATTTAAAAACATCTTTCTACACTCAGTTAATTTCCTTAGCTTCTCTTATCTTTAAAGCATTTTCTGGATTCTGACAGCCACATCCATAATCTTCAGGACAGACCTAAACGTACTAAAGAAGTCAAGGCCATGTGCTTTTTTTATTATCAGGGCTGGTTTTGCTACGGTATACCAGACTTCTACTTAGTAAAAGCAAGCAGTTGGTGTTAAAACTATTCCGTATGTGTCAAGAAATCCTAGGTTAATTCCAGATCTAAACTTACTTCAAGTCTACCAGAAGCTATGTATCAAGTCCACAATATATAACATTGTTTTCTGCACTAATAACTAATATTACAAATAACAGTTTCTTTGTATGCCTGTGTTTCTGACGAATCCCTTCAGTGACAACTAAGCTCCCTAAAAAGTACTACTTTTTATTTCGTCAGGAATGCTTTTTCTTTGCAGAGTGAAAAGCTATTCTTTTTTCCATCTTAGTCCTTTTAAGGAATTCTTTTCAGGAATCTATCCTTGGCTTCCTGCTGGCCTCGGGCCTCACCCCCCCCTTCCTCCTCCACCCCGCCCTTGCCTGACCAGTATTTGTTAGAATTTGGCTCTGGGGAGTACTGAGCTGAGTGACAAATGGATGAAGATGAAGGTTTTATTGGAGCATCTGAACTGCATTTAATTTTCCGTGTTGCTTTATTCCTCCTCGCTCCCAGGATATTGAATTTTGTGGGCTCCAGTTGGGTCGTCAGTACTTCAGGCGTTTAGTAATAAGAAACATAATCTGCTTTTTCCGGTAGGATAATAAATCCTCATTGATATTAAAGGCGGCTCTGTGCAGACTGTTTTACATGGTATTTTTCTGTAGGAACACACTCGCTCGGAGTCCCAGCAAGGCTCCGGCCTCTGGCGCCCAGGGCCGCTGGTCCCTCCCACCGCTGGGAGCCTCCCGCTCGCTCGGACAGCGGCGGCCGGCGACCGCGACACCCCTCCTCCCTGCACTGCATCCTCCCCCCTCTCCCCCGTCCCCCCCCACTTCTCCCGCCTCATCCAGGCGCGCCAGACAGCGGGTAACCGCCGCCTCCGCTGGGGCATCCCGGCTCCATAGGCGGCGCGCGGCAGACACCTGCCTCTCACTGGCCGCCGCCGCTGCCCCTCACCCCGCAGCCCCCGCGACAATTGGCCCCAGGCCGCCGCCCGTCATCCTCCAGCCACTCTTCGAGTCCCGCCTCTATCCTCGGGTCATTTAAGTTTATCACAAATAAATAAATAAAGGAGGAAATAGAAATGCGTAGAAAGTAAAAGCAGTCGGGAGGGGGCGGGAACCTGGAGGAGGAGGGAGGGGGAAGCGGTGGAGTAAACAACCAAACTTGATCGTGTCTGTCTCGGCCAATCAGCGGTCACTACAGTCCGGTCTGACGGCCTCTGTCAACCAATAGTATCCCAGCTCTTGGATCACTGAACAAGGAGGGACGACTGGCCGCTCTCCACAGGGCGCTGGTGGGCGGCAGGGGTTGCGACCATTGACCAATAGGCTGTTAAAAATGTTCTGAATGAAGTTTCCGCCCACCAATCGATGTCTGAGATAGCGGATTGGGTGCCTCGTAGGCCAATCAAAGATGACAGAGATGAGGGAAGGGGCAGTTAGGGGCGGGGCCGCGGAGGGGAGGAGGAAGAGTGCATTTTGTTTATGGGCGGCAACCTCACGAGGGCCGTCCAATCATTATTGGACCGTTGAAGCCTAGAGTGGCATGAGTTCCACCCAATAGTCGTCCAAGCTGGAGGTTCGCGGCTTCAGGCGCCCAATGTGGGCCTTCAGCCGAAGAAGTAGGGGTGGGGGGAAGTTTAGGAGTTGAGGAAAGAAGATTAAAGAGCGCGAGGAGGTAACGCCAAAAACTCTAATTTGTTGTGGGGCGGGCGGGAGGGAGGGGTGTGTGCCTGCAGAGCGCGGCCGGGCGTCTGCGAGTCGCCGGGAGTTGGGGGTGGCGGGCCTCGGAGGAGGGGGCGGGGTGGGGCCGCGGCGCGAGTTCCGAGCCGCAGCCCGGGGCTTCGGCCCCGCCCCGTCAGCCCTCTCGCCGCCCCTCCTCGCTCCCTCCCCGCGGCCTCGCGCGACCCTGCGGGGAGGGTCGGCGGCCAGCTCGGGCGGGGCGTCCGGTCGCTGCCACGGTGTCCTGTCTCTCTCTCTCTCTCTCTCCTCTCCTCCCCGCGCCTGGAGCCGCGGCTTCCCAGAAGAGGAGCTGAGGGGCACTGGCCAGGGCTCCGGATCTGTTGGCGCCGCCGGCTCCTGCCCCTCTCTTCTCCCTCCCTGTCTCCCTCTCTCCTCCCGTTCGCTGTCCGCCCGCGCGGAGGACCGGCTTCTAGTGAACCCGGGGCGGGACGGTTGGCCCCGCCTGCTTGGCTGGCTCCGAGAGACTAGGGGGGCTTGGCAAGAGATGAGCCCTGTCCTCCTCTTGCCTCTGGGCTACTTCGAGAGTAGTTAGGAAAAAATGAAATGTTAACGGTCTTTCTTACCTTGAGACCCAAAACAAATAACAAAAAGCAGCCCACCCCCAAATATTGGGGGGGGGTGTTGAAGTTCAAACATGGTCTTCTTAATTGTTTTTAATGCATTTCTCAGTGTGTGGCTCTCTGGGTCCCCTTCAGCCCCTCCCCTTCCTAAGGATGCAGAAGAGGCAGGAGGCAAGGATTTCGTAAAAGTTATATTGATAAACACACTTGCACAAGCATATGTTAGGCGCACACACAGACTATAAACATTAGCGAAAAACACAATATGGCGTACAGCTACGCTACCTAGCTCGGTAATCCGATGATCTCTTACTCCTAACCGGGTCAAATGAGGTCGGCAGAGGCATGACAGCTCTCTAGCAGAAAGCTGAATGGGATAGGAAAAAAATTTGGAAGCCTGTGGGTGTATAGTACTGTCCTCAGAATCATTGGCCCAGACTTAAGTTGAACATGTTACCTTTGTAGACAGTGAAAATTGCCTTTACTATTTTTTAAACACTAAAAGTACCAAATGTGAGTAACGTGGAATGTTCTCACTCTGGCCACATGGGAATCTGCTTATCAGAATCTCATAGTATACAGTGTTTTCAAGTGAACAGTGTTCTGAGTTACTGATGCAACTTGTTGCCTTTGAAAAACTTAAAAAAATACAAGTATCGTTTTGTGGAAAATAGTGTGAGCTCTGAATTTGAGGAGTCACTGACAACTTAAATTCACAGATAATTTGCTTTTGTTTCTGGTTCAGCTCCTGTCTCAAGGACCAGATCCTGGGAATAGACCCCACCCTCTCTGCCTGTCCACAAATGTGTGTGACATGTCAGGATTTGGCTGCATTCTGTAGTTTTGCTTTACAATTAAGTATAACTCGGCTCTTAGGAAAAAGAGGAAGAAACAAGCCAACAAAACAGGTCACTGAGTCTCATCCCCTTGCTCCATGGAATTCTTACTAACTCATCCGAGTCCGTACACAGGTAGTACATGGTGCTATGCCAGTGCCATCGCCTCTTGAATCCTCCCAAGCAAGGTTTCGAATGGTTGTTGAATCCCTGCCGGTTCCAATCTGTCCTCTAGCATAAGATCCCAAGATTGGGGTTGCAGAGCTTTATGTTTGAGGACAAATGGTACTGAACAGATGAAGAGTAGAAAGTGGAGTTTTCTGGAAACGGCTGAGCTGCTTAATGAGTCAGGCAATGGAGTATTTTGGGCTTTGATTTCAGGTCTTACGATGAATGACATGCAGGCCTTTAGATGTGGCGATCTGGTGACAGGTATACTGCCTATCAGACTCCAAAGCGATGATGCCCTTTCCTGATTTACTTCTAATGTTGTTGGGCTAGAGAAAGAAGCTTAAAAATGATTAAGAATTACCCGTTTCATCGAAGTTGCCTTTATATTTATCTGTCTAGGTAGGCCAACATTTTGGGACTACCACTATACCAAGAAAAGAGAGATACAGATGTGGTGTTTATTGGCTAGGTACAATTTGAAAGTAGTGCAGTGATGGAGGAAGAGAGGCATTTTATCCTGAGAGCTAGAGTGGTGGCTTAGGGCTGTTAGATTTGATGCCTGCCTTTTTCGTGTTTAGGTAGAAAAGTTTTGAGACACATCGCCTATTCCCGTTTGCCTATAAGAATTTGGTTCCTTGATATAGGAAGAAAATAGAGGAGAAAAATCATTTTAAATGAATTATTTTTGTGTCATTTGTGCAAGTTTTCAGGAGACTTTATAGACAAATTGGACTTCCTAGATAAAAGCCTAGACGGAATAACGAGAGCATTTTAGAAAAACAATAAAAGCTACAACTAAATTCTTGTAAATGATTTATAACGTAAATGAATCTTAAATTATTTCAGACCTCTTCAGGTTAAGTGGTAAGGAGAAACTTCTCAAACATTTGTGATACGGAAGTGAACTAATCCTGTTTTTTTTACACGGGTGGCGTCAGCATCAGCTCGTGGAAGACAGTTCTGAATACTTGAGACAGTGAAGCAAAGGGGAGATTGTTGGTCCTTGTGGAGCTTCATCATCATGTCCCATAACGCTATATACTCCACATCGCTAAGAGATTTTTATTTTTAAAGTTAAACTTCAGAAATCTAGCTGCTTTTGTGTTTTACAAACTAGAGTTTTAAAAAACTTATCAAGTTTGAAGGTGTAGAACATGTTTACGATTGCCAAATAATAGAGGAAGAACTCAGTTTATTTAAATTATTTGTGGTCTTTGTTATTGTGGAATATTTTCATAAAATTTCAGCAATCTTTGACAGATAGGGATTTTAAATCATTCATAATTTTGATCATGTCTTTGGAATAAATGGAATTTTGCTTTGTATAAAATCTTGTGGTTTCACGTTTGCTGTAAAGTTCCTATGTAGCATGGTCTTGTTAGCTAAGTGATAAAACAGATCCTAAAGTACATGGTAATTTTTTGCATAGGATTTATTCAAGGAATGTACTTGAAAAATCAAGTATGTCAATCTTTTGCAGTTGTAGTTTTAGTAAGGGAATATAAAGGTTTTAGCTAACTATAGGTGACTGCTTCTTGCTGGTATTTGTACAGACCCCTATATATACTTGGCTTACATAAGAGGGCTGAGAAAAAAAACAGATTTTAAAACTAGTAGAATCACTTCAGCTGAATTTTCTTATAGAGGAGTGGTGTGAAAAGAATGTTAAAGAACTGTTTTCCTCATTCTAGTAGGAATGGTTGATGAGTGTGTGTATGTGTGAGTATGCATTAACAGATGAATGGTTTATGAAGAAAGACACACAGTGTAGTGCTGGGTAAACTCTCTCTTGCCCTGTGGTCCTTGACATGGAATGTTTTCAGTGTTATCAAGTGATTTTGTTTGACACAGTTTGTTGGTTACCAGAACTTTCTTGTGAGCAACATAGAAACACAAGCTAATTAAATCTCTGTAAATTTTATAATCCTTTGGGCTAAGATGTTATTGCGGAAGTTTTAAAAGCATGACTACCAGGCAGTGCATAAAATGAATGAAAACTAAGATGAGAAGCTCGTGGAACTGGAGTCTGCATAAGATGATTGGACAAAGTGAGATGTCCTTAGTACAAAAGATAAGATCCTGACATGTGTCAAGTTTTATAATAAAATCAACACGACTAATTGTATTAGAATTCGCATTTCTAAGGTAAGTCTAAGTCTGAGTACAGTGCATTTTAAGTCAAAATTTGGGGTGTTATTGGCTAGACATAGTCATTTCTTTGCCAGAGATACTAGGCTGTGTGAGGGCTAACCATCTGTCAAGTGATAGAGACAAAGGGAGGTTTTAATATACTAGTCTAAAATCTCTACAAACTTGTTTTGAATTGTATTGTCACTTTGTTTTGGCCTTCATACTCTGTGTTGAGTGTGTACTGGGTCAGTGACCTCACTTTGTTTTATGAACAAACCATTCAAGGCCAGATAAGGTTATTGTCACAGCTGATGAGATCTAGAGGCAAGATAAAATATGTTTTGATTTTGCTTTCATGTAATGATCAAAAACTCACAAGTGGTTTGGCCACCCGCTAGCAATTATACAAATGATTTCAAACATGCTTATTTTCACCCATCCAGTCTCAATTTTGGGTGTCTTAATTTTTTTTTCTTTATAGAGTCAAGCTTTATATTTAAGCAAATTCCTGAGCTGTTTGGAAGAAAAAAAGTAGCAATAGGAATCCAGATTGCCTGTTTTAGGTACAATATGGTGTGATGTGAAATTGAAACAGCAGATTGGTGAGAAACTTCAGTTTCAAACAAATATAAACTAGTTTGTTTAGTGAAGTCATACACAAAACAGTCTCTATTGACAGGGCAGCATTATTATTTTTTCCCAGTAATTTCTATATCTTGAGGTCACCTTGGTTCTTTAGGTCAGCAGCCTATTTCTGAAGTACCATCTAAGGAAAAGATGTCTTAATATTGCTGTTTATAATGATATACTTAGATATAGCAGGCAAGAAATTATTTATAGCAGTGCTGATTATATCAATAAAAATAGCAATATTAATACTGAGTGTCAAAATCCACTCTTGACAGTATGAAGTAAACAGAACTATAGTCAAACAAAGCAGCCAGCCTGTCTTTATTGTCAGCTCATGAATATGCACTTCAGGAAAAATATACACACAGTTTAGAGTTGAGTATACTAAATCTCTTTTTTACTGCTTTTGATTTTTATTTTTAAAGAAAAAATTTTTTATTTAACAAAAGACTAAAAAGATTGGTATTTTTAGATTTGCATTTCTTGGTGCCCATTATCATGCTCTCATTGGTAAGTTTCTTGAGATTTGCCTATTTCTACTTTGGGGCTTTTTTATAAATGATCAGAAATTCATTTTCTCTGATCTTTATAAATGATCAGAAATTTATTTTTAGAATTCTGATTGCCATTGTAACAGGAGCCATAAGAGCCTCTAATGATTGACAAAACTAAACCAAACCGGCCAGTATATTTATATCTCACCCTTTCTTCCCTCCCCCTTCCCTTCTTCCCCTCTCTTATGTTACCTCCCTTCTTTATTCCCCCCCTTGCTTCCCCTTTTCCTTACCTTATTTCTTACCCAGCCTTCTTTTTCTCATGCTCAATAATACATCTCTAGCTTTCTTTAGACATTAGAGATATCCTCTTCTGTGGTTTCTATTAAACACACATATGTGTTTATATATATTAAACATATATATGTATGTGTATCTATATATACACATATAAGTTTTCATTAATATATGTATATATGTATGTATGTATATATAGATACACACATATAAATTTTCATTAATTCTAGCCAATTTTGGTCTTTTAAAATTATTTCCCTGGTAATAGATAGTTAAGTAAAATGTTTTAATTAAATTCAGAAGAGGGTTTTATTTTATTTATTTATTGATTTTATTGAGCTATACTTTTTTCTCTGTTCCCCTCCCTTCTTCTCCGCTCCCCTTCAACCCTCTCCCATGGCCCCCATGCTCCCAATTTACTCAGGAGATCTTGTCTTTTTCTACTTCCCATATAGATTAGTCTATGTATGTCTCTCTTAGGGTCCACATTGTTGTTTACATTCACTGGGGTTGTGAATTGTAGGGCGATTTTCTTTGTTTTATGTCTAAAAGCCACTTATGAGTGAGTACTTTGATATTTGTCATTCTGGGTCTGGGTTACCTCACTCAATATGAAGTTTTCTAGATCCATCTAGTTGCCTGCAAATTTCAAGATGTCATTATTTTTTCTGCTGTGTAGTACACCATTGTATAAATGTCCCACGTTTTTCTTATCCATTCTTTGGTCGAGGAGCATCTAGGTTGTTTCAGATCCTGGCTATGAACGTATATGAGCACATGTCCTTGTGGTATGATTGAGCATCCTTTGGATATATATCCAAAAGTTGTATTGCTGGGTCCTGAGGAAGGTTGTCAGAAGAGTACTTTAAAACTTATGAAATTATCTGCCTTTTCAGTCCTTCTCATATTAAACTTTAATTCTTTTACATTATTGCATATGGTCAAAAATCTGAATATCGTGTTCGTAGAGGCTGCTGTTGACTAATTGTATGACCTTTGGCATGTCCTGTTATATGTAATATGTCTCAATATAGTGATACTTGCTTAAAAAAACAGCACACTATAAATGTAGACACAATATTAGTTACTTGTTATCTTACTGTTTATAATCAGTAAGAATAAATTTATTAGTTTGCATACATTTTTCTACAAACTTATTCTAGTTCAGAAGCTATATTAATAATAGAATTTATTGATTATTCTTTGTATCCAGCATGAAGTTGTTTAACTGAAGAAAGATGGCAATAATAGAATGAGTTATCTAACACTCATTTTCTTCTTCATTTTTTTTTATTGAGAAAATGAGAGAGAAAAAAAAAACAAGTTTCCACCTCCTCCCAGCCTCCCATTTCCCTCCCCCTCCTCCCACCCTTCTCCCCCTCCTCCCACCCTTCTCCCCTTCCCCCCACTCCTTTCCCCCTCCCTCTCCAGTCCAAAGAGCAGTCAGGGTTCCCTGCCCTGTGGTAAGTCCTAGGTCCTCCCCCCTCCGTCCATGTCTAGGAAGGTGAACATCCAAACTGGCTAGGCTCCCACAAAGCCAGCACATTAAGTAGGATCAAAACCCCTTGCCATTGTCCTTGGCGTCTCATCAGCCCTCATTGTTCGCCATGTTCAGAGAGTCCAGTTTTATCCCATGCTTTTTCAGTCCCAGTCCAGCTGGCCTTGGTGAGCTCCCAATAGATCAGCTCCACTATAGTGCTTGAAGTTCTAGCAATAGCAATAAGACAACATAAGGGGATCAAGGGGATTCGAATTGGAAAGGAAGAAGTGAAACTTTCGTTATTTGCAGATGATATGATAGTGTACATAAGCGACCCCCAAAACTCCACCAAAGAACTTTTACAGCTGATAAACACCTTTAGTAATGTGGCAGGATACAAGATCAACTCCAAAAAATCAGTCGCCCTCTTATACACAAAGGATATGGAAGCAGAGAGGGAAATCAGAGAAGCATCACCTTTCACGATAGCCACAAACAGCATAAAATATCTTGGGGTAACTCTAACCAAGGAAGTGAAAGATCTATTTGACAAGAACTTTAAGGCATTGAAGAAAGAAATTGAGGAGTATACCAGAAAATGGAAGGACCTCCCTTGCTCTTGGATTGGGAGAATCAACATAGTAAAAATGGCAATTCTACCAAAGGCAATTTATAGATTCAATGCAATCCCCATCAAGGTCCCATCAAAATTCTTCACAGATCTTGAGAGGACAATAATCAACTTTATATGGAAAAACAAAAAACCCAGGATAGCCAAAACAATCCTATACAATAAAGGATCCTCTGGAGGCATTACCATCCCTGACTTCAAACTCTATTACAGAGCTACAGTGATGAAAACAATGTGGTACTGGCATAAAAACAGAGAAGTCAACCAATGGAATTGTATAGAAGACGCGAATTTTAACCCACAAACCTATGAACACCTCATTTTTGATAAAGGAGGCAAAAGTATACAATGGAAGAAAGAAAGCATGTTCAACAAATGGTGCTGGCATAACTGGATGTCAACCTGTAGAAGAATGAAAATAGACCCATATCTATCACCGTGCACAAAACTCAAGTCCAAATGGATTAAAGACCTCACTATCAGTCAGAACACATTGAACCTGATAGAAGAGAAAGTGGGAAGTACCCTACATCAGATGGGCACAGGAGATCGCTTCCTATGTGTAACCCCAACAGCTCAGACATTAAGGGCAACATTGAATAAATGGGACCTAACACTCATTTTCTAATTCTATACAATAAATGTCTCTATGAATAGATACATATCTTCAAGGAAGAAAGGTGAGTTTGGCTTTTATACCCCTACTCTAATAATTGAGTATCTAAGCTCCATTTCCATGTTGATTTTATTTAACTTGTAATGTTTAATTATTGTATTTGATTTTCGATCCTACATTATACCCATCCAGGAATAAATTCACAAAAGTGGAATGATAATAAAGGTAAAGAAATCTGATTTTTTTTTGGTGTAGAATAGTGGAAAGAATCTGTGGTAGAAAAGGCTTTGAAAATACTACATTGTTGTATACTGAAACACATAACTGCTTGTAATTCATGTGAAAAAATTAATAGATCATTGTTTTATAATAACCTTAGGGTTTTCATTTAAAATTTCAGTCAGTTTCTTTAATTGACATACATTTCTTTTGCTGGTATGAATGGTTATGAGAACTTAAAGCTATTAAACAGCACCTATTCACAAATGCAAACATCATTTGCAGAAATACATACAGTCTGAATCCTTCCTCTTTTCTTCACCTGTCCACAGTTCCAGTGGTTCCTGATTACTAATCATGGAACATTTTACAGTCACTTCATACGGCCATTTACAGTAACTTTTCTAATAGGAGTTTCAAGAAAAATTATGGATCAACCATGAGGTTCAAAAACTGGTATGTTTTGATGTGTGTAAATGTTGAAAAGATAATTGTGATTGAGAGAAATATTTGGGAACGTTAAATGAAATTCTACACATGTATTTTTAGAATTATTGTAGATGTGCCTGAAGAAGATAAGCAGAATTTTTAGTGGCAATCAATCACATCGAAAGGAAAATTAAGTTTTTAATTCTCATATTAAATGTTGTCAATAAAAATAACCACCATAACCCAGACCCAAAAGGACAATTATATATACTCACTCATAAGTAGTGTTTATACATAAAGCAAAGAAAACCAGCCTACAAATCACAATCCCAGAGAACCTAGACAACAATGAGGACCCTAAGAAAGACATACACAGATTTAATCTACATGGGAAGTAGAAAAAGACAAGATCTCCTGAGTAAATTGGGATCATGGGGACCATGGGAGAGGGTTGGGTGGGGAAAGGAAGAGAGGGAAAGAGAGAAAAATATAGAGTTCAATAAAATTAATAAAAAATAACCATCATATCAGTTGGAGTCCACAATATTGAATGTTTACTTTGAGCTGTGCATGGATTGTATCTGCACTCTTTCACATTAATTCCACATTTCTATGAAACAAGAACAGTTATTATCTCACTCATAAATGTAACTAAGGCTAAGAAAGGGAAATGATATCATTCAAAATTACATAACTAGTATATAGCAGATATGATTTAAAATTCAAACATCACTTTAATGAATGTAAGCCATAATCACCAGTCTCATTCTGAGACCAGTGCCTGCCCAGATTAGTGCTGGTAACTTTATGAAAAGCATACTAGGTTTGGAGCTGGCTCTTCAGAAAGACTCAAGGGGCAAGACTTGTAAGTAGGAGTATACTCTAGCTTTACATTTAAATTCTGTAGAGTTACATATTTTGAGAGGGAATTTATTCCATTTGAACAGTAAATGAATTCCATATATACTATCTGATTTGGTTTTATGACTAACCATGAAGTAATTGCATATTAAAGTAGGCTGTAGAAGCAGGAAAAAGAAAAAACAGGGAGTACTAGGTTGAAATGAAAAACTAAATAAGCCATTTTGAGTAACCAAGAACCAGTGATCATGGATACATAATAAGGTCAAGGAAGAACAGAAATATACATTGAAACTGACAGATCCTACTGATTTTTAAAGGTCTTTGTGTTTATTTTTGTTACTTTTATTCTTAAATTTGCTTCAGAAATCAGTATCTCAGTTAACAGAGATTTGCCTGCCCCTTCCTCCTGAGTGCTGTGATTAAGATCTGTGCCACCATGCCTGCAACATAATCTTTTAAAGTTAATTACTATTTCAAATAGTTAATTCAAACCAGCCACTCATTTATCCTCTTGTCTGTAAGGTACTACAGGCATCACATGCTTTTCAGAGATGCTGTGCTTGTTCTGCTAAGTCTACACATGTTAAGCTCTAGCTTCTGAATACTGAGAGAATGAATGGCTGAAGCAGCTCCTCTGCGGTTTGACTCTTCCTTGTGACAGTGTTTCAGATGTTTATTCATACTCTGTCTTTAGCACATTATGAAATAAAGTGCAACAGTAGTTTTGTATGGTTTAAATAGTTATATCACTGAAAAGGTACTGTACTGCTAACATTTTTTTTTTTTTAACATCTAACTCATGCATGGCAGCTTTTCTCTTCAGGCTCACTGTGAATGGTACTTTTGTATTTGTTCTTTTGACATACTGTGGTACCTAGTCTTCTTACTGGCTATGTTGTTTGTATTTTACTATCCTTTATGTAACGAATTTTCAGAGAAGTATCTTTGAAACCTTGGGCTTATAATAAAATTTCTTGTTCTGGAAAGGGGTTATGAACAAAGCATTATTGGGAAGGTAGGCCTTCTTAGCTAAAAGTCAGTATAGGAAAAGTGAACAGATATTCTTTACAGCTTTGATGTTCATTATAAAGTAAATCATTCAGATATTCCGTGTTACAGTTTTAATGCTCATTTTAAAGCACATCAAAGAGTATAAGAGCCAAAAGAAAATGGTGATTCTTTTTCTGTACTTTTAGGTGATCTCTCTTGTTGCGGGAGGTCCTTCCGCTCCTCCAGCCTATAGCTGCTGAGATACCAGCCCATTGGGGCGTGGTCTCTTTCCCTTTAAAAAAGTGGCTACTTCCCTTCTCGCCCCTTTTTTTCGCTTCCTGCTCCATTTGCGATGACTAGACTCCTTCTTGATTGTACAGAGGGCTGTTGTCTGGGACGGTTATCTGTAAGTTTTTTCCACCCTAGCCAGGCGGTGGTGGCGCACGCCTTTAATCCCAGCACAGAGGCAGGCGGATCTCTGTGAGTTTGAGACCAGCCTGGTCTACAAGAGCTAGTTCCAGGACAGGCTCCAAAACCACAGAGAAACCCTGTCTCGAAAAACCAAATAAATAAATAAATAAATAAATAAATAAATAAATATATATCACCCTATTAATCATAATTCCAAACTGGTGTGGCATTGTTTGCGACTTACGCCTTCACTCTCTCTCATTTATCTTAGTGTTTTGCTATCCAAAATAGGACAGCTCTTGTGTAACATTAATTTGATTTAATTTGGTGTTTCAAGTATAGTGTAACTCCTATCTAACTTCACTTACACCATTTGAGAAAGGTAACATTTAGAGTCACATCACATCGAGCTGCAGCCTTTTAAGGACACGTGGTGTTTTGTTTATCTTGATACCCTTAGTGCTGTATTGGTACTTGTCACACAAAAGGGACTTGTTGTTGGTCAGAATATTTTACATCTATTTGATGAATGTCTTGCTTAATAGTTATCAATTTTCTTATTTTCACCTGATTCTGGCTCAAATTTAATATTGTGAAAGTTGTCATTACCTCCTATAAACATTCTCAGCTTTTCCCTAGCTAGACAACTTTACACATGCTTATGGTCCCTCATCCTTTTAACTACTTAATGAAATTCTATCATGGCAGAAATTCCAATAAAAATTATATTTGCTGTGATTCAGAAAAGAAATATATCAGCTATATCAGATACCGCCATCAATGGTAAGTGAAATCTACTTGGATCAATTCAGGATATTGTGTGGGATAGAGTACACAGCATTACGTTACCTACCGATTCAAGGATGAAACCCAAATTTCATATCCTACATGATTCCTATCTATATAGTAGGACAATAAACCACAGTACTTTGTGCCCTTCAGAGATTGCAATTGATATTTTGAACATTTTATATGAACTTTTAAATTCTTAAACAAGAAATGGCTACAAACTTTCATATAATTAAAGTTTCTTACTAATTTCACTCTACTGTCTGAGTTACTTAGAAGCTGGGTCTAGTTAGACACCTTATCATTTGTGATATTAAGAGAGCAAAAATGTAGTTAATCAAAACAATATGGAAGGTGAAGTCATGTGCACCATGTGGGGGAACATTTGAACATCTGTATAGTGAGTGGCATGCTTTTTCACATATGCAGGGCTTGCTAAAGCATTTGGAAAATTTATCTGATTGCCCAAAGTTAAAATTTGTTTTTCTCCTAACTGAAGTCACAGAAAATTGATTTGAAGTTGTGTTCAAAACAAAAGATAATTTTGTCCTGGAATAATTAAGAGTGGGATTCCCTAGCATTCGCATAGGATGTTTAGTAGCTGTACTATATTTTGAGATCTGTTTTGGAGAGCATATGGAAAGCACATCATATTTTTGTCTTATACTGTATTCAGGAATGTGCTTTGCAAGGAAGCTGCTGATTTGAGGGAATAGTTACAACACTATTCAAATACATTTCAGGTCTGTAGACTCCACCTCACTCCCAGACTTCTGTCTGTGGATTTTTAAAACAAGTTGACCTGTATGTGCATTTCTTCCTTTTCATCTCCAGTACGAGATGCTTCTTTCTGACTGCACAACTGACATGTCTCTTTGGGCAGAGTAAAAGTATTTTGAACATTTTCTTCCTTCAGTTGTGTGAGCAATTAAGAGAAACATGCTCAACCGGGCAGTGGTGGCGCACGCCTTTAATCCCAGCACTTGGGAGGCAGAGGCAGGTGGATCTCTGTGAGTTTGAGGCCAGCCTGGAATACAAGAGCTAGTTCCAGGACAGGCTCCAAAACTACAGAGAAACCCTGTCTCAAAAAAACTAAAAAGAAAAAATAATAGAGAGAGAGAGAGAAAGAGAGAGAGAGAGAGAGAGAGAGAGAGAGAGAGAGAGAGAGAGAGAGAGAGAGAGATGCTCAGTGTACATAACAAAAAGCAGCAGACATTGGAAGGAAAATTTGGGCTTCAGAATCCTCTGGACTGCTCTGATCAGTCTTCATTCATGTTAAGTATTCAAATCCCCCACCCTTCAATAGCCAAATGGCGTCTTTTCTGTCCCCAGTGCTAAGCAAGCAGAGGTAGATGAGCAGAGATTGTCTTCCATGTGCTTTGCCAGGGAATTGTCTGCTTTTCACCTTTGTGCTATTTCTGCCATTTAGAGTACTCCAGCTATCAGAGTTGAGAGCCAGTGAGATGGCAACAAAACCTAGCAGATGGCAGCACATGGGAGCAAGTACAAGGGGGAGGTTAGGTGGGACAAGAGCACACACCTCAAGTTACTGCTTCCTGTTGGCAAAAGTAAGTGAAACTCGAATCTGAAAAACAACAGCAACAAAAAAGACCACCAAAAAATATTCAGGTAATGAATTTTAGATACTAAGAAACATCTCGGTTGAATAAATCAAAGAATGAGTCAAAGAACGGTGTCCTTTTAAAAATAGGAATTAGTCTTGATTTGCATTTGACTCGCTGAACATAGCGGACAATGAGGACTGCTGAGAAGTCAAGAACAGCGGCACTGGGTTTTGATCCTACTGCACATACTGGCTTTGTGGGAGCCTAGGCTGTTTGGATACTCACCTTACTAGACCTGGAAAGGGGTGGGAGGTCCTTGGACTTCCCACAGGGCAGGGAACCCTGACTGTTCTTTGGACTGATGAGGGAGGGGGAGTTGGTTGGGGGAAGGGGAGGGAAATGGGAGGCAGTGGCAGGGAGGAGACAGAAATCTTTAATAAATAAATTAATTAATTAAAAAAAATAAAATAAAATATTCCTACCAAAAAAAAAAGGAATTAGTGAACTAAAAGGGCACATCAGGAGATGTATCAAACTTCATAGAGAACAAAGATAAAATGTCGAATCGTGAATAAAGATGGTCAAATTTGGAGGCTCTTGAAATACAGCTTGTGAGCACTAGGAACTGCAGAGGGGAAGTTAGAGCTGCTAGAGGAAGGTGCATAGCCAGTACTAGAGTACTGAGTACTAAAGCACTCAGCAGTCCGAGACTTCCAGGAGCCCTGTGTGGTGGAAAGGGCTTACTGATTTGTGGTCTTTTCGGAAAGAAGTGTGATACTTTAAGGGCAGTATGATAAAAACACTACATTTTAAAATGTGTGATATGACTCCTAAAGAGAAAGGGCAGGTTTTTACAGAGGGGAGAAGTAGCAGAGTTTATAGGACTTGATGTTGCATGATTGGTGCAGGAATCAGGAGACAGTGCAGTGTCATTTCCAGACTGCAGATTCACAGAGAACACTTCTGATTATACCCCACCTGGAAAGTAATGGAACAGAAAATATCTTAGGCAAAAGAAGAATGGTGCCAGACAGAGTAAGAAAAGAGTCTTTAAAACATGAAATCAATAAAATGGTCAAGAAAACAGGAAAAACCAAATTCTAAAATTGACTGTTTAGAAGGATCAGTATGATATAGAAACTCATTGCTTTAGTTCACTGTAAACTATGAACATTGATACAAGAATAAAAACCAGATACCAACTGGAATAAAAAATGAGAAATATGGCAAGATTATAGGAAATGGGTAATTTTCAATTAATTTAAATTATTTATGGCTGTTGAAAAGTATTTGAATCTTTTCATTTCATGTTCTACTTCATTTTAATAAAGAATGTACAAAAATTATAGTTGAATTGTAGTTAAATTTTCTTATAGAATTTAATGTAAAAATCTAAGTAAGATACTAATGAGTAATACCAGCATCAGATCAAAAGAATATTAGAATGGGTCTTGGAAGATTTATATAGGTAGAAATAAAAATATGACTAAGCAGTGGAAACATACCATGCTAATTGATTACACTGATAAGAATAATACCTTTGCCGGGTGGTAGTGGTGCATACCTTTAACCCCAGCTCTCTGGAGACAGAGGCAGGTGGATCTCTGTGAGTTCAAGTTCAGCCTAGTCTACAAGAGCTAGTTCTAGGACAGGCCCCAAAGCTATAGAGAAACCCTGTCTTGAAAAAAAAAAACCAAAAAAAATCCCCAAAAAGAACAATATCTTTAAGACAGTGTGTTATTGTTTACTTTCCGTCTTCCCATGAGAGGACTTTAAAGCTATTAGTTGTCCTCTGGTAACCATGTTAGCTATATTGTATAAGGTTTTAAACAGTTTTTCCATTTCATTGATTGCTGGGTTGCTTTTTATCTGGGAGTATTTTTTCAAATATGTAGTTCAGATATTCTGTAGTCAGAGAACAAAACAATCTCTTTTCTAAAATAAACAAATATTAGGATATTACTCCTCTCCTAATTTGGACATATTGATATTAACAGGACAGTATATGAATATAGAAAAATATTTCTAATGTTCTTTTATTTGTCATTTAGTTTTGGTGGGGCAGATTCTTACTCTGTAGCCCAAGCTGCCCTAGAACTATGTAAATGAGCCTGGTCCTGAACTAATGACAGTCATTCCACCGGAGCCTACTAAGTGCAGCACCATTCTCGGCTTAATGACTAACCTTCTAAAATTTGTGTTCATTTATCTGTTGTCTTTTTAAAGGTGATTTCTTCTTCTTCTTTTTGGTTTTACAAGACAAGGTTTCCTCTGAGTAGCCCTGGCTGGCCTTGTACTATGAGATCTGTCTGCTTCTGTATTGCAAGTGCTGGGATTAAAGGTGTTGTGCCACTAATGCCTTGCAAAAGTCAAATTTTGTAATTGCCATTTATAAGCGTAGGTAAAATCTTTGCATCATGCTGCATTTTTCTCGTCACTATTTTGCTCAGTATTTAATTATTAATTATTGAGATTGATCCACACTGTGCATAATTGTAAAAAAAGAGAAAGTTTGCTTTCTCTTGAATATAGAATGGGTGACAGATTCCCAGTGTACTTATCACCTGTCTTGTTTCTTGTTTCTTTCCGACATTTTCAAGTAATTTTCTTTGTTCTGCACTTAGACTAGAGATGCTGTTCTTAGGTGTGTAATGCTTGATATTACAAGTGGTTATCATACTGCTTTTCTGAAGTCATGTCAATCATTTGTATGGTCACTATTGGTACACATAATATTCCTGTTCACCTTTATTCTTTTTGTCTTATAGTCCTGTCAGAATTTTAAAATTTTACCACTTACATGAATAAAACACATCCATTTTGGTCTTGATTTAAATTTTCTACTTAACAGTTTGACTGTGAACACTTTTTTTTTGTTTTTCTCCAGAAATGATTGCGCATATTTTCAGCTGTTTTTCTTGTATGTATCTTTCCTATTGATTTGTGTGAGTTCTTTATATTCTAGATACTCTTTCTATCTCTTAGTTTATATCTTGTCTTTTTATATTCTTTAGCATATGATAATTAGTAGAAGTAGGTCATACTTACGGTCTTTCTTGGGTGATTTTTTCCTGCCTTTTAGTAAATTATTCCTTGAAGTTGATTTTTGTACATTATATAGAAATTAAATTAAAATAGTTTTCTAAAGGGAAGCACATCTCTGGCTACATTTGTTGTTGTAGCCTTAGTGAGTTGCCTTACTGTCTTTTGTGTGTGTCTGTTCAGAAAAGGCTTCGTTTTTTGTGTTCTTGGTTGATTGACTAGCCCTATACCAGCAATACAAACGCTTAAGTTAATAAGTGTTTATAGCCAAGCGGTAGTGGCACATGCCTTTAAATTCATTATTCCAGAGACAGTGGCAGGCAAAATTCTGAGTTCAAGGCAAGCCTGAACTATAGAGTGAGTTCCAGGAAGCTCAGAGAAACCCTGTCTCAAAAAAAAAATTAATAAACATTTGTAATAACTACTTATGGATATAAAGACAAATGGCTCAGACTTTTTAAATTTTTCTTTTCCTTGAATGTCAGTGTTTTTTTTACTGCATTCAACAAAGTATGGTTTTAAAAACAGGTATATATGCAATCCATATACATGTATACATGCATATACATATAGACATATATTTTAATATCTGAAACTTGTTGAAAGCAACTACTTATTTTGGTTAAGGGCTTAATGATACCAGTTTATTAGATTTAAAAGCTAAAAGAAATAACAAAATGTAGTATAGATTTTATAATACTCAAACTAATTCATTTGAAAATCCAAATTCAGTCTATTTATCCTGATTTCAAGTCTGTATCACAATCTCTTATATATTGTATGTATATATTAATTAAGCAATTGTTTATTAATTTAAAGGCAAGCTAGTGAATTGGATCTTTTTCAATTTGGATCATTATTATAAATTGAATTCATATTATAAATTTAGGTCTTATTACTGTATGCCAAACAGTGTTTAAATGGTTGACATACTTAGGGTCATTTGTTTCATAGGGCTCCTAGTTAATGTTATTCTACCCATTTTAAAGATGAGGAAGGCCAAGAGTAGTTGAATAGCTTGGTTCCTGTGTGTGACGAGTTCCAGTGGCATATGTTTATAGTGCTAATCAGCAATGCCTTGTGAATTTTTCAGTTATTCTTCAGTAAAAATAGCTTTATGATACCTGTTGACTTCAGCTTTTTACCCATCTAGTCTCAGTACCATATATTTTTATTCTGGGTAATGAAAATGACCATTAATAGCAAAGCCAATTTTGGAAAGGAGTAGAAAAGAAAAAGCTGGTAGTATTGGAGAAATCTGGAGATTGCCTTGAAAATTGTGGGTTGAATAGATGGTTTCTGGGTCAGTAGTCAGTGGGTTGTATATGTGACTTACATCATATCTTAATTGATATTTAGCTTTAGCCGATGGAACTTCTCTCACTCATTTACTCCTGCTTCTTTCAGGTGTCCAGAACTTGTGTAACATATTTATTAGAGAATTGACAAGTGTTTCTGTGTACTGTTTCTTACAATGAAACCCTCTTTGACAAGTTAATCTGCCACCGTTCTTAATCCTTTTGTGTTTTTAAAATGCTTAACTCTTTTGTTTTCTATTTGGTTTGTCTATTTTGATTTTAAAATAAATCATATGGTCAGATAGGCAAACACTGCTTTCTTAGAAAGTCATATTTAGCTTACTACTAATCTACTGCTCTAGATACTTATTGTTTAGTTTCTCAGGATGCAGAGGAGGGGTCTGGGTTATAAGAAAAATGGGTGCCCCCAAAGGCATTAAGTAGTCACGGCAAGGAACTGATATATGAGGAGTCTTTAAGAATGTCTCCTTTTTGCTTGTTTTGTGTCTTAGGGGAATGAAACTTTGAGGAAGGAAAGAGAGGAAGGGCCTTTAATAACCTACTAGATGGCACAGACAGAGGAGTATGGTGCTCTGACACACAGAGCTACTGCAGAATGCAGGTCATTTGGAATGGAACAGTGAAAGGATTTTAGGGAAAATCATGTCTGTTTTCAGTGATTGGAGTATTAAGATGAATATACTAGGTTTTTACATTTTGATTGACCAATTCAAGAGTAGATAAAACTTTGAAATTGGAAATTAGGAGGTAAGGCCAGGCCATGGTGGCACACGTCTTTAATCCCAGCACTCGGGAGGCAGAGGCGGGTGAATCTCTGTGAGTTCCAGTCCAGTCTGTTCTACAAGAGCTAGTTCCAGGACAGGCTCCAAAGCTACAGAGAAACCTTGTCTCGAAAACAAAACAAAACAAAGAACAAAAATAAAAACAACAAAAGAAATTAGGAGACAGAACTTAGAGGGGTAAGCAGTAGTTGGTAGGTGATCTAGGTTTGTGAGCACAGGCCTGTGGTAAGGTTATGGTGAGGAGGGAATGAGGGTCAGTGGACACTCAGGTACTTTATCAAGTAATGCATAAGAGATATATTTAATAGAACGCAATAATATATATCATGTAGACATTAACCACGATGTGCAGCTATTTTATAAACGTGTGGTCAGTAAGATAGAAGAGATCAATACAGAGGAAACGTTGATGTATTCATCGGAAGAGCAGGAACATGGATTTTATGGAGAATCAGAAAAAATTGAAGGCATAAAAGGGTGGTGGTGCCTTTTGATTGAATTAAAGTTCATGGAGAGCCAAGGAGCTCAAATATAGGACTGCACACAGTAGTAATTTAATTTGATTTACATGAAATATGCAAAGGAATAATTTTGATTAGTTTTTTTTATCATTTAAAAGGGAATTGTGAAGTCTGGAGCCATGTTTAGCTGTTAAGAACATTTGCTATCCCAGAGGACCAGTATTTAGTTCCAAGCACCTACATGGGGTAGCTCACAGTGGCCTATGACTACAGTTCCAGGATGTCTGGCACCCCTTTCTTGCACATACGTATACTCATGCACACACATACACATTACTAAATAAATTTTTTAAAAAACAAAAGAGACTTTTGAGCAAGAGACTTGCTAACATTTTGGTTAGGAAAATAGAGAAGATAACTAATTTCCATCCCTTGTATTTGCAATCAAGTTACTAATAAGGGCCAAAATATGAGAAGAAACACGTTTATATTTAATTTGATGCTTTAAAACTTCAGTTGGGCTTCATTAGTTCTTTCATGTTTAAGTCCCTATCCCGTTATAAATTTGTCTGTTATCTCTACCTTCCAGTTTTTACATTTCTTTCATGATGAAAATCGAGATAGTTCACAGTAACTCTTTTTCCCAATCCAGGTGTTTTAGGTAAACATGTTTTCAGCATAACCAATTGTAGTAGTCTCTGTCTTTACCATTTAGACTGGAAACTAAAATGAGATTCTAAAAGCTCAGAAGAATCCTCCAAGGTCCAGGAAAATGTAGCTTTATAAATATTTTAAAAAGAATTTGATATTATTTACTTTATATTCTAATTTAAAATTCCAGTACCTAAAAAGGGGAATGCTTTCTTAAGCACATAAAAAGATGGACTGCATGGTCATAAAAATAAACTTAGATTTGGATATACTCTTGTTTTAAAATACATAGTAGAAGTTCTTCTTCATATAGGCACTTACTGAAAATTTGGCAGATTCGTGATTTTTTTTAAATTTTAAACTTGATAAAATTAATCTTTATGATCTTTAAAGAATCCATTTTTACTTATTTTGGAGACAGTGTTACTATATTGCACCAAGTAAATTCTTAAACCTTGGAATCACTTCTGGCAATAATTTAAATGTTTTCTTATGTTACTTTAAGCATAGGTGTACTGGTTACTTTTTAATTTGATACAGTCTAGAGACACCTGGAAATTCAATTGAGCAATCACCTCTATTGGATTGGACTATGGGCATGTCTGTGGAGCATTTTCTTGCTTCATGGATTGATATGGAAGGACAAAGCCCATCGTGGTAGGTGTGACAATTTGTCAAGTATTCTGGGGTGTAAAGGAAAGCAGACTGAACAAACTTTGGGGAGTAGTCAGTAAGCAGTGATCTTTCATGGCTCCTGCTTCAGTCCTTGCCTCCAGGTTCCTCCGTTGAGATCTTGCCTTGGCTTTCTTCAGTGTTGGGCTGTATTTTTGTTCCCCCACCTGCTGAGCCCCTTCTCTCCAGTCACAACAACAAATAGCATTCTAGGATTCTATGCAAATAGTCTGCTCATCTTTTTTATATTCAGATATTATTCTTTGTTCTGGCTGTGATTGGGGTGCATGAAATTACCAAACAATAAAAATATTATCTTGGAAGAAACCGTAAGATTTAAAATTTTTTATTACATTACACATTTAGTGTGTGTGTGTGTGTGTGTGTGTGTGTGTGTGTGTGTCTGTTTTGGCATATTTGTGCTGCAGTGCAGGTGTCCGAGGTTAGGTTTGAGGACAACTCTTTGGTGTCTGTCATTGGGTCCAGGAATCTACCTCAGATCATCAGCTTTAGTGGAAAGCTCCTGTACCACTGTGCCTGTAAGACCTAGATAGAGTTAGGAAGCATACTTGATGAATGATGCATTGTATTAGTTTCATTTTTTTTTGCTTGTGTTGATAGTTTTATTAGAAATTAAGTAGTTGATTTACAGGTCCTGATTTTTTTTAAAAAAGTACATTTTTCCTGAAGAAGGTATCTTTAATGGGGTTTGTAGAGTTCTCACAGATTGTGTTTTGTTTGCTTTTTTTTTTTTTTTTAATGCCAGTGTGTTTGTTCTGTCCTAGGTCTCCTATCTGGCCTCTGGCTCCTGGCCATCCACGCAGTATAACTTTTTCTTTGGAAGATCTCATAAAAGTTGTTTTAAGTTAAATTCTTTCATAAAAATTATGGGATTAGAGTCATGACTCAGTGGTTAGGAGCTCGGACAGCTCTTCTGGAAGATCCAGGTTAGATTCCCAGCACCCACTTGGCAGCTCACAACCAGTTTTAACTCTGGCTTCTGGGGGATCTGATGCCAGCTCTTCAGGCCTCTATAATCACCAGGGAAATGACGTACAAACATATGTAGACAAGGACCCATACACACAAAATAAAATAAAAATAAACAGTGGCAAATAACTTCACTGGTGTTAGTGAGAATTAAGTTAAAAGGTTGTTTTAAAATTTTTGTTTTAGCTTTGTTTTGTTCCTGACATGGGGATGTAGCTCAGGCTAGTCTTAAACTCACTACAAAGCCCTGGCATTGAACTCTCATTCCTCTGTCTCCACCTCCCTAATGCTGGATGACAGGTATGTGGCACCATGCCCAGCTCACATAACTGCAATAGTTCTGTGAAGAACTTTCAAAACGGTTATGTGATAGACAGATATAAAGTATTGATATAAGTCGTTACTAGTTAGAAGAAGTTCAAAATATAGTAATTTTGGGAATTTCAGTATCAGGAGGAGGAAGGATTATTATTTAATGACGTGTCATGGGTTAAACTGTTTGTATTGAGAACAGTTTGTGGTTGAGAACATTTAGTCCTATGAAGAAACCAAAATTCAAAGAAAATGGTAGCTTGTTTTATTCATAGCTAGCAAGTGTGGATGCTTGAGTCAAATCCAGGCTGGTTTGACTTTAATGGCCATTTTGTTTTTGCAGATTTACTCTACTTCCCATGTATCCTAGGATGTAGTATCTGCGCCTGAATAATCATGACAATGATGAAAGCTAATCTTTCAGGTCCTCAGTCACATACAGTCATGCCTCACACGCATTATTCTTCCCTTTTCTTTCAAACATTTCATGTTGATCTGCCTGCCCTTTCCTTGTGAAGATACCGAAGGCACCATGAGTCAGATGGAAAACACAAACTGTCAGATATGACCACAGAGCTAAATATTGCACATCACAAGCTAGGTTTTCCCCATCTCAGCTGTCTTATCTGAAGGAAATTACAATCTCAAAAGTAAAATAATTCTTCATAAAATTAAAATTCTTAACTTTAGCTAAACAGATGGTAGACTTCATAGTTCCATTTGATTTTCTTTAGAATAGGCAATTGATTTCAGGACAGTTGACTAATTCCCTACTTTATACAGAAAGTATCTCAGTAAAGCCACCATGGAAACATTTCTTATCTGAGGTCTGAGTAAGGGCACACTGCAAGTCATATAAATAGCCACGGGATGCTGTGTTTTCAAAAGGTCTGGAGAGTGTTACCTCTTCCTGCAAAGATATAATACAGTACAGATAAGAACAGTGGCATGTCTTGTGATACCTGTGTAGTTAATTGCTTACTCCTGTCAATAATTGAGTTTCTGTAATTTTTGTAGACAGTAAACAATAAGTTATAGTAGCACCCATATAGCTACACCTAACACTTCAACAGTGATTGAGAACACAGTGCCTGCAAAGCATTATACTTTGTGAAGACACGATGGTCACAGCAACAAGGCTTTGCCTCCAGGAGCCTTAAAGTTTTCTGAAGGACATAGTTGTGGAAACAACCAACTCTATTTGCCTTAATACATTTTAAAATTTTATACAATTAATCTCTTATGTCCTTGTAATATTCAGCAAGTGGTCTTTATGTATCCATTTCGATCTCTATTTCCTTGTAGTTTTCACAAATGTTCTTTATCAACACTATCCCCAGGAATTAGTAAATTGCTTTTTTGTTAAAATGCCTTATACTGTGTGTATTTATAACACATGTTAACTCATTATCAGTTGAATGGAGTCTTCATTACAACTCTGATATAGCTATTCTTATCCTCATTTTTATAGATGTGATCTGTGTCATTGTTAAGTAACTTGCCTTTGGGTAGCCTATATATATTTTACAAATTGGAGCTAAAGATGTTTGAAAATAGTGTTCTAAAACTTGGATTTCATGTACTCTAGGAAACATGCAAGGTGACTTTGAAAGTAAAACAAAACTTTTATGTATATTTTTATTTGTAAGAGTTTAAAGGTTAAAGTCTATTAACATTTAGTATATATCGTAATAGATCATTATTACCTAGCTTTAACTGAACTAATTCTTTATTTTTATTTGTGGGGTCTTAAGATAAATTTATTTTTATTTAATTTTTAAAAATTGATTTTTTATTTTACATTCCAACCCCAGTTACCCCTCCCTCTGTTTCTCCTGTCTTCCCACCTCCCCCCATCTCACTCTTTATCTACTCCTCAGAGGGGATAAGGCTTCCCTTGGGAGTCACCAAAGTTTGGGATACCAAGTTGAGGCAGGATAAAGCCTCTCCCCCCTGAATCAGGCTGTGCAAGGTATCTCACCATAGGTAATGGGCCCTAAAAAACCGGTTCATGTACCGGGATAAGTACTGGTCCCACTGCCAACCCCCTCCCAACCCCCTCCACGCCAAACAAATCAAGCCATTACCCACATTCAGAGGGCCTAGTTTGGTCCCATGCAGGTTCCCCAGGTGTCAGTCCAGAGTACATGAGCTCCCCACTAGCTTGTGTCAGCTGTCTCTGTGGTTTTCCCCATTATGATCTTGATCCCCTTGCTCATATGATCTCTCCTCCCTCTCTTCAACTGAACTCTAGGAACTCAATCAGTGCTTGGCTGTGGGTCACTGCATCTGCTTCCATCAGTTACTGGATGTAGATTCTATGATGGGAATTAGGGTGGTCACTAATCTGATTACAGAGGAAGGCCAGTTCAGGCCCCTTCTCTACTATTGCTAGGAGTCTTAGCTGAGGTCATTCTTGTGGATTCCTAGGAGTTTCCCTAGCACCAGGTTTCTCCCTAACAACATAATAGCTATTACGATGTCTCTGTAATTGCTTCCCCCTCTGTCCCTCCTCCAACTTGTCCATCTCGATCCCTCATGTTCCCATATCCTCCCTCCTATCCCCCTCCCAGTTTACCAGGAATCTTAACTACTTCACCTTCCTGGGTCCCTCCTTGCCTGTCCTTCTCTTAGGGTCCTTCTTTATACCTAGCTTCTCTGGGACTATGGATTGTAGCCTGGTTATTTTTTATCTTTTGCCTTAAATCTTTTAGCCTCTCTGGGTCTGGGTTACCTTACTCAGGATTTTTTTTTCTTCTTTTTTTCTTTTCTAGTTCCATCCATTTGCATGCAAATTTCAAGATGTCATATTTTTTAACAGCTGAGTAATACTCTATTGTGTAAATATACCCCATTTTCTTTATCTATTATTTGGTTGAGGGTTATCTAGGTTGTTTCCAGGATCTGGCTATTATGCATAATGCTGCTGTGAACATAGCTGAGCAAATGCCCTTGTGGTATGCATGCACTTTCTTTGAGTATATGCCCAAGAGTAGTGTTGTTGGGTCTTGAGGTAGGTTGATTTCCAATTTTCCCATCATACTGATTTCCAAAGTGACGATACAAGTTTGTTTTTTTGTATGTATTCTTTATTTATCTTTAGCTAGACACTTAGACTGAGTCTATAAATGTGGTTATTGTAAATAATACTGTAAGAAACATGGGCGTTCCAGTATCTACACAGAAAATTCTTTTTCTTTTTTTTTAAGATACAAGTTTGTAATCCCACTAGCAATGGAGGAGTTTCCCCTTACTCCGTATTCTTTAGCCATTCTGACAGGTGATGGTGTCTCAGTCATTTTGGTTTGCATTTCCCTAATGGCTAAGGTTGTTGAGCAATTCCTTAAGTGTCTTTTGGCCATTTGAGATTCTCCTGTTGAGAATTCTCTTTATAGTTCTGTACCCCATTTTTTTTTATTGAATTATTTGGTATTTGGATGTCTACTTTCTTGAGTTATTTTCATATATTTTGAAGACCAGTCCTTGTTTGATGTGAGGTTGGTGAAGATCTTTCCCCAAGAAAAGTCCTGTAGGCTGCCATTTTGTCTCAACGATGTGTTCTTTGCCTTACTGAAGTTTCTCAGTTTTAGGAAGTACCATTTATTAATTGTTGCTCTCAGTGTCTGTGCTACTGATGTTATATTCAGGAAGTGGTCTCCTGTGCCCATGCATTTGAGGCTGCTTCCCATTTTCTGTTCTATTGTGTTCTGTATAACTGATTTTATGTTGAGGTCTTTGATCCAATTGGACTTGAATTTTGTGCATAAGGATGGATACAGATCTATTGACATTCTTCTACATATCAACATCCAAGTATGCCAGGACCATTTGTTGAAGATGCTTTTTTCCCCCATTGTACAATTTTGGCTTCTTTGTCAAAAATTAGGTGTTCGTTCATAGGTGTGTTGATTAATATCAGGGTCTTCAATTTGATTCCTTTGATCCACATGTCTCTTTTTATGCCAATACCAAGCTGTTTTATTGTAATAGCTCTATTGTAGAGCTTGAAGTCAGGGATGGTAATGCCTCCAAAAGTTCCTTTATTGTACAGGATTGTTTTGGCTATCCTTGGGTTTTTGTTTTTCCATATGAAGTTAAATATTGTAACTGAATCATTCTTACAAAACATAACTGACAGAAAAGCACAGTAAAGATAATAGTGATAATTCAGTCACATCTGGAATAAGAATATCTTAGCATATACTTATGAACACTTTGTCAGTTATATTATAAATTAAAAATAATTTAATAATATTTGGCAATGTGTCAACCAAATTAATTCTCAAGAAGTGTCTTTGAAATGTAGATTTACATTAGCCATCACTGCAAATGAATTTCAGGTTATAATGTACCTTCAGATTTTTTTTCTGATGTTAGACTACCATCTCATTGTAAGACATTAATATCTAAGTATCCAAGGCAGACTGGTGGCTCATTAGGACCAAAGCAATTGCCATGTGAGCCTCATGATCTGATCCCCAAAACCATCTGAAAGGGAAGAACCCTGGCTCCTGAGAGTTGTTCTTTGACCTGCCACATACTCCGTGGCACACATGCTTACACACACATACATACATACAAATAGTAATGACAATAACATATCAGAGAAACAGTGCATTCTGGGAAATTTATAAGTAGATTTAAACATATTGGATAGGTTTGTCATATAGAAAATTTTCTGTGTCAGGTTACAACATGACATCTGAATTGATTCACTTTTAGACAAGCTATTTTTGGAAAGATACTGTAATTAAAAGTTTATCTAAATGGTATAAGATGCCGTTTAGTATGATTAATTTGTTTTTTTAACTGTAAATTTTAAATATAATAGAAAATATGCTACCAGGTATGGAGATAAAATAATATTTTAATAGAACCATTGTGAAACTTTGTAGGAAGATGAAGCCTGTGCATGAGTTTTATTTTCACAGCTTCAGACACATCAGTTACTCAGTGGCAAACAACTGAGAAACAGTACTAAACTTATGGCTATTGTGCAGTTTTCTTTCACAGTATTATGAATGTTCTGTGTTGACTACGGTTTGTAATGTCTATACTGCCCTGTCTTTCTTACATTTTAGAAGTAATTATACTTTATTTTTAAAGTATTTTTTATACTTTAAATAAAATCTACTCTTCAGTATTTCATATTGAATGATTATAATTACTTTTATTATTGTGAGATTTTGTTGCCAAAACCAACATACTTGTAAAAGTAGTTACTGTGTTTATTAAAAAACTGTACAAAATGCATCTGCATAGTATTATAAATTTGGAACACATAACTCACTTTAAAGTTTTGCAAATGCAGTCTTTAATATGTTTTAAATTTTAATTTTTAAAAATTTGAAGTACATCTCATAAGAATTACTGACATCAGGAGAAGATAGGGCTTTCCTAGCTATATTCAGGCTGTTCTTGGAAACCAATCATTGTGAATAGTGAGTACAGCTAAAGTCACTCTTCCTCCATTTGGTCTACTGCTTTGTGAGGCTTTCTTTGTAGCCTCTGTAATGCTAATCACTACAGCTACTGACACATGACACCATCTTTTCTAATGACTATTTTGCAATGTGTAGAACTAAGCCAAGATGGAACCAATGTTACCTTTTGTTTAATTAAATCTGTTTTCTTGTTTTTTCTCTTTGAAAAATGCTACTTTTCACCATGCTTTCTGTAAATTTCACTTTGAGAAATTTATTAAGCTCTTCCTTAAAAACATGCAAGATAAGTATTTTTCGAGTCATTTTGTCAAGCCCTTTTTATACAAATCAGTGTCCTCCCTCCCTCCATCCTCCCTCCTTCCTTCCCTCCCTCTTCTTACCTCCCTCCCTCTGTTCCTTCCGTTCATTTCCATTTAGGTTATTGTTAGGCTTGACTTATGTTACTTAATAGATATGTGTCTTTGAGATTTTATATTTTTACCTATAAGATTGGGACATTGATATTACTTTCTTATAATGCTCTTGGGGAGATTAAATAAGACAGTGCTTGTAGCCTAACTATAAGTCTAAAGCATATAGCTCTAACACTCAAATGCTTTGGGTGCCATTCTGTAACATGTGGGCCCTGCTTGTTGGGGTTTCTGTTCCGCCTAGTACCCCACAGCCAGCAAGGTCGCAAAGAAAATCACACAGAGGTCTCCATAAGATTACAAAACTGATTGGCCCGTTAGCTCAGGCTTCTTATTTGCTCTTATATGTCTATTAACCCATTTTCCTTATCTATGTTAACCACATGGCTCAGTACCTTTCTCAGCGGGGCAGATCACATCTTACTTCTTCGGTGTATGGGCCAGGACTCTGGAGGAATGATCCCAGCATTCTCCAGTTCTCATTGCCCCACCTCTACTTCCTGTCTGGTTGACCTGCCCATACTTCCTGATTGGCCAATTAGCGTTTATTTAAAATATGATTGACAGAATACAGACAATTCTCCCACATCATATAGCAGTGATAAAATTTATTCTAAAATGTTATTTCTCTAGACTTTCCTTCTAAGTAGATATAAAAAACTATTGAGTTAAGATGCTTTTCATGTCTTTCATGTGTGTTTCATGTTTTCTAGAAAATGTATTGCTATACTTTTCTGTTATTTCTGACATTTAGTATATAAATGGTGCATATAAATTAAAACTTTAAAGATACCTTTACTGCTGGCTTTGTCCTAGATTGTTGAGTAGGGAGGATTGAGTAGAAAATGGGAAGCTCAGTTCATATGTCCTAAATGTTTTTTCTAGATCCAGGTAGATATTATTGCAAATGTCTTTTGTATGTTTCTTTTATTTCATTAGGTCAGCATTATTGATTTTTGTAATGAAAATACTTTATTACCTTCATTTTCTGAAGATAATCATATCATTTAATGTAAATGTATAAGGGAGGTGTTAGCTGCATTAATGGTATAACAATCCTGTAATTCAACATTAATCTCTATAGTTATTGTTCCCCATGGTCTGACCTGTCCTGTATTTGGAAAAGGGAGATTGACTCATTTCCATATGTGAGTCATTCTACATTAAAGATACTTTTGATTTCTTCTACTCAGGATTTACTGTTTCCTAGCCATTGTTCACTCCAGTAGTTAGTTACTCCTGGAAGTCTTGAGGGGAAGCATGCATATTGCAAAGCTTTTAGTATGTGAGTGAGTGTGGGAATTGACTTCTCTTCTGATTCTTTTGCTTTTCATTACACTATTGTGTAAGAATATACATTATCAAACTTTGCCAGAAGTTTTCAGAAAAGAAAAACATTTATATTGCAAAAATACTCTTAGAATTGTAGATCAAGCTTCACTCCTGAGGAAAAAAAATCTGCCTTCATCAAGGGAATTTCTCATTGCTTGCTCTTTGATGCCATTCTCCACTCTTCCTCCTCCATCTCATCTGTTTTATACCTTCAGATTGTTGCTTTTTTTTTTTACCTAGTGCAGTTTATCATACGAGAAGGTTATCCAAAGTGTACCCTAATTTTTCTATCTTATCTCAAAGTGTTTTACTCAGGTACAATTGGTTCATTCCTATGAAGAGACTAGCTTCAGATTTTTTTCTGGAACATTTTCCATGCTTGAAGAAAAGAAATAATAGATAAACCAGTTGCATATGGAGGTTGAGTTTTCTTCGTCAGTAATGTGATTTGCAGTCTGTTAGCAGGCCAGTGTGATGACTGAGTAGGTTAAGGCACTTGCTCCCAAGCTTGACAACCTGCATATAATGACAGAATCCACATGATGGAAGAGAACCTACTTCCCCAAGTTGTTCTTTGACGTTCACATCAACATACTGTGGCACTTGTGTGGGACAGACAGACAGGCATAGTATACACACAGACACACGCTAATAATTGTAAATAAATATTTAAAAATATATTAGAGGGCAGTATCTTTTTTATTCAATATTTTATTGTATATTTATCCACAAGATCTTAAAATAAGGATATTTTTATATGTGAATTAGTAAATTTGAAAGTAGTACTTGCAGGTTTTTTTTATATCATCCTTAGGACTCAGATTTGTTAATGATTTCAATTACTATTATTTGTGAAATCTATGTTCTGTTGCGTTGTTTAAGCATTTGTCTTGTTTGGGGTTTCTATTGCTGTGAAGAGACACCATGATCATGGAAACTCTTATAAAGGAAGACATTTAACTGGATGACTTTCAGTTCAGAGGTTCATTATCATCTTGGTGGGATGTGGCAGCATGCAGGCAGACATGGTGCTAGACCTGTGCAGGCAACCTGTGCAGGCAACAGGAAGTGATTTGAGATACTGGCATGGCTGGAGCATATGTGAGATTTCAAAGCCTGCCTCCAGTGACAACTGCCTTCAACAAAGCCACACCTCCCAGTAGTGCCATTCCCTATGAGCTTATGGGGGCCAGTTACATGCACAGTACCACAGCATTCATATGTGCTTGCACTCATTCAAAAAAACTGTTTTCTTTCAACTATGTATCAGCTGCACTGCCAGGGGTCAGACCAGAGAAGTGAGTAAGTGCTCTGCTGTGTGTATGATTTCGTATGGTTTCAGTCCCATGGAGGAGAGAGTCATGTAAAATCCTCCAGTGCTGCAACTAGCCATAACAGAGGTATTCCCAGTTGCAGTTTATACTTTATGGCTTTAGTTTTGAACTTGAATATTTGCTGATTATAATTGAAATTAGCTATTTCTCTTCCCTTCAAAAGTTTATACTATTTGGCAGTATTAGAAAACTGACTTATCTACACTCTCTTTTAATTTTTCTTGGTTGTAATGTGATACAATTTTATTCAGATGACCAAAATTTAGAATTATTATAGAATTAGTACAAATAGAATTAATTTGATGATGGTGGCTTCAGTGACAATGTCTTCTGTTTAAGGTAACACTGGACCGTTCTGTCCGGCTAGTCCTAAACATGCCTTTTCTACCCTTTACTCAGGCTTCTGAGATTCCCCATTTTTGCATCATGACTCCAGTTTCCTCCTCCTCTTCCTATTTATAATAAAGGTATCTTTGGAAGATCCCACATTTTTTTCCTGTTAAGTTAATATAAAAATATTAATGATAACCTAGAAAGAACTCAGGAAACATATGATTTTTATTGGTAAATATCTTTCAAATTTGCTTTCTTTGATTTTGTAATTAAAAAAACCTGCACATTTTTGAAGTGGTTATTTATCAAGATAATTCTGACCAAGATGTATTGTAACTGAAAACAATGAAATTTCATATTCTGGAGCAATATTTACCACTGATTTTCCTTCATTTATGTACATGTACTGTTACTTAAAGAATTCATTAGACATTCTGAGAAATAAATCATAAGCTATATGTATAGAACACATTGTATGAAAACAAACTAATTCTAATCTCAGAACCTACCTCTTCTCTTTATGTATGTACTCATGCTTTCATAAGCCTTATTTTAAATTTAGATTTTTAGGGACTCGTGTTTAGCTTATTGAGGGGTTTAAGGTACTATTATATAAAATATCACATTTAGGTAATGTTATTTGGTTGTATTAACTAGATTGTTTACATGCCCATTCCCTATTGTTCTGTGAAGTCTTCAAGGGCAAGAATAGTGTGTCATATTTTAAAATCTTTTCATCTCCAGTACATAGTATGTAGACAATATGTTACATTAATGCGTAAGGAGCAGAACAAGGGTAAGTAATTTATTTAAGAGTAAGTCACAGTATAAAAATTTAGAATATATTTGAAGAATTCACAGTTAAAACAGATTTTATAAAATCACAGACTTTTATTTATTCATTGTTCTCTTCAGATTTCTTACAATTGAACCTTACATTTCTATTCCCTTAGGCTACAGAATATTGGAGATGTTTTATTGTACTGTATGTATTTATTTAATCCATTAAATACATGTTGGACTACTATTAAGTATATGATGTTTAGACTACACAACTTTAAAAATTTTTTTTGGTGAATGATGTATGTGTGCATATATACATGTATGGGGTGTGTGTGCATGCATGTATGCACATGCTTTCGTGCTTGCCGATTCAAAGTATGTCACTCAGGATAATCTTGGGCGTTGGTCTTCTACTTCAGTCTTCCATTTTGTTTGAGGCAGGGCCTTATTTGCTGCTATATATATATATATATATATATATATATATATATATATATATATATATATATATGAGGCTAGCTGGCTTATGAGCTTCTAGGGAATTCTCCTTTCCCCACCTGTCATCCTACCTTAGGAACACTGGGATAACAAAATTGTCTTGGGTTCTGGAGATTTGAGTTCAGAGTCGCACATGTGTGCAAGCACTTTACCTACTATTGATCCATCATTATACAGTATTCAGGAATACCGGACAGAATGTATTTTAGAGTTGCTATACCCATAAGCCAGATATATTGAGAACTTGGGAACTCTATTTATTGAAATATTTACTGTGTTGTATTGATAAGCAAGGCATGACGCATTGAATGTTACCCACAAGCAAAGTACTTTATGGCTGGGTGAGAATTTAGCAATCATAAAATATTTGGGAACACTGAAGTATAGGAATTAAACCATGATCTAAACCAAATAGACTCAAATCCTATTACCACTAAATTGTGTGATTTCAGGTGATTATTTAATCTTGTGTTTCTTTATCTTGAAAATGTGGTCTAAAAACAGTTCTTACTTCATTATTATTAAGATTTAATGAGTTAATAAATGAAAATGACTTAGAAAATTTTTTTATACATAGTTAGCACTTAAGTATGGGCTATCATGATAATTGCTAGGATTTCAAATCCAATTATTTCCCTTAAATTTAATTTTCATTATATGAAGAAACCTAAACTGTGCATAGATAGTTACATGACTTTTCAAGATATGCAAAAATTAGCAGTAATTCTGCGTCCTGAAAACAATATTTTTGTTTTAGTTGTTATTAGTGTGTATGCATGTATGTATGTGTGTGTAACGCTATTGTGTGTATGACAGCATATGTTTGGAAGTCAGAGGACAACTTTTGGGAGTTGATTCTTTTACCCTGGGTTCTAATAATTGAACTTGGTTTTTCAAATTTGTGCTTTCAAGTGTCTTTATCAACTGAACAATTATGTCTGCTCCAGAAACAATAGTTTTTAGAGTTGATAAGTATAATAGACTTTCTTCTTATTTTTAATCATGTATATGTGTGTGTGTGTGTGTGTGTGTGTGTGTCATAATTGCATGTGGGCTTTGGTGGAGAGGCCAGAGGCACAGGATCTCTCTAGAGCTAGAATTAATAAGCAGTTTTGAGCTGTCTGTTGTGGGTGCTGGGGATCGAATTCTGGTCCTCTACAAGAGCGGTACACACTGTTTACTGCTGAGCCATCTCTCTGTTCCTAATAGTTTTTATTATTTTTAAAGGACTCTTAGGCTTGTAGGAAATTAAAGGGAAGATAGGAGATTTCTATCTTGCCTCGTGCTTACCTTAGTATCCTCTCCTTGTCAATCATGGTCTTTATTAGAGTGCTGCATTTGATATAATGATTCACTTTGTCCAATTATTATTACGCAAAATGCAATCTGTACATTTATCATCCTTGATGTTGTACATTCTGTGGGTTTGAACAAAAGTATTGTCACATCTATCTGGTCACTTTTAGATCTCATTGAGAATAATTTTAAATCCTGAAAAGTCCTTTGTGTTTCATTTATTTATCCCCTCTTCACCATAACCCCTGGAACCATTGCTTTTTTTCACTATCATTTACAATTTGTCTTTTCTAGGATGTCATACAGTGGGAATCATGTAAATTGTAACCTTTTCACATTAGCTTCTTTCACTTGGTAAAAAGAATTTAAATTTCCTCCATATCTTTGCATGGCTTTGTTCTTTTTAGCACTGGAAAACATTATGTTGTCTTGATATATCACAGACTGTCCAGTCATATAATAAAGGACATCTTGGTTATTTGCAAGTTTAGGGAACTATGACTATAGCTCCTTTAGAGCAACACTGATTTTAAAAATAGATTTGTCAGTAACTGTCAAGTAGTTGTAGTATTTTCTACTGTTGCCATTAGTGAATGAGAGTTCTGGTTGCTCCACATCCCCACCAGCATTGGTATTGTCAGTGTTTTGGGTTTTCGCTATTCTAATGAGTGTGTGGTGATATGTCCTTGTTTTGTTTTGCACTTCTTCAAGACATATGATATGCATATTTTCATTTGCTTTTGTTTTTCCTCTTCAGTGGGGTGTCTGTTAAAGCTCTTTGCCCACTTTTTAATTTCATTGTTTGATTTCTCAGTGAGTTTAAGACATTATTTCGTATTTTAGATAATTGTCTATTACAAATTTTGTTTTCTGCAAATATTTCCTAGCTTTTCATGGCATGTATTACCATTTTCTCTTCTGTATCCTTCACAGAGGAAAAATGGTAATTTTAATGAAGTTTAGTTTACTAATTCTTTTCTTGAATCACACCATTAGTATTTTACTCAAAAATTTCTTCTTATAGTTTTGGAGTCTTTGGGTTTTGCATTTTACAAATATTTTTCAAAGCATTTATGGTTTGTGTTTACGACACTTTTTTTTTTAATGTTGTGTTGTTCCTGCACTATGTGTTGAAAAACTGCTTTGTTCCCTTTTAAATTTTGTTAAAGATCAGTTGACGTAAGTTTATGTGGATCTGTTTCTGGCCTCCTTTTAAAATCCGTTGATGTATTTATTTATTTAGCCAAAGCCACACTGTGATGATTGCATTATAGCTTTACAATAAACATGGAATTACCAGGTAGAGCAGCAAGGGGCAAGATGTGTACTAATATATTGGATGACTTTGAACTTGTTAGGTATCTAAGGGGGACCATTAACTTGTGCTTCATCTTTCCCATCTCCTCTAAATGTGGGATTATAAGCTTAAAACACTATGCCCAGTTTTAGGAAGTGCTGGGATTGAACCCAGGCTCTGTGTATGCAGGCAGGCACTCTGGCAACTAATCTACATATATCCTATCCAGTCCAGTAAGATTGTTTTTGTTATGTAATGAAATCCGCTCTGAAGTTTGAAGCACATTATACACTAAGCCACATAAAAGAGTGGTTTTACACTTAGTATATGTAAGATCATCGGTGCCAAATATAACGTTGAAATATGATGCACTCTCTTACCTTTTATTTCTTATGTGAATTCCCTTAGAAAGATTTACTCTTTTTAATGTTTTTTAAATGCATGCAAATGATATAGTCAAATGATATAGAACAATATTAAGGAAGATGGTTGTCTACACAGATACAGGTATGGTATACTGTAACAGCAGTTGTTTCGAAAAAATAAGGGATAATAAGAATGACTTGCAACCAGTCCTGTTTTGTGATGTTGGTCATTCTACAACTGAAAATATATTACCATTTTGGGAAAGGCACCTGGGAGTTGGCAAAGGGTGTGGGATGTACGTGGTGGGACCAGTAATATAGTTAGCACTGTTTTCCTGGAGCTAGTGTGTGTGTAAATTTGGTTAAAGATACAGGGTAAAGAGTTTCCTTTTTTTTTTCTTTCAAGGAAGATTTATTTAAAAGCACCAGTTTTAGTTTTTATTTCTAATAAAAGATCAAAGGTTATGTACCATAGTTTCAGATCCATATTATATGGAACCTTGTCCTGCTTGAGTGGTAACTCCTAGTGGGTTTATATCTCTAGTATACTGTGTATTGTATGCATTGCACCTGTTCATACAGACTGCATTACATTGTGGTGTTTGTATAGCTGGATGCTTCAAACAAGAAACCAGTCTGCTTTCTTCTCGGGCACTAGCCTATTAGCAAGTTAATTGAACTTAATTTTGTTCTTGTCTTCAATTTTGTATATGGTCTTGGTTTATTTACTGAACAGTGATTTCTTCTTTGCAGTTTGTCTGAGATCAGTTTTCCTATTGTATGGAGTCTGCTTTTTACAGTCTCCTTTAAGACTGCTCTGACTTTAAAATCATTACTAGGCTTTTGTCAGAGCAGATTTGTTGACATTTTTCTCACATTAAAAAAATAAATTTGAAAAATTGCACAAATAAGCTATGCAATTCCCTATTTCCTGCTAATATGCAAAAATGTATTTATGATAATTCCACACGTACTGTTGTGCCAGAGCTGAAACAATACATTCCTCATAATGGAGCATAAATAAAGAAGGTGGAGCCAGCTGCTCTTAAACTGTTTATTTGCAAGCAGCAATGCTATAGAGAATGTACCTTTTTCACTCTGTTAGCCTGAAATACTGAACCTGTTGCTGCATTAGACGAGTTGCATTTTGCTGGATAGGGGAAGGAGGGCTGTCTGCTGTCTGGTAGGAGGGCTTTGTCTGTGCCTTTCTCTCTCTCAGTTTCTTTCTGTTTTTCTTTCTCTCTCTCCTCTTTCTCTCTCACTGGCTTGCTTGCTCTGTCTCTGTCTTTCTCTCTCTCTCTCTGCCCCCCTTCCCCTCCCTCTCTCTTGCTCTCTCTCTCTCTCTTCCCGTCTCTGTGGTTTGTAAGGTAGGTTGCAGTGTGTGTATATACACAACATCAAGAGCAGGAAAATGGACTCATTAGGGAGGCAGGCAGTCATTACCACTCACACTGTACTTCCAGGGAGACACCGATTATGAGAAGAGAAACTCAGCGCTGGGGAAGAAGGTAGGGGCAGACAACTTTCATAAAAACAACCCTGCCTCCTCAGGCCCCCTGTATTTATCATCTTATTTAGTCCACAGTGCTTTTATGCTTTCTTTTCTTGAATTTTAATTTCTGTTTTTAAATTTGACAGAGCTAATGCTAGCTTAAAATTTGGAACATGTATAGGAGGCCTACCCTCTACTAAATTTCCTAATTATTTAAGGGTGTGACCTTGTGATTCAGTTTTATTAGTTTAAAAAATAATTACAAACAAGCCTATTTTTCTTACCAAAGTACCAAGAAAATCAGAATCTTTCACTCTTTTAAAACAAACTCCTCCGTATGTTTGTCTCTTTGCTTTTCTTGTCTGTTTATGCAATTCCATCTGTCTGTCTATATATCATGTTGTCCTTATTTATTGCTAACTGGATTTTGTTAGTTATTTGCCAGTGAGTTTTAGCTGCAGTACCAGTGTGGTTACTACCAAAGTGAGACTCTTGTTCTTTGTTTTACATTGAAGTTTAAAGTCCATATTTACAGTTTAAATCCTTGAAGCAGGTTGCATACTTTATACCAGCATGCTTGTTTGATGACATTGGACATAAGGTGAGGGGTAGTCCTTTAAGGTGGGCAAGAATCAAGTAACTATTTTTGCTGTTATATACGTAGAATTAATGCAACAGGGGGCTATATCTTCAAAGGAATTGGGGCTCTTTTCTAACTTTATTTTAGAGATGGATTGTGCATTTGTATTGATACTACTGTCGTTAGTAAGAATATACATATATATATATATATTTTATTAACAAGCAGTTTTTATCCTGGGACAGTTCCTTTTTGGTTTGTTTATTTATGCTTGAGGAGGGAGTATTGGGAGCTGGCCTTTTTTTTTTTTTAAACAAAGTAGAAGCTATGGAGTGTATCAGGCCATTTTGTGCAACAACTGTAAGTATTCCCTTAACAATTTTGAGACTATAAAAATCTACTTGTATTGAAAATTTGTATTTGAGGGATTCTTCTTCTTTTCTTTTTCTCATGGTGGGAAAAAGTTATATTTTAAACTAGCTTCCATTGTTGAGGAATTTTCTAGAAAAATGTTTTTCAAAATTCTAAGGAGTAGTTAGAAAAGCTCCGTTTGAAGTATACTTTTAAATAGACTTTTATTTGGGTTTGTACAAAAGTAAAACTTTTATTCATCTGATAAAAATTAAGTCAGACTGAGAGATACATACATGTTTTCAGAAAATAGACGAGTGGTAATAGGAAATGGATGCTGATCTGTGGAGATCTTTGATAATAACAATCACCTTTTTGTAATACATTATTTATTTACTATAATGGCAGACTTTTCCCCTGTTAATTCCATTAGGCCTCTCTGACAACACAAAGAAGTCCATAAAGCAATATTCTTAACCCACCTGGGACACAAGAGCAGACTCCTCAACACATTCTCAAGGTTCAAAGTTAGTAAAATGTTTATTAAAAACCCATTATTATGGAAGGGTAGTGAACTTTTGCTACTGAAAGACTTTTTTTACCTCTTCTTTTAAAAAATTTATACTGAGACTTTTAATTTAGTTATTTTTCTCCACTGTCTTTTCAGCTGGAAAGGAGCAGTATATACCTGAAGTGCATTCAGTCAGGTCCTTCCAGGGGCCAAGGAAAGTTTAGGAGGAGTCTGTAGGAAGTATGTGTTAACATTGTGCGTGATAATTGGGGTTTTGAAGAGAATTTTTCCCAGTTTAGACTGATCCAAAAATTTGTTTTAAAACTAAAAGGTCAGAAGTGTGTTTGTCCCATGCACCTGCTATTTTTGGTATTATCACTGGGAATTATCTGAGATGCTCTTTTAAACAAAAGAAATCTTTCATATATCTTTTGATCAATTGCTTTAATGTTCATGCATATTTATGGAAATATTACTGTATATTTATGTACATAATTCATATTTATATGGATCAAAGAATCACAAATCCATTGCTGGTATAATTTAAATATTTCACATTGTGTTTTTACATTATACCCACAAGTAAACACCAAATGCAGCAACTCTCAAAAGAAAATGGAAAAGGAAAATTTTAGTCATTTCTGTGGTGGTTTTAATTTTTAGAGTGTGTTTTCTTTTGCATTATAATTCTTGGTAGTCTTCAGTAAATTGAAAATATTTTTAGTATGAAAAATAATCTTGCCCTTTTCTGGGAGGAACTGTCACAGTCTAAATACTGCAGGACATTGTAAAATGTGCATAAGTAAACTTAAAGCCAGTGCCCTCTGCTGCACAGGGATTTGGAAAGCTGAAAGCCTTGCGTCACAGGAGGGCTATAGAGTGCCAGAAAAATTCATTAACCAGGCTTGCTGGCTTTGGTGGGCTCATCTTCCTGTTTAGGTCCCAAAGTCTGACACTGTCAGGTCACAGTGTGTTTCATTTTAATGTTGGAGCAGACAGTTATCTAACACACCCACATGAGGAAGTGCTCTAAAGCAGTTATTTCATGCTTTGCCATGCCCTGTAGCTAAAACAATTTGGTATTGAGTGACGTGTGTGTGCTTTTTAACTCCTATCCGATGAAAATCAGCTTTGGTCTTTGAAAAGCACCCAGACAGTGGAATGCCAAACAGTGTGATTCAAATGCTAAGCACATGCCAGTTTAAACTTTTTAATTTTTTTTAACTGAGGGACGAATCAGATTATTTTTAATAGAAAGACTGTGATTTCCTGCATCATACTCAATAGGGTCTCAAAAATCGCAGATACTTTTTCTTTTTGTTTTTTTTTCTGCAGAAGCCTGTATTCGTCAGAGGGAAGCAGCTGCATACTTTCTCCCTGAAACGTTAACAAATAAATGGCATTCCTGTTTATTTATCTATTTTTGAATTTTAATGATTAGTCCTCATGCTAATTAACAAATTCCTGTATTCATAAAATCTGGCACTATATAAATAACCAATTGTGTGATTATCTACACATGTTCTGGCTTTCTATAAATATAGAAATTATTGGTGGATGTGTTCATGGACTTATCCAACCCTGAGTAGTGGCTGGTTATGCTGTCTCATAGGAAGCCAAATTCAGGCCCTGAGCAACGTGTTGCTCCGAGGTTGGCAAGGTGCGTGGAGACAGCATCTGGCTCCTGTGCTCACTGTAATCTTTTCTGGCAAAGAGAGGTCTGTTGTTGACATTTTTTGAATGCTACTAGTCCAGCCTTCTTCAGCTGCAAGGGTGGCCGCTTGAAAGTAGCTTTTGATAATGGACATTGGAGCTGCCCTCCCTTGGAGCTACTTAAAATATATATAAGTTACGTTTTTTTTTGTTCGTTTGCTTTTTGTTTGTTTGTTTTTGTTTTAATTTCTATTTAAAAAAAGCCATTCCAACTTTTTTGAGTGGTAAGGAGCTAAGCTAGTTTAAGTCATGTAGTATTGAAGAGAAAAGTCTAAGTAGTTTTACTTATTGACTTTATAAATTACAAGCAAGTTTTAGAAATTGGTTATCACAAAGAAACAGGTTATCTTACAGACTGTCCACACTGTTAGTTGTGTAAAGTGTATATGCAAGTGCCCCCCCCACTAAAAAATAATTTAAAAAATAATTTTAAATTAGTTTACATAGTAGCAGGTTTCCTTATGATTTTTGGTCCATACTTAGTTTTGGCTGGCTTGTGACTCTGTCAACTTGCAGAGTTCCTTACCTAGTTTTTCTGTGTGCCTATGTATTCGTGTGCCAGTGCCATAGTTATAATTAAGCAGTCTGTTCTTTGCTTAGATTTTGAGGCCTTTAATTTTTTTCATTTTATATAAGACATTTTGCTATTTTATGTAATCACTTAATTAACAAGCCACTTTTCATTTGTAACTGAAAATCTAAAGACTACATACATATTCTACAAATTCTAGAAAATGTATGACTTCTGTTGTCCTGTTATGTAAATATTTATATACCAATATTGATATCTATTGTATTAAGAATATTTTTGAGCTATTTTAGAAACAGTAGTAGAGGCGAATTTTTGATGCTGTAAGAAGAAATAGTGCCACCTACCTGTTCTTAGTGTCGTGCGTGTGGAAGCCACTACAATAGGTGTGTTCAAAGCAGCATTTAGGAACTTATCAGAAGTGGGACTTTTCTGTGACTCTGCCTCTTCCTACAGTGATACTGCCATGGTCACGTGTCCTGCTGGTTGTGCACTCAGCTGAGGGAAAACTATCCTTGACTTTGGTTTCATAACCTCTCTTCTACTCCAGGATCAAGCTCTTTGGTGATTCTGCAGTTCACTTGAAAGTAATCAGCTTGAGGACATGGAACTTTTGCCTTTTTGGAATCTTGACACTCAACTGAAACTCCAGGCGGGTGTTTTGTAGTTCTGTTAAGCAATGACACTCTTACGTAAGCACTTTAACTCAGACAAACGTAGCCACTGACTTCCAAGTTAGAAAATGAAGAGAAGAAGCAAGGACAGTTGATCAGTTCATACAGTTGTCAGATGGAAACCGAACATATTCTAATTAATTCTGAGTATCTTTGCTTTCCTTTGAAGCTGACTGTAAAGATGCTGACTATTATATTCTGTTTGTCTTTTTGATATTAGAAGTAACTTTGGTATTGAAGACTTCTATGTCTCCAGATATGATGATAAATTTAGTGTTCATATTTCATATTATGCAGTTAAGTATCAAGAATTTATTTGAAACATTCTTATATTAAACTACTAATGTCAGGAGTTATATTGAAAATAATTTACATATAGTGGAATTGCAGTTTTTGAAGGCTAAAACAATGCTCAATAAATTGAAACCATAAAGGTACAAATGGTAATAATTATAAATTACATATAGTATTATTTTGCCCTTAAACTCACTGTGAACCTTTTTTGAAACCATTAAATTTGTTACATAAATTTTAACAGTTAGAAGATTTAGTTTTCTCTTTTTATTAGATTATCATATGCTTTTGTTTTAGTTCTCCTTTAAATATATCCTGTGAATTTACAATCTTGTTGTGGATTCGTTTTGGAGTTTGAACTTACAGACAAATTAATGTAATTGACAAGAATTAAAGGAGTGTTTCAATTAGTGTAGGCATGCCACCTTAGCAATTAGTAAACAAACAAAAAGCTAGCAGAATACTTATTCACTTTATATACCTTTTTGTTTCCTGTATACATGTATGAAAACTGTATGACTGTCATTTTAAATAAAAACACTTTTCTAGACATCCTTTCTTTTGTTGGCTAATTAAAAGTTAGGCAAATACTGTTGGAAGGGCTGGCCTGCTTTACACTATTTGTTGTTGTTTGTTTTCTTTTTAAATATTGGGCACACTAAATTTCCTCTTGATTCAGTAAATATACTCCTTTCTTGTACATACTTCTTACTGTCTTTATATTCCTGGTTGTATAGTCTTACTACCATGGTTCTAGACAGGATAAAAAGAACTACAATACTTGTACCATTTTCTGTATTCTTACATCAGCAGTGAACTTTATTCCCTTATTTTATCCCTAGAAGGGAGAGAAATAGGTGTGATTAAAAGTAAATGAAGATAAATTGAGATAATATAAGTAATACTGATGGTGGATGGAGTAGGTGGAAGAAAAGAACTCAGTCCAATTTTGGTAAAAACCATTTGACTCATCCCTGCAGCTTTTGTTTTTGTCCTTCTTAAGCAGATAGATGTAAATATTCCATTTATCCCAGGACAGATTCCAGTGGTGCCATCAAAACAAGGTCATAGAAGTCAAAACATCTCACATTGCAGTACTCTCAGTGCCATGCTTCCTTTTGTCCTTTAATCCTTGGGTTTTGAGTTGTGAGCAGATTTTTATATTGGTGAACAGATTCATTTGTTTTTGTAAGAAGTCTTCCTAACAAAGCCTTTTCCAAGCCTGTGCTGAAGCGGTACCATGAGCTGAATGAAGTTGAGGGAACTGATCTCCTAAGTTTGTATGTGCTTCCTCTTAAAGTCAAAGGATTTTATATAAAAGAACAACAAAACACCCTCTAAACTTTGTGGCCCACAAAATGGGTTTAGGTTTTGTTTTCCATAATGGCTTTATGAAACCATTTTTTTTTTTTTTTTTTTTTTTGGTTTTACGAGACAGGGTTTCTCTGTGGTTTTGGAGCCTGTCCTGGAACTAGCTCTTGTAGACTAGGCTGGTCTCGAACTCACAAGATCCGCCTGCCTCTGCCTCCCAAGTGCTGGGATTAAAGGCGTGCTCCACCACCACCCGGCTATGAAACCAATTTTTAATAGCTCATACTACCTGGTATCCAGCCCATTTGTTGGTTTTCTTTGTAAATATTGAATAGATATGAATAATTTTTTAGTTTTAATAAAAATTATACTCTCATATTCTCATTATACCCACCAGCAAGAAGATACTCTAGGTCTTACAATAGTTTGATTCTACTGAGTGAGCTTGAAATATATGAACAAGAATTTGGAACTGATTTTTTTCTTGGTATGTTGTGAGAAACTCTACGGTTTCCTACAAAAAGCTTTTGCTCAGTAATCAGGTGGTATTAATTAATGAAAAAAAGAAATATTTAAAGTGGCTAAATCTGGAGGCCTTGTTTCTGATTCTGACTGATTTTAAAGAGGACATAATTTCTGTTTTGCAGTTTTTTTGAAAGTAAAACAGAGTAAATATTTCTCTAATTGTTTTAGGTAGCTATGTCTGTAAGTCTATCTGTTCATATTTTCTGTTTATAAGTTAAAAGTGTATGGAGGAAGTTTGAGTTGGTAATGAAGGAAGAATAAAAGAAGCCTTTGTGGTCTCAAGAGAGCATAGCACTTTAACTTTAAGGTGGTGGTTATCGGGGTAAGTAAGTGTCACAATATATTATTGGTCTTCTTTAATGATTCAATGATTGCAGTAAACCAAAAAGTTTTTTTTTTTTTTTTTTTTTTTTTTGGTCAGGGTAAAGAACTTAAAAGTCTGTGGGTGGTTTGATAAAAGACAATTTTTAACTAAATGAACTGCAACATGGCTTCTATGGCTCCACTCCTTCCCACTGGCCACTAGATGGAGAGACGGTCCGTGTCCACAGTTTGTCCATGGTAAACAGCTCAGTCATGAGTTTCTATTGGTAAAGCCGAACTGTATGCCTTTGGACATTTTTCTGAACTCATACATGACATTTTGGAAACGCCATCAGAGAGTATGTTGTCTTCTATAAAAGCTTGATGTGATTTTCATGAAATTCAAAATGATTTGCTCTTCTTTAAGCCCCTGTAAGTGCTGACAGACACAGGAGGCTGGCCAGTATTACTACTCTGGTTTTAACTGCCACAATAGAGCCTTTTGCCTCTTTCAAATTTGTTCCTTTAGAAAGGCCCTGAAATGAATGTCAGCACGACAGTGCCACCTTGTGTCCCCATTGCTGTGAGAGTAACTAATGCTTGAGTCACTGAAAAGGAAAGAACTGGACATTCACAAAAATTTTGCAAAGTATTGTAAGCTTAGATTTTGCATTGATACAAAAATCCTTGTAAAGTGTTTTAGTATGCTTGAGAGTTCTTTTCTTTTCTTTCTTTTTTTTTTAAAAAAACTTTTATCCTTTCATACATTGCATCCCAAACAGTTTCCCCTCCCTCTACTTTTCCTAGTCCCTCCCTGCACCTTCCCTCTTCCCCACATCAACTCCTCCTCTATTTCCCTTCAAACTAAACAATAAAACAAAAAAAGCAAATAACAAAAAACCAAACAAAAACAAAAAGTACAGGTCTCCCAGGGAAATCCACGGAACATGGCCTAACAAGATACAGTAAGACTGGCCACACACCCTCATTTCAAGGCTGAACATGGCAGCCCAATAGGAGGAAAAGGGCCCCACATTCAGGCATACTCAAGGAAATGTTAGTATCAGTGTGTTTCCCCTCTCTCATACTAGTGTATATTAAAAATTCTTTTAAAATGCTGAGTGCAGAGAGCGATGTGCTGAGAATTAGAAATGAAGAAGAGAATGCATAAGAGAGATTTTCACCTAGTTCTTACCACTTGTAAAACTGAAATTCAGCATACCGGACAGTGAGATATTTTCTCCTTTGAATTCTGATGGGAACTTTTATATGCGTCACTTTTAATACCACTCTTCACATTGGATTGCCATTGTTTCTAAGCATATATGAAGTATAAGCCCTGAGTTGGAGATTGAGGCTTATGTATTAACTGTCATTCTAGAAGTTTTTATGGCATACAGAATTGTCAGTTACTTAAGATCCACATGAATACTTACACTGGTTAGTTTATGACATATGCATCTCTCTCTCTCTCTCTCTCTCTCTCTCTCTCTCTCTCTCTCTCTCTCTCTCTCTCTCTGACACACACACACACACACACACTACCCCCCTAAGTTTTAAATGATTTTTCTTTTTGGGAAAAACAACTTTAGTCTTACCTCCTTTTCAAACAAATACTTTATATCTTTACTTCCTTTTGATATTAAAATGCCCTTTTCTTTTTTTGCTTAGGAAAACTACTCCAGACTGTGTGTTGTAGTTGACCGTGGAGTCAACACTCAGTATCTAATTCTAGCTTCACCACTGACTTACTGTGCTAATGTCGATGAAATTGACACTCTTATGTCAATTTCCAGGACATAAAATCAGTTTGCATTATCCTTGTACCTCTGGGGTCTTAGTTTTTGGATTAACACTGTAGCTAAAAGTTGAAAATACTGTTTGTTATCTCATAATTTAAAAGAGAAAACTCTTATAGGGGTTACATTTGATATGAGCAAGGCAATTACAACTGAGGGATATTCCAAGGTTTTGCTTTTTATTAAATATTTAGTTTGGTTGATTGGGCTACCACCATCTTTCTGTGCATTAGTTATAAAGTAAGTCAAGTAGAATAAATTTAAAGAATGAGATAAACGTGTTGCTATAGAATTATAGACTACTTGTAATCTACACATTATTTTTATGCTTTATTTATAATATTTAAAAGTCAGTGTTACGTTTTAAATTTCACATGTTTTTGTATGAATTTTACACCTGGGTTCTCAGTCCAAATATCTCTGAAAATACAAAGAAAATTATGATTGGATAATTTGCTTAATTTCTTAAATTTGACTTCATAATTTTTAAAAAAGTAATAGTAGATTCTGCCTTTCCTCTAACCCCTCTTAAGATTGTTGTGAGAGTTAAATGAGTTCATGCTATAAAGTTTTGGTGAGCAGTAAAAGGAGTGTACAGATACTAGTGATAGTCACTGCTATTACTGCTGTAATCAAAGAAGGGATAGATAATAAAATCTAAGTCAAAGCAAAACACACAACTTAAAAACTTTAAAATTTGTGGTATTTCTTAGCCGGGTTGCTTCTCTGAGGCGGCAGATGTTTTAAAGATGTTCTTGAAATTTTCTGTATTTTATTTTAATAACTAATAATTTTATATTTAGGCTAAAATTATTTTCTTAAATAACTTTTTAAACCTATCATTCACAAGTTATTTTTTGATCATGATATTTATTAAGTATATAAGCTAATTTTTAAAAATTACTATGGAACCAATAACTATGGAAAATGTTTAATTTTTGGTATTGCACTGTTATGCTGTAGTTCATAGGTTTTTAAGCATTGGAGTGCATAATAATTGCCCTAAGGCATTTCTTAAAATTTAGCTTCCCATTGGTGGTGGTGGGGCACGCCTTTCATCCCAGCACTTGAGAGGCAGAAGCAGGTGGATCTCTGTGAGTTCAAGGCCAGCCTGGTCTGCAAGAGCTAGTTCCAGGTCAGGCACCAAAGCTGTACAAAGAAACCCTGTCTTGAACAACAACAAAAAAACCCAATAAAATCCAACCAAACAAAAAAAAAAAACCAGAAAAAGAAAAAAAAATTCAGCTTCTTAAGCTCCAGTCCCAATAATTGTTCAGTGGAAATTGGGGATCCTGCATTGTAGCTGGTCCAAACACTTTAGGAAAAGGTCAGTTGAGTTTTATGTCATCTACATATAGCCACATCTGCATCACTTTTAGCAAGTATGGTTTTTCTAGATTTATAGACCCTGTTTTCAGATCCCGTTAAGCAGTATTTGGATATATATATATATATTGACCAAAGCTACTCCATCATTTTTTTTTGTGACAAACCTAGATAATGACTACTTTTTTTAAGGTGTGATGTTACAGTATGTTTATGGTTGCATCAAATTTATGATTCTTTAACTAAACACAGACATATTTTGCATGTAGAAGACTAGAGTCAGTACTGCCATGTATGAAAAATGTAGTTTTGCCTTATATTCTAAATATTAAGGAAGAAGGGCAATACTTACTGTTTTTCACATAAATTGCTTAACTTAGTCTTTACCTACAAGTCTGTGTAGGCAAAGATTAAAAACCTACAGTGATATTCTGCCTATGCTTCAGATAAAAGACTCTGTATAGAATGCATTGCAAAGTTCATTGACAGCTGAATATGTCATAGTTAAGATTCAGAGTCAGTGTTCTTTCCACCATATCACATCATTTTTCCCAATTCAATGAATCTTTATCAAATTCCCATTATGGTAAGTGTTAGTGTCTAATTTTGGGAGGCAAAAAGTACATTAATTAAATTTTTATTTTTCCATTGAAAATGATTTCTGGCTAGAGGTAGAAATAAAGTGCCAGTAGTCAAAAGGAGCCTACTTAATTCTACTAGCTGTAATTATTGAGTTCTTAAATAGCCTTGCCTATGGGCACTGTAACCCCTATACCTTCATTATGAAGTGTTTCCTAATAGAGGAGGAAAGCTAGACTTGTAACTGTTAAGGGACTCTCACAGGATTGCATATCTAGTAAGTGGCAGAACGTAGTTTAAATACTGGTTCAATGTATTGTTAGTAGCAAAGTCAGTGCTCATAATATATCATTTAATGACTTCACAGTTACTTTCCAGAATTAGGTTACACCTCCATTTGTCAAACAAGAGTCACTAAATGCTAATAAACTTTGTAGAATGTGAGTTTGTTTCCTTTATAGGCAACATACCATCTTGCCACATTGAATAAGTTCAGAAATTTCTTTCTTTTTTTTATTTTTTATTGAAAAAAAATTTCCGTCTCCTCCCAGCCTCCCATTTCCCTCCCCCTCCTCCCACTCCTCTCCCCTCCCCCCACTCCTCTCTCCCTCCCTTTCCAGTCCAAAGAGCAGTCAGGGTTCCCTGCCCTGTGGAAAGTCCAAGGTCCTGCCCCCTCCATCCAGGTCTAGGAAGGTGAGCATCCAAACTGGCTAGGCTCCCACAAAGCCAAAACATGAAGTAGGATCAAAACCCAGTGGCATTGTCCTTGGCTTCTCATCAGGCCTCATTGTCCGCCATGTTCAGAGAGTCTGTTTTTTTAAAAAATATTTATTTATTATTTATTATGTATACAATAGTCTATCTGTGTGTATACCGAAGGCCAGAAGAGGACACCATACCTTATTACAGATGGTTGTGAGCCACCATGTGGTTGCTGGAAATTGAACTCAGGACCTTTGGAAGAGCAGGCAATGCTCTTAACCACTGAGCCATCTCTCCAGCCCCAGTCCCAGTCCAACTGGCCTTGGTGAGCTCCCAATAGATCAGCCCCACTGTCTCCGTGGGTGGGTGCACCCCTCACGGTCCCGACTTCCTTGCTCATGTTCTCCCTCCTGCTGCTCCTCATTGGGACCTTGGGAGCTCATTCCGGTGCTCCAGTGTGGGTCTCTGTCTCTATCTCCATCAATCGCCAGATGAAGTTTCTATGCAAGATATTCATCAGTATGGCTATAGGATAGGGCCATTTCAGGTTCCCTATCCTCAGCTGCCCAAGGAATTAACTGGGGACATTGCCCTGGGCACCTGGGAGCCCTTCTAGGTTCAAGTCTTTTGCCAACCTTAAGATGGCTCCCTTAATTAAAAGATATATGCTTCCCTGCTCCCATATCCATCCTTCCTTTATCCCAACCATCCTATTTCCCCAAGTTCCCCCCATCCTCCTCTTCTCACTTTTCTCTCTCCATCTCCTCTTACCCCCATCCCACCCCACCCCCAAGATCCCAATTTTTTGCCCGGCAATCTTGTCTACTTCCCATATCCAGGCTTTGGAAATCAGTGTGGTGGTTTCTCAGGAAATTTGGGATCAACCTACCCCAGGACCCAGCAATACCACTCTTGGGAATATACCCAAGAGATGCCCTATCATATGACAAAAGCATTTGTTCAACTATGTTCATAGCAGCATTATTTGTAATAGCCAGAACCTGGAAACAACTTAGATGCCCTTCAATGGAAGAATGGATGAAGAAAGTGTGGAATATATACACATTAGAGTACTACTTAATGGTAAAAAAAAATGACATCTTGAATTTTGCATGCAAATGGATGGAAATAGAAAACACTATCCTGAGTGAAGTTACCCAGACCCAAAAAGATGAACATGGGATGTACTCACTCATAATTGGTTTCTAGCCATAAATAAAGGACATTGAGTCTATAATTTGTGTTCCTAAAGAAGCTAAGTAAGAAGGTGAACCCAAAGAAAAACATATAGTTATCCTCTTGGATATGGTAAGTAGACAAGAAATTTCTTTTTTTAATCTGTAAAGTATGAATTACAGTGTAATACAATAGGGAAACCAGTTGAAATGAACAGCCTTTTGTTTATATTTCTTTAGTGTTAAAATTTCTTTAATGGTACATTATTTGAATGAAAATTTAAATCTTGCCCAATATAATAAGCTAAGATACACACAAAATCTATAATATAGCTGTTATTATCAGTCTTAAAATAACTAATTTATCTTTGAAGTACAATGTGTTAATAGAACTAGCATATTAACAGCTCTATACAGTTAAAGTATCTTAGCATGGAACGTTCCTATTTGAAAAAGAATGTCTCTGAGTAAGTGACAGCCGGAATGCACAGTGTGACATACAAACTTGTATATTTCACACTTACCTTTGTATAAATTGCTAAACATGTAGTGTTTATTCATTTTTATAGACTTAATAATACTTTGCATGTATTAGAATAGTCACAGTGTAAAGAAACTCTGGTGTATATCATCTGTGTTCAATCATAATTTTAAAAATTAAGATACTCGTATAATTTGGGAAAAATTTAATGACAACATAATTTGTATATTAAATTTTGTGTATTTATGTATATAAAGAGTCACAGAATTACTAAGTAGGGGAATGTAATCTTTTCTTTAGAAGACTTTCAAAGTTTTGGGGAGTTGGGTTACCTTTGAATTTCTAAGAGTGGCCTTTTCTCAAATGCCATTCTTCTAACGTATCATCTAGGGAAGAACAAGGGTGAGATCTTAAAATTAACAAGTTTACCTACTCAATTTTTCAAATATAAATATTAAAACCTGATTTTGTAGAAAGTCAAATTTAGCAACAGAGCATGAATTGGAAAAATTTGTCAGTGATTTATTTAAGCTCCACAGGGAAAATCCTGTAGGGTCTTTGAATATCCTAAATTTATTTTGATTTGAGACCAGCTTAAAGGGTGTGTCTATCCTGAAACAGTTCTCCATTTTTCTGAGTAAAATTCCAGAGGAGCTAGTAGTGGGAGGTAGTGTACCAACAATGACCCTTTTGGGGCCAAATAAGCACTTTAGCAGAACTCACTCCTTCCCATTCCTTAAACCAAAGCATGTCTTGCCCAGTGGGTATGTTTAATTTAGACAGCCAATTTTATTTCTTTGCAAACACACAGGAGTCAGAAAACTTGAGGTGGGTAGGGTACTACTGATAGCATGGTGGTGAGGGTTTGGCTCAGAATGAAGAAAATGCCAAAGATTCTAGCCAGTATAGGGATGTGGGAAGCAATTGGTATCTGAAAATGCTTCACAGATTTGTTGCTTCACAGATTATGAAGGAGAAGCTAAAATAGGTAAAATGACTAGTTACAGTTATACACAGCAGTTTCTGTTTAACGAGAAAATTTCTCAGCCTAGTTCCTCTGTTGGTCAAGAGATGTTAAATCTCTGCACCTCCTTCCTTTCCTCTGTTTCTCCTATTGCTGTACTATCTAAACATCATATGGTGATAGTCCCAGGCTTAGAGGTTGGTTGCAGGTACATTTGGAGCACTAAGGGCATTGAATGCAAGCTCATCTTTAAAAGGTCAGTGTGCATCCTTTTAAGCATGTGCGTCTCTTTTATTTGGATCATATATGTAATAATCGTGGAGCCAGAAACAGAACATGTTGAATAAGTAGATACTGTGTACATGGCAGAGATCTAAGTATGGAAAATGTGATGACCACATATTTATTATAAGGTTTAAAAAGAAGCTTCCTAATCATGGGTGATGACAGGGTTTTGAAGCAAACCTAGAGTAGAATTTTCTATTAATTTGATATTGTTGTATGGATTTAGGGTAGAAACAATCAAACTAACTCAGATATCTCCTTTGCTTAAACATTGTGGGAAAATTTCTTCTTGGTTCTAGTCTTACCTGTTAAGGATGGATATATTAGTCAACTTCTCACTGTTATAGTGAATATAAAAATCTGTGGATGTTGTAGGGTCTGAGCAGTAGCATCATATTTAATTATAATGCCACTTTAGTTTCTGTGTACCAAATGAAACTAAAAGCTGAGTTTTATCTGGTCACCAGAAGCTAATAAAATAACCGCAGGGAAGGACTTAAAGGGGATGGTTCACACATAGTCCAGTACACTCACCAGACTTCAAGCTTTGATTAGTGAATGTATGAGTTATTCTCGAACCTCAATGCAAATGAGGTAGATGACTCTCATACTGATACATCCACAGCTGCCCACAGCTTTGTATTCTAGTCTAAGAATTGAAATTGATTAGTTGAGGCCAAAAGCAGCCATACATTTGATCCACTAAATGTGTCCTGTTCGCAGATCCCTCCTAGTTTCTTTGTGGGGCCTGCTGAAAAGTTTGTTGTGTTTTCCTGTCACAGCAAGAGAGTCAATAGCAGCAGCATTCAGAGGCCGATGGTTAGGATGGGAGGCTTTGTTAGAAGTAGAACACAGTCTTCCCACGTTATGTTTAAATTCATACCAACTGTTAGGAAATCAAATGTGGTTCTGTAAGAAATATATTGTAAAATGCTTAAGCTAGGAACAGCTAAACTAGAAGTAACCACATAATATCTTCTAAGAATTTTATTTTCCACTCCCAAGACATTTTCGTTTAGACTTCATCTTTTTAAAACTTCAAAAAAAAAAAAAAGATGAAATTGACAGCCTTAAGGTGACAGTAGCCTACAAACTATAAGATTATAGTTGGTGCAGATTGGGTATTCTCGGGGACAGATAAATATGCTTTTATCCACTGCAAATAAATTGTTTAGTTAAATTTCCTGAGAAAAATAAATACTTATTCTTAAGAAGTTATTTATGAATAATTTAGGATGGAAAAAGAAGTAGTAGTTCAAAATTTTTCTTATACAGCTTAAAAAAGTATGAGCTCAAATTTGTGTGAGGGAGGAAGAGAATATTTTATTAATTGCCATCTAAATATGCAGCTCCAAGTTTGTAGACATCTTTCTAAACCAGGATATAAAGACCGTAGAAAAAGGTTCTTGTTTGGAAATTACATTTCATGTGACTAAAACCACTAAAGAAGTTTCTTGTTCTAATAAGGTGAAAATGGTTACCAAAGAAACAAAAGTTTCTTATCACTTGGCCTGAGGCAAATGTGACATATTAAGCTTAAAATGAATTCTCCTCTCAGGAGTGCACACAACTCTTATTAATGTCTTGGAAATTATGCACACATAGGAAAAATGAATACCATTTTAGAGTTACAATTTAGAAAGCAACCATTGGGGTGCAGATGCTGTAAAATATGTAATGTAGATATGTTAGCCTCAGTGAAATTTTGCTATTTTACCTTTTACTAAGACTTAACATTGTGCAGAATGATTTGTTTTTGTCTTAAAAGGGGCCTTTCTTTTCATGGTAGCTAGGTTCCCAATGGCTTGAAAGAGTTAATGTAGTTTCCAAGAGTGCCCAACTTCCTTCCAGGGAGTAGAGTGCATGTGAGCTAGTCTGGCTCCAGGATATTTGTTCACATCCCAAAACCAATTTGGCACAACTTAAAATGTCTGCTAGGCAGAGGATTCAGTGTTGTTAGGCCACGCAATTAGTGCTTTATTTCATGAGCACCAAATTCACCCAGTAGTGTTTTGTTTTAAAGAAGAGCCTGAAATTCACAATAACGGGTTTCATTTATCAGAGCCATATGGGACTCACCATCTTTGGATATATTTGTAAGGCTTTCACAAAGAAGAATCCTGAGGCATCTCAGATTTCACGGATTGGAGGGCAATCTGGATGAGGATCCGTTTTGGAAATGAGGAACTATCCTTTTATATGTACTCTCCAGTTTCAGTAATCCTTGAGAAGATCCAAAAAGCCAGGAAAGAGTTAAGTAAGCCTCAGCTTATTAGCTTTATTGGACAATAAAGACTATGGTTTTTATTCTCAGATCTGGTTCAAATGCCAAGTGTACCTTTGATGTCGAAATTTGGCCACCTAATCTCTGTAGTTTGTGATGTGGCCTCTGTGAGTGAGAGGGGAGGTTGGTTCTAAGTCTCAGCCTGTTTTTTTTTTTTTCCACTTTCTGCTGGTTTGGTCTTGGTTATATGTCAGTGGGTTGCTGGGAAGCTCTAAGTAATAGAGTGAACTGAAAGTTTAACCGTGGTGCTTTTTGATAAGTTATAACTCAACATTATTTCTGTGCTGCCTCTTCCTTTCCCTAATTGTGATAATTGAGGGGGGTAATACAAGGTGTTCCTGAAAGTGTTAATGTAAATTGATTTTTAAATAAGTCTCTTTGTCACTGATCTGTAAACTTAGATGTTTTTCATAAGATATTCCTTCTGTGGTTCACTTGCCTATCATTTTATTATTTCATATTTTATTTGGCTACTGATGTCCTGTAAGCAAATATGTAAGAATTCTTTAGTTAAAATAATTGTTTTGAAGTATTGAGTACTAACATGTAATAATGACAACCATTAATTTCATTATAACACCTTCAGATTTTTAAAATTTTTGGTTCTTTAGGCTTATTTATTTATTGTTTGGGAGCACTCTTGGTACTGACTGATAAATTTGGCCAAATTTGAATCTGTCACAATTGCTGCTGCCTGTTGAAATCTATATAAACTTTATGAGAATGGTGATGGTGATTTCAACTTTTAAGTTGTTATTGTAAATTGGACATCACTTGGAATGACTTTTGTTCATTTTAAATATTATTCTATTGAATTTGCCTTTAGTTTTCTATCATTGAACTTATATTAATGATTTAAATACTTCACTAGTTAACAGTCTTTTTATTGACATGCTTTAGGTTTCTCAGAGAATGGTCACTAATTTTTTTCAGTTATAAACATGTTGAATAAAACTAACTTATTTACTCTTTATTCATATTGATTTACATCTTAAAAACTATTTTATAAGGAGTGAAAAACCTCCTTCCCGTTTCTTTGCTAATATGTATTATATTGGACAAGCATAGTAGTTAGATTTTTATGATATAGCACATCTGGGGTGGGCACACATGTTTTGCTATGGTTTGTTTACTTGTATTATATAGGCCAATGAGGCTGCTGAAAAATAGATAAAAAATTGGAATCATATAATGAATTATAAATGCTAAAATCAACTGAAGCATTAATTGTGCTGGATGTTTGTCTGTCTCCTTACTCCCTCTATTTTATTCTTAGTCAGATGTTCTCAATTAGAAGTGTACAATGAATTATTAAAACTTCTTAAAATCAAGCTTTATTATTTTTCCTCTTTCAAAAAATGATAGGCATTATGAACCAAAGAGACACTATTTTTCTCACTCAAAATTTTATTATGAACTAAAAATGAACTCTGTTAATTCTTGGAACTTTATATAAGGATTCTGAATATTCCCTTTGTGAAAGCAGTAAAGGATTTGGGATAGTTGTCAACAACAACGGGAGTTAAAAATGGTACAGAGACTCAAGGTTAGAATGTACAGCTGTAGATAAGTGGTGTTTTACAGTACTTTGGGGTTAGTATTGCAGTACAGGCTGAGGGGATAAGATAGGCACTTGGGGCAAAAAATATGTAGATGTAGTGTGATGATCAGAGATCTATTACTGATGATTCTCCCTAGTGAAGGACACAGAGGATAACGAGGAAATTATTCAATGGAGTGTATATGTAGTTGATAAAATATTTGAATGATGAGAAGACAGTGTTAAGCAAAAAAAAATAAGGATTATATGTTGTTTTATGTCTGTAATGGCCAAGTTTTCTGTGTTTACTTTGAGGTTCTCTTGTAGAGATGAGTGTGTGACTCTTTGATGTAATTAATGCTAATCATATAAATAGGATCACAAATCATTAGTATTAAATAATTTTATTTGCTTGTGATGACAGACCTCTTGAAGTTTAACGTGTGGTCAGTTTCTGTTCATACTTTATAATAAGAGTAAAGTTTATGTCATTTTGTTCAAGTTATGTCTACATGGGCAGATGTGTAGGACGCGTGCCCATATGGACACGTTTACGGAATGGTTACCTCTGGCTCCTAAGTCTGTTGTCTTTTTTTGTCTAAATTTTGCTTTATCTCAATCCCTGTCACTGAATTTCTTCTGTGTGGAAAATGAATGCTTGACCTCATCGGTTTACATCTTTATTTCTTTTTTTGTTATTTTGTCCTCAGTTTGATTTCACTTCAAGAATTAAGGCTCAAATATGATGAGTTTTAGTTCTCACACTCAAGAAGTCTTCCTTTTTCTTTTCTGTCCGCCGTTTGTCCATATGTTTGCTGATCCCCAGTAGGCTGTTCAGTGAGACAGCCATTTACTATCTGTGAGTGTGTGTGCGTGTGTGTGTGTGTGTGTGTGATAAATTAGCTAATTGGTGTTAGCAGAAATATTTTCACATGTTTTATAAGCAAAGTGCAGCAAGGTATATAAATGTAGATGTGATCCAGACACGCGCACGCTCACGACTGTCACTGCTCATGCATAGGCGCTCAGAAGTAATTAATGTTAATAAGATTTTAATGTGCTTGTGAGATCATAATGAGGAGAAATGAATGCTCTGATTAGGAAAAGGTAACTGTGTGTGTGTTTTGGCTTAGAACAAGATTTCAATTTTTATAAACCGCAATTTTAGAACTTGTTTGTGATTGCATCAATTGGTTTTTATTTTCAAATTAGAGGTCTGTTTAGCCATTTGAATGATTAACCAAATAAATGGGTGAAACCCTGATCATAAGGAATAGTGCAGGTTTTCATTTGCAAGGCAGTGTAACTGTGCAGCAAGGCTGTGTTGTCTTTTGCCACTGCACCCAGTTTAACATCACTTAAGAAAAACAAAACAAAAAACCTTTTTCAGAAGCCACTTGTGGAGACAGTGCTTAGCTTTATAAATGTAGATGTTGTCTATATGCTCCAGAGGCACCAGTCAAGCACTGTTAGCTATTGTATCTGAGATGCCCTCCTGCCACTTGGTTGGTGGTTCTCAATCATATATATGATGTGGCTCAAAATGTTTAATTAGAAATTTACAAAACACCCAATATTTTTCTTCCTAAATATAATGTTTACAAATTTTAGAGACTTATTGTCTTCTGTGGTAAAGTACAGTATTGCGAGGTAATCAAGATGCTGTCTCAAAATGGACTTAAATACTACACAGCCTACAGCCAGATGATAGACTGGCTTAAAGCCAGAAGGACACTAGGGTACTTCTCCATAACACTGCATTGGAAAATATTATTTACAGAGTTTTAAAATACATCTGCATTATTATTACTTTTAATTATAGACTAATAGAAATTCTTTTTAAAAAGCTCTGTACTGTGCCGGTTATAAATCACATATGTATTCTATAATATGAATTAGAGATAGAAATATTAAAAAATTATAAAATTTGTCTTGAAATTTAAGAATTTTTGGATATGATTTGAGAAATAGGGTGCAGTAGTTGGTATCCAACTAGATTACAGACATGGCTCAGGTGCTGAGGTTCTCTTTATTTTATGATACTTTTGCTTGGGTGACTGTTCAGGCAGCGAGATGTCTCTGTCATTTCTAGAGTTTTGGAAGTTGCTTACTTCTCATTTACTCAGGTAATATTATATCCTTCTGGAGTCTTTGATGGAGTTGAAGAATAAATAGATAGTTATAGTAATATTTTTCTTTGGTTATGATAAAAGCTAAAGTAGATATAAATATTATAACTGTAATTCTTGCTTGATAACTGTTTTGTTATATGTAATTTTACTATGTTCAAATTAAAGCCTTCCTTTCTTTTTTAAACAGAAAAGAGAAAAAAAATAAAAAAGAATAAGCGACATCAGAATTGGTTGTACCAAACAAGTGTGAGATTTCTCTGATTCTCCAATAAGGCTAAAGTTTTACTTTCTATAGAATTTTGAGAATGATGATTATTCAACACAACAAAGCATTTTTTTTAAAAAATTGTGAGTTTGCTTTCTTGGGTCTTACCATGTAGAAGTACAATTTGGAATAGTTTTCTTATTCTCCTTATGTAAAAACTTAACTGACTGTTTTGTTTCCTAGTACTTGCAAGATATGGTAAAATTTCTCATAGAATCAGACACATTTCTAGATTTTTCCCTTCTGGGTTTATTCCTATGCCAGTTTCACATAATTTTAATGATTATCGCTTTATAACATGTTTTAATATTTAAGGTGTTAGTTCTCTTCTCAGTTCATTACTTTCCTTGTTCAGCGTTTTATTACTCAGTTGTTATTCAAATGAACACTATAATCAGCTAGTAGAACCTGAGGAAAAGAAGAAAACACCTTGAAAATGTTTGATATAATTTTTGATGTCCCTGACTTGACACAGGGATAATGATTATCTTCTTGTTGATAAGCTCTCTTATACAGAACCCAACTTTTCATTTATTTAATAACTTTTTATATCTTTGTAAATGTTGTGTGGTTTTCCTTATGTAGATTTAAACATTTGTTATTAAGTTTATTATATAGTATTTTGTTTGTCTGTTTTTTTTTTTAACTCTGTGGACTTACCTTCTTAGAACTCAATATACAATGCAAGGTCTTCTCTCCCATTATTTTTCCTACTACCTTTATGTTCAACACAGAAAGACTCTTGTTTGCATGTTAACTTTATGGCTTTCTATGATGCAAAATTATTTTATAAATTTGTGGTGGCCCAGGGTAGTTTTGAGACTGATTATAGTACATAATATTTATGAAACTATGGCAAGTTATTTTAAATGTCCATTTGAGTTACACCACGGATTTCCATAGATTGAGTCTATAGGCAACAAAAATTTATTTGTCACAATTTTGGAGGATCAAAGTTTAAGAAGTGAACAAACTAACTCTCTCTGGTGTTTTCTTTTGTAAGGTACACTTCTCAACTTCATTAACACTGAGGTGTGTTTTCTTCATTTGCCAAGTGTATGTTATAAAACAAAACTTTTGAAATATTGTGGGTAAATAAGATTATATGGGAAAGTACCTAATATTTTACCTGACACGTAGTAGGCATTCAGTAACTTCGAGAAACAAGTTATCAACTATACAAATGCAGGTGATCATTGGGCAAATTTACTAATATTTTTGGTAACCTTTAAATGAGTTTCTGAGAGTTAAATATCAAACACATATGAATTCTTAATGGTATCTATACAAGAAGAATAGTTTTTTTAGAGTATTATATAAGACTTTTTGATTAGCCTAATGAAAAATCTACAGTTGGTACTTCAATATGCCAGTGCCTTTTAAGCTTTTACTCTAATTTTCTAAAATGGGTATTGTCTTACAAAATCATTGTTTAAGTTTATTTGATATAATCTATTGTTTAAAAAATACCAACTTCCAAGGTTCATATTATTCCCATTTCTTGGTTGTGTCAAGGGTTGAGTATGATAATTCTTTATTAGTTGTTAGTTGTTTTTATTCACATTATTTTATTATTAACATTGTCAATTCTCCATTGGCAATGTTCACACATATTTTCACTTACATATATTCATGCTAGTAGTGTTGTTCTATGTTTGGAATAAATGAAATATCATTTGTGTGTGTGGTGCTGTGTATGTGGTACATGCAGGTACGTTTGCAGATGTGTGTGCACATGTATGTGCATGTACACAGTCCCAGTTCAACATTGGGTATCTTTCCTCATTTGCTCACCCCCTTTTTTTATTCTTTGAAATAGGGTTTCTCACCAAATCTGAAACTCGTATGTTCAGCTGGTTGCACAATGAACTCGAAGGATCCTTCTGTCTCTGTGTTCCTTCTGGTCAAGGCTGGGATTACGGGCTCATGACATCCTGACATGTATATTTTTTTAACATGACATTTGGGGACTTGAACTCAGGTCCTTTTGCCTGCATGGGAAGCATATAACTCCCTGAGTCATCTCCCTAGACCGGAAACATTTTAGTTATTCACTAGATATACACGTAAAGTGACAGATAAAAATTTACTAATATTGATAAAAGGTAAAGGTGAAGTCTAATTACATCAGTGTATATGAAATTTTTAGCTGCTTTGGGGCAAAATTTCTGAGAAGCTGTGGGGATGAAGAATAATTCCTTCAAAGAATTGTGGGCCCGTTTTGCCAGACTTCTGGCTTAGCACTGAGTAAAAGCATCCCCTACAGCTTCATCTTTCTCTTTTATTCATTCATTCATGTCAGAAACAACATAGAGAATCTGTGAGGCACGAAGTATTTTTATGGGTTGCAGTTCTTTATGAACAGCAAAAATATATAGATGAATTGTCTTATAAAGTCCCACAGATAATTCAGGCAGGAAAATAATATATTATGTTCATAGAGTTTGGAGCAAGGTATTAACCCCCACTCTGAAGTTTATTGATTGTATGACTGTATGCAAGTTACTTAGATTGGTTGTGTTTCATTTTCCTTCTCCAAAGAGTGGGGTTCAAACTAGTGCCCGTTTTCTAAGGTTGTTGTGAGGACCAATGGTTATCACAGCAAACAATTCAGAGGAGCAGCGTCTTGAGCTCTCTGCAAGATCCAATGTCAGTCGTTCAGAGTGAATACCCAGAAGGTGAGATGCTGTATCATCTGATAATTCTATTGTTAAGTTTGTTAATTTACAGAGCCTCCATACTGTAAAATGGATACACTATTTTAAACCTCCGATAACAGTATGCAGGAGAGCCAGCTTCCCTGTTTCCTTACCTACACTTGGCTTTAGTTTTGTTAATAACCATTATAGTTTGATTTATCTTGATGAGGAAGGTGGCATTGAATATTTTTTAATACTTTTTTATTTTTAAGATTAAATATAATTATATTATTTGCCCATTTACTCCCTCTAAACCCTCTAATATACCCCAGTGATATTCTCAAGGTCTTAGGTTTCATGAGTTAATCAATTACCAAGGTTATTCCTCTTATTACTAGTGTATTGGAGGTAAGTTACAACAAATAAACTTTTGAGTAACTTATTCATAACCTAAAACATGTAACATAGTTTCCGTCCATTTATAAAAATTGTATTATTGGTATTTAGATTGTCTTTTGTTGTTGTTATTATGCTAATATAAGTTTAGATATTAATCTTTTATCAGGCATCTGATTTACAAATATTTTCTCCTATTCCACAGATTGTCTTTTTACCCTATTGTTTGTTTCCTTGGCTGTGTACAGATTTTATTTTAATCAGGTCTACTTATTTGCTGTATAAAGATTTTTATGTAGAATTTAATGCTTTTGTTTTTTTCCCTTTGCTTCTAGTGTTATACCCATGATATCATTTCTTTGATCATAGTGATGAAGCTTTCCTTTATATTCTTCTTGGAATTTTATACTTGATATATAAAATTAAGTTTAATTAAGTTTAGTTTTTAATAGAGTTTATTGTTGTGTACAGGGTAAGTGCCTTCTTTCATTCTTTTATTTTGTTGTGTGAATATCCATTTCCCCCAGCACCAGGTATCTTACGAGACTGCCAGTATATGCTTAGTTTCCTTAATCAAGACGAGTTGAATCTATATGTGTAGTAGGTGTATTTCTAGCACTCTATTTTATTGCATTCGCCATATGCCAGTTTTTATGCCAGCATGAAACTTGATTTCTATTGCTGTATAATATTTGAATTTAGAAGAGTGGTGCTTTCAGAGTGGTTTTGTGGTATAGATTTGACTATCATGATATTTTGGTCAGTTCATGGTATAGTAATGGTATATCAGTTGTAAGTTTTTAGAATTGACTCTGAAGGTCACTTTGTGCAATTTATAATGTATAATATTTAGACTCTCCGTTTATAAACAAGGTATATCTTTCCAGTAGATGTGTTTTTGTAATTTTTTCTAGTCAATGTTTTTGTGTTTTCTAATATACGATCTTTCACTTTGTTAATTACTAACCTTTTTCTTTTTGATACTAGCTTTGTGCTGTTTAAAATGGGAATATTTTTCAAATTTCCTTTTCAGAGAGTTTATTATTAATACATAGAAATGCAACATATTTTTGCCCATTGATTTTGTGTTCTGAAACTGCTAAATATTAGATTCAATAGCTTTATTTTTTCTTTCTGGAATCCTTTAAGGTCTTCTCTAAATAAGATCTTGCTGTCTACAAACAGGGCAGTTTTACTTTTATTTCTAAATTAATTGTGTTTGTTTCTTTACTTTTTTTTTAACTACTCTGGTTGTTGAAGAGGAGTGGTAAGAATAGATATTTTGGAAAAGTTTTTCGTTTCTCACCGGTGAAAATTGATTTTGGACTTTTCATATGTGAAATGTATTTTTTTTTGAGATACTTTCCTTCTCTTGTTTGCAGTTTAATCCAAATTATTGAAATCAGGACCTTGCACGAGATATCAGCACTCCTTAAGTCCACTGTAGCACTGTTGACAATAGCCACAGAATGGGACAGCCTAAATACCCAGCTGATGAATGGATCAAGAAAATGTGATACATATATATGGTAGAATATTATACAGTATTTAAAAATTGAAAAATTCTCTTATCTGAGGCAACATGGATGAAAGCTGAGACTGTTATGTTAAAGTATGATAGCCAATCACAGAAAGACAAACAGAACATGACTGCACTTACATGAGCTATCTAAAATAGCCAAATATCTTGAATTGACAAGCTGAGTGGTAGTTTGCTGATTGGGAGAGAGGAGGAAATGGGGACTTATTAATACCTGGTTATAAAGTTTAAATTATGTAAAATAAAAAATACTAGAGATTTACTCTACAGCATTGTACCTGTGTAGTTATGACACTTAAAAATATCAAGCACTTAAAAATTTGCTTAAAGGATGGCATTCAAGTGGAATCTTCTTAGCAAAATAGGCTAAAATAAAATAATAAAATAGAATAAGTTCTCAATAAATGTTAGTTAAGATTAGTAATGTTAGATAAATCAGAATAAAGTTAATGTTATAATAATAGTAATAAATAACCAAGTAATACAGTATTATAAAGGATGACCATGTTGTCATTATGCTTGCAAAGATCTTTTTAAATTGAAATATTTTTTAATTCTAAGGAGAAAATAAATTATGGGTTTTGTTACAAGTGGATAATCTCCCATTGCCTTCATATACTTGTCTTTCATTATTATCCCTTCACTTTATTGTATTTATAGCTTTTTCTACTCGTTAGTTTTAGATTTTTCTGAAAGAGTAATTCTTTATTTTGGTAATGGACTTAAGGCTCAATGCTCATTTTGTATACCTGGTGATTAAGTTTTCTGACTATTTTTGAACATTGCTTTGTAAACTCAGTTTTCCTTCTTGTAATCATCGTTTTGTTGAGAGATGATGGAAAAACGACTGAGAGGGCAGTGGGTGTTGGAAGTAGGAAAAAAGGTCAACAGTTTTAGAGCCCCTGCAATGCCAGACATTTATCTGCAAGAGAAATGCTAGCATTTTAAAGTTTGGATATTTGTAATAAGAACTTAACTGGGTTCTGATGGGGTTAACTAGAGCTAGTGGAGTGAGGATGTGGGGAAGTCGTCCAATGAGTTCTTTTCACTTTGCCACCTCTTTTAAGGAATTGGTCATCTCTTAAAGTATTATCTGACCCAAAATACACAGTACAAAACGTTTGAATCACTAATAGCATCCATGGAAATATTTTTGTTATTATATACCATTTCACATCAGTTCATTTGTGAATTTTATGTTATTCCTCTTAGAGTTAACTATGCATGGAATATCATTTATTGAGTTAACATTTATGCTCATATCAAAACAGTATGATAAATATTATCTTACTATTCTTTAGAACAAAACTCCCACCCCCTACCTGGGAGGACTCAGGGTAAATGAGATTAATCTCTGCAAGGCTACCTGTCTAGTCACAGTAGAGTTCACTTGACCAGTGAGATTACTTTAAAAAGTGATTGATTAGTCTAACATAAACTCCATTATGAGTGATTAAAGAAATCTTACCCTTTTATTCTGTAAACAAAGATGGTGTTTTTTAATCAATGTGTTATTCTGTATGGCAATTAAATTTATCATCCAGTATGCTCAGTGTATCTTACAGAAATGACCAACACCTTCATAGTGCTTTAAACTCCAGAGTAACATGGAACCTCAACGTAAAAAGTAAAATAAATCAATTATAGTATCACTTCTTACCACAAATGGAGAACTCTGCAAAGTATAACCAATTAGAGATCCCCTGTCTGGTTAGTTTTAAGAATATTTATGCCTGCCTGGGTGTCAGTGGAGATAGAAAAGCCCAGCTCTCCCAAGTCCTGCTTTAAGGAAGCCTAGTTGTTGCCTTAGCTTCAAAAGAATACTTTCCTAAGTATTTCAAAATGTCCGGCTGGCTGCCCCAGCCATTCTCTTTGTCATCCTCATGGCATATCCCTCTTGCATGCATGATCAGCTGCAAGCTAAACCCTGTGGAATAAGAACTCTTTCATCCTTTTGTGTGATGTGTTTCGTTTTCGGAGTTTGGATGATCCTCTTCTACTGCAGTAGCAGCAGGCATTGTTAATTTCAATAGACGGCCTGGATGCACAAGAATAGTCATCATAGAGAGACAGGCTCTCAGACCCATCCCTTCATGCCATGGTGCTGTGTTAGATCTCTTTCTCCTGCTGGATGAATGGCCAAAGAGAAGGGATGCAAACAGTACCCTAAATAATCCAATTAAAATTCCTTGAATATTACTGATGTTTACCTATAGTTTTCTTAACTTCCTAACCTATGATTAATTTCTCTGACTGGTAGAAAGGGATAGTGTAAACATAATAATTATAAGTTCCCTATTTATTTGTAAATACACCCACATTTTATAACCTGAATAATTATTTCTATTTGGTATGGTAAAGTTGAATGTGAGTAGTTTTGATTATTCTCTTGGTCTCTTTGCTACTATCATCAAAGCCACTGCCAGGACTTACTATGGGACACTGTTGAGCATCTCAACTTCATTCTCTGTTTACAGTTGGAAGTACATTAGTTCATCCTGTGAACTTTAGTTTCTTTGACTTTCTAGTGAATCAAGCTCTTCTGCCTATATTGTTTTGTTCCTGATTATCAAGAAGTCTCTATTCCTGCTTGTTGTTGATACCACTATAATCAGGAAAGTAATTTAAGCTTTTATTCTGTCTTTGTGATTAAACCCAAGACCTCACACATGATATGCACATGTCCTATTAATGAACTATACTCACAACCTAAAATTCAGGCTTGTATGTTTCAGTATTGTAATTTTTAAAATAACTCCACCTTCTTCTAGTTCTATGTGTAAAATATAAAGAAGGGTTTCTTGTACTAATAATTTCTATGTACATTAGATGATTGATAGTTTTCAATATTATATATTATGTATTTCTAATCATATATCTTTGAAGTAGAGATGACTTCTCTGTCTGTCTTTTTGCTTTCTCTTTCTTCTGATAAGACTATATAATTCAAGGAGGCAGAGTGACTTATCCTACATCAAATAAGTTCTAACTGGCTGCACCTGAAATTTAAATTCGGATGTTTTTCCTCATATAATGTTTGGATTCCTCCTGGGAGGTAGAAAGTTTCTCTCTTGGAACCTAACTTCATTTATCAATGTTTAATGTGTGAATGAATATATGCTTCCTTATATATTATGTATTTGAGGTGGAATTTTGTGATTTTAGGTTTTAATTGGTATAGTCTCCTAGAATTCCTAATTAAAGATAACAAGAATTGTGTTACTTTTGTTTGTAGAATTTTTGATGTCACGATAGAAAAGTTACTACTATTAATTGTAAACATATGTTTTAGAAATCACTTTTCAAATAGTAATATTTGCAATTGGAGGGTAATAAAAATACATGCAAAGTCCTTTGATCCAACCCTTGTCTCTGAGGAGATACTTTGGAAAAAAGGTTCATTTTTATTTGTTTATTCACTGATATGCATACTCCAAGTGATTTATGTTTGTTTTAAAATTTCTTTATACCAGTTGAATGTGCAATTATAATTTAATTATGCAAAGTGAAATATGAGCACAAAAATAAAAAGGTTGTTGATTTTATGAAATTTAAGTTGAATCTTTTGGGAAATATTTTTAAAGGTGATTCACTGCAAATTGTATTTTAAGTAGGTGTAGACCAGGTAACTGTGAAAGACTTCCTGCAGTGTGGGTGGAATTGTTCTATAGTGTCTGGAGAATGATCTGTGGTAACCATACTTTACATTTTGAATGCATGTTGTTATTAAGTGTGTAGTAAGCCAAAGTAAAAATGTAAGTAGCAAGTTATAGGTAGCAAAACTACAAATTAGGCACTTAAACACCCAGCAGAGATGCACTGGAAGCTGAGGCAGCCAGGTAAAGTTCTTGATAAAATTCTTGGCAGAGCAGTGTCTGGTGTGGGAGTTCCTTCTGTCTATGTGTTGTTTTTATTGGCTAATAAATAAAGAACTGCTACGAGCGCATGACAGGGAAGAACAAAACTAGGTGGGGAAAGCTAGGCTGTATGCAGAGAGAAGCCTTGGAGCTGCTGTCAGAGATAGACACTGGGAACTTTTTCTGATAAGCTACAGCCATATAGCGATATACAGATTAATGGAGATAGGTTAAATTAATATGTAAGTTAGCCAATAAGAAGTTAGAGATAATGGGCTAAGCAATGTTTTAATTAATAATAATCACAGTTTCTGTGTGATTATTTTGGGTAAAGCTAGCAGGCGGCTGGGAACCAACAAGTGACCCCCCTCTAACAAATTGGCACCCACATGGCCAACTAAAATCCACTGAAAACCTGAGAGGTCTTGAAAAGGAATTCTAGACACAAAAATACAGAGTTTAATACAGCTTTTTGCTGTTTGCTGGCAGTGTGCAGCATCTCCTTTAGGAGAGATTTTCCTGACTCAGTGGTAGCAAAAGAAATATGCCGCACCATTTTGAAATGCTGACCTTCTGGGCCACACTGCCAGTGTGAACTCTAATTCTTTCTCAGGAGTCTGGCTATGGAGCATTTAAATGGGGTTTGAGAGAAGACTGCTACAACTTGCTTAATGACAATATAGACCCACTGTGTGCCTGAAAATGGGCTCCGAGCATAGCTCACACTAAACAGACCTGTGCCCCACCACTTTAGTCTGGTTGGAGCAAGCAGTATTTCTCCTAGCAATGGTGCACCTTAAGTTTTTAAGAATCACTTAGCATTTTAAGAGGTGCTCCTAGACAATAAAGAATTACAGATACACAGGAGGACAGATTCAGACATAAAAGACCTCTAAATGGGTCACAGTGTTGGACAAGTGTATAAAGGCTTGGGAGAGAGAAGAAAAAGCGTATAGAGAGCTGGAAAAGAAGTAAATAGTTTTAAAAAATAAAACAAAGTCTTTAAAAGGAATAAAGAAAAATAAGCCACATTTAGAGGGAAAAATCACAGTGAGTCTGGATCATGTATATAATTGTGTTTTCTTTGAATTTTTTAAACTGTAAAGGAGCTAAGTTCAGAGACATTTCATTATATGGGCTGCTAAGCTAAATCAGCGTGTATATTATACAAGCATCTTGACTTAAGTATATGTTGCTTTGGAAAAAAGGTTCTTTTGTTTCCACAGAGGATGAGAACCTGTGGATTCATTCAAGGCTAATCTGGTTTGATGGGCTAAGACCCCATGAAAGGTTGCCTTGAAGACCCCTCAAAAATTAATTTGTCCAGTAAACAGCAGGAAGCAGTTTGGAGAAAAACTATGGCCATATTTCCAAATATTGTTTATAAATGTTTCTTTACATTTAAAGAGGGATATGCTATAGAGATTTGCATTGGTATGGTTCTTGGTTTATTGATAAAAATTTAAGTCAATTTTGTTATACTGTTTAAATATATTTCTGATCTTGATTAAGGTATTGTGTTTGTGCAATTCATTTAAAAATATAATGTATAATTAAGAAATATAGGCCAATAGATATTCATCTGTAATAGTCAAGCTTGTAGTCATGTTAGGTTTTCTAGATGTATAGAGATATATTTCAGTTAGATAGGTATTCTTCAAATCTTTCAGTGGCCTTCAGAATATGGCATTTAAAATGTTTAAAAACTTAAGACTTTTTATGACAATGAGACATATATGCTCCTGGCAGCATCAAGCTACTTCAAGAGGAAGATGGGCATCGAAAAGGTTTCTTATGGAGTTGGTTAGCAATTTTGGCAAGAAGCTGGTCTTGTCTGGACTGCTTAATGAACTGGACATACAGTACCTGCAGAGAAATGACTGCTGAACTTGCCTAAAAGTGAGATGATCCTTCAGGGTTCCTGCTTCATGAAAGAGTCTGTGAGACATTCTGCAGGATACAGAAGAAAGTGACTGACAAAGTGCCAATATAAGTGAAACTGTCTTTGAAATTTCCTGCTTCATGAAAAAGTCTGTTGGATACTATATGGGCCTGTAGACTGAAGATGGATGCTCCAGTGTTACAGAAGAAGGGTGACTGTCCAGGCAGAGAGATGTCTCTGTCAATTCTAGCGTTTTGGAAGTTGCTTACTGAAAGACCCTCAGAGAGGATCTTCCCTCAGGAGGAGACCCCTAACCCAAGGAACAGTCGAGACCACTGGCTGCAATGGCAAGAGGTTATTTATTGAGCTATGCACAGGTACCTGCGGGCATCAGAGTCTCTTTGGAAGACTTGTGCGCCCTCAGGCTGGGCAGGGGGTCTTTTATATGGAAACGGGTGGGTGGAGGAGGCATACAGAAGTAGAAGCATGGTTACAGGAATCCCATTGGTCAGTTCGGATGGGGTTATGGGTTCACTTGGGGACAAGCTTCTCGGGGACATGAAGATATGATAATAGCTGACTTGGCTCTATCTAGGGCACATGTAGTTTTTCCCAGAACTGTCTGTTCCCCTCCTAGGCCTGGTGTCTGACCACAGATATGTTTTGGCCGCCTAGGAGTACCGACTTTACCTTGAACTTACATTTGTTTGTGTGAAAGCTTTGCAAAATGACATTACAGCAGCTAAGCTGGGGTCTTTCACTTACGATGCACTTTCTGTTTACTTAGGTAATATCATATCCTTCTGGAGTCTTTGATGAAATTGAAAAATTTATAGTTATTTCGTTTTCCTTAGTTATGATAAAAGATAAAGTAGATATAAATATTGTAACTAATTCTTGCTTGATAACTGTTTTGTTATATATAATTTTACTATGTTAAAGCCTTCCTTTTTGTTTAAACAGAAAAGGGGAAATGGTGTGGGAGGTCCTTCTGTCTATGTGTTGCTTTTATTGGTTAATGAATAATGAACTTCTTTAAGCCTTTGGCAGGGAAGAACAGAACTAGGTGGGAAAAGTTAGGCTGTATGCTGGGAGAAAGAGGGCAGAGTCAGAGAGAAGCCATGGAACTTTACCTGGTAAGCCACAGCCACGTGATGACACACAGATTAATGGAGATGGGTTAAATTAATATGTAAGTGTTAGCCAATAAGAAGTTAGAGCTAATGGGCCAAGCAGTGTTCTTATTAATACAGTTTCTGTGTGATTATTTTGGGTCTAACCTAGCTAGGCAGCTGGGAACCAACAAGCTCCCTCCAACAAGTGTCTCCTTGTGTGAGGCTTCCACTGAAAATAACAAACAGCAACAGCTAATAGATAATGTCAAGTCCTTTGCTCACAACATCCAGCAGAAACTAGCTGGGTAAGTTTAGGCAATCAGCTGGATTTCCTTTCTTTCTATGTATAAGCTTCCCTTTCAGCTTCTCCTTCTCACTTTGGTGCTTTTAATGATGGAATTAACAATAGGGACATCTGTCTGAAGTGGCTTACCTTCTAGCTGTTTTCAAGGACACAGTTTTTCACTTCGCCTGTTTTGTTGTTTTCTTGTCACAGGGTGCAAGCCAGTCCCCTGACAGTGGTTTTGGAGGGCACTTTGTGAGATGTATGCTTGGGTCTAAAGTTGGCTGTAGGGAATTAGTACCATTCCATTTCCTGAACCAGCTTCTTACTGAGTTCAAGCAACACATGGCAGTTCCAGGGCAGCTGCAGATTACAAAGATGAATGTAAGAAATCTGTATTGATCTTCCATTTACCTTGCTTCTCAGGTTTCTTTAAGTTTGTACTGACATAAAATAAACCCAAACTGGAAATCTCCATGACTTTATTATAGTATAATTTAAGTAGAAAGAATAATTTAAAACTCTGTAGAATGCCAAAAATTAGTGATAGCCATTTGTCTTATTACAAGGTTGATAAATGGGCATAAAATTTTATATTTTAATTTTATAAAAAAATGAAAATATTAACATTATTTTTAGACTACTTGTAGTGTTCCTGGGTATATAGGAATAAAAGAAATTTTACCTAGTTTGGTTGTTTGAATTAAAATGGTCCCCATAAGCGCATAGGGAGGAGCACTCTTAGGAGGTGTAGCCTTGTTGGAATAGGTGTGACTTTGTTGGAGGAAGTTTATCACTAGGAGTAGGCTTTGAAGTCTCAGATGCTCAAGTCAGGCCCAATGTCTCATCCTGTTCCTGTTATCTGCTGATCCGGAAGTAGAACTCAAAGCTACTTCATCATCACAATGTCTGCCTGCATGCCACCTAATAAGATTTTATTAATATACCTAATAAGAGTTTTGTTTTTAGTATGTGAGAATTATTGAGATCCAAAGCATCCAGAATAATACCCGGCTTTTAGAAAAGTTAGTTGTCATCAGTCATCATTATCATCTGTTATTGAGACCATCTACTTTAATATATACATTGATGTTACAGACATAGTATTCTTGTTCATTGATTCCTGTTATTGAACCACTTCAGCAACAAGACACAACTAGTGCTGCTTGGGTTATCAGTGAAGTTTAACTGTTTTCTATAACCCATCCTATTCCCTCCCTGTATAGTAGATATGTACTCAGTCTACCTATTTGTTAAGTCTGATATTTTGTGGAAGACTCCTTCCTTTTTCATATGAAATTTCTTTGCCCAACATGATATGCAGAACTCCTTACTAAGTACTTATAATGTAAAATATTATAGCTATAAATGAATAATATCACAAAATTTTAGTTTTCATACTTAATATTTTTGTATTATATTACTTTCTTTTGATTTCTTTTGTTTGGAAGAAAAGAATAGAAAAAATTGTAATTGCTGCCTAATAGAGAAAATCCATGGTTAGTAGAAACCCAGCATCTTTATGTGCATGAGTCTTTTATTTGTATGAATGTATATTTACTGCACATGTGTCTGGTACCATCTGAGGCCAGAAGATTGTGCCAGGTCCCCTGGAACTGAAGTCTGTAAGAAATCATGTGGGTGCTGGGCACTGACAAAACATCTTTACCGCCCCTATAGATTTTTTAGTTAAATTTTTGGCTGATTTTTAGTTCAATAAAATGATTAATATATAATCATAGGAGACCAAAGTGAAGAAATACAAAACAAAGGCCTTGAAGTATTTTATGTGTGACTTACTAAGATGGCAGAAATGAGGTGTGATCCACTAATGATTTTTAATTAATAAATGCTTTTGTTATTTCTATTGAGACATATTTCATAAATTGATTATGGAAGAGGGATAGAAAGAGATGAGACTAGAATCTATGAGTAAGAAGAAATTATCAGGTTAGACATGATGAGAACTTAAACTAAAGCCCTGACTCTTAGGACCTTTAAGACCATGTTGGAAGGTAGAGTGGATAAGATTGGGCACTATTGGTTGGAAGAGCAGGAATGGGATGCTGCACAGGAAAGGGAAAGCTTAAGATGGTTTATCAAAGTGTCAATTAACTTACTGAAGTGGCTCTATTTATAGAGAAAAAGACCATTTTAAAATAAGTTATAGGCCAGCCGTAGGTCATGGAGTAGGGGTGTGTTGTATATGTGTGTAACGTGTATAATTTAGCTGTATTTCAAATATAAATTTACTTTGAGAAAACATCATTTGACCCAGGGATTTATGAGACTGAAACATAGGGTGTGTGCCATGCTAAAACAGTTGACTTGAGTTTCCTGGGAGAGTGTGGATTAGAAATTTTTGTTAAAAAAAGATGGTCAAAATCAGATATTTCTTCTTGGTGTCATTCTTTCCAAGATTTTTTAGTGGAAGATTTCTTCTGTTTTGTTTTCTAAAAGTTAGGATGGTGAATATAAACATTTTATTTAAACTTAGCCTGCAAATCTTGCACAAGTAGTTACTTTAAGGGCTTATTTAGATGAGGTTCAGTATAATGCAGCAAAATAAAATTCCAGGCATTCAAGTTGATATTTAAATAACTGAGGATTTTCATTTTCTCATTTCTAAGATATGCACACCTGAGCTTGAGAGGTGACTTACTGTTAAAGGCTACAACTACAACCACAAATGCCAAATATTCACACTAGATAATTTCAGAAGATTTTTTTACATTGAAAGTTTTGATTTAACACCTTATCAATAGTTTAATTATATCTGTTGAATTAACATTTTCAGAAATGTTTTCAAAAGTTTTCCAGGTAAACTTAGTGATTAAGCAATTATTTCCCTGTATTCCTTCATAGTAAGGGACTAAACATCTAAATAATAAAAGAAAACTGTCATCATAAGAAAGTGGAAACAACATACGAAAGAGATAGAAGATTTGGAAAATATAAAAGAAATTAATACAGTGAGAAAGCTGAATGACTGGAGTGTATTGTGTCGGTTAGAAGCAAGCATGTTCCCATTCTATAACTAAAGAATTGTAAGCACTGTGTCTCATGAGTAGCAGGAGATGAAAAAAAAATTGTAACTTTTTTCATGGCAAATCCATGAAACATAATAGGATAATATAGGAAAGATTAATAAATGAATGAGCATTTAAAATATACTTAAAGAATACTTGACTTCTTTGAAAATGGAGTGAAAATTTTAGGAGTAGAATATAGAGAAGAAAAGATGAAGTCAGAAAAACAATCCATCAAGCTGAAAATCTGACTAAGATTTCTAGACAACAGAGCCGAGAGAATGATAGCAAATCATCAGAAAATAACATGATGGAAATTTTTGATAAGAAAATATGTGATTTCTACTTTGAAAGTGTCTACTGAATATCCATAAAATATGAAGTAAATAACCGCAAAAGTATATCACAGGAAACTTTAGAATGTCATCAATGAGTAGATAGCAGAAGCTTGTAGAGAAAATGATAAAATCATTTTCATTTCATCATCTTAAAATCAAATCATTTCATTATCTTAAAAATCAGAATGTTATCTGACATCTGAATGAGACCAATCCAAGCTCAAAATCATGCCTTTAAAATTCTGACAAAATTACGTTTAACATGTAACTGTATGCCCAGTTAAACTTCTCATCAAAGCTAAGGGTAAAAAGATATTTTAGGTACATGATCTACCACATATAAGAAATATATATGTTTTGTTTCTAAGAAATAATTTCAGGATATGCTATAAGGGATAAATGAGGAGAAAAGAATAATATAGGATTTTGGAACTTAAAAATGAAATAAAATGGTCAAGTGAGGTTTTTGAATACCCAGCTTTAAGTTGCTTTTAAGAATATGGTATTTATTTGAATTGGAAGATGGAAAACTCCAGGAAAGTTTGTCCTTATAAGTCAGATTAATAATTCTTCATGCTTAAGAATATGAAATATTAAAAGATGTTTATGTAGATCTTGGGAATGGGGATCAAGTTACAGTATTAACTGTGGGAAAGAGGAATTGATACTCAGGTAGAAAAGCTTTCAAAATGGACTGCTGTTGTAAGAGGCCACTTGTTCTTTCCCTGATGCACAGACTCCTAAAGTAACCACACAGAAATTGTATTAATTAAATCACTGTGTAGCCAAATACCTAAGTGTATTGCTATTTAGCTCTTACATCTAGAATTAACCCATCTCCATTATTTTATATTTTACCACGAGGTTCATGGCCTACCAGCAAGGTTTCAGCATGTATGTCTCTGGCAGTGGCTCCATGGCTTCTCTCATTCTGCCTTCCTTCTTCTAGCATTCAGTTTAGTTTTCCCCACCTAACTCTATTCTTTTGCCCTATCACAGGCCAAGATAGTTTCTTTATTAACCAGTGATATTCACAGCAGACAAAGGGGAATCCCACATCAGACTACTTGACTAAATATTGAGAAGATGGTAGGAAAGGAAGAATGAAAGGAAGGCAATTGTTCATTTTCCTTGACAGGACATTAATATTTATATTATGTTGAAAATTTATAAATCTAGATAGCATGCAGTATAAACATGATTGTAAGAGTCAGGGAGTTAGGGACTTTGCTGTAAGATTGTCTCCTAACAATACCAAAAACTTAGCTGTAAAATGTCACAAACATGACAACTCAAATATGAGTTGAACGACAAAGACACCAACAAAACATACCGGGCTGCATGGGGGAAAACCCTATAAAGCTTCAAATTCAAACAACTCTAGGTAACTGTGAGGCTGGAGCAGAAGAGGTGATGCTCCCCAGGCAAGATCTCATTAATTGGTTGTCCAATGCCAAATGGTCAGCCCTGAAAACATTTATGACCATACAAATGCATACATGTGTGCATTAACAATTGGCAAGAAAAGAATCAGATTTGAGGAGAGTATGGAGGGTTATATGGGAGAGTTTAGAGATAGGAAAGAAAAGGGAAAATATTGTAATTAAAAATACAATCTCAATGATAACAGCAACAAAAAGAGAAACACTACAATGAATTTGGCACCTTTTGAAAAGTTGGGTTATGCAATATTTTTGATTGTTCATTTTTTTTGAAGTTTCACTTTGTATCCAGGTTGACCTGGATTTCCATGTATAGACCAGGCTAACCTCACACTAAGAGATCTATCTGCCTCTGCCTCATGAGTTCTGGTGTTAAGGGAGTATGCAATCAGGGTAGGCTTGGAACTTTTTTATATAAATAATGTGATATTAAATAATAAGCTTTGTAAATGTGTTATTGCTTTGAAAACACAGAAGAAAGGAAAAAATTGAAAATTCAAGCAAAATAGGGCCAGGAGGTGAGTGAGAGGGCATGGGAGGAGAAAAGAGAAGGGTCATGATGTAATTGCATTATAATTTCAAGGAAATAAAACTATTAAGAGTGCCTCATCTTAAAAATTTATTTATTTACATTCTTCTTATTCATTATTATTATTATTATTATTATTATTATTATTATTATTATTATTATTAATCTTTCGCAGGTTGGGAGAGGGTGCCCATGACTGTGGAAGTCAGAGGATAGCTGTTGCAAATCAATTTTCTTTTTCATCCTGGAGACTTGAACTTAGGTAGTTAAGCTTGGGCTCAAACATGTTTACTCACTCAGCCATCTTCTGCCATTCATTCAACCTAAGATTCATGCATGCTGAGTATTGGCAATTTGTGCCCTTTATTACATGTTAAAATCGTAATCTCCAGTGTGGTAGTATTTGGACAGTGGGCCTTTTGGTGGTAATTAGGTCATGAATATGGGACTCCTGTCCTGGGTTGAGTACTCTAATGGAAAAGTATACTCCTTTTGTCTTTGCATTCTCTATCATGTGAGGAAACAGCTAGAAGGTGAGCATATGCAAACCAGGAAAAGGCAGCCAGGACAACCTGACTGTGCTGGTGTTCTGATAGTAGTCTCTCAGTTTTGGAACTCTGAGAAATGAATTGCTGCTTACCACCCAGCCAGATAGAAGGCTAACTCAATGAAGCGTGTTTGAGTGTGTGTATATTTATCTGGAGCAATAGATTTATTTGCTGGCATTGCTGAAATGTTGGCATTCTGTATTGCGAGTAATATTATTTGTTAGAGGTTCCTCTTATGCAGGTGAGGTATATAGCCTTAAGTGAAAACCTATATAGAGGAATCTAAGAATTATTGCTACAATTTTCAGATGTTAATCTGTGTTCTAAACAAAGTTATTAACTCATGAATATACAAGGTGAAATATAAAAGACAGAATCCTTAATCTTATTTGATAGATCAGTGCATTTATTAAATGAAGAACAGCTTCCTCATATTCTGATTAGTATTTAAATAATTAATACTATTTTTACACATCAGCACTCACATGTTTAGTGCACAAATTATCATGGAATGCTTTTATCTGTTCACTGGATCATTACCTATTCATCTATGGAACTATAAGGCACTTTTGTTGTGGCTTACAACATGTGGAGTTATGCAATTCTGTGCATGCAGTTAAGAATTTAGATTATCCTTCAGTAATGAGAAGCATGCTTTGCCAAAAATCCAGTATGAGTGTGCTCAAACTATCAAGTGCCTTTTGAAGATTTTATATAAGAACTCCACAATAAAATCTCAACAAACAAACAAACAAACAAAAAGCCCATAGCAGGTTTGATAGACAAAAGTGTTTAACAGACATCTTCAAGCCTTCTTGAGAATTTTTAGAACTTTCGAGAGGGAAAGGCAGAGAACAGGGTTTAAAAGGAGGGAGTAGAGTCCTTTCCTTTCCTTTCTTTTAAACCAAGGACATTTGGTATTGAGAGGAAAAGGGGAAGAGGAGAAACGAAGACAGGATAAGATTTGTCTCAAAGATTTATTTTGTAATTGATTGCAGCTTATAAAGGTTTTCATTGATGGAGAAGAGTAGGGAGAATTGTAAGTTTCAATGCCGAGGCTTTGAAGAGTTGCCCTGTTGTTGCAGCTGCTTGGGCAAGCTCACTCAAACATCAATGGTGCATTGTGGCAGTTCGTTTTGCTTCCCTGTTTCTGATGGACATTCTCCAGGCAATGAAGGGCAAAAGGGCTGGCAATGCTAGTAACCGGCATAATAGAAGTCGTTGGACCAGTTTTGAGTATGTGTATAAGCAGAACACTTGATGATAGATTATCTGTGGCCAATGTGCACTAGTGTTCAGAAAGCACTTTCTGGCAGATTAGTTCAGGCAGGCATATTATACTATCTTCTTGTAGTATGGAAGGTATATTATTTGGTGTTTGCCCAGTGGTCAACAGAAACAATGGAGGTAGCTTAAAGAAAAAAATAGACCATATTTAGGACCTCCAAAATATTTCCCTTATAAAATAAAAATTACAATATTAATTTCTGCTGTTCATAGTCTCATTTTAAAAAGAATAACCGTATAGAAGGTAATCTATATTAAAATATTCCATTGTTTTCTTCTTTAAATCAATTTTTTGCAAAATTTTAATTTATGATTTGATTTGTCCTTTTATTAACATGAACTTTCAAATCAGATTTGAGAATTTGCCTGCTGCTTGATAGGTAGAGCAGTTACCCAGGATTTTTGCCTGTCCTAAGGAGGTAATACAGAGAAGACAAAAGTGACACTGTTTATGTCTTTCTCTGTGGATAATATTCAAGTAGGAATAGAAAAGAATGGGTGGGGCTGTGCAGTTCTGAAAATTAAAATAAAAATCCACCGTGTTTGGCAGTTTTTTCAAGGATAATGCTAACAGTTTTTAACTGTGCATTTATATACTGTATGAGATTTTTTTTTTTTTTCGAGACAGGGTTTCTCTGTGGCTTTGGAGCCTGTCTTGGAACTAGCTCTGTAGACCAGGCTGGTCTTGAACTCACAGAGATCCGCCTGCCTCTGCCTCCCGAGTGCTGGGATTAAAGGTGTGTGCCACCATCGCCCGGCTTACTGCATGAGTTTTTAAAGCATTGCCTCTATATATTTTTACTTGATCTTTGATGATCCTGAAAACAAGGAAGAATTTTTTTTCAATTTATAGTTGAGGAAATAGACCTAGAAAAGCCAGCAATTAGTTTTGAGCTGTAGATGAAGGAATTCACTTTATTTGATCATTATCTATTTCTCAGGAAAATGTTATTACCTCCATTTTTACATGTTTTAGCTGAAATTAAATATTTAAAATACTGCCCTTTTCCACCAACGCTCATGGAATCCAGAACTGAGAACTGTTGCTCCAAAGCCTTTTCTTTTCTTTTTTTTTTTTTTTTTACTGAATGTTATAATTTTGAAATATGGAGAGTTGAAAAGTATAACATGATTCATACAGACCAAATGTGTAAATTCTTAAAGATAAAGAATTCTACAACTTGCAGGGTGCACTCCATCTCCTATAATATTCTGAACTGAGGTAATGAATGTGTAATTAGCACCATGTAGAAACCAAGATACATCATTAATTCACCAAGATCAAGTCATGTCATACTTCTATGACATGTTCATTTTCTGATAAAGTTATCTAGATTACTAGATAACAAAATGTTGTATATGTGCTATAGTCATATAAGGATTTGACCAAATAATGATAATATATTTAGATAGATTTATGACTTATTTCAATACTTTCACATAAGTAGTTTTTAAATTTTATTTTCTGAGTCACATATCTGTTAATGTCTCACCAAATACAAGGGAATTCATATCCACTGTGAGATGTTCTTTTACCTTTTTTGAGATTATAATATAATTACAATGCTTCTCCCTTCCCTTTTCTTCTTCTAGGCCTTCCCATATGCCCCTCCCCACTCTCCTTAGACAACTGAGAAAAGCCAATTTCAGAGAGGTGGAATTTGCCAGGGTAGAAAACGCCAATTGGTTATCCAGTGCAATTGATCAGCTCTGAAAACACACACATAAGTAACATTATACTGATTAAGCAAGTTTATTGTTTAGGAGTGTGTCTGTGTGTGTCTGTGTGTGTGTGTGTGTGTGTGTGTGTGTGTGCACGTGAATAACAGTACACAAGAGGGGCCATGTATTTAGAGTTCTTTTAGAAGAGAATGAAGCATCAGAATTTTCCTTGGTTACTATCAGTTGGTAAAGAAGCAAGAAAAAGATTTGAATATTAAGTGGCAAATATATTATTAAACATGCTCTCATCTTGGATCTAGAGGAAACATACCATTTGCAGAGATGACCTCTTAATTGGATCTTGATTAACAAACAGGATCTTCTTATAGAAAAAGAGGAAAGGATCACAAGTAGTAATATTAGCTCACATCCACTGAGTATTGCCTTTGTTACTTTTCATGCCTTTACGACTGAAATACCTACAATGATTACTGAAGGATGAAAGGTTTATTCTGGCTCTCAGCCTTAGACTCTTCAGTCCATGGTTAATTGGCCTCATGTATTTGGTCAGAACATCTCAAGGCAGTGGGAATGCATGCCAGCAAAGAAATAGGAAGTGACTAGGGACCAGAATAACCATTACATTCATGTCCCCAATGATCCACTTCCTCCAGCTAAGTCTGCCTCTTGATGTTTCCACTACTTTCCAAAAGACCACCATCAGATGATGTCTAAGGCACATAGGCCAGTGGGGGATGTGTAAGAGTCAAATCATAGCATTTTGCCCTAGGACTCAAAGGTTCATGGCCATCTCAAAATGAAAACTATGTTTACTTCACCTCTAATGATCCTCTTAACATTACACCATCCAAATATCCAAGTCTGTTTTGAGACTTTACGTGGACTCTTAGATACAAACTTTATCAAAATACTAAATAAGTTCTACGCTTCCAATGAATATGGCATAGCAAACATTGTTCAGAAAGAGAGGAGAGGGGCACAGTAAACATTGAGGCTCTGAAGAAGAAGATTGGACATGGAAACACACCCAGGATCAAAGCAAATGCAAACCAAGAAAAGCATGAAATTCTATATGGGTTTTCAGTTTGCAGAATATATGTATTCTCTCCATAGTCAATTTCATTTGTTGCTTGCAATTTTTCTCATCAGGTATTTCATATTTCTGACATCTCTACCACCTGGGGTTCCCATTGCAGCTTAGGTGTACACTTTCACTTTACATCTTCTTCTCAGGGATTACCTACACAGATGTTGACCCTGGCATACATTCCTCCAAGGTCTTCCTCTGAAATCTTGGCAGAAATGTCTGTGACTCCATAACTCTTGTATTGTGCATGTCTGCAAAATTAACATCACATGGATAATACCAAGGTTTTCCATCAGTTTGAAAAGTAGTCAGATCCCTCTAAGACATGGCTGAAGAAGGGAAGTCTGATGAGACAACATCCTTGGCAGTCCTGTGCTGCTGAGAAACCTTGACGGTATCTCAGAAAGACCACCCCCATTTTAATAAAACCCAACGAATACTAAGGGCAGCGTATCTAGGCTTGTCCTATCAGATTTTTGAAAGGAGATTCACAAGCACCAGCCTAGTCTGCAAGTTATTAAACAGACTGACAAAAAGTACCTTGCCATTACCTAAAGTAATTCATCAAAATTTTGAACACAAGAACAGAAAGTTTATACTTCAGGGACTGATACCAAACTAAAATTTCTAATGCATTAAAAGCTGAAATATCTAACTTTTAAACAGAAGCAAAACCACCAATAAAAGTATGCCTAGAAAGAAAGATAATGGAATTGGAATAGAAACATTTTGTAACACCTTTTATACTATACCAAAAGATTTAAAGGAAAACATGATTGTAGTGAAGAGAAATGAGTGATATAAAATAGGACCGACTGGACTTTTTATAACTGAAGATATAATTGAAGTAAATTGTATTTCATTGTGAGAATAGGATATTGGATGTTTAGAAAAGATCGATAATTATAAAGACACAGCAACAGAAAATGTCCACTCGCAAACACACTGAAAAATGAGATTCAGAAAAAACCCACGGGATATGTAAAGTCTCAGGGATGTCTGCAATACCACGAAGCAGTTTATAACACCTAAAAATGAATACAGAGAAAAGGTGAAAAAATATTTAAACAAATAATGATGCCAACTGAATTTGAAAGATACAAGGATCTTAACTATAGCTATTCTAAAAGCAATGGAAATCACATAAAGATAGGTTATACTGAAACTGCTGAAAACCACCAAGAAGTGGGTATGGGAGCATAGGTCTGTAATCCTGGCACTGGGTAGGTGGACATAGACAGATCTTGGAGCTTGCTGGTGAGCCAGTCTAACTGCATCAGTGAGTTCCAGGGAAAGTGAGACAAAACAAGGTGGAGGGGGAAAGAGATTGTTAAGAGCAATTGCTGTTCTTGCAGAGGACCTAAATTCTGTTCCTAGCCCCCACGTGACACACAGCTATCTCTAACTTTATTTCTAGGGTATCCAAATCTTTTATGGCCTCAGAGGGCACCAGACACTTAGGTGATACACAAATATACATGCTTGTGAACTTTCATCCACTGAAAATGAAAATTAATCTTTAAAAAATGAGGTGGAGAAAATTGAGGAAGCTATATGATATTCTTTTTCTGGTGCATCTCCCACATCTGTACAAACATGAGCACATAACACATACAGAGAGGGACCGAGGAGAGGGAGAAAAAAATTCTCAAAAGGTTATAGAGATAATAAATATTTGGCATAATTACATGGGGACATAATTATCAAAAATATTTTGTCAGAAACCATACAAACTAGAAAACATTGCAATGGTGTTCAAAGAAAAAAATCAAGATACATTTTTAAAACATTTCTTTTTGAAGACAAAGTCACTCACATCTATGTCCTACAAGTGTTAAAAGAATTATGGTGAGAGTAAGAAAAATGACACCAGATGAAATGGAAATTTTTAATTTGTAATAACAGAAACAAGTATCAGCAATGGTAAATACATAGATAAGTATATTTTTTTCTTTTGAAAGTTTAAAGATACAGTCAAATGTTAGTGGCAGCATATACACACAGCTCTCTCACACACACATATGCACACACTCACACCAAAGTATATGGTGTTTGTTATGGATTGTGTAATAACACAAGTACAGAGATTGATGAATGTTTCCTGTTTTTCTAGTATCTATAAACTTATTTGCTTAAATTGTTGATTATATCTGAAGGATATAAAGTGTTAGAAATGCAACATTATTGTGGCACCTTCAGTAATAGTTGTAGTAGTAATGACATCTATAGAAGACATTCTGGGAGATACAGTTTTCTTTGTTTTTAAGATTTGTATAGATCTCAGTGTCAAATCAGCCAATTTTCAACTATACAACTAATTGTTTCTTGGTAATGATAACCTTAAATATTACTCCTGTTTTGATAAATAATACATACTGTTACTTTTCACTTCAACTTATGAATTCTTGGAGTAAAATAGAACATTGTACTTGACTCATAAGGTTTGGCTTTGAATATACTTAGATAACTGCAGACCTCTGAGGTGATTCTCATAGTCTCTCTGAGCCTAACTCCTTGTTTATAGTATCAAGAAATTGGTTTAGAAGCTCCCAGACACACTACGATTTTGACTTTTGAGCTTGAGTAGCAAAATTTGAGCAATAAATTATATTGTATGGCTTTTGGAAATTTCAGCTCTTCCTTGGAAGACAAATGAGAAAGAACTACCTTGTCCAAGCTGAGGTAGTGCCTGTGACTGGTCTTTGTGAGCAGGCAGTGCTTAGCGTCCTTGACATTGTGAGAGATACTGTCCTTCACAGCTACTTTCCCAAATTTGTTTCTTAAGGTTGACTCATAGGATTTTTTTTGTGCTGCATATTTGAAAAGTGCTGTGTATGTAAATTCCTCATATGTTAAAATTCTAAATATTTAATTTCCTAAGCAAATATTGTCCAGTGAGAGGCAATAGGTTGTTATTCTGCCTACAGAGTGAAGAAATCATTTAAACAATGTAACATGAAAGCCCAATTTAATTAGAATTGGAATTATTGATAGTTTATAGGAAAATACATGGCTGTGCAGAATGGGAACAAACTAACCTCAAATTGAACCAAATGAAATTGCAACCTACACTAATACTGAAACATTCCTGTAGCTTGTTTTAATTCTTTTGTCTTTCACTTTGTATTATCATATTTTGTCTCATAGAAGTTTGATTCAGAATTTAAGAAAATAAATTGGTTTACAGGTCATTGAGATAAACAGGAAAATCTCTACTCAGCTTTTAATATGAAAAATTTAAACTGTAGAATGAGTAATAAAGGTTAGATGAAAATGTAGACTATCATAACATTAAGTTTATATAGGTATATATAGTTGACACAAACATAAATTTATATACAACCATTAAAAGTGAAATATATCTCTATTTAGTCATGCTCTCACAGTTCGACATAAAAGGGCCATTCATGCAGAGCAATGACAGCTAGCTACTTTCAGCCCTGTGTAGCACGATTAATAAATACCCAGAGACAGATATTGGGGTTCAATGTGTGTTTCTTTGAGACTGAACAGCTGTAGGACCAGGCGGGACAGCAACTTCCATCTACAGCCCTGTTTCCCTCTTTGGGTCTGAACATTTTTGCCATTCTGAATGGTTTCTAATATTTGATAATAGTTTAGAAAATATAACATACAACCTCAAGTCAGTTGAACTACATTTTGTGATATATAAATGAAATTAAAATGAGGCCAAATGAATCAACATATATCAGATAGTTACAGGGATTAAAGAACAGAAAATCTATATTAGGTGTGCACAGAGTTTATGTCCATAGTTTATAATGTGTCAATATCTTTTGAAGAGATAGAGAAATAATTTAGAACAATATTTCACTTGTTTGAATTTCAGTGAAAACAACATAGAATCTGTTTCATGCTTACTTGTCTGCACTAATAATGTTTAGTTCAGGGGAAATATTGGAAAGGGAACTAAAGAGACCCATATGAGACCAAAAGTTGAAGTTTCAGAATTTAGCTTGACTTTAACTGTCAATTTGACTATTGAGAAAGAGAGATTTCTTGACTGCAGAGATTTTTAAAAAATAATTGAAAATGAATTAATGAATTACAGTTTTTATCGGTAGGAATCAGGTTTATTTAAATACCAAGTATTTATAGTGTCATTTGATGGACTTCTGAATAAATTAGTCTAAGGAAATTTTTGCTTTTTATTCTTCTAAATTTTCTCTTTAGTTGTATGTAAAAAATTTAGCATACTTCAAATTTATACTAAAGTGCCAAATGGACATAAATTTTTTTGAGTTTTTTTGCCTTTTAAAAAATTTTTATGACTTTATAAATAATACCATTCAAAATTTCCACTTCTTCCCTCCTCCCATTTACCTCCCACTCTTCCACAGGCCTGCCCCTCTCCCTCCAGTCCTAAGAGAGGACAGGGTACCCTGCCCTGTGGGAAGTCCAAGGCCCTCCCATCTACATCCAGGCCTAGGAAGGTGTGCATCCAAACAGAATAGGATCCCAAAAAGCCAGTACATGCAGTAGAATCAAATCCCAGAGCCATTATCATTGGCTTCTCAGTCAGCCCCCATTGTCAGCCACATTCAGAGAGTCCTGTTTGATCACATGCTCATTCAGTCCCAGTCCATCTGGCTTTGGTGAGCTCCTATTAGATCAGGAACACTGTCTCAATGGGTGGACCAACCCCTAGGGGTCCTGACTTTCTTGCTCATCTTCTCTCTCCTGTTCTTCAACTGGACTTTGGGAGTTCAGTCCAGTGCTCCTATATGGGTCTCTGTCTCTATCTCCATGCATGGCCGGATGAAGGTTCTATGGTGATATGTAAGATATTCATCAGTGTGGCTTTGGGAGAAGGCCAGTTCTAGGACCCTCTCCTCTGCTGCCCACGGACCTAGCTGGGGAAAGCTCCTTGGACACCTGGGAACCCCTCTAGAGCCAAGACTCTTGCCAACCCTAAAATGGCTCCCTTAATTAAGGTATCTTCTTCCCTGCTCTCATACCTGCTGTTCCTCCATCTCAACCATCCCACTTCCCCAAGCTCTCCCCAATCCTCCCCTTCTCCCTTCTCTCTCCCTCACTCCCCTTCCCTCCACTCCACCCTCACCCCCATGCTCCCAACTTTTGTCCAGCGATCTTGTCTGCTTCCAGTTTCCAGGAGGATCTATATATGTTTTCCTTTGGATTAACCCTATTATTTAGCTTCTCCAGGATTGCGAACTATTGGCTCAATGTCCTTTGTTTATGGCTAGAATCCACTGATGAATGAGTATACGTACCATATTCATCTTTTGGGGTCTGGGTTACCTCACTCAGGACAGTGTTTTCTATTTCCATCCATTTGCATGCAAAATTCAAGATGTCATTCTTTTTTACTGCTGAGTAGTACTCTAATGTATGTATGTGCCACACTTTCTTTATCCATTCTTCCATTGAGGGGCATCTAGGTTGTTTCCAGGTTCTGGCTATTACAAATACTGCTGCTATGAACATAGTTGGACAAATGCTTTTGTAGTATGATTGGACATCTCTTAGGTATATTCCCAAGAGTGGTATTGCTGGATCTTGAGGTAGGTTGACTCCCAATTTTCTGAGAAACTGCCACATTGATATCCAAAGTGGCTGCACAAGTTTTCATTCCCACCAGCAATGGATGAGTGTTCGCATTACCCCACATCTTCTCCAGCATAGGTTATCATTGGTGTTTTTGATGTTAGCCATTCTGACAGGTGTAAAATGGTATCTCAAGGTTGATTTGATTTGCATTTCCCTGATCACTAAGGAAGTTGAACATGACCTTAAGTATCTTTTGGCCATTTGAACTTCTGCTGTTGAGAATTCTCTGTTCTGCTCAGAACCCCCCACTTTTAGTTGCGTTATTTAATTTTAATGTCTAGTTTCTTGAGTTCTTTATATATTTTGGAAATCAGATCTTTGTCTGATATGGGATTGGTGAAGATCTTCTCCCATTCAGTAGGATGCCTTTTTCTCTTAATGACTGTGTCCTTTGCATTACAGAAGCTTCTCAGTTTCAGGAGGTCCCATTTATTCATTGTTGCTCATATTGTGTGTGCTACTGGGCTTACATGTAGGAAGTGGTCTCCTGTGCCCATGTATTGCAGGCTACTTCCCATTTTCTTTTCTACCAGGTTCAGTGTGGTCAGATTTATATTGAGGTCTTTAATCAATTTATGCTTGAGTTTTGTGCATGGTGATAGATATGGACTGGTGAGATTGCTCAGCTGTTAAAGCCTAGGCTCACAACCAAAAATTCTTTGAGTTTTTAAGTTAGATATTTTGTTGCTTTGTCTGGGACAATCAATGGTATGAAAAAACTCTGGCAGAATTCTTCCTAATGGATAAGTAGATTATTTTTTCACTTTAAAACCATTTAGGAAGAATGATTAATTTCTGTGTACAGAATGTAGTTAGTTCTGAATGATTCTGATCTGTTGACTGCCTGGTTTTTAGTCCATTGTATAATATTGCAATCTAGGTGCTTTTTGACTGAGAAACATCAGGCCTATCAAATGCAGGTTAAGTTTCATCAGTTAAATTTAACTTTGCAAAAAGTAGAAAAGAACTTGCTGAAATTTGTATCAAAGGAGAGACACAGTGTAAGGCACATTGTAAGGCATATTGACAGTGATAGAATACTTTTATTAACCAATTTAGGAGAACAGACCATCCTTGTGATATTAATTTAACAGCATTAATATCTGTCTCAGCAGTCAGCTAACAGTTGTTGCTAGCTCACACAGTTACTTAAAACAGAAAGTCATAATCATAATCTTGGATCTCACTAATATTAATTTATGGTCCCTAAACTCTTACCTATAACATTTCAACTTGAAAACATCACCTCCTCAGTAGAATCCTAGGCATATGCTATATCCAGTCTTTCCTTGTGTGCTATCAGAAGATTCTTATTTCCCCTTCTGATGTTCATAAAATTATTGCTGTGAGTATGAATGTAGATAACGTATTCTCACTAGGACTAATTTTAAGGCTTCTGTCTTGTCTCTTTTCTTTGTCAGTGATTCTCCCAAATAAAAAATTTTAGTTCCTATTTTATCAATTAGTATTTGAATACCTTAATACTGTCTTCAAATATCATTCTTTTTGTTTTTGTTATATTGATTATATTGAGCTCTACATTTTTCTCTGCCCTCTCCTTCCTTTTCCCCTTCCCTTCAACCATCCCCCAAGGTCCCCATGCTCCCAATTTACTTTGAAGATGTTGTCTTTTTCTACTTCCCATGTAGATTAGATTCATGTATGTCTCTTTTAGGGTCCTCATTGTTGCCATTGTTGTCTAGGTTCTCTGGAATTGTGATTTTTAGGCTGTTTTTCTTTCTTTTTTTTTTTTTTGCTTTATGTCTAAAATCCGCTTATGAGTGAGTACATGTGATATTCGTCTTTCTGGGTCTGGGTTACCTTAGTCAATATGATGTTTTCTAGATCCATCCATTTGCCTCCAAATTTCAAGATGTTGTTATTTTTTGGCTGTGTAATACTCCATTGTGTAAATGTATCACGTTTTCCTTATCCATTCTTCGGTTGAGGGTCATTTAGGTTGTTTCCAGGTTCTGGCTATGACAGACAATGCTGCTATGAACACAGTTGAGCACATGTTCTTGTGGTACGATTGAACATCCTTTGGGTATATATTCAAAAGTGGTATTGCTGGGTGTTGAGGAAAATATTTTCCTAGAAATTGCCATACTGATATCCAAAGGAGCTGTACCAACTTGCACTCCTACCAGCAATGCATGAGTGTCCTCTTTACCCCACAACCTCTCTAGCATAAGTTGTCATCAGTATTTTTGATCTTGGCCATTCTTACAAGTGTAAGATGGACTATCAGAGTTGGTCGTATATCTGACTTCATAGATAATAAGATCATTATAATATCAAAATATCGGACACCCCTACATGGTGACACATAAGAAAATATGTTGCTTTCAGGGTTAACCAGAGAAAAATGTTAAAGAGACTATAGAAAAAAGACACCTTGTCTAAAAGTATAAAGATTATAAAATTCTCATTGGCGAATTAATTCTCAGATGATTGGGCAAGGCTGGTTTATGTCTCTTGACAGTTCACCATGTCTAGTGAACATATATGCTTTATATGAAGGATGAAGATGTGGAGGTAAAGTAGGACATGCTTGGATCAGTGTAAATCCTTTGTAAGAGAAAAATCTTTAATAAATACTCTTTTGTACTTCATCTAAAAACATCATGGTTTTAAGACAAATGTTAAAGAAATGCTTATTTAAATGTAAATAAAAATTCAAAAATAGTCACATCTTTATAACCAGGCACAAATTATTGGTTTTTCTTCCTATGTGTGTGAAAGAAAGACAGATGGATGACCTTTTGGAGTAGTCCTTACATAAACTTCGTGAGAATTGCAATTGTGGTTTTGATTCATTTTGTGAAGCTTATGGTTGCTTTGAAATGTACACAGTAATAATCACCTCAACATTTGTTTTAATTCTTCCAAGATTATTTATCTTGCCTGAAATGACAGGCACCTCTGTTGGGATATTATTATGAGTATTATTTTAATTTATCAATATAAATCATATGAACCCAAGATTCTGACTTTAGCGTAAGTTTTTACCCATTATAAATAGGCAAATATTGAGATCACAAAGTGGGATATTGCAAAGGCTTTTGTAGAAATTTTTCCATTTTGGAAAAACCATCACAAGATACAAAGCTATGATGTCTCTCTGTGAGCTTTTGTGTACATAATCATGTCCATATGTATATATACATGTGAGCATGTGTATCAAAATCTACTTCAAAAGAAACCAGAATTCATACTTTATATAGAAGATTGTATCAACCCTTTGTGATTACTAGTTTTGTTTGTTGCCAAGACAAGATGATAATATCTCTGGGATCAAATAATTGACACAGGGGCTGGAGAGATGGCTCAGAGGTTAAGAGCACTGGCTGCTTTTCTAGAGGTCCTGAGGTCAATTCCCAGCAACCACGTGGTGGCTCACAACCATCTGTACTGAGGTCTGGCGCCCTCCTCTGGTGTGCGGGCATTCATCGAGGCAGAATGTTGCATACATAATAAATAAATAAATAAATAAATAAATAAATAAATAAATAAATACAAATAATTGACACAATTTCAACTCACTGTGCTTAGAGCAAACCTCGCAGCATTTAAATTATGATAATGATTGTTGTGTTGAATAAATTTTTAGCAACTTTGGGATACAGCTTCAGATTCTTTGCGTTTCTATGCATTTCTTTCAAATTTTTGGAAATTTCAACCATACCTGCAATAATTATACTTTAATAATTATAAATAATTATAACCATACTTTAATAATTATAAAAATATCATACTCTGTACTTTTGAGAACATTTTAAAAGTAAGTTTTACAACATCTATAGAGTAAGAAAATAAAGGAGAGGCAGAGAAATGTCCTTCTTTGTAAGTTTGTCCATCATGCAAGACTGAAAGACCCATAGAGGCGGAAATACCCAGTGCTAGACTGTAAAAGACCCATAGAGGCAGAAATACCCAGTGCTAGACTGTAAAAGACCCATAGAGGCAGAAATACCCAGTGCTAGACTGTAAAAGACCCATAGAGGCGGAAATACCCAGTGCTAGACTGTAAAAGACCCATAGAGGCAGAAATACCCAGTGCTAGGAAAAACCTCCTTTCATATGTCATTCATGGGTTGGGAAGACTAAGTATTTCAATGTTATATAAATATAGTACTAGAAAGATAAAGTGAAGAAAGCTGATAGAACAGAAGAACTTAATTTACATAAATTTCATAAATGTAAGCTTCATTTTTCTTTTTCTGTTTTTGTTTGTTTTTTGGTTTTCAAGACAGGGTTTCTTCCTGTAGCCCAGACTGTTCTGGAACTTGCTGTCTTGACCATTCTGGAGTCCAGTCCACAGAGATCTGCCTGCCTCTGCCTCCCAAATGCTGGGATTAAAGGTGTGTGCCACCATTACCTGGCCATTTTTATTAATTCTAATTTAAAATTTTCTTAGTTTTTTTTCTTTTGTAGTATGCTTAAAGCGTTTGGGAAATAAGTGTTGAGGAATCGGAAGGATGGAGAGAGCAACGGTTCTGTGCTACAAAAGGAGACTATTGGAGAGGGAGAGTGCAGGGAAGACATGGGGGTGAGAGAGAAGAGGGAAAGAAAAACCACAGAAGAAACTCAATATGAAAACACCATGGTGAAAACTAACGCTTTGTCTGAATAAGAAACAGAGTGTGGTAGTAGGATGCCCATGTGTACATGACTGTTACCAGGTAGAGATTTATGTAAGCATTTGCAGTCTAAAGTGCACATCCATACTTGAATTTCCTGTAGTATAGTGAACATTTGAGGTGGAAGTGTTCCGACATTATGCCTTCTGTTTTACACTGCTTTGCTCGTTGAACTGTTTCTGCCCAGATCCTTTTCCTGTGGCAGCCAAGGCATCTGACACCCAGGAGGCACACCCTGCTGTAGAGGTAAACTGTGCATCTCAGGTCTATTACCTGAGAGAGACAATGAGTCTGCTCATGGCTGATACTTTTCTGATAATGTTTCAGAGTGAAGTCTTTGGAAAAAGCATTGTTTTCATTCACATAAGAAGGGGATTGTTTATTATGTGACCCGATTGTTAGTTACTTGCAGAGATTCCTTGACTGTGAAGCAGTTTTCTTCATAGTAAAGCTCTGTGTTGCATCACGTGTCCTGGGACTTCCGTGTTCTGTCCGTTGTAGCAGTGTTTCACTCATTGGTGTCTATGGTCTTGTCAACTGTGGATCTGCGACCTTTGCAGTTTGCAGAAAAACAGACAATGAAATAAATGTTCCATTCTTACAGCATTAAATTATATTTTCACCAACTTCCACTCTTGAAATTCACACAAAAATTTACACAGATTTATCTTAAATAATAATGAGCTAACAGCATATAATATGTATATCCTTGCTAATTCTTTTTATATAACTCACAGATCATATAAGTTGTTACAACTGTCATTTTTCATTGTTATATTTTTGATTTTTACTCAATTAAAAAAATCTTATCAATAGAAAAATTAAATTCATTTAGTATAAAAATGTTTATGAAATTCTTTAATACCAAAGTATTGCTAGTATAAACAGTGCACGCTGTTGTGGAGCAATAAATGCACGTTCAGTATTGTCCTGGAGGAAGTGAGTTACAGGTGTGAGGATTTTATACACACTTTGGGAAGTGCTAACAGGAAGCTCAATGATGAATTCCAGAAGCCCATTCCCGCTTTGTTATTACTATGTTGTTTTTCCTTAGTCCTTGTCAAATAATCAAAGGAAGCTATTGAAGCTCTTCTGGCCTATTTTTAATGGTTTCTGGTATGAAATAGATTACTTTTGTTGCCAAAGGTGAAAGATCAGATCTACAAAGCCTTTCTTCAGAGTTGCTCTCCTTATAGCAAAACTAACTAGCTACAAGTAATGCTTAGAATTGCTTTGAAACCAGGATACCAAGCTCAGGGTTATGAAGATGTGTTCAGAGAGGAAGCAAAAGAAATGACTGAGATTTTATTTATCACACCATCTGGTGTATCACCTACTGTGTATGCTGGTTACTCTTATATTGTAATTGGAGATGCTTAGTGAGCTCCTAGCATTTATGCTATTGGCGGCTGAGGCAGGAGTGCTTGAAGACTGATTCAGCTTGTTACTATAACCCCAAACCAAAGCAGGTATTTGTGTTGAGCTGTGATGTTGACAGGGGAAGTTTCCAGACATTATAGAAAACCATTCATGCCAATAACAGGGAGGGAGGAAGTCATATGCAACATAAAATTTTTTGATGGAAATCACTTTATAAACTACATTTGGAAATATGAATGAGAGATGGAACAATGTTTTTACATAAAGCTTAAATAAGTCCTTTTCTTTTAATTTTAAGTACCCGCATCAGTTCATATCTTAGATATAAATCATATATATATACACACACATATATATAATCATACTTGGAGCATTATATATGTATATATATGTATATATATATATATATATTGCTATCTTCAACTAAATCATGATCACCATATTAGCTTTAGGCTTCACATATATGTGTGTGTGTGTGTCTGTGTGTGTGTGTGTGCGCATGTATTGAGGATAGCACCTTTTGTCTAGAATATAAAATGCTTGTGCAAATGATTGATTGATTTCTAAGAGTTTGATTTATTTTCAATATTGATATATTTATTTATTTTGGGGTAAGAAACCAACATTACAAAAGTGATCCCATTTAAAAAGAATTTTCAGGTATCAAAAAGTGAAGAAATGTTATTGTTAGAATGGCTTTATAATACTGGATCTTACCAAAGGGTGGAATTAAAAACTACTTTTATCTAACAAGGTGAAACCTTTTGGATTTTACGTTTGAGTGTGGCATAGTTGTTGACTTACTGTTTGACACATATTGAAGGTAGTCTTCAGTGATTCAGTTTTCCTTTAGTTCTAGCTAGTGTTTAGACAAATGGAAATGTATGACAGAGCTCCTCTAATTTACTACTGATCCAAAATATCTTTCATTATAAATCATGTTATTCTGACTAAATGAAAATAAAGAGCAAAAAATAATTTACTCTGGCTAAAATTTTTATATGTTCCTTTATTTGTGTGCAGCTTCTCATTGAGCTCTAGTGTTATTCACTGAAGGAACTATTGTACTGGACTGAGAACTGTAACAATGAGGGCTGGCTTGTCGGGGTTTCTCTCCTTCCACCAGGTCCCACAGCTGGCAAGCCTCAAAGAAAATCACACAGAGGACTCCATAAGATTATAAAATGACTGGCCCATTAGCACAGGTTACTTATTAGCTCTTATCACTTATATTAACCCATTATTCTGATCTATGTTAGCCATGTGGCTCAGTACCTTTTACAGCAGGGCAGATCACCTGTTGCTTCTTCAAAGTCTGGGCAGGAGTGGGAGGAAATGGGCTTCCTCCTTTCCAGCATTTTCCTGTTCTCCTCGCCCCACCTCTACTTCCTGTTTGGTTGACCAGCCTATGCTTCCTGTCTGGCCAGTCAGCATTTTATTAAAATACATGATTGACAGAATACAGACAATTCTCCTGCACTAGGGAACAGTTATATTTTTTAAATATTGGTAGTCTTTGTGTTTTTTTCAGGTGTTTTAGCAGATGCTAATAATCTGAGAAAGAACTTTTGGGTGATTACAAAGAAAGTCTGGAAGAGAAAAGGAAGTGGTTCAGTGCTGAATTAGAATTTAGGAAAGGATTGTAAAAGTATAACATAAAACCCCCTGTTCTAGGGTTTTCCCATCATTTTTAAAAGTAAGTTTGAATATTACATTTACATGTTCTACCCTTGTAATAATTTTTTTTGAGAATTTTAAAGTGCTTTGATTTTAGTTTAATTATCTTTTTAGATTTTTGCTACTTGGATTTCTTTGAAAAAATATAAGGTCAGTCATCAAAATGACAATATCAGTAGATAAATTTCTGTATAAAAATTAGCTTTAAACTTTTAAATTTATATAACATTATTTAATTAAAATGAAAAGAATTATATAATATAAACATGATAAACTGACAATTTTATCATTTTATGATATAATTCAGCCCCTGAATAAAAATATAGAAATAGAGTATACAAAGAAATCATCTACCTTCCCCAGTTTGTTATGTATGATCTAAAATATGTATTTATGTTTATATACATGCATAAATAAGACTGTGTGATACTTGTAGTTATTGGAATGAAAAGGAAGTCAGGAAGAATGTTGACTAGCTGACTTGGTAAAAGACATCTGAAAATTCTTTTTTTTTTTATTGAGAAAAGGAGAAAAAAAAAAACAAGTTTCCACCTCCTCCCAGCCTCCCATTTCCCTCCCCCTCCTCCCACCCTTCTGCCCCTCCTCCCACCCTTCTCCCCCTCCCCCCACTCCTTTCCCCCTCCCTCTCCAGTCCAAAGAGCAGTCAGGGTTTTCTGCCCTGTGGTAAGTCCTAGGTCCTCCCCCCTCTGTCCATATCTAGGAAGGTGAACATCCAAACTGGCTAGGCTCCCACAAAGCCAGCACATTACGTAGGATCAAAACCCCTTGCCATTGTCCTTTGCGTCTCATCAGCCCTCATTGTTCGCCATGTTAGAGAGTCCAGTTTTATCCCATGCTTTTTCAGTCACAGTCCAGCTGGCCTTGGTGAGCTCCCAATAGATCAGCTCCACTGTCTCAGTGGGTGGGTGCACCCCTCGTGGTCCCGACTTCTTTGCTCATGTTCTCCCTCCTTCTGCTCCTCATTGGGACCTTGGGAGCTCAGTCCAGTGCTCCAGTGTGGGTCTCTGTCTCTATCTCCATCCATCACCAGATGAATGTTCTACGATGATATGCAAGATATTCGTCAGTATTGCTCTAGGATAGGACGGGAACGGTTCCTGCTTCTACACTGAAGAGATATACCCAGAGAGTCAATCACAGCAAAGACTGGACCAAGACACCAGGCCTCTCCTAGCTCCATTTGAAGGAAGAGATGGGAAGGCGCCAAAGCAAGAATTCCTCCAACAACCTGAAAGGCAACATGACACCACCAGAACCCAGGGATCCCAAAATAAGAAGAATTGTACACCCTACTCCTGAAGAAATAGAAGAAATCGACTCAAAAGTGAACTATATGAAAATATTAGAGGACCTTAAACAGGAGGTGAAAAACTGCCATAAACAATTAGACATTACAAACAAAAAGGTAGAGGAAATGAATAAATCGCTCAAAGACACGCAAGAAAACCAAGAGAAACAAGAAAAAGCAATCAAACAGGTTAGGGAAGCGGTTCAAGACTTGAAGAATGAAATGGAAGCAATGAAGAAAGCACAAACCGAGGGAAGAATGGAGATGGAAAATCTGGGTAAACGAACAGGAACTACAGAGACAAGTACAACAGATTACAAGGGATAGAAGAGAGAATGTCAGACACTGAAGATACCATAGAGAAAATAAACACACTGATCAAAGAAAACAGCAAAACCAACAAATTCTCATCACAAAACATTCAGGAAATCTGGGACACAATAAAAAGACCAAAACTAAGAATAATTGGAGTAGAAGAAGGAAAAGAAGTGCAGCTCAACGGTACAGAAAATATACTTAATAAAATTATAGAAGAAAACTTTCCCAACCTGAAGAAAGATGTACTTATGAAGGTTCAGGAAGCATACAGAACACCAAATAGGCTGGATCAAAAAAAAAAAAACATCCCCTCGCCATATAATAATCAAAATACAAAATATACAGAATAAAGAAAGAATATTAAGAGCCGCAAAGGAAAAAGGCCAAGTTACTTATAAGGGTAAACCTATCAGACTTACACCTGACTTCTCTATGGAAACCATGAAAGCTAGAAGGTCCTGGATAGATGTACTGAAAATTCTTATAGGAAATTGCCTATTGGGTTCCACAAGGTGTTTTGTGGTTTTGTTTTTGGCTTGAGAATATTTCATTCAGGTTTCCATCTGTGAGAGAAAGCCAGGGGAAAGTTTCTGCATATATAGGCATTAACATGTTAACATATTTACTTTCTAGAAAATGTTAATGTAAAGTTTTAAGTTGTTTCTTTTACTCATAGAAGAGTTTATTGTGATAGGATATTAAGCATTTGGGACATTCAGACTAGCTGTAAGAAATTTTTGGGAACATTTCCATTATTTTTCAAATCCTTTATAAAATTAATGCTTATACTGTTTTCAAATCATTAAAAAGTTTTTGGTACAGAATACTACAATGCTACATCATTTTAAAATAATTTGTTTTTATTATTTTAAGCATTGTAAGGGTGTGAATGCCTGTGTGGATATGTGCATATGAGTACACGTCTATATAGAGGCCAGAGGCATTGGCTCTCCTGGAGCTGGAGTCACAGGCAGTGGTGGGCTGCTTTGTGTGAGTGCTGGGAACTGGACTTGGGTCCCTCGTACAATCAGTAAGTGCCTTTAACTGCTCAGTCATTTCTCCAGCCACTCTCTGTTAGATTTTTGCCTTCTTTCCAGTGGTTTGATCTTGAACTATCTTGAACTAAAGATATATACATATATCTTTACAAAAAATATCAACTTAACAACAAAGCAAGTCACAAAGTACTGGGTTTTTGGTTATAAGGGTGGGAAATAGAAGAAAAAAAAAACACCGCAACAAGCTGGGAGGTGGTGGCTCACGCCTTTAATTCCAGCATTCCGGAGGCAAAGGCAGGCGGTTTTCTGTGAGTTCGAGGCCAGCATGGTCTAGAAGAGCTAGTTCCAGGACAGGAACTAAAAGCTATGAAGAAACCCTGTCTCGAAAATAAAATTAAAAAAAAAAAGACACCCCAACCTTTTTGTGTAGCAAAACAATAATTCTTCTAACAAAAGAGAAGTTTTAGTTAACAAACCCAAGATCATTATGACTCCTTTGGAATTGAAGGGAGAAACAAAATAAAGCAGTTTTTTTTGTTCTATAAACTTAGATAAAAGAATCTATTTTGTTTTGAATCATATGTAAGTGTGACTGTTGTGTAGTATGTGCAGTTTCTTGAAGAGAAATATAAAATTCCATTTAACTCAAGGTTGTAATGCTTTGTGGTATGAGAACTAAACTTCGGGCCTCACACTTAGTAGACAAATGCTCCATCACTGAGCTGTAGCCCTGGTCCCTTTCCTTTCTGTTTTGAGACAGTCTATCAATAAGTTGTCTCAATTGACCTTGGATTAGCTCTTTAGCCCTGGCTGATGTTGAACTAAGTAGCTGGTGTTACAGCACTGTGCCACCTGTCCTGGCTAAAGTTGGGTTTTAAATTTTATAAAGATATTTTTATCTTCTTGAGTCAATTCCCTTTTCTTTATTGTGATGAACTTATAGGCATCATCTTCACGACACAGAGAGTTTTCCTTTAGTATGGTTTTTGAATAACTGAATTTCTTAGGTGAATAATTAATGCTCAGAAATTGATACATGATAAAAGAGCTGAGTATTTTGTGCCATTGGGTGATGATTTGTTTAATTTTGCTGTTTCCAAAACCTGGAATTAGCTTTATCTAGAGTCTGTGTAGAAGTAAAAGTTAATATTTATCAGAAATGATTTTCTCATACATATGTTTATATATTTTATAAAATTAAATCAAACTATGTCACTGTTCTGCTAGGACATTCCTTTGTCATTAAAGTTAAACCCAAACTCTTTAGCCTGCTTATTTTGACCTCAGGTATTTAATCATAATTTCCTTCTTTAGTTTTTTTTTACTGATTTCTGCCTCACACCTCATCTTTTCCAAGTTTGTTGCCTTTTCTGTCAAGCACATCATGATCTTCTGGGTCTCTGAACACAGAATCCTGCTTCTGTCTGAAGAATTGTTGAATATTCATGTTCGTATCAGCCCAGTGATTGTAATTAAAGAAAAAAGCTCAAAATCCAGCCTGTGTTGGCATATAATTTTAGAACTGAGGCAGGTGGATCCCTGAGTTTGAGGCCAGCTGGTCTACAGATCTAGTTCCAGTACAACCAGGGCTATACAGAGAAATCATGTCTTGAGAGAGAAAAAACAACAAAAATTTAAAAAATCCAGCTCAAGTATCACCTCTGTGACATCTTACTTGGTTGTTTTAGGAATGTGTTTCCAAAGCATAGGTTTCTAGAATCAGGCTCAGTACTTTGAAAATTTTAATTTTTGTGCATGTTTCTTCCCCAACAGATTATAAGCATAGGTCTTGTTCTCATGTCCTTTATGCCTTTGCAGTCTTTGACATGTACTCTAAGTAAATACGTTAAATGAATGACTGAATCCAGTGAAGTCATTTAAAGTTTCATACAGGAATATATTTTATGTTGAGCATACTCTTTCATAGCCTGCCTGTATCCCCTCTTCCATCCTCCTCTGACTCCCATTAGTCCCCATGGACATTTTTGTTTCTACATGAGCGCGTGTGTATGTATATATGTATATGTATATATTCATGTATCTATATAAAATATAAGAAACACAAATGAAAGATAATATATATGTTATTCTGAAACTGGCTTAGTTTGCTAAATATGAATATCTTGAATTGCATTCATTTTCCTGCAAATGACATAGCCTTGTTTTCTATGACTAAAAACCTTTCCAATCTGCCCACCTATCATAGTATACATTTCGCTTCTGACCATCATAATGTAAGATTGCTCTTAAGAGTGACCTAAGTCAACTCTGCTTTTTATATAAATACTTCTGGGCTCCTTCTGAGAAGGTGAAACACCATCCAGGAACAGGCTTTATATTAAGGAGTTAATATTCACATCATCTCTCTAGTGGTCTCATCTCATTACCTTAGCATATTTCCTAAAAATACACAGTGAGTCTAGTTTCAAAGTTTCAGATTATTTGCAAGTTTTACCAGTTTTTCACCCAAATCCATAATCAGTCAGCTCGGCTGCTCTGTCCTATCCTGTGTGTTGTAATTCTAGTTTTGCACTTTCTTTCTTAGAATATTATCATATTTCTGGGTCATTATGTATCACTATATTGACCATGTCATCTGACAGCTGTAGATTGGAGTGAAACTCATCTCCCTCATCTTGATGACTGTTATTTTGAGTGTGAAGTTCTAGACTAATCTGCTCTTTCCGTACTGTTTCACACAGTTGACTCATACTTACCTCATTGTAGATGCTGTTTTTTTCTGTGCCCAGATAAAGTAACAGATCACTGAGATGCTATCTGGTCATCATGTCAGAAAAGTGGTTAGTAGCGTCTAGAGAGGGAGAGAGCAACATTTTAAATTAAAAGGATGAAAGATTGTTGAATTAGGTATAAACAATCCATTTGCTAGAAGATGGTGAAAATATAATAAACTGTTTTAAGCTTTTAGATACTGACTTTCATATTGTAGCAATATTATTCAAATATTATTTGTGTACTCTTTTGAGCTACAATATAATTAAATTAAAAAACAAGAATTGTTTGAGAGTTTCATATATGTTTTGATCATATTCTCATCTTCCTCCAGCTTTCCCTAGACCCATCCTTCTTCCCTATCAACCCATCTTTGTGTGTGTCCTTTATTTTTAACACCCATCAAGACCAATTTGTGCTCTTCAGATGGTTTTGAATGCACAGTCTTCCTTTGGAATGTGACAGAATTATCAGGGACTACATTCGTAGAGAAAATGTCATTTCCTTCCCCCCACGGCTAACCATGCTGATAGCTTCTTGGCCAAGGCTAGGCTTCCCAAGCCCAACTCATATCTCCAAGCTGGAATTTGGTCTGTGTTGGCTTTGCACAGGATTTGTGCACTTAAATTTTAATGTTTTCTGTAAATTTTGTATATTGATAATAATATATTATTCAAACATATTTTTTGAAATGTATGTTTTACATTTACTGACAAACTCATTTCAATAAAACACATTTTTGGATTTAGACTATAATAAATATGCAAGGTAAACATGACTTATAATGCAAAATATATATTAAAGAAAACTTTACTGGAATGAGCTTAGACCTTTAAACAAGTAATATTTGTTGCTTTTATTTCTAACTTGGATATTTAGTAATTGAATAAATACATGTAATGATTTATTAATATGATTGTGTTTCTGTTTATTTATATTCCCTTTAACTGTATAAATTGTATATGGCCAAGTATGTTGTCCTCTTGTGTATTTCTTTTACAATGTTTTATAGTGTTATTCACACAAGGTACAAGTTTTGTTATTGAAAGTTGTTAATTGGTTTATGGGCACCTTCAGAGTAAAAGGATTTTAGTATTTGCTTTGTTCTTACCAAACGTATTGTTGATTGCTAGGTACTAGTTAAACCACATTAACACTTATATAGACTTCCCTTGTAGGTCCTTGACCCTGTTACATTTATAATTACACATCGGTTTGAGATTCAAAGTTTAATCCTGAAACTCTGTTTTATTAAGATACATATGACTGTGTTTGGTAATTTGTGACTGTGGAGAAAGTGGGAGCATCTGTGTGAAACTTCATTTTAAATAGTTTTCTACAGGTAATGCAACCAAGTTCATTATTTAATTACATTTTCACCATTTTTGGCTATTTATTCATGAAGGTAGAATTCTGTATATTAAAACCAAAAATAATGTATATCTTGATGTGGATATATTTATTTAAAAACAACACTCAAAACAAGATTTAAATGAATACATAACGACATATGGTTTATACTGTTTGGTTTTTAATTTTCCCTAATCATCACCTACTGATTATTCAGTCTGCACCCCAGATTGATTCGTCAATTTCTGTGCAAAACCCTTAGCTGTCTACAGCTGTGTGGACATGCTTAAAATTACTGTCGCCTCAACTACTCTTGTAACCGTGCTTTTGACTGTTAATGTGTCTGAAAGTCTTATTACCTGGCTTATATTCCTTGATTTTGTATTTAGATTTTGAGTTCCACAATTATTTTGCCACTTCTTCAGTGCTTAGGATTTTGTTCATTGTTCTTAATTTCTTATTTGTTTCTAAAAAGGTTGTTAGTTGAAGTGATGGTGATATTTTTATAAGCTGCTTCTCTTCAACAAGAACTCAGTAAATAGTAATTACAGCTTGCATTATTGTTAACGGTATTTCAGTGCATTGCTTTTTCATCTGTTCCTTGACAGGTTTTCTGACCATAGTCTTTGTATATCTCTGCTGATGGAGCTGAATTTTAGTTTGGAATGCTTTCTGCTAATCTTGAGGATTGTTTTTAGTGTACTTGGTGTCTACTTATAATGACTTCATAGAGAGGTATAGGGGTCTTGCTGAGAATATTTCTGTGTCAGTGGAAATATATAAAAACATATTTCTTTTTAAGTTGAATCATTACCACAGTGAAAACTCATAATGCTTTTCTACCAGTTTCATTTTAATTGTAAAAATTTACACATAACAAAATTTACCATACTATTTTTATTTAATTTACTTTGTCTAAAATATTGAACATTTAAAATTATAAATTATTATGTTATACAACCGACTTAAAATCAAGCATTTTTAGTGCATCATTCAGTGATAACTCTTTTTTCTTTTCTTTTTTAAATTTATTTTTACTCAAAAATTTCCACCTCCTCCCCTCCTCCCATTTCCCTCCACCTCCCTCTATCCCCCTCCCCCTCCATCTCCAGTCCAAAGAGCAGTCAGGGTTCCCTGCCCTGTGGGAAGTCCAAGGTCCTCTCTCCTCCATCCAGGTCTAGGAAGGTGAGCATCCAAACAGAGTAGGTTCCCACAAAGCCAGTACATGCAGTAGGATCAAAACCCAGTGCCATTGTCCTTGGCTTCTCAGTCAGCCCTCCTTGTCCGACACGATCAGAGAGTCCAGTTTGATCACATGCTCCATCAGTCCCAGTCCAGCTTGCTTTGGTGAGCTCCAATTAGATCAGCCCCACTGTCTCAGTGGGTGGGCGCACCTTTTGCTGTCCTGACTTCCTTGCTCATGTTCTCCCTCCTTTTGCTCCTCATTTGGACCTTGGGAGCTCAGTCCAGTGCTCCAGTGTGGGTCTCTGCCTCTAGCTTCATCCATTGCTTCATAGATGAAGGTTCTATGGTGTTATGCAAGATATTCATCAGTATGGCTATAGGATAGGGCCATTTCAGGCTCCCTTTCCTCGGCTGCCCAAGGATCTAGCTGGGGACATCTCCATGGACACCTGGGGACACCTGTAGAGTCAATTCTCTTGCCAACCCTAAAATGGCTCCCTTAATTAAGATATATACTTCCCTGTTCCCATATCCACCCTTCCTCCATCCCAACTATCCATTTCCCCAAGCTCTCCCCATTCCCCTCCTTCTCACTTTTCTCTCCCCATCTCCCCTTACCCCCACCCCATCCCCACCCCCAAGTTTCCAATTTTTGCCTGGCAATCTTGTCTCCTTCCAATATCCAGGAGGATAACTATATGTTATTCTCTGGGTTCACCTTCTTATTTAGCTTCTCTACGATCGTGGATTATAGGCTCAATGTCCTTTATTTATGGCTAGAATCCATTTATGAGTGAGTGCATACCATATTCATCTTTTTGGGTCTGAGTTACCTCACTCAGGATAGTGTTTTCTATTTCCATCCATTTGCATATCGTGTAAAGATCACCAATATTAGTCTTTAGAATTATTTTAATCTTGTAATCTGAAACTCTATATTAAACCAAAACTCCATTTTCTCCTTCATTCCTTGACTAACATTCTATTCTCTGTCTCTATGATTTTAACAGCTCTAAATTTTACATTACATATAAATGAATCATAAAATATTTGTGTTTGCTTTCTTTTATTTAGTGTGATGTACTAAGAACTCACCATGTTCTAGTTTGTGTGTGAATTTTTTTCCTTTCTAAGGCCAAATAGTATTTTTTTAATTTATTTTCAACAGTTTTATCATTTATTCATTACTTAACACTGTAACTTTTTTGATTAATGATACCATGATTATGAATGTAAAAGTATCTATTTCATACCTTGTTTTAATTCTTTTGGACATATAACCTGAAGTTGAATTGTTGGATTATATGTTAATTCCATTTTTAAAATTTGAGGAGGTGCTCTATGATTTTCTGTGTGAACTGTACCATTTTAATTATGATCACAGGTTTTCTGTTTCTCTACATTCGTGCCCCAGACTACTTTTCTGCTAGTGATTTTGTTATTAGGTATTCTACTGGGTATGAGATTTGATCTTACGGGAGGTTTGATTTATACTTCCAAATAACTAGTGATGTGGCACATACCTTCAAATGTTTTTTGTTTTGTTTTTGTTTGTTTGTTTTGAGACAGGATTTTTCTATAGTTTTGGGACCTGTCCTGGAACTTGCTCTGTAGACCAGACTGGTCTCAAACAGAAATCCATCTGCCTCTTTTTCCCAAGTGCTGGGATTAAAGGCTTATACCACCGCAGCCCAGCTACCTTCAAATCTTTATTGACCATTTGTATATTGTTTTTAGAGAAATGTCTGTTCAAATTATTTGTCCATCTAAAACCTATTTATTAGGTATTTACAAAAATATTTGTACATAATGTGAATGTAAATGAGATTTTTTATTTTTAATGTCTAAATTAGAGTATTCATTTTTTAAAAAAGTGTCTTGGTACCCTTTTAAAAAACTCATTTGGCCATTCATTGCGGAGTTTATATTTGTTTCTGTTCTATTGACTGTGTCAGTCTTTACCGTAGTTCCTTGCTGTTTTGGTTGGTCTATCTGAATAATAAATTTTAAAATCAAAAGCGTTACTTTTGGAAGTGTTACTTATTTTCAACATTGTTTTGAAAGTCCTCTGGTAATCCATGGAAATTTTTGTATAATTTTATCAGTTTTTTTTTAAATAAAATGGCCTTAGGATTTATACAGATTGTATTAAATATGTAGATCCCTTGAGTAATATTGACAAATTTGCAATATTAAGGCTACCCATCCATTAACCTCAGGGATCTTTGCACTGATTCACCTCCTTAGCTCCTTTTGTGATGTATTTTAGTTGTTATTGTGCATTTCTTTTATTTTCTGGAGTAAGTTGATTCTTAATTAGTCTATTCTTTTTGAAATTGTTAAAATAGAATTTCCTTAATATCTCCTTTCTATTATTTACTTGAAATACATGTAAATATAGCTAATGTATGCATTACATATTCTGTATTCTGATGTATTTAATCTGCTTTATTCAGTCTTTAATATTTCTGTATATGTATTTACATCGGTTCACACAATCTGTTTAGAGAGGTAATTATTCTTCTTTAATGAATTAAATGCCTCTATTTTTCTTTTTAATAATTTCCAGTATTATTGAATGGAAATGACTGCTTGTATCTTCACTCTGTTCCTGATGATAGAGGAAAAGGCTTTGGCCTGTCATCACTGAGGCTGATCCTGGCTGTGGGTTCTTTATATAGCATCATGATGCTATAAGTTTTGTATATATGTATGTTTATGTATCTTTTCAATCTATTGATAATATTTCTGTGAAAGATATTGAGCTTTGCCTGTTTTTCTTTTTTAATTGAGATGACTTTCTGGGATTTCCCTATTTGCTTGTATTACTGTGATCAGTTTTCATACTGTAATTCATCCTTGCAGCCCTCAGAAAATCCCGCTTTCCTGTGACACTAGCCATTTCAGTAGTGTGCCATTTCTCTCCTACCTGGTAAGCACTTGTAGTTCCGATCATCAGTGCAGGGAGGCACGCTTGTCTGTACTTACAATTTCTAATTTTTCTTTCATGATAGAAGTAGATCTCCACAAGTGTCTGGGACTAGTCCCTTCTCTACATCGCTAATTCTCTAGACGTCTGGTGGTGCTTGTCAGTATAGCTGTCAGGAGTCAGGGTTTACTTTTGGCAAGTTTCATTATTAACTTGATGTCCTTACTAGGTTTTTTATTTCTTTATGAATTTGTCCAGTTTATTTTGTCTTTTTAAAAGGAATTTTTCCATTTCTTCAAAATTATTGAAACTGTTGGCATAAAGTTGCTTATAATATACATTTAGCATTTATTTCTGTTTCCGTAGAATTGAATCCTCACACTCATTTTTCATTTCTTAATATATCAGTATGCAATTTTTATGAAATTGTTGTTCTTTTAAAAAACAACTGGAGATAATGACAGCTAGAATTAACCAATGGCCAACAGGCCAGCAAATGAACCTGTTTCTACTTAGCGAATCAGCAGAAGCGTGGTGTGAGAAAAGGACTTGTAGGATAGAGGTGAGTTGATGTGTGTGCCAGAGGCGTAGGGGAGGACGCCGTGCATAAAACCGACAAGGTACAAATTTAATAAAAATTAATTAATAGCCACTTTGCGTTTTTCAAAGTTCCCCATTACTTTACTGAGGTCTGTGTTGGGGCTCATTTGTTTTATTTTATAATTCTTAATGTTCTGAAATTGAGTTGTTAATTTTGAGTCTTTAAAATTTTTACTTTTTATGCAAATGTCATAGCCATAAAATTCCCCATAGCAGTTTTTGTTTACAGCATAAATTTTAATATGGGATAAAACTTTTTGTTTACTTGTTTCAAAGTTTTTCTCAAATTCCCTTGTGATTTTTGTTTGGTCCATTTGTTATTTAAGAGTGTCTTTGTATTTAATTTTCAGAATTTTTTGTTTTTCTTTTGTTACTGATTTCTGACCTTACCCAGTTCCAGCTATGGAAGATACCATTGATCTTGATCTTTTGAAAATCTATGGGTACTAAATTTGACTTAATATATTTCAAAATACTACATGTTCACTTGAGAATAATGCATATTTTGTTAGGTAGTATGATCTATAGTTATTTAATAACACTGAGCACTTTTTACATTATAAGCAATATAGTTTTATATTATCCTATACCATACAAATCCTTATTTGTATGATTTATTATTCTTTTAAATTATGTATGTGTGTTTTTCAAACGGGAGGTGGTATGTGTGTGTGAGTGCAGGTGCTTAGTGAGGCCAGAAGAGAGCGTCATATCCCCTGGAGGTGGAGTTCCAAGCTGTTATAAACCATCTGCTGTTGGGGCTGGAATCTGAATTCTAGGACTCTGCAAGGGCAGTCAGCACAAGTTCTTAACCATTGAATCCTACTGTCAGCAGATATCAACAGCATTCTTTGCAATTTGCTGTCTTTATAATAACTGTGTAGTGATCTATTAATACTTCATTCTTCTTCCCATATCTCCTGTGTATACGTTCTTCTTCCTTATAATCCAGATTCCATAATATGTATTTAAACACCAATAGAGTGATTCGTTTGTGATTTCCATTGATATCACTCATTCAGTCAACCCCTTTATTTGCTTATGGGCAGGACTTTTTTTTCTAAAATGAGTTCAACCTAGACCACATTAAAGAAAAACAAATGATATTATTTTGTCTTCTTTTCACATCAGAATTACTATAAAACATATTTTTGAGATATTTGCATCATCAAGTAGACCCACGAAGTCATGGTACTTACCAATGGTTAATTTAATCCATTTAAACAATTAGAATTTTCCCACATTTCTTGAAAGTGCAAGGGAGCACAAGTTTGTCATGATAATATGACACCAACTTATCCTTTGATAAGGGTGTTAAGAGCAAGCAGTTAGATGTACTCAGGGTTGGATGGCATGCCCTGATTTTTGTTGACTAGTGACCTCTAAAACTTATTACATTTGTGTCCACTTAATATCAAGTCACCTAATGGAAGCACATTTTTTTCACCAAATCATTTTGTACTAATTCAGTACAATTTTGCCCATTTAATATCAATTGACACTAAGCGATTTCCTGTGCAATGTCAATTGAAAATCACTGATTTCCTGCTAATACAGCACTTAGTGTCAATTTCTTTGTGCAGGAAAAGCATTTTTTCAATTAGCTACACCATATAATTTTTTGTTTTTAGTTGTTTGCATGGACGTCTGATAATTTTTTTAAACAAAGGCATAAGGGAAATGACTTTCCTCTTGGGAACGAAGTAATATAAACCCCAAGATTTTATTCTTCATCTATAAAAGATCAAATTTATTATTGGAAACCTTTAAAAACATATCAGACAATATGGGAACAAAATGACATTTGAGTTAAATAGGAATGTGTAGCTTTAGCCATTGCACATACTCAGCTGATGGGAGAAAATATTTTGGTCAATAAAAATTTTTCAGTGTGTTAATTATATCAGAAGACCTACAATTTCATTATTAATTAAAATTAGTTTTTTGTTGTAGAGGAATGAATTTTAAAAATTATTACATGGTCTTATAGAAAAACTGGGACAGCATTTTCTCTTTTATGAAATTTGGAAAGTTTCATAGATTTCCCAACTAATAGAAACATAGCTAGAAACGGGTGTTAATTCTAATTGCTTACTAGGTTTCTTCGGCAAAGGTAATAGCCCACACATATCTACTTTCTCCATGGTGATAGGGAAATGATAAAGCTGGAGTTGACCACCTTTGTCTTAAATATTTATGACCCATGAATATAAAACCAGAAGAATTCAAGATTAAAGATGTTTGTGTGTGGAATGTTTATTAGCACACTAAGCTCTTACAATGTTGGCATATGTAGTAAACTACTAGCTAGACAAAGAAATAATGTCAGTGTATAAAAGTTCTGATGAGAGAGGACAACGTGCATGAGAAACAATTAAACATCAATTAAATGGTGAACTGGTAGTCTGTAAATGGTATATGTCTTTAGATTATTGGAAAGATTACTCTGTGTAATTGGGATACTCATTGAGTTCTTCCCTGAAGGAAGCTTCTGGTGTGCCTTGACAGAAGGCCAGATGGATTCTCAATGCAATTTCTGTCTCTCCTCACCTTTTTGTTTTCTTATAGAACATGAGCATTCTTAAGCTATTTGGCTCGGAAACTATTTCCTTTCTGGAAAACTCAAGAGATTTTGGAAATAATTTGAAATAATATTCCAAATATGTACTATTTGAAAGATACTGTACCAGAGTTTGGATATACAAAAAGAACCCATTGTCTTTTCAAAATATCTATATCTGCACCTTTGTCTATCTATAACATCGTTAATGCAAAGTATATTTGAAAATGTGTAACATTTGCCCATCACAGTGGGCAAAGTAAGGACGCAGTGTCTATCTAGTCTGGTAATTTAAGAGAAACTTGTTCTTATTTTAGGGTTTTATACATTAGCAATGCATACTGCATTTCCACTATTTCTACCCATTCCTGTGCCCCTTACAACTCCTCTGTGTGCCCCCACTCCTCAAATTATTGACCTCTTCTTTAGTTATTGTTGCTGTTTCATGCATGAACACCTTGTTTGCATGATTAGAAAGACCTCTAAGTCAAGAATTAAAAGTTTCCTATATTTACTTCTGTTTTTTTTATGGTTTCATTGTTTACATATAACTCCTTAAACCATCTGGATTTGTATTTTGATATACAGTGTTAGATGGGCTCTAAATTTACCCTGTTCTAAATATTTAATCAGTTGTCTTAGTACCATCAATTGAAAAATCTATGTTTTCCCCACTGATTTAAAATGCATTATTTATCATATGCTAAATACTTAATTTACAAATGGGTTTCTTCGTAGCTTTTGTGTTTTGTTTCCAGCCTTTCTGTTTTTTTCTTTTAATTTTTACTAGTTTCTGTATTCTGCTGTTGGATTATGGTATCAGTTATTGTGACACTTACCATATAGATAAAACTTGCTAAATACAGTTTCATTTTACTATTTTTCATTTAAAATGTTATTTCCATTTTTATACATTAATTTTAAGTAATAATTTAGTCACTTCTTCTCTGCCTCCAATTGCACTTGGCTTTTAACAAGGGTTCTATTATATTGTGAATTATTTTAGGAAGGATTAACATACTTTTCTAACTGATAAATGTGTAAAGAAATATATATTTTAAATCTATATTTTTAAAATTATACATTTTCATCATTGTTCAGAAAAGGTTTAATATTTCCTTAAGTGTTCATCTCTATTTCAAGTTTATCTTTTCTGCCCTTCTATTCCCAATACTAAGTTTTTGCTTTGTGATGTTGCAAGACCTTCTGAATTACACAGTAATTGGTAGGTTCCAGCATGTTCTTTCTCTTTGCTTCATTGAGAAGCCCTCTAGTGCCGCACCATTTAGTGTTATGTCAGACATTTTTTGGGGAATGGATGCTTTAAATTATAATAAAATGATTCTTTCTAATCATTTCAGTACTAATCTAAAATTAAGAAAAGTGATTATTATCAGTTGCAATTTCTAATGACATGCTTTTCTCATGTCATCTATCCTTATATATGAATATTCACATAATACACATATATGTTAATAGGTACCCTAATAGGGAATAATTTTTAAAATTTCTTAGAGTGAATTATTATCCATTTATTATTTTCCTTGCTAATAATTTATTTAAGAATTCTAATATATATAAGTGATATAATTTTATTAAAACTGTTCAAAAAAGTGAAGTATGTAAATAACTTGAACTTACAGTAGTCACAATTTAAAATGTAAAAAGAAAAAGGTAAGATCAGTTTTAATAATCTATTTCACTTAATCCAATATAATCAAACCATTTCATCATAATATGTTAGCAATATAAAAATATTGTATATTTTAGAGTTTTAAAAAACTAAGTTCTCAAACTCTGATCATTTTATACTTTCATCCTGTCTCAATTTAGGAGAGCCACAGCATAGTGCTCAGTACCCAGCCACACTGACCAGCTACCTGACCAAGCACATAGTAGGTTCAGAAGATGAATTAAGATATTTCATAAATTATTCTATAGAATTTTTTATTCTTGAAAATTAATGAAGTTCAATTTTTCATTTAAATTGTGGTTTTGAGATGGTGGTCAAAGGATATAAAATTTTAGTACAATCAAAGGAGTCAATTAAAGAAATTTACTTTTCATTGTGATATCTATCACTAAAAGTGTATTGTAATCTTGAAAAATGATTGTAACGTGTTCCCAATATACCAGAGATAAACAAGTGGGGCACTGTGTTTTAGTTTTGTTGTTGCCTAAGAATTTCCTAAAGAAGCACCTCACAGTTGAGGGATGCAGTTTATCATTGGGAGATCATGGTAGGGGCGTGAGGCTACTGGTGACATTGAATGTGGATGAACACTTGTGTTTAGCTCAGATTCTCCTTTGTATTTAGTCAGTAACCTAGGTCATGGATTGGTGCCACCATGTTTAGGATAAGAATCTCCATTTCAATTAATCTGAAGTTGATACTTCTTCATGGATATGCTCAGAAGCTTGTGATTCCAGATTCTATTGAGTTGGCAATAAATATTAATTGTTATATAACGTTAATGTTAATAGACTAGACTTAGTAATTCACACCCACCCACCTATCCCCCACACCCTACATCTGTATGTTTACATATATATACATATATGCATAATATATTACAGTATACTATACATATACACATATATGGATGTAATTTTTTTGCTGGATGACATTAGTATTTTTTAATGATCTTTGATACTAATGATCTTTAAATTTCCATTTGTATTGTCAATTTCGAAAGTTTTAGATTTTTAGAATGTTACAGATTTTATTGAAATTTTCAACTTTATTATGTATTTGTATCTAATACTATTACATATTTCAGTATTTTCTGGAAATTTATAGTATATGTCTTGCTCTTCATTTTTTATATTTATGCATTTTTCACATAACAGGAATTTCTAGGGTTGATTTAATTTAGCTTAATTTAAAAATACTGTTATTGGATATATTTCTAAATTCTTATGTTTTAACTAGGTAAAACAGTGTTTTATAATTTATGTTTTAAATATATATTCCTGATAGCAGTATATAACTAGAAATTTAAAAGAGCATTGGCATCAAGAACTCCCGTAATGCATTACTGTGACCCATATTAGTTATCATATGAAGTAAAGTTAGTAATTTTTTTTACTTCACTGGTGAAATAAGAGGAAAAATATAGTGCATGATAGACCCCAATTTTACAGCCTGCATTATTCAGAGTTGTTAGTATGATGATTTAGAATATTGACTAATGTTTTTGAGTATTTGAAAAGATAAATATGGGCTGCTTTCAATTATCTAGAATACGTCATGACTGTATTACTATATAGTACAATCAAAGCATATGAACTTAGAACTTTGAGTTAGGATTAAGTCAATGCTATAAAGAACTATTTGGAAGGGAATAAATTGTTGAATAGGAAGGGAATGAATATCCATGTAAGCACCTTTAATTAGGTGCTTTAAATCAACACTTTAAATCAACTGTTTTATTTGTATTTTCTATGAATAACATGACATTTGATATATGTGTAAATGAGCAAATATCCTTTAGGAAAACAACAGAGTTTTATCTTGTTCCAAAACCAGATGAAATCAGTTTGCTCATCTTCCTCCAGATCTTCCTCCAGATAGTAATTTGGAGATTATTTTAGATTTATTTTATTCTATTTTATTTATTTATTCTAATTATTTATTTTATTCTATGTGTGTGAATGTTTTGCCTGCATGACTGTCTATGTACTATATATGTTGCCAGTACTGGTGGTGGTCATAAGAGGGTGTCAAAACTGCTTGGACTGAAGTAATGAATAGTTTTTAAACTGTTTGTGGATGCTGAAAACAAAATCCTTGTCTCTTTTACAGGAGCAACAAGTGCTCTTAACCACTGAAACATCTTCTAGCCCACAATGAATATTTAGATATTTTCCAGAAGTCATGTATAAGTATATTTATCAAAACCAATTTTAATAGAAAAATGAAACAATACAAATATTCAAATGTTGGAATAAGTAGATTAGTTTTCATTCATAGTATATTAAACAGTTATCAAAATACATATTTATGCTTGTTTTCATATAGGATAGCCTTACACTAAGTGAAAATACTAGGTTTCAAAACTTTGGAAAGCATTCTATTTTACATACCATTATAACTGGAATTACATGTTTTTGGGTGACAAGACACACTTTAAAAAAGATATTATTGTTGCTTTTTTGTGTATTTACATTTAAAGTCACAGTTTTCCTTAATATACAAAAATATCCTGTGTTCATTTGATCAGTAAACACAGATGACCAAAGGAAGGATTGTTAAAAGCTAATACAAGACAGGCTGTGTGTGTGTGTGTGTGTGTGTGTGTGTGTGTGTGTGTGTGTGTGTGTGTGTGTGTGTTAGGATCAGGGTGATTGCAAATTTGGAAAAATAAAGAGCCAGTAGAGGACTAAACAGAATCTACTGGTTCTGCTTTGAATGCACAGAGGAAGAAAAGGAAAGTCTATAATCAAATGCTACCAATTTCATTTTTTTCCCTTTGACTGACTTTGCTTTTTCCAGAAGGAGGTCTAGGATGTAGTTGTAATCTTCTGAAAAGTGGTTAGTTACCAAAAGAGTTCAGGTGCCCAGAGACTATAGAATCGTTAAGATTCTTGATGCAAGGACAAATCCCTTTTGGCCCCCCGTCTACACTCACACATAATGGTCTCGCCTCTGGCGTTCTGCAGTTTTGGAGTTTTTTGTCCTTTTAAGTCACAGCTAAAGTACAATTACTTAAAATCAAACCTGTGATGGTTTTGTCAGAGATTTTAATTTGTAATACACTGTTTGCCTTTTGTTTTCTACACTGTGCACCCCTTTGTTTGAGAGTAAAGTCTCCACAGGGAGAGAAAGATTCCACTACTCTTCATGTCTAGGCCCTGAGTGAGAATCTGTTGAATAAATGAATGGAGCTTTTCTTTCTCTAATCTCATATGGTCTCATAATTATAGTCACAGATTATCTGCTTGACAATATAAGTTTCTTTTAAAAATCATTTCAATGATTTTTAAAGGAAAGTGTGGAATATTGAGACTACATTAAACTTAAAAATTATTTTTATATTATGTATGTGGTCATGATTTATACCTGGGCATGTTTGCCACTGTGTACATGTAGCAAGGGGATGACTTTATAGAGTTGTGTTTTTTTCCTTTACCTTTAACGGAGTTTCCTTACTTTGAGCATTATTCTTTGTTCTGAATGTATTTTATTTCTTAATCAATCTAAATATGTATGTTGTATGTTTTAGCAAGTATATTAAGCATAAATCACAGTACCATGGAAGTAAAGGGTAACTTTTCTAGATTTTAGATATTTTTGTCATTCATCTATGTCTACAGTTCTGTTCCTTATGGTCTTTTAGATGTCAGAAGACATATAGAGACAAATAGCAACTCATCTAGTCTGAGATATATTTTAATAGTCTAGTATCAATTTTTAGAGCTTTGATATTAATGTATTCCAAGTTTATAGTATTTATTGTCTTAGAAATGTTTGGTATCTTACCATTTTCATCTTTTTGTTGCCCTGAAAAACTTAGAGACATAGAGCAGTATCAAAAACTTCTTTTGCATTTAGTCTTTTCAAATGTGAATATATTTGTTCTATCAAATCAAGTAAAATATCACTAATTACTTGAACACCTAGAAATATCTCACCTGTATGTATTTGATCATTGAGTTCACCAGATATCTACTAATTTGAATATGGGAGATTATATTTCATAAAATTAAAGGAAAACAAAAAAGGAGAGTTTGAGAAAATAAAACTTAAAGAAACTTTTATGCAAAAGGTGACAAATGAGCTTGAATGGCATAAAACATTATTTTATCTAGAGTTTTGCTAACTTAAAACGTGTTCATTAAATACCATTCAGCATTTCTCTGTGTTCTTTTTCTTTCCTACATATTCAACCTCTTCTCTTTGCTTTTCCTTCTCTTAAATTGCATGCATAAATATACATGTATCTGCCAATCCAATCTGCTGTTACACATTTCCGATTTATATTGTTAAAGTAATCCATTTGGAATATTGGTCTTCGTATTATTTTCTTCTCAGAACTTTAGAAACACTTTTTCTTTTTCATCCTCTCAGCCCACTGAAAGCTGCCTAATTCCTAAATAAATGAATAAATAAAAAATAGCTTCTTTTCGTCCCCATTCTTGTCTTCATCCATAGGTTAAAGTTTCAGTGCTGCAGAACCTAGGGTGTTATGTGTACTAGGCACCATTCTCCTTTGGTCCTAGGTCTTCAAGCTCCATCTATATTTTTTAAATTCTTGCTCCTAAGAAGAAATTCCTTGTGAAACATGTAGATTACTACTTCTTTTTATCTGTGGTCATTTTTATGACGTAGAGAGCTGCAGAGGTGGAGGACAGAGAATGTTGCCACCATTTAAACTTCTTGTCTCGCTTAGGTCCCCGGTCTAATGGTTACACAATTGTGAAAACATACGTGTTATTTTCCTGTAGAACACATAGTTCTCTAGGCCCTTGTCTGCTCAGAAACTTAGCAACAATCAGAAAATTGCTGCTGGTGTGTCAGTGGAGGCACTCCCAGTCTGGTGTGTTAGTGGAGGGACTCACAGTCTGATGTGTCAGTGGAGGGACTCACAGTCTGGTGTGTCAGTGGAGGGACTCACAGTCTGGTGTGTCAGTGGAGGGACTCCCAGTCTGGTGTGTCAGTGGAGGGACTCCCAGTCTGGTGTGTCAGTGGAGGGACTCACAGTCTGGTGTGTCAGTGGAGGCACTACCAGTCTGTTGTGTCAGTGGAGGGACTCACAGTCTGATGTGTCAGTGGAGGGACTCCCAGTCTGGTGTGTCAGTGGAGGGACTCCCAGTCTGGTGTGTCAGTGGAGGGACTCCCAGTCTGGTGTGTCAGTGGAGGGACTCCCAGTCTGGTGTGTTAGTGGAGGGACTCACAGTCTGGTGTGTCAGTGGAGTGTACTCACAGTCTGGTGTGTCAGTGGAGGGACTCACAGTCTGGTGTGTTAGTGGAGGGACTCACAGTCTGGTGTGTCAGTGGAGGGACTCCCAGTCTGGTGTGTTAGTGGAGGGACTCCCAGTCTGGTGTGTCAGTGGAGGGACTCCCAGTCTGGTGTGTCAGTGGAGGGACTCCCAGTCTGGTGTGTTAGTGGAGTGTACTCCCAGTCTGGTGTGTCAGTGGAGGGACTCCCAGTCTGGTGTGTTAGTGGAGGGATCACAGTCTGGTGTGTCAGTGGAGGGACTCACAGTCTGGTGTGTCAGTGGAGTGTACTCACAGTCTGGTGTGTCAGTGGAGGGACTCACAGTCTGGTGTGTCGGTGGAGGCACTCACAGTCTGGTGTGTCAGTGGAGGGACTCCCAGTCTGGTGTGTTAGTGGAGGGACTCCCAGTCTGGTGTGTCAGTGGAGGGACTCCCAGTCTGGTGTGTCAGTGGAGGGACTCCCAGTCTGGTGTGTTAGTGGAGTGTACTCCCAGTCTGGTGTGTCAGTGGAGGGACTCCCAGTCTGGTGTGTTAGTGGAGGGATCACAGTCTGGTGTGTCAGTGGAGGGACTCACAGTCTGGTGTGTCAGTGGAGTGTACTCACAGTCTGGTGTGTCAGTGGAGGGACTCACAGTCTGGTGTGTCGGTGGAGGCACTCACAGTCTGGTGTGTCAGTGGAGGGACTCACAGTCTGGTGTGTCAGTGGAGGGACTCCCAGTCTGTTGTGTCAGTGGAGGGACTCACAGTCTGGTGTGTCGGTGGAGTGCTACTTCAAGACTCAAAGTGTCTGTGATTCCTAGTGTCATTTCTGGTTCATGCCTTTTTTGGTTTTGCTTTTCATTTGATTTTTTTTCACCTTAAAATATTGACTTAAACATCATGTCAAGGATTCTGGCAAAAACAAACCAAGACAAGAAAAGACAAAACAAGCTCTTTTTTATATTGTCATTTTCATAAACTTAAATATTTGTTGTCATCATATAAGAGCTTGAGACAAAAAAAAGATATTCCAGTAAAACCCTGTTGAATCTTATACTGATATCGTTTCTGGTAGTTCCAATTTGAGAAAACAGCATGAGGAAAGTAGAGAAGGCTAATTGTTACCCCTCTTGTTTATGCCATGTGATAGCTCTCAGATGTCCAGTACACTCTTTCAGGTAGATCTCATTGCTTATTATTTTAATGGTAACTTGATTAGAATGTGACAAGTTACACAAAAGAATTACATGAAAAAATAAAACAATGATATTATAGGCCTTCTATTTAAAACAGTGAAGTGAAAATAAGGTGTGGTTTGTGTTTAATTAAACATACCACATTCTCACAACATGATAGGTAAATAAAGTCATCTTTTTGACTGAATAGTCAACATAGTTCTCAAGAAATATGATAGAAATTAATACTTTGCTCTGGACGCTTTCATTGCAGTGGATCAAAAAGTACAGATATAGTGTAATTATACTTCATAGAGATATTGAATGTAAATTGAAATACCTGTTGAGGATGTGCAGAAACACATTCTCACTAGTGCTTTCCCATGACTGCTTTCATAATAAGGACTCTGAATTTTTGAACTATTGAATTTGTATTTTGATTAATTTATAAATTCTTTAAGATATATGTTGTGAGTAAATGCCATGTGCTATATATTTGCTGGAATTTGGGAGTACAATGACAATAAAATGATGTACAGCTTATGGATATTATCATTCTAAATTAGAAAGGTATTTTCTATAAAAATGTATTATTTGTGTATCTGTCTCTCCACCAATATATCTAGGTAGGTATGATCTATTTACTAGTCATCTATCTTGGATTGTATATACACATATATCAATTTATCTAGATGTTAGCTGTGTATCAATCCATGTGTATGTACACATAATGCTATGTAATTCTTCAAATATATGAATATTTACTTTTAGGTAGAGCCATTAATGATACATTTAATTTTCTACTGATAGGAAATATTTAGTTCAGTAACATTTGTAGCCCATTAATTTTACCCCAATTAAATTCTGTTTATTACTGAAACTTTTGTTTGGGCTTTTTCTTTAACTGTTATCACCCAAAATGAAATAATTATTGATCCATTTATAAAAATTTTGGGAACTTGTTATTTTGTATGAAGTTTATTTCTACTTATGTAATTTACTAACAGAGATGTCTCAGTTGCCAGGAATTTCTGCCAGCAATTGAAAGTAGTGACTGCTGAACTAAAAGTATGGATCATTGGGTTAATCAGTTACCATTCCTGTCCTTTAAATGAGAGGAAAAGGCTGTCTTATAAAGCTTTCAAAAACCAACACTAACCAGGGGGTATTAAAATAATTTTAGCATTACTGTTGTGTCCTTAAAGTTTATTAAAAGCAAACAGACAAAATAATTGTGTGTGTGTGTGTGTGTGTGTGTTATCTCAGTTTTTTAAAGGTTATCCTTTGCATATTTTGTTCTTTAATCTCCACGTGAACAGAGACACATGAAGTGGCAATGAGGTCAAGGTTGCTAGATGTCTTGGCACTGATTAACTACTGCAATTAGCACCATTTAGATTGATATTTTTCCAAGATGAAAGCATGATTTAGACAAGAAAAACAAAAATTATGACACTTGTGAAAGTGACATGACACTGTCCAGGAAGAAAAGAAAAGAAATAGAGCTCACCTCAAAACTCTTGAATATTTGAGAAATTGATTACATGATAAGACCACTTCAATGTAACGATAAGCCTCTGAAGACTTATTAGTGCTTTGGTGGCATTAAAGCAAAATGAAAAGACATCAGGGCAGCCTGCCTTAATAGCTTACTGGCTTGAACCCTGATACATAATGTTCTTGTAATAGTTTATGGGTGACTGCAGTAAATTGGTAGTGAATGTTTTCCAATTTTTTGGCTCTTCCTATCTGATCTGCTCTCAGAGAACATTTTGTTCTGAGAGTATTATGAAAGCAATTGATCTACTTTAGAAGTTGCTTGACAGTTTTAATGTAGTGATAACTTTTCTCCCCTCCAGATTGTGTGAAGTTTTTTTCCCTTTTTCAGTCTTTGTAACTTGAGTCAAATTATAGTTAGGTCATATTTGAGTAATTTGATGCCATATATCAACAGGTCTGATTAAATACTTCTAAGTACTACTACAAAGAAAAATCTAATTTTCCAATGAATTTGTTATCATTGTCTATTTAGATAGAAGTTTACCATTACTATCCTTGACAGACAGTTTTAGAGGACTAATTTGGAACCTAAATAGCTTCCTGAAAAATTGTTTTTAATCATATTAAAGGATTTTAAATTTTTGTAAAATAAAAATTTGGGGCATTGCACTAGTTTCATTTCTGTCACTGTAATAAAATACTGTGACAAAAAGATATTTAGGGGATAGAGTATTTTAGTTCACAGTCTATCATAACATGGAAGTCAAGGCAGCGAGAACTTAAACCGTCACACCAACAATTAAGAGCAGGGAGAAACAAAATGCATACATACTAAGTGCTCAGAAAGCTTTCTTTCCTCTTGGACAGTCCATCCCAGAGCAGCAAACCAGGGAATGGTGCTGCCCACTTACAAGGGTCTTCACATATAAATTAAAACAATCAATCCCCTCCACATTCCCATGAGTTAATCTGATACTGACAATCCCTCATTGATGCTATTACATGTTTCAAATAAAATTACAACATTATAAACAAAAACAGAGTGAGAGTTGTCTGAGATTTATTAATGAAATTATGTAATATGGAATTTTCTGGGCCATTTCATACCATCTCTGTTTTGGTTCTTTAAGCAATGTATGTTTCTGTAATGGATACAGTAAAATAAGAAAATATCAAATGAATAGAAATTGAAATACTCTCTATGCTAACATTAGAGCCATGGAGAATTAGAGGCCTTTGAGATTCTTATTCATTCTTCTATTTTTTCATGTGCCCAAGAACATTTGTTTTTATAAAACTTTTATTACTGTTTTAATGGAATAAGGGCAAATGGCAAGTTAGAAGAAGGTGAGATAAAATCCTGGATATATGAAACAAAGGTAGATGTTGTTTGAGCACTACAAGAGTAGTAAAGTGAAGACCATTCCTCAGTGTAGAACCATGCAAAGCAACAGTCATTGTAGTTCTATGAAACTATGAAGATATCTTAGAAAGAAACCTCATAGGAGGGGACACCCAAAGAGAGAAAGGAAAAAAATGAACAAGTGAGAATCAATGAAATTGAAGTTAGAAACAATTAGAGAAGAAATAAATTTCATACCAAAAATAGCAAAAGATCTTAGGAAATGTCAACTAAGAACAGCAATCTGAGTTTCAGAAAAACATATACAAGTAGAGTGTTCCAGAACCAATAGGAATGGAAATGACATTGCGGCTCTTTCCTGTTAGGGGTGAAGCAAAACACATCGAGGCAGTCCAACTCTGCAATATGATTAGTTGTTCCTTTTCAAATGCAGTTTGAAACAGAGTTGAAAGACAAATGACTTCTGCCTTTTGAGGTATCCAGATTCTTTTTTTGATAAATTAATTTGTTTATTTGCTTGTTTATTTTACATCCCAGGTGCATTTTCCCCTCCTTCCTCACCTCTCAGTCCCTCCCTCCCACATCCCCTTTGCCCAGTACAATCCAATCCTCCATTTCTGTTCCGAAAAAGGCAGGCTTCCCTTGAATATCAAGAGAGCATGGCATATCAAGTTTCAGTAAGACTAAGCACCTCCCCTTGTATTTAGGTTTGGAAAGGTGACCCAGTATGAGGATTAGGGTCCCAAAAGCCAGTAAAATAGCCTGAGACAGATTCTGCTTCCACTGTTATGAGTCTTAAAAGAAGACCAAGCTACACAACTGTCACATATATGCAGAGGGTCTAGGTCAGTCCCATGCAGACTCCTTGGTTGTTAGTTTAGTTTTATGAGCCCCTATGTGCCCAGGTGAGTTTATTCTGTCAGATTATGCTGTCCTTGACTTCTCTGGTTCCTCTAATTCTTTCTCCTCCTCTTCTATAGGATTCCACTCTGCATAATGTTTTGCTGTGGGTCTGCATCTCTTTCTATCAGTTGGTGGACGAATCCTCTCTGTTGATAATTGGGCAAAGCGCCAGTCTGATCACATGAGATGGACAGTTCAGGCTATGTATTTAATGTTACTAGGAGTCTTAGCTAGAGTCATTTTTGTAGATTCCTGGGAGAGTCCCTGGTTCCAGGTTTTTACTTGGCCCCAAAACACACATCCCCTTTCTATTAGTCTCTTTCATACTCTTCCCCTCTGAGCCCCCACAACCTGATCGTAAATATTCCTATCCCCACTCGCCCTCAGTCCAAGAAATATCTTCTAGTTATCTTTTCCTCGGTTGAGGGATATCTAGGTTTTTCCAGGTTCTGTCTATTACAAATATAGTTACTATGAACATAACCAAGCAAGTGTTTGGTATGTTTGAGCATCCTTTGGATATATGGTATAGCTAGAGATTGTTTTAGATTGAGTTTCAGTTTTCTGAGAAAGTGCTACACTGACTGGCTGTCTTGGTTTGCACTCCCATCAGCAATGGAAGAGTGTTCCTTTTGTTCCACATCCTCTCCAGCATGAACTGTCACTTGCACTTTTGTTCTTGGCCATTCTGACAGATGTAAGATGGAATCTCAGAGTTGTTTGGGTTTTCATTTTCTTTATTACTAGGGATGTTGAATATATCCTTAAGTGTATTCTGGCCATTTGATACTCTTCTGTTGAGAATTCTCTGTTTAGATCTGCACCCCAGTTTTTAATTGGATTATTTGGTTGTTGATATCTAGTTTCTTGAGTTTAATATTTATTTTGGAAATCAGCCTTCTGTTGGATGTGGGGTTGGTGAAAATCTTTTGCCATTCTGTGGTCTGCCATTTTATCATATTGACTGTGTCTTTTGCCTTACAAAAACGTTCAGTTATATGAAGTTCCATTTATTAATTGTTGATCTTAGTGCCTGTGCTGTTAGTGTTCTGTTCAGGAAGTTTTCTCCTTTACCAATGCATATAATATTACTTCCTGCTTTTTTTTTCTATGAGGTTTAGTGTGTCTGCATTTATGTTGAAGTCTTTGGTAAGGTTGTCCACTTTCTCCATACCTATTCAATATAGTACTTGAAGTTCTACTTAGAGCAATAAGACAACTAAAAAAAAATCAAGGGGATACAAATCGGAAAGGAAGAAGTCAAACTATCATTATTGTAGATAATATGATTGTGTGTTTGTTTGTATAGACCCCAAAAACTCTACCAGGGAACTCCTACAGCTGAAATACACCTTTAGTCAAGTGAATGTATATATGATCAACTAAAAAAAATTAGTAGCCCTTTTATATACATATGATAAGTGGCCTGTTGGAAAAAATGGGAGAATCATTACCCTTATACAGTAACCTTAAATAATATAAAATATTTTGGTATAACTCTAACTAAGCAAGTGAAAGACCTTTATGACAAGAACTTTGATGTTTGAAGAAAGAAATTGAAAATTTCAGAAGATGGAAAGATCTTCCAGGCTCATGGATCTGTAGGATTAACATAGTAAAAATGGCCATCTTACCAAAGCAACCTACAGATTTAATGCAATCTTCTTTAAAATGTCAGCATAATTTTGAAGACCTTGAAGAACAATACTCAACTTCATATGGAAAAACAAAATATCTAGGATAGCTAAATCAATCCTGTATAATAAAAGACTTCCAGAGGTATCACCATTTCAGGCTCTACTGTGAACTATAGTAATAAAAACTACATGGTATTGGCATAAAAGCAGACAGGTAGATCAATGGAATTGAATCAAAGAACTAACTAAATCTACAAACCTATGGACACCTAATATTTGACAAGGAAGCAAAACATATACAGTGGAAAAAAGAAAGCATCTTCAACAAATGATGCTGGTCTAACTAGATGTCAGCATGTAAAATAATGAAGTCAATTCATATCTATCACAAAACATTTCTATAACCACATAATGTTTATGTAAAATGAAATTTTAACAAAACTGATAAGTCTATGAGCATGGTTATGTTTATATCTGTGAATTATAACAAATAATGCCTCCTTTGTGACACAATCATATATACAAGTGTATATGCATATTATCAAAGAAAAGGGTCTCTCTATTTGAGAGTGGGGGTATGCATAGGGGGAGCTTGAAGGAGGATAGCTGGGAGGTGCTGGATGGAGGAAAGGGAAGGGGGAAAATGAATTTATTCTATTTCAGTTGAAACATGTTAAAAAAAAAACTCCACAACTAGTGAAAATCTATTTAGATCCAGTGGTTTCAATGTACTTCAGATGTTTTGGTAAATCACATGTAAATAGTTTTAGTGAGAAAGTTTCTGATCTTTGCAAAGAACTGTTTCATAGAGGAATGATGTGAAACACCCTAGTCAGGTATAGATACGTTTAGAAGACTAATCACTCAACCAGATGGAAGAACCAGTCTTGGAGTAAACGGATCTTAAATTTGACAGCTATTTTATTTCTTTCCATTTTCTTTTTATTTATTTTTTTAAATTTATTTATTTATTAAGGATTTCTGCCTCCTCCCCACAACCGCCTCCCATTTCCCTCCCCCTCCCCCGATCAAGTCACCCTCCCTCATCTGCTAGAAGAGCAATCAGGGTTCCCTGACCTGTGGGAAGCCCAAGGACCGCCCACCTCTATCCAGGTCTCCTAAGGTGAGCATCCAAACTACCTAGGCTCCCCCAAAGCCAGTACGTGCAGTAGGATCAAAAACCCACTGCGATTGTTCTTGAGTTCTCAGTATAACATTTGTCTCATGGTTGGGCGATCAGGAGAATGGAATTTAGAGACTTCATTTGGACTGTACTCACATTCTTCGGTGTAAATTTTAATTTTATTTGAAATCTTTTGCATTTTTAATGCATGACTCTTGGTTTCTCTTTCTAACAAACCCACTGAAATTAATATTAACACATGAAACTGCATCTAGCTTCTATATGTCTTTCATTTTTTCTTATTTATATATGATATTCAAAGTTTCTTAGAATAAATTTATAATACTTCTGTTTATTAGTAGCTCTTGTTTTAATTTTGACACCTTTTCTGGAATATATGCTCATGTAATTTGATATATTTCAATGACATTATAGTTTGAGCCATATATTTCTTGAAGATAAGACTAGTCATTACCTCTTTTAAAAATAAAGGGCAAAGGCCAGCATGATGGCTCATTGGATAAAGGAACTTACTGCAGAAACCTGGTTCCTGTGTTTGATTTCCAGACCCCATGTAAAGATGTGGGTGAGAACCAACATCACATAGTTGCCCTCTTACCTCTACACATGTACCATGGCATGCCTCCTCCACTATAATAACAAATAAAAATTTAATAAAAGGTTGGAGGCTGGAATTTATTTTCCAATGCCTATTTTACTTTCTTTTGTACTAGTTCTTTAAATGTACATTTAAATATTTTTATTCTTTTTTTTGTGTACATATGTATATGTGTGTGTGCACAGTGTAAATGTGGAGTTCAGAGAACAACTTGTAGGAAGGAAATTTCTCCTTCCACTATGTGGGTTCCCAGGATTGAACTCTGATTCTAAGGGTTGGTGGTAGGCACCCTTACCTGTTGAGCCATTTTACCACATCCATTTTAATGCTCATATTTCTTTATTATTTTCCTAATTTTTTAATAATTTGAAAATCTTGTGCAAGTATATAATTTATCATGGTCAATCCCCCCAACACACGCCCACACATTTGCATGCGTGCACACACACACACACACACACACACACACACACACACACACACACACACACACACACTCAGTTCTTCCAATTTTGCTCAGTCTCTTTGCAACATATATTCCATCCAAACTCATATCTTCTTTTTTTTGTTTGATTAACCCACCAAATGTTCATATAAATATGAGTATGGTGTCATCCATGAGTCATAGGCAGCTTGCCAGTGGCCAGCTCTTAAATACAAGTGACTTACCTTTCTGCATAATCGATAGTAGCGTCTCAGCTAGAGGCTGGGCATTGGATGCCCTTTCCCTTTTCTTGCTGGAAACGTTAGCTGGTTTGAACTTGTGTGAAGTCTTGTTTAGCTGCTGCCAGTTCATGTGTGCAGTAGTCATGTTCAGAAGACAGGATTTCATAGTCTTCCTTTGTACCCTTCTGTTCTTTCTGCCTCTTCTTAGGAAATATTCTGATTCTTGGAGGAAGAGGTGGGTTGTAGTAGAAGTTTTACATACATATGAGCACTCAGTCACTTCTTGTCAATTTGTACTACTCTATGCAATAAGAAGCTTCTCTAGCCAAAGTGGAAAGCAGCATAATTCTATGGATGTAAACATAAATATTCAGAAGGCAATTTTACACCATTACCATTTAGAAAATAATCTTTTGTTTCTTTGTTTGGCCCATGAATTCTCCAGTTGTGGTCTTTGACATTATTAAAAAGTACCAGAGAAGAATTAAGAATTTCCTTGTGGCATAGGACTGTAATAATAATAATTAAATAAATTAAATATTTAAATAAATTAAATAATAATTTAAAAAACCCCGTTGGCTACTTCATAAACAATCTTGTCATTGTTACACCAGTGACCATATCTTACCTAGCTGGCCTGGTGGCCAGTATTAGAGCTTGTAGGGTTCAAGTGGTGGGTAAGACAATTGATGTCTTTTCTTCTCCAGGAGCCTGCAGTACGTTTCTACACAATAAAAGCTAGAAACTCATGATGAGCTCCTGGTTTAGTTTGGAAATTGATTTCTTTATACAACTGAAGTGTGTGTCTTCAACAATAGAACTTACCGTTTAGTAATGCTGAGCAGCAAAGTTAATAATTATTTTTATAGTGAACCCAATTAATATTAAAGAGTATAAAACATTCATCCAGATGATTATCATAATAGTTATATTTTGTATGATATTGTGTATGTGGGTGTGTGTTGTTGGTGTGTGTGTGTGTGTGGTGACATCGGGTTTAGGGAATGTCACCTTTTTTTTCATTTTATCTCAGTAATAACTTGGATATCAAGATGAAAGTTTGTGCTAGCTCATCTAAATATTGATCTATGTTTCCCAGTACTGGGACCAACACGGATCTCTTTTTACTACAGAAAGTGGCAAGTATGGACAGTGCCAGGGCTTTTTGGATTGAAGTCCAAGGGTTTGCCAATTATTTCAGAATTGTCATCTAACTAGGGGAGTTACATTTTTCTTTACAAATATACAATTGTAGTGTTCTTTGAGAACAATTTACATTTGGATCCAGCATTTTTGTTACTATACCCTTTAGTGGCGCTTAATTGAGAATGATGGGTTATTAGTCTCACGGGAGGCAAAGTTATTTCAAACATGTTGTCTTCTCTTCAGTATTCTCTACAAACTTCAAAAGCTTCAATCTTGAGAAGTCCTGACATGCCAGTTTTTCTTTTTTTTGGGGGGGGGGGAGGATCAATTTTTCTTTTTCTTTGGAACTTAGCCAGTCTGCAGGAAAAAAGAAAACTTGTTGAGTTTTTTTTTTTCAATATTGTGGAAAGAGAAAAAGATGTTAAATTATGGTGAAAAAAGACTCAAAAGAATACTCCATTGGGAATTTGTCAGTCTACTAAGCTAAGAATAACACTCTACTTTCAATATTTATTAAAAATTGTAATTTTTCCTTTAAATATTGTTAAATACTTCTGGGGTACTAGAGTACTACAGAAATACTTGATTTTGTAAACACAATGATCTGTTAATGTGTATTTTGTTTTATTTATTTATTAAAGATTTCTGTCTCTTCTCCACCACCGCCTCCCATATCCCTCCCTCTCCCCCAGTCAACTCCCCCTCTCTCATCAGCCCAAAGAGCAGACCGGGTTCCCTGCCATGTGGGGAGTCCAAGGACCTTCCACCTCCTTCCAGGTCTAGTAAAATGAGCATCCAAACAGCCTAGGCTCCCACAAAGCCAGTACGTGCAGTAGGATCAAAACCTATTGCCATTGTTCTTGACTTCTCAGCAGTCCTCATTGTCCCCTATGTTCAGTGGTCCGGTTTTATCCCATGCTTTTTCAGACCCTGTCCAGCTGGCCTTGGTGAGTTCCTGAAAGAACATCCCCATTGTCTCAGTGTGTGGGTGCACCCCTCATGGCCCTGAGTTCCTTGCTTGTGCTCTGTCAAAAAACAATGACTTCTTGAATTTTGCATGCAAATGTGTATTTTGTAACACGAGGGGTTGCTTGTTGGAGTTTTCTGACCTGTCCAGTTCCCACGGCCGTTTAGCCCCAAAGAATCACACAGAAGTCTTCATAAACTGATTGGCCTATTAGCTCAGACTTCTTATTAGCTCTTCTCACTTATATTAACCCATTATTCTGATCTGTGTTAGTCATGTGGCTCAGTACCTTTTTCAGTAGGGTAAGTCACATCCTGCTTCTTCGGTGACGTGTGCAGGAGTGAGAGGAATGGGCTTCCTCCTTCCCAGAATTCACCTGTTCTCATTGCCCTGCCTCTACTTCCTGTCTGGTTGACCCGCCTATACATCCTGTCTTGCCAATCAGAATTTATTTAAAATGTGATTAACAGAATACAGACAATTCTCCCACACCATTTCCCCCTATTTTTTTTAAACAAAGGAAAATATCCATAGTCCATTTGGGGGAATGTGGATGTAGTATTTCAGGCTACTTCTAGCTGGTTGGGGGCACTAATAATCTTATGGAGACCTTAAGAAAATTTAGAGTTATGATCTAGTCCTGAATGGAGTATCCTGTGAGTCTTGATCATCTCAGGCAGCATCTTGAACCTGTTCTGGATATAGAACTTGGACATCTGGGCCATCTGTTCCTACTGGAGATTTTTCAGGTAGTCTTCCTTGATCAAATCTGATTTTTCTTAATTCATAATGAATCCACAGCCTCTCATTTCCTGTGGAAATAAAGCAAAATCTCTTATCCAAAGTAACATACCTTTTGACTTCAATTTTGATGTCAAGGTATTTTCAAAATACCTATCTTGAATTAATTCAGCAGCATTTATAAGCAAATCTCTTTTAGCAACTGTAGCTCCTTCCTCAGCATTCAAACAATTCAAAGAGAGCATAATAACATACAGTATCAAGATTCTCTGTATTTTTCATCTTTACGTGACTTTATTTTAAACTCTCTTTTATTTCTACTTTTAACTTTTGGCTTTTTGAGACAGGTTCTCTGTGTATGTTTGTCCTGGAACTCCCTCTGTAGACCAGGCTTTCCTTGAACTCAGAGATCCACTTGTGTCTGCCTCCCAAGTGCTGGGATTAAAGGTGTCCTCCACCACACCTTGAACTCACAGAGATCTGCTGCCTCTGCCTCCCAGGCATTGGGATTAAAGGTGTGTATCACCACACCCAACTACTCTCTTTCTTTTTTACTTTAAGAACTTTAACCTTTAGCCTGCATATATTTTTAACACACTTTAAACCATTTAGAGGTTTTCTTTGTCTTTGAATCTCTCTTTATTGTATATTTCTTTTTTTCTGACTACATGAGTCTTTAATTTGCTAAGCAGTATGAAGAGGATTAAAGCCATGGCTTTGATGGCTAGATCCAGCCCATTTTTTAGGTTTTTGAGATTCCAGCCTCATAGTGGAAGTACTAGCTATAGCCATGTTTATTGCCACAACTCTGTGGTGTTTCAAGTTCCTTGCTAGCAAACAAGTTGTAACAGTGTGTCCACAAACAACAGTTCCATGCTCTCTCTGTAATCGGACCTCCTGCCTCAAAGAGTCAGAGTTAGCCTTGGCAGGATGGCCCAGAAAGCCAGCAGTTTAAAACGGCACAGCTTTCTTTTCTGCTACAGCTGAAAACCAAAAAGTATGTGGTCAGCTTTTCATCAACACTATTCAAGTGTTCATGGCAGGACCTCTTAAAGGAGCTGCAAGGTTTTATGACTAAAGCTGAGTCAGGAATCCTCTCTTAGATGAGAGTGCTTGCTTGCCACTAGAAAGCAGAGCAGACCCGAGAAATTGCTGCTACCAAGAAAACATGCTTTACTCTATTTTTTCCCAAGCTTTGTCAGGCTTTCTGTAGATGCAGTTATCCACGTGGGCACCATTCTGTAACATGAGGGCCTGCTTGTTGGGATTTCTGTCCCGCCCAGTACCCTACAGCCAGCAAGTCCCAAAGAAAATCACACACAGTTCTACATAGGTTATAAACTGATTGGCCCATTAGCTCAGGCTTCTTATTAGCTTTTCACTTATCACTTATATTACCCTATTATTCTGATTTATGTTAACCATGTGACTCAGTTCCTTTTTCAGCAGGGCAGGTCACATCCTGCTTCTTCGGAGATCTGGGCAGGAGTTTGAGGAATGCGCTTCCTCCTTTCCAGAATTCTCCTGTTCTCATCGCCCTGCCCCTACTTCCTGTCTGGTTGATATGCCTATACTTCCTGCCTGGCCAATCAACATTTATTTAAAATATAATTAACAGAATTCAGACAATTCTCCCACACCAGTATTTTTATTATGCATTTAAAATACATAATATGTTGTAATTATAATTCTAAATTATATTTTTATTCAGATTTGTTCCATTAGAATCATTAGAAATACAGCATTTAGAAGTAAAATGGAGACCTTTATAAGAGTAAGCTTTTATAACAAGCATTCAGTAACCACACACTTGAGGTTAAGTAGCAGTTATCAGATGAATATTGCGTGTTCATTCTCTTTGTGAAATGGCATTTTTGATACGTTGTTTTGTACATTTTTGACAGATGGTTGACTGTATAACGTTATGATCTATAATGTCATGTTTCATGACATCTCAATGATCAACTGAAGATAATTAGCAGATATACCATCTTAAACTTATCATTTCTTATGGTGAACACATTCAAATTTATTTCTTCTGCCTGTAGATATGTATAGTATTGTTGTTGATTATATTAGTCCTGCTATGCCATAGAATAATAAGGTTTTCTATTACCATAACATCAATCAATTTTCCAGTGCAACAGCTAATCAGTAGATAAATTGATAAAGATAATGTAATATATGCACAAAATGGAATAATTTTCAGACATTTAAAAGCATGGAATTCTGTAATTTGCATAGTTGGACCTAAAAAATATGAACTAAATAAGTCAGGTGCAGAAAGACAAGCAACATATGATCACACTCAGAAATGAGATACAAGCCTGTTGATAACAGAAGTAAAGATCAGGTTAGTAGTTATCAAAGACTTGGAGATACTTACAAAAAAGACAAGAGAGCGAGCATTCAGCACGTTCATTTTATTAAATTTAACAAAATAGTCTAGGTCATTAAATGAGCTCAAATTATGCATTAAGTAGTTTAAATATGTACTAGTAAAGACCAGTTAATTTAGAGTTAAAGATTATTCTTTTAATTTTACGTAATTACAATAGTATCGATTATCTCTGAATTTTTTGTTTGTTTGGTATTGTTTTTACTGTTTGTAACATAGGTTTTAACAAAAAAAAAACTCCAAATTTTTGTCTTTATATCATATTATGAAGACATTTAGGAACTAATGGGGTAACTGGGCCAGTTGTTAATGACAGAAAACTGACATTTGTATTGGAATCTCCTTTCTTTACAAGAAAGACAAAACCAGTAGGGAAGCTGCCCAGGACTATTTTTTTCTTATTTCTGCCTCAAAGTTCTTGTTTGTTGTTGGTTGTTCAGATTCTGTTTCTTCATGGCTTAGTCTGCATATGGCGTTGTAGAGGAATTTGCCCATTCATCTAGGTTATGAAGTTTGTTGGTGTGTATTTGCTTTATAACAATCTCTAAAGCTCCATCTCTCTAAAAATATTTTATATTATTATATTTCCCTTAAAACTAATTAATAATTCTTCTGTGTGCTTTTTGTGCACTTGAACCTGGAGCTCCCAGGGATGTAGAGTGGAAACCTTAAAGTGTGGGGACACATTTTTATATGAATCTCAAATATACAAAACTGCTTGACGTGCTTATAGACATATATGTACCTATATGCATAAACAAAATAAAGATAACCAAGATGTGACTAAATGCATACACATTAATGTGAGGAAAGTGGTTGTTTCCAGGGGGAAAATAATGGAATGGAAACTGTAGGGGACTGCTTTACATAGAAAGATCTATAAAGATATCTTAAGAAAGAGTGCCAAATGCTAATATTTAAAAATATAAGTGATATGTATTTGATAACTTATTACATTAATCGTCTTTTTATATTTTTGAAACATTTTCAAAGGAGAACAAATAATGACAAGCATTGTGTCGGTCAGTTGTAATCTTTTTTTTTTTGTCGTTGATGTAATTGAGTTCTTTCTTTTTCTTAATCTAGATGAAAGTTTATCAGTTAGGCTTTATCTTTTAAGAAAAAATTCATTGTCTAAGTACCATTTTGGTTTTATGTTTTGTTTCCTCTCTCATTTATACTCTGCTCTTTATTGTTTCATTCTATGCTTATGTTGCTTGTGTTTTGTACTTGTTTTCTTATTTCTTGAGGTCTGGTGTTAGGTTGTTGTGAAACAGGCTTCTTCACTGACTTTTCCCTTAAATATTAATTTATGCAAGGTGGATAGTCTAATGATTCTACCTGGCAACTGGAAGCAGAGCTAACAGTAACTACGTGTCCTGGGACTTAAAGTGGTGTGCTAAAAGTAGTGCCCTACATGAAGCTTCATAAACACAATGATAAATGTTGGCATTGGTATCACAGAAAGTAGATATATGTGAAAAATCAACCTGATGGGAAATAAGCAAGTAATGTCCAATCTACTTTCAAATGTAAGACATTGTCCAATGCTCAGTAAACACTTATATCCCAATAACATATTCCTTAAGTGTAGTTATATAAAGTGAAAATTGTCATATTTTTTTAGACCGGTCTTGCTTTGTAACCTTGGTTGACCTGGAAATGGCTGTAAAACCATACTGGACTAGAACTGTTTCCCAGGTACTTTCCCAGTTGAAAATAATATTTTAGATGAGCATTTATATAGCGGTGTTGTTCAGACAAAAATTCAGTTGCTTAGGATTGCCTACTGTATAAATTATGTGAAGACTCTAGCTAAGAGAAAGACAATAGGTGTGCTCCGAACTGAGAAGCTGGCACTTTCAGTAACATACTTGAGTTTATTTTGTATCATAGTCATTCAGAGTTATCAGTTATTACATACAGCCCTCCACATTCAGCTGCTAGAGATTCTGCTGTGTGGATGGACTATAGTTTTCCAGTTACATTGTTGGATGTTAAATATGTCTATGTCTGCTCTCCTGTCCCTTGCCTTTCCTTCCCCTCCCCGGTTACTCTGTCTTCTCTACTGTTCCCCTACTTCTTCTCTCCCTCTTCTCCTTTATTATTTTCTCTTTTTAGTGTTTCTATTATAGTCAGTTATATAAACATCCTTGTAAACATTCCTTTGTGTACATGTAGGAAAACTATTGCGTTTGAGCTGATGAATTTAAACTTTGAAATTGAATGGAAAATAACTCTATATGTGTCTCCCAGTTTCCTTTGTTTCGTCATCTCTCAAGCTATAGATATTGGCAGATCTTTAAATTTGGGGGTAAAGAAATGGAATTAAAAGTATATCTATTTTGTTCTTCAAGTTTATTCCTCTAAGGATTACCATCTCTTAATATTCTTTTGAGTAATCAAGTTTAATTTTCATTAATATCTGAATTATTTTAAGCAGTTCAAAAATTATATTGAATAGCCTTTATTTTCAGTTGTTATGTAATATGAATATAAAGCTTTTGCTTGTTACCTATGTTGCATACATATTCTCATATCTATTGCATGTCTTTTATTAATACTTATATTTCTTATTATTTTAAAAAATTGGTGATATTTTTCTACATAATTCTTGAAGGTACATGTAGCTAGTTTTGTTTTTAGTTTTTTAGTCTGTTCTTGCTATATAGATGCAGTAGTCCTATCTATGTATTCTAGGTTGGTCTTCAATTGAGCGGGACTCTGCTGTCTCATCCTCACAAACACTAGACTGAAGGCAAATGTTCATATACCTTTTATGTAGGATCATTTTCTTGTGAAGATTGTTTTTTGAATCCTTGCAAGGTGGTTAAACATTTCCTTCAACCCTTTAAAGCAATATCTTCCTCTACGTAGTAAGCAAAAAAAAAATTTGGTTTTGTTATCCTTGAGAAATAGTTAAATGCTGATTTGTGGTTCCTCTGACATGTTACTGGCTTTTTCAGTTTGCCTGACTGCTACCCACAGCCCAAGGTAAAAATGTAGCTTTCTGCAGTATTTCCAGAGTGTTCTACAGACTTTTCTAACGTAAAGCTTATGGGTGGTAATGTACTAACCTAGGGTGTACTTGTTCTTTCTAGACTCTCAGTGGCCTCAGACTTGTTGCTCAGTATATCATGTCAGTTATTTGGAGATATGTGGACATGGTGCCTTCTGAAGCCATCAAACCTTCAGTCACAGTCTGCTTGCTATTCCTAAAACCCTTTTTAAAATCTTTCATACCAACTTGGTTCACTTTCATTAGCGAAATTATATGCAATATCTCTCTGTTTGAAAGGAAAGTGACACAGCTGTATCTGTGGAAGCAGCCTATCTTCACTTCTGTTAGTTTCATTGAGACCTTTATGCTAATTTTTAGGGTTGTTTGTAATTATTGCTGTATAGAATATGTATCTGATTTATGTACGTGACACTTCATTTGAATCCTGTTACCATCATTTTTTAGTGGTTGACATACTTGTTTCTGTATTGTCTTGCCAGTAGTCATATGCAGTTTTTAGAAGAATAATGTCATTCAGGTTAACTGATAACATTATATGTGGTGCGTGTGTGTGTGTTAAGGAGAAAAGCAGAGAGAAAGAAAATGGGAGGGAGGAAGAAAGAACTGTTTATGAGAACAGAGAGAGAGAGAGAGAGAGAGAGAGAGAGAGAGAGAGAGGGCGCGAGAGCGCAATTTAGGAGAAGAGAGAGAAACTATAGAGCTTTGGGTGATTAGACAGACTGTACCAAGAGCACTCAACTCTTCAGCAAAGTTAGTTTTAATCTTTTTAATCTTTTCAGTGAGGCAGATGAGCTGGGGTTAAGGCAAATAAATCACTCCAATCCCTTTGTACTCTCCCCTTCAGCTCATGGCACATGGCATTTTTGTTTTTTACATGTAAATGGGTGCTATTTGCTGATACTGGAGTGAAGTTGAGAGGTTTGCACTTAGCCTTAATTTTGGCACTTTATGATTTGTGCTCTACTTTTGGCCTTTCTGAGTGCAGAGTAAATGACTGTCAGTTTGATTGTGTGTGAAAGCTCCTGTTCTATCGTGGGATATTAGCAGGAACCCAGGATCAGCAAGGCTATGTTCTTTGGAAAATGCTTTTCTTCACCATGATGAGTACCCATAGCAAGAGCATAGCTAATAACATCATTCAAGTCACACAGTGAGATGCGAACACTTCATCCTCTTTGCGAATATCACAACATTTTTTATTTCCCTTTATATTAGGGAAAATAGTCTGTCTAATTATTTCTTTAATGAATCAGTTAGTGTATGGAGCTTTTGAAAATGTTATTTTCCAGATAGATTCAACAATCTTACCATCTTTTGTGTAATTTAGTGGTAAGCTTTCTGCATTCATCAGACCTGGGAAGGTCGAGCATTTTATGACCTCAAAAAGCTTGATCCTTGTTTTGAACAGACAATTACCTAAACGCTCCCATTATTTAGAATGGATATTTCAAACGTCTCAAGGTTTACTTTTACTAGGATTCTCAAGTGTTTTCTTTTACTGAATACAGAATTCAATTCTTTTATATTATCCAAATTTTTACTTTATGTTTTCCTCATTTTATTTTAAAAGATGCTGTTGTATGACATGCTGATGTAACTTAATGTTAAACTTTGCATTTAGATGTTACAGATTTGGCATTTTCTGCAAGACCCTAGTTGAAGCTAAAAAATTTATTTTGACACTTTGTAGTTGAGAGATTTATGTAGCTAGCACAGATAAAACCAAATTGGATGACAGAAATGTAGAGTGAAATTTATTGGTTATTCTGAATGTTTGGGTTGGAATCTTCATGAAAACTGATCGTCAGTGTCATTCACTACAGAGGCTGTAGGCAGAATGTAGAGTAGAAAATTGTTACCAATTAATAAATTGACTACTGGATTAGGTGGTAGATACAAAGGTGCCTGTAGGGGGTCATGTACCACATAATTTCCTGTATCCCCAGTATGTATGTGTGTGTGTGTGTGTATGTATGTATGTATGTATGTATGTATGTGCATATATATATATATATATAATGTTATATATCTCAAGTATATATACACACACATTTTTTATATATTTCATATAAAAGCATTGTGTAAAACGTGAAAGTTGAGTCTAAACAACTTATCTTCCTTGCACTTCATCTAATTAAAATATGATTGTAAATGCTCCTGTCTCTATTATGGATTGCTCACTGCTAGGTTCACTCTAAGTATCTAGACATACTCCCATCACTTGTTTTTGTATTGGGGTACAGCCATGCTCATTTATCTGCATTTTTCTTGCCTTTGCTAAGTTTTGACTATCATGGTAGTTGAGTAGCTAAGAAGGAAACCAAATGACCTAAAAAGCCTAAAATGACTGCTATTTCATGGTGGAGGAAAATCACTTTTTAGCCTGTTGATGTATTTGAATCATAATAAAGTCTGGAGGAAAGTAGTATGCCTGTGTGCACACAAGGCACAGACTGAATTTGCGTTACTGCGCTTAGGATTTAGCTTCACTCCCAGTCGTCCATGTTTTGTAAGAATTGACCTATCATTTTTCAGTGAAAGTATGAAATGATTGTCACTGTTACTTTCAGTTTAATGCAACAGTTTTTGGCATATAAAAGAATGTAGTGACATATTAGTAGTGTGATAGGGTAATATGAAAGGGATGATGATGGAGAAAAACAATGCTTGCTCTTTTTATATGTCAAGTCATTTGAAGTTTAATTCTATAGCATTCTCATTTTCTCCTTCAGATTAGTCTTGGACTTTTCTATCATATTTAGTTATATTAGCAGTAGAACATTCATCAATCTAAGATTAACTTTAAAAATTACTTTGTGCATTTTAGGTGCTTAATAAGTTTTTATGACTTGAATATTAATGTCCTAATAACTTTTATGTATTCATTTATTCATTATTCAGGTATTTGAGTGCTTACTATGTGCCAGGCATGACATCTAGGGGCCAGTAAATTGGCAATGAACAAGACAGATAGCATCTCTAATAAGTGAGTTAGACAGTGAATAAGTTTATAATTTTAAAAAATGGTAGTGATAATCTAGAAATCAGAGAGTGAAATTGGGTCAGGAAATTTCAGTGAATTAGGTCAGGAAAATCATATAGTAAGATAAAGTTATGTCATGCTATTTGAATTGAGAAATGAGTGATGAGAAGAGGAACCCTTTAGGGAATGACCATGAAGGGCTGTCTTGAAGAGCATGTTCAAAGCCATAGAAGTGGCTGATAAATATGAATCTATGCATGAATTATAGAAAAATATGTTTTGTGTGTGTGTGTGTGTGTGTGTGTGTGTGTGTGTAAGTAAATTTAAGATTTTACATGTTGGGCTGTGTAAGAATTTTAGTGGCAACAAGGCATGAGATTAGTTTCTTGTATGTTTTTCTATATTTCCAAATTATTTATCAGTAGTCTATAAATAGAAATGTTGGTGTGTCTGAACCAAAATGAGAGTGACTAAATTAATTACATATAAATGAATTATAAATGAAAGATATGTAGCTGCATAGTATATATAAAATAAGGAAGAGTGAAAATAAAATTATTGAAATAGAACATAGGAAATTCACTATGAGTACTTGTTCTTTTGCCCCAAGACCAAACATTGTTGTAAAGCCACTGCCTGGGTTGTGCATCCTCTTGAAGCAGTCTGTTACTGAAAAAGTAGTGAATGAGCAGGAAAATGTAAAAGAAATGTCGATTCAAGTAAAGCTGGAGAGTGGCTGTGAGAATATAGATTTTAAAAAGTTACTACAGAACAATTAGGAAAAATGCCTCTTTTTATTTTTAACTTGGCACAATTTTTCTAAGAGGAAACCATAGGTGTGAAAATGTCATCTTAATGGCTTTGTGGGCAAGCCTGTGGGGTATTAATTGGTGACTGATGTGGGAAGGCTCAGCCCATTGTAGGTAGTGGTATCCCTGGTAAGGTGGTCCTGGGTACATAAGAAAATAGGCTGCACAAACCAAGGGCAGCACACCCAATAGCCACGTTCCTCCATATCCTCTGCTTCAGTTCCTGGCTTCAGTGTTCTGCCTTTAGTTCTTGTCTTGATTTCCCTTAGTGGGAAGAGTATGAACTCAGATAAACCTTTTCTTCCTCAACTAGTTTTTAATCTCAGTTGAAACCTTGACTTGGACAGTATCTAACAAGAAAATTGGGACTGGAAATGGGTCAGATTCAAGGGGTTCAAAATCATTCAAAACCCCACAGTCTCAACTAATGTCAACTGCACAGAGGTAAGCTTATATTGGTTTGTAAGAAGATAGAATAGTGTGGGGGAAAACGATATGTTCAGATAAGTACTCCAAGAAGTAAAAGGACTAAGCTCCACATTAGTAGAAAGAAAACGCAAAAGCAGAGAGCAAAACTAGATCTGGATATGAATGAATGTTATGATACGATAGGGAAGGAGACTGTACAGAAAAGGAAATACAGAAATGGTGGAAAGACTGAAAACTGAGTGCATGTCAAGGAAATGAATTTTGACCCAGAAATTATTCCAAAGTTTTTAACATAAAGAAATATAGAAAATTACTAAACCTTAAATCATATAAGTGAAAATTTAATTAGTTTTACAACACATTACCTACAGTTTTTCTCTGTTACATTTTGGCTTAAAGTATGAAGATCTTTCCCTTATCTACTCCCTTAATGCCCCTAGGTCTAATGTAGAAGATCAGGTTCCTGTATCAAGGTTCTTTGTTACTCTCTTTTCCATCTCTCCATTTGCTTTGTGCCGTCCCTTCTTTCTATGTATCTAAATTTTTAGGGTTTTACAGACTCTGCCCCATTTTTCTCTTTTATATTGTTGCTTGCTAGTATCTTCTTGTTTGCATTTATATGTAGTGAGGAAGTTAAGTAGGATGAATTTTATAGCTAAATCCTCTAAACCATAAGTATGTGATTTATTTATTTTTTGGTATCAGCCTCTGCTTAGGAATCTACTCGGTAAACAAAGACTAGCTCACTCCAGGCTCTGAATGTTTCCTGTATTGTAATAAAGAGGTGAACTTGTGTTAAATACAAGCAAGTCTGTAAACCCTATTAGTTCATAAAAGTTGGAAACTTGTCATGTAGTATATACTATATGACTCATAAGAGTTGACTTTGCAGTCAGACTGGGTAAGAATCCTGATAGAGGAGGCTCCTTCAACTGGTTGCTTAATTTCTCTTCCCCTTTTTACAGCAGTAAAGTAGGAATAACAATTCTATCTTTCTCCTAGAGCATACTTGTGCAGACCTTAAAGAAGGGAATGCTTATGTGTTTGCTGTTATCATTTAAATTTTAGATTAAAAAAATTACAACTTGGCAGCTTTTTCTCTGATCCTGATCTCTCTGAGAGTAATGAAATTATAAGGATAGTGTTTTTGCCAAATCTAAATTATGTAGTGAATTGAAAGTGCCATTTTGTTTTAAATCTCAAAGAACTTGTAGTACAATTTTTCTAAAGGAGATTATTTAAGATTTACCTGGGCCTGATCGAAGCAAAATTTACACACCGTGTAAAAGACAGGGGTGGTGTTAAGACAATAGCTTATTATTAAGAGCATCTTCAAAAGGTAAATTTGAACAACATTTGGATGTTATGGGTCATGTTTAGCCAGCCAGTCTCTGTGTCTTAAGTATTTAGAGCTCTGAAAATTGGAAGGCAAAATGCTTTCATGTGTGTCCCTGGACCATGGAGATCTTAAATACAATCTTAAGCTTATCTGCGCTTTTCTCCAGAATAATGTCTTTGGTTTTTAATTATTTTCCCTTGTGAATCCCTACCCCAAAAGACTACATAAAATGTGCTCTGAAAGCAATGTATATATTTTGAAAAGGCAAAGTTACATACCCTAATTACCAAAGCAAACACATCAACAAGAATATCTTAGACTTTAGTAGAAAGAACCAAAATATACCTTTGTCTCCTCCAAAATAACTAGAGGAATTTAGTTCATCTCAGGTAATCAGTGTTTCCCAGTGACTAGAAGTGGTCAGTCTTTAATCTGTTAGCTAATATGGCACATCCAACGAAAATGGTAATTTTTTTCTGCTATTCATTATTTTTATTGTTTCATAAAGTATTTTAGCATTCTCCAATTTCATAATTGTTTCATACAGTATTATAGAAATGAGTGTTTTCCCATTCTGTAGGCTGTCGTATTGTCTTGTTGACCGTGTCCTTTGCTTTACAGAAGCTTTTCAGTTTCAAGAGGTCCCATTTATTAATTGTTTCTCTCAGTGTCTGGGCTGCTGGGGTTATATTTAGGAAGTGGTCTCCTGTGCCAATGCGTTCAAGTGTACTTCCCACTTTCTCATCTATGAGGTTCAGTGTGGCTGGCTTTTTGTTGAGGTCTTTGATCCATTTGGACTTGAGTTTTGTGCATGGTGATAGATATGGATCTATTTTCATTCTTCTACATGTTGATATCCAGTTATGCCAGCACCACTTGTTAAATATGCTTTCTTTTATTCATTTGATATTTTTTGCTTGGTGTGTGGATTATTACCTGGGTCTTCTATTCGGTTCCATTGGTTCTTCTGTCTTTTTATGCCAATACCAGGCTGTTTTCAGTACTGTTTGCAGTCAGGGATTGTGATGCCTCCAGAAGTTCTTTTAGTGTACAGGATTGTTTTGGCTATCCTGGTTTTTTGCTTTTCTATATGAAGTTGAGTACTGTTCTTTCGAGGTCTGTGAAGAATTTCGCTAGGATTTTGATGGGTATTGCATTGAATCTGTAGATTGCTTTTGGTAAGATTGCCATTTTTACTATGTTAATTCTACCTACCCAAGAGCATGGGAGATCTTTCCACTTTCTGGTGTCTTCTTCAGTTTTTTCTTCATGGATTTAAAGTTTTTGTCTGATCTCCAAAATATACAAAGAGCTCAAGAAATTGGTTGTCAAAAGAACAAATAATCCAATTAAAAAAAATGGAGTACAGACCTAAACAGAGAACTCTGAACAGAGGAATCTAAAATGGCTGAAAGACACTTCAGGTAATGTTCAACATCCTTACTCATCAGAGAAATGCAAATCAAAACAACCCTGAGATTCCATCTTACACCTGTAAGAATGGCCAAGATCAAAAACACTGATGACACTTATGCTGGAGAGGTTGTGGGGAAAAGGAAACACTCCTGCATTGCTGGTGGGAGTGCAAGCTAGTACAGCCCCTTTGGATGTCAGTGTGGTGATTTCTCAGAATATTAGGAAACAGCCTTCCTCAAGACCCAGTAATACCACTTTTGGGTATATATCCAAAGGATGCCCCATCGTGCCACAAGGACATGTGCTCAACTAAGTTCATAGCAACATTGTTTGCTATAGCCAGAACCTGGAAACAACCTAAATGCCCCTCAACTGAAAAATGGATAAGGAAAATGTGTACATTTACACAATAAAGTACTACACAGCAGAAAAAAATAACAACATCTTGAATTTTGCAGGCAAATGGACAGAGCTAGAAAACATCATTTGGAGAGAGGTAACCCAAACCCCGAAAGACAAGTATCACATGTACTACATAAGTGGTTTTTAAACATGAAGCAAACAAAACCAGCCTACACATCACAATCCCAGAGAACCTAGACAATAATGAGGACCCTAAGAGAGACATACATAGACATACGTGGGAAGTAGGAAAAGACAAGATCTCCTTAGTAAATTTGGAGCATAGGGACCCTGGGAGAGGGTTGAAGGGGAGGGGAGAGGCAGGGAGGGGAGCAGAGAAAAATGTAGAGCTCATAAAAATCAATAAAAAAGATAAAAATAGAAAAAGGCATGTGCCATCACCACCTGGTTAAAGGTAAAATAAAAGCAAAGTGTGTTTTCTTTTTTTTTTGATATATAGTTCTTTATTGAAAAAATTTCCGCCTCCTCCCCGCCTCCCCCTCCACCCACTCCTCTCCCCCTCCCTCTACTTTTCTCCCCCTCCCTCTCCAGTCCAAAGAGCAGTCAGGGTTCCCTGCCCTGTGGGATGTTCAAGGTCCTCCCCCCTCTATCCAGGTTTAGGAAGGTGAGCACCCAAACAGGCTAGGCCCTCACAAAGCCAGTACATGCAGTAGGATCAAAACCCAGTGCCATTGTCCTTGGCTTCTCATCAGCCCTCATTGTTTGCCATGTTCAGAGAGTCCAGTTTTATCCCATGCTTTTTCAGTCCCAGTCACACTGGCCTTGGTGAGCTCCCAATAGATCAGCCCCACTGTCTCAATGGGTGGGTGAACCCCTCGTGGTCCTGACTTCCTTGCTCATGTTCTCCCTCCTTCTGCTCCTCATTGGGACCTTGGGAGGTCAGTTCGGTGCTCCAATGTAGGTGATATTTAAGATATTCATCAGTCTGACTACAGGGCAAGGCCAGTTCAGGTATCATCTTCTCTATTGCTTAGGGTCTTAGCTGTATGCACATGACTGTAGAACTCGTCACTTAGGCATGGACAGCCTATTGGGAGTTGTCCCAGAAGACATCCGACTCTCTTTCTCTCATCCATACTGGAATGTTAACTTTGGTAGCCTTATGCAAGTCTTAGATAGGCAACCATAGCTATTAAGAGTTCCTGAAGACAATATCTTGCATCAGTCTTTCTGTCTCTCTGATTCTTACCATCCATCTGCCATCTCTTCCAATATTCCCTAAGCCTTGGGTGTATGCATTGTTTAATAGATGTCTTGTTTGAGGGTGGATACTCCACAGTCACTTATTCTTTGCTCTTTTACCAGTCGTGATTCTCTGTAATAGTTCCGTTCACTAAAAAAAAAGAAGTTTATTTGATGTGGGGTGGGAGCTGCACCAAATATATGGGTATAAGTATTAAAAAGGCAGTTTTTGTCTTATGCAGCAAAACTGATACATTTGTTTCCATACCACTATGTGCCTAAAAAGTCCTCACCATGTACTTCTAAATATCACTGATTATTTTTGTTTACTATGTTTATATATATATATCAACTTTATTTCCACATGATAATTGGTAGGTAGAATTTGTTTCTCCTTGTATGTCTTTGGAAATACTGCCTTTAATCAATATGTTGTAATTGCTATGCGCTTTGCTTTTCTAATATGATTGTTTTCTTTTCAATTATTTTTCAGTCTTTGTAAAAGCTTACTTTATTCTATACATGTTTGCCATGGAACTGAGATATTTATTTCATTAAAATTTATATTTTAAATTTATCCATCTTTTGCCTGGCTGTTTGAAGCTTATAACTCTTGCTAGGCTTAGTGGCACACACAGGGCTATAATCTGAGATACCTGGAAAGTAAGACAAAAGACCCCGAGTTTAAGGTCTGGGCAATTTAGTGGCACTCTGTCTAAAATTAAAAAGTAAAATAATAAACATGGATACACCCTAGTGATAGGTCATGTGTCAGGCCCTAAGTTCATTTTCCAATATTGCAAACAAACAAATAACAGCAAAACCCCAGGACTGATCATGATAATTTTACATTAGTTCAACAAAGATTTTTTTAAAAAAATATTCATTATAAGCAAGCTTGTGCTGGTGCCATGAATACATAAATGAAGCAGATATTGTTGTATAGAATTCCTGTGTTAGAGAAAAATGGTGTCAGTCAGATTAAGGCAGACAGTACTTAAATAGTCAGGATACTGGCTTACTTAATATTGACAACTTCATTTTATCTTTTCTGATTAACTGTTATTATTTGGATTCCTAACTTATTGGCCCTAGGCATATTTTTCATTTTTCTTTGTATTTTTATAAATATGGGGAAGATTAATTATTATTTGATACTGATTAGATTGACTCAGGCATATGAAATGTGGTGACTTTTTTATATCTTCATAGTCTGTTTATTTTTCTAATTAATTAAGTGATAATAGTTGTCTTCTTTTCAGTTCTGTAAATGTTTATTGAGTTCTTGTTAGGCACTATTTAAAGAACTTCAGAGAAGATAAAAATTAATACATTCCACAGGCTTATCTACTGAAGAAATCTGCAATTGATAAAAATAGCAATATAAAAATAATAGTTAATGAGCAGCCAGCTTGCTGTGCACTACTCATGGTATTTAAAGAAGATAATGTTTGTCATCATTCAATCTGGTAGCAACCAGGATACTCTTAGATATATGTTTTTAGTCTTTCACTTAATCACCTGGGTTTCTTTCTGTTGTCACCTCTTGTAAGAAACTTCTTTTTCCAAACCTATGAAAATAGCAGTTCATGTAGATCTCAGCACTGCTATTTTGTGTTGTTCTACTTCACTATCATAAATCTAATAATTTGCCTGGTTGTTTATTTTTTCCTTTGTTTGAAAAAATAATACTGGTAAACTATATTGTAGGAATTTGAGATTTCTAAAGGGAAAAGTTTAAATTAGTATATAATGTGTAATTTCTTCGAGTTCTAGATTACTTCTTTGTATTCTAGATGTAGAGATGAGTGGTTGGTTCATAGGTTGGTTAGTTAATTCTTTTATTCAAGAAATGCATTGATTGTCTACACCCCAACAGACACTAGTGAAGATAGTGTGAAGAAGACAAAGGGTCTGTCCTGTTTACTTTACTCTAATGAGGGAGAGAAAGAGTAAATAAAACTCACACTTAGAAAGTATCGTGTAATGGGGAAATTAATTTTCTCTAATGTCTTTTTCTGGACCACCTTATAATCTGATTTACTCCTCTCTTTTGTCCCTGATCATCCTCTTTTTCTGCCATCAGTAGTCTGGATCTCGATCCTGAATCTGTTCTCCTGTGGCTCCCTAAGGCATGCTGCTGCAGAGGAATTGTGATATTGTTCATGTTCTTGCAGTGCAATGATGCTGTAGTTTTTCTTTTCTGGACTCTTTTGTCTGTCAACCCAATCTAGATTTAGGTATCTTTTGTTTTGCTGGTGTGGTTTATTGCTTGCTTCTTTGTTTCTTTTTGTAAGAATGTTGTTGAATATATTTATTAAAGATCTAGCCAATTAAAATCCTCAGACTTTTTAGATGGGGGTCTTTCATCGTAGATATACTGGCTTATAGGATTAGCTTATGTTTATGTATTGCATTTCCATTAGCAAAACTGCTTTTGAGACTCTAAATGACCAAATCTCTGTGGAGATTTTTAGTAAATATAACCACAAGGTCATCATAGAAATTTCATAGCAAATTTAGAAAGATCACTTTCCAAGGACATCAAATATTAAGATCAAATTTTAATGGGAGAATTGCTTGTGGCTAAATCTTCTTATAGTGAAATTTATCAAATTGTTTTCTAAAGCCTTTTTAGCATCTTATTTGCTTCAGCTCCAGTCTCAACTTTGATTCTATATTCTCCTAATGTATGTGGTTAGAAAGGAATCTAAAAGGGTCTTCTCTAAGTGCTTGGGAGATGGCTCAGCAGGTAAGAGTACTTGGTATACAAACATGAATGCAGTTCAAATCTCTGGCACCCACATGAAAAAAATAGATACGGACAGTTATTACTGTAGCCCTCAGCACAGTGCAGGCTGGAGACTGTGGATTAAAGAAGATTTCTGGCCATCTGCCCAGCTCTAAATTCAATGAGAAACTCTGCCTTCAGGAAATAAATCGTAAAGTGATAGCAAGGACTCCTGATGTTTTCTGGTCTCTGTACACGTGTATGTATACACCACACATATACATTACAAACATAATTTCACACAGATAAATAGAATGGAATAGAGTTGTTTAAAAAAGGAACAGCCCAACCATTTGTGTCTCCATTCCTACCCCACACCCAGTTCTTGATCAACCTTGCTACAAACTCCATTGAACATGTTACCTTTGCTGCTTTGCATTTTTCTATCCTTTTTACTTTTCCTTTTAATTATCTGTGCTTATGCAAATATTTTAACCTTATCTATCATTTTTATAGAATCTGTATCTTACCTTTATAGATAACTTGCTCTCACTGATTTGCTAGACATTGTAGATCTTCACAGAGTGTTTAAGTATTAATAGGCACGGCAGGAAGAGTTCTTCAGTTGGTAAAGTGCCTGCTGTTCGTGTGCCATAGCATAACCGTACAAAGCCAGACATGCATATTCTTGAAACCCTAATGCTAGGGAGACAGAGACAAGACAGTCACTGGGGCCTTGCTGGCCTGCCAGTCTATTCTAATTGGTGATCTGTAGGTTAGTAAGAGAACCTGTCTCAAAGGAGGCGGATGGCGGATTTCTAAGCATAATTCCAAAGCTTGTCCTGCAGCCTCCAAGCACAAATATGTACATATAAGCACATGTGAAGACATGCCTGCACACACATTCAAAAGCATAAAATTTGAAAGTAGTAATATGCAAATAATTGAATTTGGAGTATCTCTTTTAAGTAATATGAATATTGAAACCTAGAAATCCTTGTTAATATCGTTTAAGAAACTTATTGCTACTCTGCCCTTTCAGAAATGTACACATAGTGCTTGGCATTGAATGTGACATGATTTGCTGAGAATCTTTACTGCTTGTTTTCAGTACTTGTAATGACTGTTAACTTAATTTTTTCTTAAAACTAGAGATATTACCATTCATGAAATCAACTACGTTCTTTTCAAAGCTAATCCTAAAGACATTACTGTAAATGTAAATGGGTTTTTGACTGATTACTAATTTTAAGTATTTACTTTTTTTATAGATAAATGAGTGGAGTGTTTGAAGTGCCCTTTGAGACTCTGAAGCTGAAGGTAATGTCCAGTGATGTTTGCTCATATGTAGTGATGAGGCGAGCAGGCCTGCTTTTCGTCCTGCCCGGCTTCCTCACGGCTAGCTTCACACCCGAAATAAAAACACGGAAATTGTATTCATTTAAACACTGCCTGGCCCATTAGTTCTAGCCTTTTATTGGCTAACTCTCACATCTTGATTAACCCATTTCTAATAATATTTGTACCACCACAAATTGGTGGCTTACCGGAAAGATTCTAACCACCGTCCGTTTTGGGTAGGAGAAGCACGGTGTCTGCCTTGCTGCCTTCTTCCTCCCAGCATTCTATTCTGTCTTCTCCGCCTACCTATGTTATGACCTATCAGGCCAAGCACTTTTCTTTATTAATTAACCAGTGAAAGCAACAGATAGATAGAAGACACTCCTACATCACCCATAGGTTTTATCTTCATGAACATGCTTTGTTATTTTTAAGACCTTGGATTTCCTACTTAAACTATTTTTATTGCCTTTTAACAATTAACCTCTACCTCAAAATAATTTATAATTACATGTAAATCAGAAAAAAACCTGCCATCTCACAGTATTTAATCCTAATTGGTTGATGTTATACTTTTTTCTACAAAACTATGTTACGCTTTCCATTTTTCCTAGTTTGAATTCCTATTTTAAACCTTGCCCTTTCTTTAAGTGGGCATATTGACTCAAAAGCAGAAACTAATTCATGCCCAGAAATATCTTTACAATTACTGTAGGAGGGATAAAAATGCTTTCATTGGAGACATCCAAACTGTTCAGATGACATTTAATAGCTTTAGATATAGAAGTCCAGATTGAGGGGGAGTCCTGCATTGTATAGAAAGAGCTCATAGGGCTTGAGAGAGGCTTCTTATACAAGAGGGTACTGTAATTACTTTGCTTCTAACATGCATGGTTAGGTCTTCCAGTGAGAATAACATGCTAGTGCAATTTATTATACAAGAGTAAGTCACAGATTTCATTGGAGGGGTTGGGGTGGTGTGACCCAAGGAGCAGTGGTGAGCACACACAGTTAGGCATGTGTGGCAGCTTGTTTTAATTCCTTTACACACGTGCACACCTCAAGCATTCTGTTTAACAGTGCGATGTGCAAACTGTTCCAAATGCAGCAGCAGTACTATTACCTGAATGTCAAAACTGTCAGACAGCTTTAAATCAAATCTTTATAACATCTTACAGAACCATCCAGCCCCAAGATTGAAGTAACAAACTCTGAAAAAACTTGATTCCCATACTTCCAAGTAGCTCATGTATGTCAACAGAGTAATGTCAAAGTTCTAATTCATCTGCTTTCTAATTTTAACCTTTTAAGGATTTTATTTTATTTCGCTTAATTATGGTATTTTCTACAAATTAATGATAAATGCCTTGATTAATAAAATCAAATGTCAAGGAAAATGACAACTTGATGAAAAATTAATACTAGGCAATATTTTAAGATACAGAGGTAATAAAGATGTATTCTTGAACCTCATATTTCATCATCTCTTTCTTGAAGGTAGGTAACCAGAATTCTCTTATAAGTTTTCACAACCACATATGACTATTCATTTAATTATATAATTTCAGGTATCTTCATTATGTTATTAGAAATAATTTATGTTATTAGAAATGTATTTCTAATTTATCTCTTATGTTATTAGAAATATATTCCTAATTTATCTCTTGTACTACTGTATCATTAATTTTTATTTTTCAGACTCCAAGTAATGCATATTGTGTAACATTAATAGTAATGAGGTTAGCACATCGAGAATTCAGTTTGTAATGTTTGTGTTTGTGCCCCCCCTCTATGTTTCAGTTGTCTTGTGGTATAAAATTTATCACTTTTGACATTTGTTTAGTTATCACCATTTTGTCTAATGAATCACCAGGTCAATTGGACTGGCTGGCCAGAGAGCTCCAGATCCACTGTGTCAGCCAGCCTAGCACTTGGGCCACAGTGCATGCTTCCATGCCACCTTTTGTGTGGGTGCTGGTGATCTGTACTCAGTTCCTATGACTGCATAGCAAACACAGTGTTTGTCTTTCTGAGACAGAACTCCTTCACATAATATCATTATTTCCATTTGCATTCATATTCCTGTAAACATCAAAATTTGGTACTGTTTTCATATATTTTTCTATTTTCATAAATTTAGGATTTTTATTGTGATCATGTATATATTTATTAAATGTTATATAAAATGGCATTATGCAGCATTAATGTCTGTGCTATAACCTTATATTTATATTTCACTGATAAAGCTTTACATCAAACAAAGGAGGGCACAGTAACCTCTTCTGTGTTTTTTTGTTTGTTTGGTTGTTTGGGACACAAAGACCCACATAATTTATTGTCAGTGACGTGGGCTCACTTTGGCCATCTGCTCATGTAGTGGCATTCTGGTCATACCTATCAATAGCAATCTTTGCTAGCTAAAGTTAGAATCACGTCTGTGTGCAGCAGACTAGGATTATTTTTAGTTTGATGTTTTATTTGCTCTGCATAGTGGGTAAGTAAAGGTAAGCACCCATTAGTACGCAGTGTATGCCATTCCCAAGTGAAAAAACACTTCAGTATAGGATTCCTGGAATATTTGCAGTTGGAAGTGGATTTTGGTGAATCTTCCAGGTTTTATTGTTTTTATGTAGTGCTTGGTTTCAGGCATCCAATCTGTACTGGCAAAGCCTTTTGATGGGTAGTGGCCACCAACATTGCTACCTTTGGTGCTTTCATACCTTTCATGTCTAATAGCTCTGTCAGCTGGTTAATCACTTCTTAGTAATTAACAGAACATTTCCTTTCCTGAGGAGGCTTTTTGGTTTTTGTTTGTTTGTTTTCCTTCCATTGCAGCACAAGGCTTCTATAATGCCCTATCTCGATACCTGCATTAATCTATAAGCAAAATCATTCTTATTTCACCTATCAGTAACAGGTACCCCAATTCTTTGACAGATCTTAAATTACATATTCTCCAGTGTGTTGTGTCCCCTTATTTATTCTGTTTATCCTTACATCAATTTATTTCTGCATATCAACCAAGTATTGATTTTTCTTTAGTTATTTAGTTATAGGATTTGATAAGAATCTGAAATATTTCACAATGTGTAAGATTATGTTTTCATTAAGTGGTGACGGGGAAGAGACAGAAATCTTTAATAAATAAATAAATAAATAAAAGAAAAAAAAGATTCTAGCTATTTGGGTTTTATACTATAAGAAATTGTTGTCTTTCCTGAAATGTCTATGAACAAGTGAGCCAAAGTGAAATCCAAAATAACTACTGAAAGTCTTTGCTTGGTGTCCCATCCTTTAAGCTTAGAAATGAGCCTACACAGACTCACTTTCAGGGAGTGGGGTATGATGCTCTAAACCTGATGCTTGAATTAACACACAAAACAATTAGCTGATTTTCTGTGAACAATCTGAATCTTACATAAAATTTAGCATTTAGTCTCTTATCTACATAAAAATGTGCTATAAATAAATTATAATGGATCAAAACTATATAAATTCTCGGTTTTGAAATATATATGAGAATTAATTTTTTTCGAAATGTCTTTTTTGCATCTTTTGGAACATCATTATTTGTTTTAAGCCTAAATTGTATTCTGTAAAATACAACTTAGAATTTTTGTATGGAAAGATTAATATGGCTTATAAAAATTCTGTTCTATATAAGTACTAGTAAGAATAATCATGATCTAGAAACAAGAGCCACCCACCTTATTTGTCTCATTTGGAAACCTGCATTTATTAACTGACTGCAACGTTCCCATTAAATACACTTTATCTCAGCCTTTCCTTTTTGTCTTTGGAAAAGACAGTCTCAATACCTAGACCATGCTGGCTTTTTATGGTGACCATCCTGCCTTTATTTCATGAGTGCTGAGATTACAGTCATGTTCAATTCCTTAGCCTTGAGTAATACTGTCTAATAAGGAAAAGAAATCAAGAAAAAAATGTAGATCCCCCCCCCCAAATTCTACTATCATTCTTTTTTCTTAACTACCTACTATCCTTCCAAATGCTCTGGTCTCTTTTTAGATTTCTTTAGTGTTTTCCATTTCTCTAATGATGTGGGAAATAAATTAGCATGCATTTGGGTGTATTTAAATTACTTACTGTAGTAATGCTTAACATGTCTTTGTAATACTCTTCGACTCCTACCCACAACTAATTAGTGACTTTCAGAATGAGAGAAGATGTTAGTTGTGCAGTAGCTCTATATTTACTAGTGATCAAAAGAGTGTTACTAATGTGCTTGTCAGTATTAGAAAAGAGTTAAGTAAATAAAGGGCCAGATGGTTGCGCCCAGAACCTATCAAGAGCCCAGTATGTGTGGGCTGGTCCAGCAGAATGACAGAAACGTTTCCCAGGCCAAGTGGAACTAGAGTTAAGCTTTTGCTAATATCAAGAAGAATGTGTTTCAGATGCTTTTAATAGTATGGTGATTCACATCTGCAGATCTCATTGACATTAGTTACCATACGCCTTGCATCAAATTCAGGCAGTTCACAGGTCTCAGCTAAGCCTCTTGCCATGAGTCATATTGGCATACAAAGTAAAGTAATTACCCTGGAAGCATTTTGTAGGTTCAGAAAATACTGGTTTTTTTGTTTTTGTTTTTTTTTTTTTTTTGATCTTACAAAACTCTATTTTTTCCTTTCCCTCCCCCTTTTCATTTTCTACTGGCATGATGTCTCAGTCCTTTAACATGCTCAATGCTGGGTAATTATGCACAGAAAAAGGGAGTTCTATAATTGTGTTTTTAATGATCTATTTTGGTAGATATTTGTATCTTCCAATAGATTATGTGACTCATGACACCATGGTACCTGTAATATAGTACCGGCCACAGTGCAGGTCTCCATAAGGAACCAGTGAACATTTGTTCAGTGCTTTGTGCTGCCGATCAGACTGGTTAGGATATAAGGAAAGCAGAGCCCTGCTCTGCCTGTGTTACTCTCTTCCATAGCCCATCCATTGCACATACCATTTCCTTCTCAGGTATGATATCAATTTTATCTCATAAATACTTTCAAAATCCTCCAAGTTTTTGAGTTTCTAGGATAGATTTTTTGGATCTGTTAATTGTTGAGCAGGTAAGATAAAATAAAATGTGTATTTTGAGGCATTTTCTTCTTAAAAGTCACATCAATAATGCTTGAGGAGATTAGCTAACTTTAGGTCCCTGCCTTCCTTCCCTCCGTGTATTCTTTCCATTCTCTCAACATTTGTTGAGTGTTAGCTCCATGTCAAGCACTTTATAGATGGCAAATAAATTATTGAGCAAAAGAGGCATATAATTATTACACCTAAGGAGATTATCTTCTAAAACGGAAATATTTTAAGACATAAATAGAAATTTCAAATGCAGATAATTAAATTACTCATTTTACTCATCTCTGTTCTCTGCCGTGGTTTCAGAAATTTGATGTACAGTGGAGGCATTATCTCCAGTAGCCTGCATTTTAAACACTGGACTACATCTGCATTGAAATGATAGAAAAGCCATGTTTCTTTTCACCTTGTCTTAACATTGTAGGTTGTTTTGGTACAGACATAGATACAAACAAGTGTTTTGCTCCATGATGAATTCTAAGAAAAAAAAAAGTTTTTCAAAACTACTTATACTATCTGATAAAGACAAGCTGCAGGCGTGTTTTCAAACCTTAGAGCTTGCCAAGAAATTTCATTTTTTTTTTTTAATTACAGAAGAAGTATTTCTTTAAAGTAACTTTTGTTAGTGGCATACTATTTATCTTTGAGGCAGGTTTAGTGATGGAGAAGAAAGAGCAAGTGATAGAGGTATTTATATTTTTCTCTTATTGCTCATGTGCATATATTGTTGTGCTCTGATGAGACTCTCCATTGTGCTTCCTATTGGGTTTGTACACCACTTGGCTTTCCAGCCCCATTTTTCATTCAAAAGTCATTATTTTGGACTTCAGCCTTACTCAGTAAAAGGAGGCCATTTCCTTCATCAGCTGTCCACTTGGACGTGCATTCTTTATACTCTTAAATATTTTGTATGCATCCATTGTTTATTAGATGGATTTGTCAAATTACTCTTAGATAACCAGTTTTTTAAAGTTATCATTTGGGCTGTGACCTTTCAAACTATGAATTATAAGGTTTGACCCCTTGGTTCACATTTTGACATAACAGCCATTAATTATAGTTTTTAAAGGACATTTTATTTCAGTTATAATTTGTGTTATGGAAACAGTTTAAGTGTTTTTCCCTTTAACTTTCAGGAATAACTACTCAAATACAAATGCATATCTAACTACAGACCTATAACTATGTAGTATGTATATATTCCATTATAGTGAATCATTGAACTACACATGAATATTTTATTGAAATATATTTGTACATATTATTCCGATTCATTGTGACATATACCTGTGGATATTTTTCATGCTCTAATTCTTGAGTTAACACTAAAAGTACCCTTATTTTATATAAGTCTACTATGAATAACTATGACTAACAGGATAAAAAAGCCTTACCAATAAAATCTAAGTGCATCCTTTTACTTTTCCTTAAATAGAGAAACAAAATTTAGCTGTCTAAGAATGGCCATTATCAAATGAAAATTCGAATGTTCTGATGATGATTTGAAGTAGTGTGGTATAGGCAAATATAAACTGTGAAGTGGTGGCTGCAAATATCCAGAGCTGAGATTCTGAGAGGGAAAGGACATGACAGAAAGGTCAGTGTAAGTGAGCTCAGAAGTATGTAGACTTCTGAGCACTGATATCATCCATATTGTAAATGGAGAATTAATACATTTAATTGAATCAACAGAAGATGATCATATAGCTAACAATAATAACACAGTTTTATGTTACTAGTTAATATTATTTAGATTATTTGTTTTTAAATTTGTCTCTCACATTTTGTATACTAAACTTAGTTTCTAATTTCACACAATTAAATTTAGGATATTTTAGAAAAATAGATACTTGAAAATCTGATTAATCTCCATAAAGGCTCATAATCACCCATTTGTATTTTAAATATATCTGAAATAACTATCTTGGTTTTGTTTAAATTATTGTATGCCATAAGGGAAGTGTCTGGTCTCTTACATACTGGATATTGTGCATCGTGAAAGACATTTCTCTCTGTGCTTGACTATGAACTTCAAGATGGTTTGTTTCTTAACATTATAGAAATATGTTCATTTTAATTCCAGAAATATGTTACTGTCTTAGTTGACTCTAGATACGCAAGCAACTTCTTTCATTAACAGACGGACATGATTTTAGAGTGACTTGTTGACAGCTATGTGGGAACGTTTGTTTATTTAGTATGTGTGTTTTGTACTTCCTATCTTGAAATAGCACTATACTTGGAGTTTAAATTGAGCTTTAGCCTTAGTTCCACTGCTGCTTCTTATCAGGGTAAGTTACTTCTTCTCTGCACTACTCTCCTGAAAGGAAAATGAAGAATGAGATCTCTTTCAAAGAGTTATGGTTAGGATTGGAGATATTAATAATAATATTGAATTCAATGGCTGACACACAGAATGTTACTTATAACTAATGATAATATAAATTGGAACATTGTTCACCGTTTTTTCAATCAGTAAGGCGTTTCCTTTAATAATTTCTATTTTCGCCGGGCGGTGGTGGCGCACGCCTTTAATCCCAGCACTCGGGAGGCAGAGGCAGGCGGATCTCTGTGAGTTCGAGGCCAGCTTGGTCTACCAAAAGCTCCGGAGAAACCCTGTCTCGAAAATCAAACAAAAACAAAAACAAAAAAAAAAACCCTTCTATTTTCTGATAGGTTTATTTCATTTTTCTCTTTACCTCATGAGCTTTCTTTTTTTCTATGACTACCTAGGTTCTTCATGTTTCCCTTTGAACATGAAGTTGTCATTTCTCCCAGTGTGAATTTGAAATAAGAGACCTACTCTTCAAACAGAAGTCAGGGTACTGCAATAAGGGAGTAATGATCCAAAAAGAGGAGAAAATTTTATCATAGGCTAGGTTTTTAGTTTTTTCTAAAATAATAAAAAATTAGAACTTATCAGCAGACAGTAGCCTTTTCTGATTGAGTATATAACTTAGATTACATTTTTACCTCTTAAACCTAGTAGTTGGAGTTGCCTCCGCTTTGTTTTCTAAAAAGGAAAAGTAACCACAAATACTGTAGAGATAACCCACAGAAAATGAGAATGTAGTTTCAAACCATACATTAGGTAAAGATTAATATTCAATGAGCATAAGGAACTCAATGTATTTCATCAATGGGCAAAGGAACTTAATATAAGAAGACAGAAATAATCAAGAGATGAATAAAAGAATGTCAGACATCAATAATAACCAGAAAAAGACAAATTGAATTATAGTAAGCTAGTATTTCATACCTGTTAAGATATCTTTTATTTAAATGCTGTAGGTATGTACTGCTGACATTGTTGGGCATACAGATTAGTAACAATTGAAAATATTGTTGAAGTCACTCAAAAGACTACAAATAGAATTGCCATATCATCTACCAATGTCACTTCTAGTTTAAGTTCAGGTGTATGGCAGAGTACATGGAGGAGACATCTGCCTCCACAGTTCAATCCAGTGTTGTTCATGGCAGCCAAGATACATAAACAACCTAAGTTGTCGTCAGTAGGTGATACTGGAGCATTGATACTCACATTTAGAAGTGTCCTATCTTTCCATCTTTCTGTGCATCGTCCTTCTGTCCGTCGGCCCATCTGTCTGTTTGTCCATCCATCCATCCATCCATCCATCCATCCATCCATCCATCCATCCACCCATCCATCCATCCAAAATAGGAATTTATTGTTTATATAATCACCTTATAATTTTTAAACATTATAAACGCTGGGATATCATATTTAGTGAATACTGTAGGTACACAGCTGCAGATTCTGCATGATCTCACTCATATGTGGAATCTTAAAAAGCTACACACAAAAGCATAGTTAAATGGTACTCACTAGAATCCCTAAAGTCCTGGGAGTTAGTGACAAAAGATGTCGGTAGTTAATAGGTCTTTTTATAAATCACCATGATGATATTTAGTGCATTACTATTTTTAAAGTTGTTACAGAGTAGAGTTTAAGTCTTTTTACCAGAAAATTGCCCTACGTGACATATTTTATGTATTCATATGTTTTTGGACATTGTGTGTTATACACCATATATATGTATATGTATTCAATTTTAAATTGTTAATAAATAAGTTGAAATTTAGTAAATTTAAGGCAAAAATATAATCATGGTGTATTCAGGTAGAATTTTCAAAAAGCAAATAATTTCTGAAATGAATTGCAAACAGATTTTTGTTTCATCAAATAAATATAATCATTTGTAAGGTTCCTCATAACTACATGGAATATATATCCAATAGCTTCCTTTCATATAGCTTCTATTGCTGTTATCCATTTTAGGAATTATTTTTCCATGGCACAAGTATTTAGTATTTTTTTTTACCCGAAAGAGTTCTAGTACAAGAAGTTGGAAGACTTAACAATTTTAAAATAGTTGTTCACAATGGGTACAGCGAAACTCAGTATTATTTCTAGATTTAAGATACCTTGTCCCTGGCTTTTCAAGATACCTAACTTTACTTTTGTTTTTACTTATCCCATTACGTAAAAATTAATGGTGGATTACACTGAAGTTCTTAATTTGTTTTCAGTCTAATCTTCGAGTCCCTAACTTGCAAATTTCTTTCCTATTTGCCCATCATCCCTTTTCTTGGCACACAATCTTTGCTCAGTATATAGTTTACTGTCTTTTAAACATTCTTTTCTAGCACCTTTACCCTTCCTGCTCAATGGGTCTCTCATGGCCCTCATATTATCAAGAAACAAAATTCTGTTCCGTTAGTTGAGGCCTTGCTCATTTTTCTAATGCAGACGGAATAGCTCAATCCTGTGTCTCCTCAGCATTTACTCATGAGCATTAAGAATGCACATTGTGTTACAGTTTTTCTTGTGTTTTCTACATGGTAAGCTTGTTGAGGAAAGGGACTGTCTGTCTTCTCATTAGTGTCCTTAACATATAAAAGAAACCCAGTAATATTCTTTAAAGAATTAGTTAATCGATGAACAGACTTAGAGAAACTAAATTGCCAACCTCACACACAATAAGAACTTAGCAAAGGAGTTCCATAAACACATATATACTGTATTTTCTTTGGCTCTTTACTGGATTTCATTTGGGTTGAGCATTTGTCTTCTTAAATTTCTATCTTCAGTAATGAAAAGAATTTTACTCTGCAGTGAAGTTTAATGTAATTTTAAGGTAAACTCTGTTTAGGTTAGGGAGAGGACTAACCCAGTTGCTTTAGATCTTAGTGTTTGCAATGATGTTGAAGGAATGACAGGACATTTTGAGTTTAGCTCTCTATAGTTTTATTATATGTACCACTGATGGTAGTTTGAAGCTTGAAACAGTTTTATATGTATAAATGTACTCAGAGACTGGAATTTAGGCAATAATTATCCTCTTAAGTGAATCTGTTTGGAAAGCATAAAATGGCATTCTTTTCCCAAAGAAAGATGTGGTTGTTTCGAGACTGCTCTCGCCAGTTTAATGGTGTCTCAGCTGAAACAGATGCCTTCCTTGCTTTCTTCTTTAGAAACTGCTTCATAGTTTTAAATGCAGCATATACAGCACACACAGGCACTATTAACAAATCAGAATGAGGCCAGGGGAAAACTCATCTAGGATCCACACACCTAAATGCAGTTAGTAAACAGAGACACTAACTCTCATTAAGCATAATTAAACCTAATATTGACTGTAAACTGTTACTTACCTTAAACTTCTCTGTAGAGAGAGTGGAAAGGGATTAACCTAGCAGACTGGGACATTAATTACTACCTATTTCACATTAAAGTTACCATCAACAAGAGCTATATTCATAAATAAAACATAGGAGGGATTGAGAGACAGAAAATATGTAAATTCATTTTTAAAAGGAAAGAAAATGTATATAAAAAAATAAAAAGAGGACTGTGAGTGATGCCAGCCTCAGCAAAGGGAACACTAGCTAATTACTACAACAAATGGACTAAAATAATCACAGAGGTATGTATCTTTGCCTCTGACTGACAGGACCTGCTTCCTAGGAGACTTGGCTCAGCTCAGCAAGAGGCTTTTCATGTACCCTTCCTGCCACTTTTTCAGGCTACTGAGGGTTTAGGAGAGGATGAAAGGACTTAGGAGAAATACAATTTCTTCCCCACTTTGCAGTCATTAATAGCAGTTTATTTATGAAATTTGTTATAAAGACTAGAAATATTTGGTTTGTCAATGAGAAAGCACAGTGTATTTTCCCCCAGTCAAAATGGTCTGGCAACTGGTCTCCTGCTACTATTTAATAATCTCCTTCTTGGGTGCAATCGAAAGAGTGTGTTGTGAAGAATATAAAAATGTCAGCTAAATTTAAGATCCACTGTTAAGTTTTATATTATGCTGTAGGCTCAAGGGGGTGGATTGAGGAAAGAAGAATTTAAAGAGGAAACAAAGTGAGGACAATACTGATATCTACTCGCCTTAGAATATTTTTTCTAGTACACCAGGTTGTTTAGGCTGCTACCCATGACCTGGTTTCTCTTTTCTGAAGAAGAGGCATGCACTGAGGGTGGAAATTCCTATACTTCTGCCAGGTGGGTGTTCTTTTTGTCTCTGAACCCTACATATATTCTTGGCTTAACTGTACTATTCAACCATAGTTTAGATTTAACTTGTTAGGCTCTTAATCAGGTTTTGGAGCCATTGTGCTAATCTTTTTCTTTCGGATTCTCATAAGCAAGCACCAGTGTAATGTAGTAGTAGTGACTATGAAACCCCGAGCCTAGGAAGTAAGCCTGTAGCATTTCTTAAAGGGGATGAGGAATTCAGTTTAGAATAAAACTCCTGATTTTTCATCATGAATTTAAAGTTAGTTTCACAGGTTATGTGTTTAACTAATGCAACAAAAATAATTAATGGACAAAAAAGTCTATCCTTCATTTCACCCATTGAACAAAAATTCACCAACTGATTGGATGACACAGGATGAACAAAAACAGTGAGTGTGAGAGTACTTCTATCCTCTGCTCTTGTAACAATAGTGACATCACGAAATAACCATAACAATGGCATTCATATTAATCAGACATATTTATACAGAATTAGTGTTGGCTTCTGCTCTATATTACCTTTAATTTTACATGAACTTTTATTATCTGAGCATATCAAAAGAGACATGGTGAATGAACAAAGAGGCCCTGTTATGAGACGAGTATTATTTGACATTTTGGGAAGCTCTTATTATAGGGTTTCCTCTTATGTGAGAACAACGGGAAGGTTGTCATAGTTTCTCTATTAGAGACACTGTGGATTTTTAAAACAGAAATGGAGCCAATTTTTTTTCTTGAAGAAAATCATCAATTAAGATAATTGGAATTATCCAAGACTTCCCCTGGAGGTTGGCTACCCGACCTTGTTTGATCGTGTGAAATCTTGACCTTACAGGGCATCTCTCAGTGTCATGGTTTTTTCCTTACAGGGCTAATAGCTAGTGGTTCAGTTATCTGGAAACACCTGGTTATAACAAAATGTAGAAATTTTAAATCTTCCACTCTCCTGCAAACCAGATGCTTTTTGCATATCTGTTCATTTATGTGCTAAAAGAGAATAGTTCAAAGTAGATTCTCTTGAGGCCTTCCCTGGCTTATAAACAGGTCTGACTGGGATTTATGATCATATACAAGAAAGTGTTAACCTGGTTCTTGTTGAATTTCCTATTAAAACCACCAAGCATATATTTTTAGTCTCACCAGTTACCACACGTTTATTTTGTCTGCATCTTGGGCTAAGATTTTAAGTCCAAAAAATAAAGGTAAGACTGTTAAAAGGAAAATAGAGGAGTCACTACAGCTGAAGCATGTCTGTTCTTGTAGCTGCCAGTGATTCTTCCAGTGGAGAAAGTAGAGGCCAGAGCTACCACCTGTCATTGATCTTCAGTTAACCCCCACCCCAAGATGACATTCACTGGGGAAAGTTGTTTAATAGTAAAATGCACCAACAATTTGACCAATTGATAATTTAGCTGCCTTTAACCTTAGACTTGCAGTAAAGCATTTATAGGGATTAGGATTTCTTTTTACTCCCATTATGTTTTCCTAAATTTCATGTTAAACAAGCACTGTGTTTGATGTTTAAGTAAAAACAAACAGCACTCCTCTATGCAAAAATGTCTGCCAGGATTGGAATTTAAGCACATAAAAACAAACTACAGCTTTAAATCACACACGCACTCACGCACGCATGCATGCTCACCCACACACAAGAAAACAAAAAACATGTTTAAATCCCCAGTAAACCACTTATGCAGAAGTAATAGGAAATAAACAGATTTCCTTTATAATTTTAAATATGTAAATCAATTGAAGTACTTAAATTGAATTATTTTAAAAACTGTTAATTTTGAGAGAAACCTAATATTTTCTATTACGTTTTATGTTTAATTGAATATTAAGCAAAAAGTGATTTTCTCTGTGGCTGTTCTGCTTCTAAGTAGATGGACACTTAAAGTTGTCTTAAAATTGGAGGGAAGATTCTCTTGTTTTGAGTTTCCTTGACTTGCATTTCTCTGCCTTTTCACTTGGAAGACATTCGCCCAACAAGTTATCTAAGGAAAGTCTTATGTGGTTTCTGCGCAAAAGCAAGACTTTTAAAGCAGTTTATATTTCTAAGAGTTAATAGTATAACTTTGCATTCTTTTTATTATATGTGTTTTTAGGAAACTTTTGTTAAATGTGGAGAAGTTGGGTTGAATGACTAGAGTCTACACATCCAAAAAAGTTCAGTGAGTTTTTTTTTACTTCAGAATGTGTTAGTTTTAATTTTCAGAAAATAAATGTACCTGCAAGTTGCAAAATGTGTGTGTGTGTGTATCTATCCTATGACCTAATTTAAGAGGTACTCATAGTTATATACCTTGTTTTTAGTAACAAATCTATCTTTTCACATGCAAACATTTACTAACGTTTATTATTTGCTAAACTTAGATATATACAAATAAAATTACTTAATACGTGTTTTGAAATGGTTCCACAGGCTGTGGTTATCTTAGTAAAGGACTCAAAAGAAGATACTTGGGAATGTGAATTTTACTTGGGGAATTAAGGAAGTTTTTGTGAGATAAATTAGTGTTTGCATGGAAATTGAAAGTAATTTGCTTCGTGGAGGGGTGGAAATGGCTGCATTGGAAAAGAATATTCTAGAAGAAACTAAGAGTACACATAAAAGGTGAGAGAAATAAGATTAATAAAGCCTGGGTTGTTCAGAAGTATTATGTATATATAGTTTATTATTAACCTGAATGTGGCTATGAGAGGACTGAATAAAAGATCATAATCATATTCCAAAGAGGCTGTTTTGTATTCATTTTGATTTTTTGAGTCATTGGAGAATGTATTTTAGATTGTATGATTGAAGATATAACCTATATCCACAATGGCTGAACAGGTGTGAAAGGTGATGGCAGACTCATGAATGACTCATCTTCTTAACATTAGTGAGATGTGAGATATAGTGACCGTTATAAAGATAGAAAATACTTGCCTACTGCCCACTGTCTCTTTTCGTATGTTCAAGTTTCTCAAAGAGATATTTATATGTTCTACTTATGTTTTCTGAATTATGCATTAATTCATCTCTGCATCAAGGGCTTCTCTCATGCCACCCAACTATTGCTCATTCAGCACCTATTGAGCCATTGGTCTGGAGACAAGTCTGAATTCTTTCTTTCTTTCTTTCTTTCTTTCTTTCTTTCTTTCTTTCTTTCTTTCTTTCTTTCTTTCTTTCTTTCTTTTAAATGATCTTGCTTTCCTAGTTTTCCTATTACTTGCCAATCATTCATTCTTACATGAGCATTTTCTTCAGCGAATAACTTTTGAACATACTCAAGGATATATATATGTGTGTGTGTGTGTGTGTGTATGTATATCTTCTGATGATGCATATATCTTCTGATGATGCATATAATTCTTTGTTCTTTAGCACTGTAGCACTTTAAGATATCCTGGGTAATGCTATGTAATACTTTTAAGAATTGTTTTAAAGTCTTAGAAAGGAGAAGTAGCTCCTACATTAAAGCTGGTGACTTTAGTTAGATCCCACATCTACACTTAAAATAGTAGGCTACTTGGGCATGACTTTGTGATCTCAGCATATGGGAGAGAAGAGACAATACAACAGTTTATAATATCCAGAATATTCTACCTGGTGAGTCTCATTACAAAAAGTGATCCCGTCTCCAAACAAACCAAACAGGTGGGTAGCACCTGAGGAGCCAGCCACCTTTGAGGTTTGAGGTTATCCCCTGTCTCCTACATGAACATATAAACACATGCAATCCCCAGACACATCCCACACATTACAGACTTGAGTTATCACTAGAGATAACTCATATCTGCATCAAGAGCTTCAACACAATAGAAAGGGAATTGTATTTTCTTCTAATTTGTAAAATTTAAGAATTCGTGATGTTTGTGCTTTACTTGAGCAATTATTAATGCTCCTCTTAGTCTCAGTTTCTTACTGTATGACATATGGGAAATTGTTTAGTCTTTCGAAAATCTTTGATGCTGTCATTTACTATTTTGCTGTCTGAAAAGAATGTACAGATGACATTTGAACTTCAATAGTCAGTATTTTTCAAAGCATTTCCCACCTTTCCATCTTTACACTTCATATTCCATCTCTTGTATCTAATGCACTTCCATCTTTGTTAAGTACCTGGGCCTAATTTCCTGTTGCTTTTGTGCTGATTTTTTTTATCATTTTAACAAAACCCCGAAGAAAACTTGTTTTGGCCTATATATTCAGGAATTACAGTGATGGTCAACTTGTTTCATTGCTCTGGGCTGTGAAAAGACAGAATACAGCAAGAGCACATGGTGCTTACTGCATAGTAACAAGAAACGGAAGGTGTCCATGTGTAAGACAGACCTTTCTAAGACACATCCTCCAGTGTCCTCTTCCATAGTTGGTCCACATCTTAGTATTCTGTTCAGATTTCTAATGTCTCAGAGAATCAGCCCATTGATTATACTTAAGCATGCTTCATCAAACCATCTCTATAAAAGCACTCACAGACATACTCTGGAGTGTGATTTTCTAATATTTTAGGTATTTCAGTCTATTCAGCATTAAAAAAGTTAAATGAGCCCTGCATTGGTAGTACATGCCTTTAATCTTAGCAGTTGGGAGAAAGAGGCAGGAGTATCTCTGTGAGTTTGAGGCCAGCCTGGTGTAAAGAGTTAGTTTCAGGATAGCTAGTTTTGTTAAGCTAGTATTGAAAAGGAAACAAACAAAAACAAAACAAAACAAACAGCAAGCAAAAAAAGTTAAATAATAATGTGTATACCCAGAATTTTTGGGTACAGTTTTTATTGTATAGCTTTATTTCAGACTTTTTGAAGACTCCAGGTAGATTATGCATAATCATTGCTCCATTTATATATGCTTATTTAATGATACACAGAGATGAGATATGAGAGGCTCATTTTCCATGTTGGTATATAATTTTCCAAAAGTATCTCTGAAAAATAAATGCCTATTTTATTCATATTCATATGGACTACCTTTGGTTATAAAGGCCTTTACTAAAGCATTTCTTTATTATTTGGACACAATGTCAGTTTTCACTATTTTATTAAAATATCCATTTTATAGATAAATTAAATACGCATCATCACATGATGCATGTGCATTTGGTGCTAGTTTTCATATAAATATAGTTTATCAATTAAGAATGACTGAATATTTGTCATTATTCTGAATCTATATCCTAATTTGGATGCTTCAAAAATATATTTGATTTGTGGAATGCTAATGTTTTCAATCTCTTGGTCTCTTCTCAGTCTGTGTGTGGCTGCACACATACATACTATTTTTATTAAATATATACTAGTGATGAAATTCCTGAACGATTTTTTTGGAAAGGAAATCATACAATTTAGATATCTTTAAAACTTAAAAGATTGTATTCCTAAATTTCTGTGTATTGAAAAAAGATTTTTTTGTGGAGATAGTCAGAGATGATTCTATTTTTAGTACATTTGTGGGTAGTGACATGCATGAACTTTATTAATAGCATTGTATGTTGTGTCCATTTCATTTTGTTAATGAACTTGGAATCAGATTGACTTGTGCTGTGGAGATTTAGTTGTCAGAATAAGTATTTAGGGTATTATGCACATTTTCTATAAGGGCTTATAAAGCTGACCTCTATCTCAACTTTGAAGACAAGCTCTAACTACAGGACACTTAGATACATCTACCTTTCCTTAGGTATAAACAAGACTAGTTGCCTTTTGTGTGTGGGTTCATATTTTCTACAGAGGGTGACATCTCCCACATAATATTTCAAATTTGTGGTCATCAGGAAGCACTACTGAATCTATAGAGATCAGAGCTGTGCTAAGTCCTGCAGAGAATGGGTGACTTAGGGTCTATATTGCAAAGAAGAGATATTATGACCATGAAGCTCTTATAAAGAAAAACATTTAACTGGGTGGCTTACAGTTCAAAGATTCAGTCTGTTTCTGGAGTTGGAGAGTTCATTCATAGTCACGGGAGAGGTAATTATATTGGTGATTTGGACTGCAGAAGAGGTGGTAGGTAGATCTTTATCTGCCAGTTAGCTCTGGCAGTAGCTGTTCACCTCAAGGCCCATTTGTTCTGTAGGTTGAAGCAGATTTGACTTTGGAGAGTTGATCCTTAGCAATGATAGCTATAAGCAGAGGAAGCTTTGTTTACCAAGTTTCAGAGTATCAGCCCGGGCATATCCAGGTTATCTAGCTTTATAAAATACTGATATAGCAAGTATTCTGAAATTTTCTGTAGATGGTCTATCATCTAAAATCTCAACCATCATCTGAGGAGCTTCTATTTGCAGTGGGTGGTAATAAACACAGAAACTCACAACTGGCCAAGAATCAGAGAATAGGAGACTAGAAAATGTGCACTTCCAAGGGGAATTTATATTTCTCCCTACTGCCCTAAATGGAACTTGTATACTAGCACCAACAACACACACACACACACACACACACACACACACACACACACCCTCCCTCAGGAATCATTATAAAAATGGGGCAGAAAGAATGTAAGAGCCAAGAAAGTAAAAAAAAAAAAAGTATAAGAAACTTTGTCTTCTGATCATAGCAAGGAAGCTACATGTAAGAACAGTTGTGACAGGATCCAGAAAACCCACTTAAGCCCTAGGCAGTTGAAATTCCAGCATGGAGAAGTGAGCTGAGCATACAGTTCCACTCTGTTGTGAGCTATTGGGAACTGTTAACTTTTGGGAGATGGATAGACAGTTTTCTCTGGGTTCATCCCATGGTTAAATTGACCATACTCCATCTAAGAAGTTTTGGAAGTGAGGGGAGAAGAGAAAAATGTATAGCTCAATAAAAAAAAAAAAAAAAAAAAAGAAAGATGGTCATTAAGTTAACTATAGTGAAGAGTTTTGAGTTTGAAAATTATGCTGTATTCGGAGCCTGACACATCAAGTTGAGGCAGAACCAAGTCCTTCCCCTCTGCAGTGAGGCTGAGGAAGGCATCCCACCATAGGGGGTGGATTCCAAAATGTCAGCTCATGCACCAGACCCCCAATGGGAGGACTTACCCTTTCTGGGAAGTGGATGAGGGGTGGGGTGGGCATAAATAGGGGGAGTGGAAAGAGGGGAGAGGGACAGGGAAATTTGGTTGGCATGTAAAATTATTTAAAAAATTAAAATAAAAATATTATGCACTATTAATAAACAAAAAATTGGACAGCACAAAGTGATTTGAAGAATTTAAAAAGAAAAGAGTCATTTTGATTTGCATATCCTTGATGGCTAAGGATGTTGAACATCTCAAGTGTTTCTAGTCTATTTGAGATTCTTCTGTTGAGAATTCTCTATTTAGATCTATACCCTATTTTTTAAGTGGATATTTGTTGATATCTAGTCTCTTGAGTTCTTTATATATTTTAGCAATAAGCCCTATGGTGGATGTGGGGTTAGTGAAAATCTTTTTACATTCTGAGGTTTGCCATTTTCCTATTGATGGTATGCTTTACCTTATAGAAGCTTTCCAATTTCATACTGTTCCATTTATTAATTATCGATCTTAGTGCCTATGCTATTATGTTTCTCTTCAGGAAATTGTCTCCTGTGCCAATGCATTCCAGATATTTTCTCACTTTTTTTGTATCAGGTTCAGTGCATCTGAATTTATGTTGAGGTCTTTGATCAACTTGGGCTTGAGTTTTCTTCAAGATGATATATATGGATCAATTTGCATTCTTATGCATGCGAACATCCATTTATACCGGCATCGTTTGTTGAAGATGCATTCTTTTTTCAGTTGCATTATTTTGGCTTCCGTGTTGAAAATCGGGTATTCATAGGTCTGTGGATTTATATCTGGGTCTTCCGTTCAGTTCCATTGATCAATCTTTTTATACCAGTACCAAGCTGTTTTTATTACTGTAGCTCTATAGCAGAGCTTGAAATTAGTCAAGGTGGACCTCCACAAGTTCTTCTATTGTATAGGATTGTTTTAGCTGTCCTTGATTTTTTTGTTTATCCACGTGAAGCTGAGTATTGTTCTTTCAAAATTTTTAAAGCATTGTTTTGGGATTTTAATGGGATTGCATTGAATCTGTAGATTGCTTTTGGTAAAATGGCCACTTTTACTATGTTAACCTACTGATCCTTGAGCATGGAAGATCTTTCTGTCTTATAATGTCTTCAGTTCTCAAAGACCTGAATTCTTTTCATATATGTTGTTCACTTGCTTGGTTAGAGTTACACGAAAATATTTTGTATTATTTGAGGCTATTATGAAGGGTGTTGAGTCTCTGGTTTCTTTATCAGCCCATTTATCATTTGCATATAGGAGAGATACTGATTTTTTTTAGTTAATCTTACAATAAACCATTTTACTAAAGTTCTTTATCAGCTTTTTGAGTTCTCTAGTAGAGTTTTTGAGTGTCCTGGTAGAGTTTTGGGGGTCACTTATGTATGCTATTATAGCAACTACAAATAATGTTTCTTTTCCAAATTGTATCTTCTTGATTTTTTTTTTTAGTTGTGTTGTTTCTCTAGCTAGAATTTCAAATAGTATATTGAATAGGTATGGAGAGAGTAGACAACCATGTCTTGTTTATTATTTAAATGGAATGACTTTGAGTTTTCCTCCATTTAATTTGATGTTGGCAATTGACTTTAAAAATGACTCTGAGATTCCATTTTACACCTGTCAGAATAGCTAAGGTCAAAAACACAAATGACAGCTCTTGCTTAAGAGGATATGGAGGAAGGGAACACTCCACCATTGCTGGAGGGAGTGCAAACTTGTATAGCCCCTTTGGAAGTCAGTGTGGCAGTTTCTCAGATAACTGGCAATCAACTTACCACAAGACACAGCTATACCACTCTTGAGCATATACCCAAAGGATGTTCAATTATACCACAAGGATATTTGCTCAACTGTTTTCATAGCAGCTTTATTTGTAATAGCCAGAACCTGGTAGCAACCTAGATGTCCCTCAACAGAGAAATAGATAAAGAAAATGTGGTACTTGTGCACAGTGGGGTATTACTCAGCTATTAAAAACAAGGAAACCAGGAAATTTGAAGGCAAATGGATGGAACTAGAAAAAAAAAATCATCCTGAGTAATGGAACCCAGACTGAGAAAGGCAAACATGATATGTACTCACTCATAAGTGGATATTAGCTGTAAAATAAATGATAACTATGCTACATTCCACGGACCCAGATAGACTAGGGAGTAAGGAGAGTTAATGTGGGACACTCAGATCTCCCTGGGTAGGGGATATATAAGAGATTTTGTGAGTGGACTGGGAGCAGGTGGGGGTGGGAACATGAGCAGTCAGGTTGGAGTCACATGGAGGGGAAGAGTGCTGATGGGGACTGCTGTGGGGGTGCTTCAGAGTCATGTGGAATCCTGTCACAGGGGAATCTCCCAGAAGGATGCCAGCTTAGACTCCTAATAGTAGCAGATTGGTAGCCTGAACTAGTGTCTCCTCTGTCCTGATTGGTGCCTGGGCTATTGTCATCATAGAGGCACCATCCAGCAACTGATGGAGGCAAATGCAGAGACCCACACCCAAAAATTAAATGGAGTTCGAGAATCCTGCAGAGGAGGAGAAGAAATAAATGTAGAAGTCAGTGGGCTGAAGGACACCAAAGGAAGGCTCATATAGTCAAGTAACCTGGGCTCATAAGGGCTTTCAGAGACAGAAAGGGTAACAAAGAACTAATGAATGTAATATATATATATATATTATAATATTAAAATTATATTACATTATAAAATTAAAATATATATTATATTACATTCATTAGTTCTTTGTTACACTTAGAAATATGTATATCTATATAGATATATGCTAGATAATGTACTTATCATGCCCCAAATCTTCTTTAACTTTGAGAAACGTCTCTGATAATTTCCCTACTTTTAATGTGTTCTTTAACATACACTGGTACTACCAGTCTAATTCATAATTATTTTCATTGAAATGTATAAATTATTCAGAGTAGTGTGATCCAGTTTGCTCTTTTTGTACATTCATGCAACATGCGTAAAATTTGTCCTTTTTTACCATGTGCTACTACTCCCCTACTCCCCTCACTCCCTACCCAATATTGAGTTTGACATTTTATTTTTACAGTTTACATTTTTAAGAGTACATCTAGTATTTGTCTTTCTGTGCCTTGCCTATTTCACTTAATATAATGTACATTCATTTCATCTAATTTGGCTTTAAAATCAAATGGCAGGATTTTACTCTTTTTTATTCTTCTTTATGGACAAATGGTACTCCACTGGCACTAGTACTTATTTTACTTGCTTTGTTCTCTATGTAGATAATTTATACTGTCTTGAATCTGGTTTCTCTAATCATACCTTGATCTACATGGGCCCTTGTTAACCCAGTCAGAGTATCATGCTTACTCCTAAGTAATGATAGCACTAATTGATAAGACTCTATCCCTAGATAAAGAGATAAAGGCAATTAGTAGACTATGAGAATCAGTCTTCTTGGGCGAGCCTCCCATTTGTTATACAATTGCAAGAGTTCATTCCTAAGAATGTACGAACAAAACTAAATGAAAATAGCAGGGTGTATATGTGCATGTGTGTGTGATAACAATAATAAATCAAGAGGACATGAATTTGAAAAGGAGGGGGAAACGTGTAAATTTAGCAGATCAAATGGAGGGACGAGATGGAGGAAGAGGTAGGAAAGAATTAAATTCAGTACTCCCAGATGAAAATTTAAAAAACTAAATATTCCTTATTTAGCTTCTCTAGGATCACTAATTATAGGCTCAATGTCCTTGGTTTATGGCTAGAAACCAAATATGAGTGAGTACATCCCATGTTCCTCTTTTTGGGTCTGGCTTACCTCACTCAGGATAGTGTTTTCTATTTCCATCCGTTTGCATGCAAAATTCAAGAAGCCCTTGTTTTTTATTGCTGAGTAGTACTCTAATATGTATAAATTCCATACTTTCTTCATCCATTCTTCCATTGAAGGGCATCTAGGTTGTTTCCAGGTTCTGGCTATCACAAACAATGCTGCTATGAACATCGAAGAGCATATACTTTTGTTGTATGATAAGGCCTCTCTTGGGTATATTCCCAAAAGTGGTATTGCTGGGTCCAGGGGTAAGTTGATCCCGAATTTCCTGAGAAACCGCCATACTGCTTTCCAAAGTGGTTGCACAAGTTTGCATTCCTACCAGCAATGGATGAGTGTACCCCTTTCTCCACAACCTCTCCAGCAAAGGCTATCCTTGGTGTTTTTTATTTTAGCCATTCTGACAGGTGTAAGATGGTATCTTAAAGTTGTCTTGATTTGCATTTCCCTGATCGCTAAGGAAGTTGAGCATGACCCTAAGTGTCTTTTGGTCATTTGAAGTTCTTCTGTTGAGAATTCTCTGTTCAGCTCAATGCCCCATTTTATAATTGGGTTGATTAGCCTTTTACGGTCTAGTTTCTTGAGTTCTTTATATATTTTGGAGATCAGACCTTTGTCAGTTGCGGGGTTGGTAAAGATCTTCTCCCAGTTAGTGGGTTGCCTTTGTGACTTAGTGACAGTGTCCTTTGCTTTACAGAAGCTTCTCAGTCTCAGGAGGTCCCATTTATTCAATGAGGTCCTTAATGTCTGTGCTGCTGGGGTTATACTTAAGAAGTGGTCTCCTGTGCCCATGTGTTGTAGAGTACTTCCCACTTTCTCTTCTATCAGGTTCAGTGTGTTCGGACTGATATTGAGGTCTTTAATCCATTTGGACTTGAGTTTTGTGCATGGTGATAGATATGGATCTATTTTCATTCTTCTACAGGTTGACATCCAGTTTTGCCAGCACAGTTTGTTGAAGATGCTCTCTTTTTTCCATTGTATACTTTTAGCTCCTTTATCGAAAATCAGGTGTTCATAGGTTTGTGGGTTAATTTCAGGGTCTTCTATTCGATTTCATTGGTCGACTTCTCTGTTTTTATGCCAATACCAAGCTGTTTTCAATACTGTAGCTCTGTAGTAGAGTTTGAAGTCAGGGATGGTAATGCCTCCAGACGCTCCTTTGTTGTATAAGATTGTTTTGGCTATCCTGGGTTTTTTGTTTTTCCATATAAAGTTGATTATTGTCTTCTCCAGATCTGTGAAGAATTTTGATGGGATTTTGATGGGGATTGCATTGAATCTATAGATTGCTTTTGGTAGAATTGCCATTTTTACTATGTTGATCCTCCCAATCCAGGAGCAAGGAAGATCTTTCCATTTTCTGGTGTCCTCTTCAATTTCTTTCTTCAAAGACTTAAAGTTCTTGTCAAATAGATCTTTCACATCCTTGGTCAGAGTTACCCCAAGATATTTTATGCTATTTGTGGCTATCGTGAAAGGTCAGACAACTATACATAGCTGGTGTTTGATTCTTGTGCCTTTTCTTGGACTCTTTTCCTTCTGTTGTTTTGTCTTGTCTAACTTTGTTGTGATAGTTTTTGTTTTATCATATTATATTTTGTTATTTTTTTAAATAATAAAATGAATTAATGAATGAACAAATGAAAACCAGTCCGGTAGGGTAAAGTTTGACAACTGAGCTGGCACTTTCCCTGCTGGAAGAGGAAAAATCAGTTTTAACTAATAGGGTGACACTGGCCAAGACAGGCTTCATGTTCTGAAGTAGCTGACCAACATATAAATGGACTCTACAGTTGTTTTTGTTTATATATTGTTGGTGTGTGTATGTGTCTGTGTCTGTGTATTAATGTGTGTGTGCTTATATTTGGTTATAGTTTTGTGGATATTTTTATCTTTTTTTTTCTTGAATGTGGATTAACTTTGTTTTCTTGATTTGGGGAAGTTTTTTTGTTCTGCTGAAATTTTGTTTTTGTTTTGTTTTAAAGAAATAACTTAATATTGGGTAGATAGGGGAGGGAGAGGCTCTGAGTGACTTGGGGGAGGGGAAGAATATGTTCAAAACACATTTGAAATTGTTCTAAAATTAATAAAAAACAATAAAATTCAACAAATTCCTTTCATCTGAGTACAAAAACCAAAAAGAATGAATTAATATTAAAATAATGTATATAGCTACTTACCTGCCACTTTACTGATTTTTATAAGAAAAGACTGCTTATTATATATGGAATACTTTTACTTACTAAAATACAAATTTCTAATTTTATTTTCCCAGATAAAAGTCACCTACATCTTTATGTAGGTTTCTCAGTGATTGACAAATGGATTTTAAAAGACAAATATTTAAAGAATAATTCTACTTTATTGCAGTAAGAAGTAATTGTGTTATATCAGTGTTTAAGCAAAGTTGTGAATCTGTTTTCTCCAAGTGTGGTAGACTTCACTTGCACCCAAGGCCAGTAGACCCTCACTGCTGGAAAGCTTTATTTCCGTTTCTTTTCCATATGGTCTCTTTCACACAGCTGTCTGCCTTTGCTGGTACAGATCTTCTCTCAAAGCAGTTAACCTTTATTCCCACTGAAACTCTGCTTACCCTTAGTAACATTTCACTAACCATATTCATATTTTTCTAAAATTTTATGAATGCAGTCAGTTAAAACCAATGGGTTTTTTTGCAACTAGTCATATTTTTTATAACTCTAATTATTGGGTTCATCGAAGTCCTCACTGATTTCCTATCTACTTTTCCATTAATGTAAAAAAAAGTTGACATCTTAATGAAGAATTTCCTTTTTTTTTTCCGGTTTGTGCTTCATGTGTTTGAGACTATTGTTAAGGACATATCCAAATAGAATTGTTACCTCCTATTTACTTGTTAACCCTTTATAAATTATACAATGTATTTCTGGTGATATTCTCTTTGAAACCTGTTTTTTCAAATTAACATGGCATATGAACTTTGATTAGAATTTTCTTGAAGCATATATGCCTCCAGGTGTGTGACTTCTGCACCTGCTGATTCAACTACCTGCAGGACAAACAGCAATAGCAAAAGCATCATAGCTTTACAGGACATGTAAAGCCAGTTTCTAGTCATAACCTCTTAAACCATAAGAAATAACAATTGTTTAGAAACATTTAAGTTCTATTAGATATTACATGTAAGGTAGAGACCCTCTAAAGTATATGGGAGTGTATGGGTAGAGTACATGAGAATTTTGTGCCATTTTATCTCATAAGAGAGGTCCTGGAAACAATTCTTTGCAGATAATTAGAGAAAACCAACTTTTCTGTCCTTTTTCTTTTAAATTATTTATACTGTTATATTTGAATACATTTTCTGATTAGTTATGTATAGTTGGTTTATGTTTCTCCCCTCTCTGGTAGTTGCTGCCTTTACACTTTTACATTTACACTTTTTGTTATTAGTAGGTTTCATATTATGTATACCAGTTTGTGACTTACTTTTTTTTATTTGTTTTCTTTAATCATTTTGTTTAATTTTTAAGTTTCACATACAGAGTGATGAACACTAGATTTTCTTGTACACAAGTTGTTATATTACATTCTTAGTCACCCTCTTGCCTTCATGTACTCCCATTTCCTGTAACATGACTGGGGCCTGCTAGTTGGGGTTTTCTGTCCCGCCCAGTACCCCACAGCTGCCAAGCCCCAAAGAAATTTACACAGCGATCTCTTTAAGTTATAAAGCTGATTGGCCCATTAGCTCAGGCTACATATTAGCTCTTGTAACTTATATTAACCCATTATTCTTATCTATTTTTGCCATATGGTTAGGTACCTTTTTCAGCTGGCAGATCATATCTTGCTTCCTTGTTGGTCTGCACAGGACTGGGAGGGATCAACTTCCTTTTCCCCAGAATTCTCCTATTCTCATTGCATCACTTCTGCTTCCTGTCTGGTTTTCCTGCCTATACTTCCACCTGGCCAATCCGTGTTTATTTAAAACACGATTGACAGAATACAGATAATTCTCCTGCACCAATTTCCATTCCTGTTTTTCATATCATTCTTTTTCTTATAAATCATTCTCCCTTTTGACCTCATGTCATATGAATTCTGTCGTCCTTCCTTTGCACACAGCCTTCATCCCTTAATGTCTCTTTCTCTCCTTTCATACTCGTCTTTCTATGTTCTCTATGTTCTCTTCCTTGTATTTTGGCTCATTACATAATGGCCAGTCTAGCATCTTTGTCAGTCAGTTGCAGCATCTGCATTATTTCATTTCTTTATATGAAAGTTTGTTTTCTTAGTGCTCGTATACCTGGTGATTTTGGATTATGTGTTGGGTATCTTGAAATTGTGTTATGGTATTGTAAGTCTTGTTTAGATTCTTTAAAGAATATTGATAGGTTTATATTAGTGAACAGTTGAGGCAGTTGGAAATTAAAAGCTTCTTTCTGTGGTTTCAGTATCAGTTTGATTTTCATTGGTGTTCAGATATGTCCTGCGTGTGTATCACTGTCTTAGACTTTGATAGTAGACTGTTGGTTAATGTAATTCTCAATTTCTTTTATATGTAGATTAACATCAGCTTTGTAAATAAGCAGCTGAAGATGAGGTTGGATTTCATAACAACTTTATGAGATCACTTTTTTGACTCCTTTTTTGTGTGATCTCACTGGTGTTTTTTTTTTTTTTTTTTTTAGCTGTCTGAAGCTCTCTTTCAACCAGCAAACTAAGGCTTCATTTGCTTCACTAATCCTCATTTCTATCACTTTGTCATGTTTTAGACCAAGTGGCTAAAGAATAAATATATAACTCCAGTGGGAGTTCATTCAACTTTATATTAATTTTATATTGTTCGATTGCAAGAATACTTGCATAGAAAAGCTTGTGAGATAGCTCACTGACTGAACTTCCAAAGAATGTGGTTCACCTCCCAGTACCCACGTTTTGGCTAACAACCATCTGAAACTCCAGTTCCAGTGGATATGAAGCCCTTTTCTGGACTCTTTGGGCACAAGACATACACATGATACACAGACATACATGCAAGTAAAATACCCATACACATAAAAGTTTCTAAAAGGAAACATACATATAAATATAATTTTAGATATAAAAGCAAAATGAACTTGCATCCAATGGACATATTCACATATGTGTCACCCAGACCAAAAGACAAAACACAGCATGATGAAACAGATTCTTCTTTCTAGATAGTCATTCTTCTTTCCTCTAGATAGTCATTAATATAATTTGTAATAAGTATGTTAATTTTTGATTGTGATCAGTGTTAAAACAGAGTATATATTATTTGACATTTGATTTGTTTATATGTGTGTGTGCCTCTTCCTCTGTTGCTCTTACGAGGAGTCTTATTCACACGGAAGTTTGCCATTTTATCTAAACTGGCTGGCAGTGAATTCTCAGGCTTTGCCTGACTTAATCTGCTATATCAGGATTAGAGGCATAATTTTCATTACTTTACAATATTTCTGTTTATGCACATTAACTTGTATCATATCATGTTTTATCTAATCTGAGATAAGGGAATTTAAACATTTTCTGTTTGTGACCCCCTTTACCTTAGAAATACTTACATGACTTTGTCATATAGATATATACAATAGGGAGAAAAATCAAACATTAATTAAAATTAATAATTCATTTAAACTCTTTGATGTAAATATAATCTTACCATTTATTAAAGATAAAATAAAATTTATACGATAATGAGCCTGATGTGCTTCTTTATTTTTGCATAAAGGAATCTTGACTGAGTCTGATGCTTCAGGATGTAGAGCATTTTCCATGTATTTCAAAGTTGATTAGTAACTTTATTTTATAATCAATACTGAGAAAGCAGTTCACATAAATAAGATAGTATATAAATTGAAGAAACAGTTTTGCTATTTAAGAAAATTTTAAAAGTTCTGTACTAATTTTTACCTTAAATCCATTTAACACTGTTTGTAAGAGACTTACATTGCCAACTGAAATGTTCACCTTTAAAACCCAACTTTCTGATGGAGGAAGGTCATTGGTTAAATAAAAAGAAACTGCTTGGCCCTCATTGGTTAGAAGATAGGTGGGAGGAGTAAACAGAACAGAACACTGGGAGGAAGAGGAAGTGAGCTCAGACTCCACAGCTCTCCTTTTGGGAGCAGATGCCTCAGAGAGACGCCATGCTCCCAGCTCCCAGGCAGACGCACGCGATGAAGCTCCTACCCAGGATGGACATAGGCTAGAATCTTCCGGGTAAGCGCACCTAGGGGCGCTACACAGATGATTAGAAATGGGCTAAATTAATATGTGAGAATTAGCCTAGAAGAGGCTAGATAGAAATGGGCCAAGCAGTGATTAAATGAATACAGTTTGTGTGTTGTTATTTCGGGTATAAGCTAGCCAGGCAGCCGGGGTGCTGGGGACGCAGCCCTGTCACCCTTATTACTACAACTTTCTAATGCAAATGTCATTCAAATACATATGAATTTTATCCATTCATATTAAAGAATGGCAGTAAAATATTAAAAGTCATTTTATTTAAACCATTTATGTTTCTAAATAGACAGGACACTGGTATGTCATGTACAAGAACAATTCATAAAATCTGATAGTTTTGAATTTGAACTCTTTCAAGTAATGGCTTTGGCATTATGCATAGGACTGTGCATGTAGTGCAAAATGAACATGTTATATGTTCAAAACCAAGGCTGCAGTGACTTCAGATGTGGCAACTGGGGCAAGTGCTACCAGAAACACCTCAGATCAAACCATCTGAGTTTGAATTAACATTTGGTGCTTGTGTGCTCAGAATAATTTTATTTCTCCCAACTCCATGAAGGATTTTGACCTGCAGTTTATAAAGGTGTATTGTAGATATATATGTAGCTAGTTTCTAATTTGGGACCTATCACTTTCTAGTACGTGTGGCCTTCATTTCTAAGTATTTTCATTAGATAGGTACAAAAAGTATTATTCTCAATATGTTTATATTCATCTTTAGTAAAAACTATCAGTTTCCTCTATGCAGCACTATGACACTTCCAATGCATCGGATCCTTGCCAGTACTTGGTATTAACTATCTTTTACATCATGTCTTTTCTAGTATGAGTTTATTTTGAATATTTCGGCTTTAGATATCATCTTCTGTATTCTGCATGCATTAGTTTATTGTAGCTTTTAATACCTTTTGTAGGCATTACTTCCTATATGTCTGTTTGGATTTATAGTTGTGACATTAAATATACAGACTATATTTACAGATACTTTCTTTTACTCCCAGACTTCACTTTTTGCTTTGTCTCTTGTTAACAAAAGGATTTTATTATAATGAACTTGGACTTATTTGCCCCTTCTTTTACAGTTAGCATATTACCTCGTATTCAAAAACAGAACAAACTGCTTTGCCTACCCCAGTATCTCATGGAAACCTTTTCCTCTTATCTGGAACTATATTGTCATTAAAGTTAATTAGTTCATTTTACCTGCAATTCATTTTGTGTTATGTGTGTGACAGGGTTTGAGATGGCAAAATTCATATCCTTTAGGACATTTGGCTCATTGATTTAGCACCATTTGTTGCAAAGGCTATTTTTTTCTGAGTCATGCCAATAAGTTTAACATAGTGTTTTGTATTCGTGGTCTATTTCTGTCTTTGCATTGTTCTCTTAACCACTTGTTTACACTTCTACCAACAATGTATTGCTGAATATATTGAAAAATCTTCATATATGGTAATATACAACTTTCACATATATTTTCTTAAAATTATTTTTGCCTTAGTTTTCTTGTGTTTCCATACAATTTAATGATTTGCTTATTTACTTTTACAATTAATATAATTTCTTGTAGTTTAAGATCATGTCTCTGGAATATGAATATTCAGTCTACAGATGCCTTATATTTCCTATGTTTTAGTCTTTCAGTATTGACTTTTTATAAGTTTTTATTCATATTTTCACAATTAATTATAATTTTATTTTCTCTTTTATGCATCATTTTGTTTTTTTAATTAATGAACTTGTAGGAATCTCTACAATGATAACTGAGAGAGACATAATATTTGCTAAGTTACTTTTATGCATTATTTTACAAACATTGTAAATACCCTGTTTCATATTAAAGTTGATCTGTCTGTAGTTCCTGGGATAGTTGAATTGGTTATACCAACAGTAAGTTCAGTTAATTTTTTAATGTTAATCTTTGCATACATTCTTTTTTTTTCTTTTAAATCAAGATAGGGTTTCTCTGTGTATCTCTGCCTATTCTGGAAGTCTGGAACTTGCTCTGTAGACTAGATTGGCCTTGAACTCAAGAGATCTACCTGCCTCTGCCTCCCAAGTGCTGGGATTAAAAGTATGCTTCCCCACCACCTGGCTGAACCCATTTATTCTTAAAATAAACTGTTTGACATTGATGTCTTACACTTTTTTCCATAGGGAACTTATTGACCTTGCTAGGATGAGATATTCCTGGCCTCTCAAAAGAATGACTGTTGTATAATTTACAGTATCCAGTGTTCTGGTTGGCTCAGCTTAGGGTTTGTAGCTGCACTGTTATTTAAGTATGTTAGACAGCGTCCCTTTACTTCCACCCTGGAGTTTGTTTGTGATTTTTGATGTTCTTTTGTTTGTTTGAAGGTTTTGAAAGATTTTAACTTTTAGGTCAGAAAGTTTCTTGTAGAAGGTAAATCTCTCTGCAGGAAAAGCCAAGTAGATCTTTGTAAGGTTGAAGCTAGCCTTGTCTATATTGTAGACCGTGACTCAAAAAAAAAAAAAAAAAGGAAATAATAAGTCGAAAAAGACATTTTTTTGTGGAAATGCATAAATTTATATAGAATTTATGTAGGCCAGGTGGTGATGGTGCATGCCTTTAATCCCAGCACTTGGAAGACAGTGGCAGGCATATCTCTGTAAGTTTGAGGCCAGCCTGGTCTACAAGAGTTAGTTCCAGGACAGGTTCCAAAGATCCAGAGAAACCCTGTATCGCTAAACCAATGTGTGTGTGTTTGTGTGTGTGTGTGTGTGTGTGTGTGTGTGTGTGTGTGTATGTATGTTGTGTGTTAGTTTCTTTTAAAGATAATATTTCTTATTTCTTCTTGTAGTCATTTTTGTAAAATATGTTTCTAAGGGATTTGATTATGTCGGTGAGTTTCTAGACTCACTAATATGAAATTATTTTTCCTTTGATTATACTTTATTCATTGCACAGACAGGAATGTGTCACTTTTCATTCGTTATCAATTGTTTTTTTCACAAAACCCCATCCCTAGCCCAGAAGCTTCTCTAACTGATAACTATTTGCAGGGAAAAAATGCATTTCCTTTAGTGGAGTCTCAGTGTGTATACAAACTGCTCTTAAGGGTAAGCCCCATGTTCAGTAGGAGATGGCCAACACAGTGTGTCCTCGGTGGCCTCTTTGAATGGTCTTTGTCTCATACTGTCTTATGTGGGGATTTTTAACCTTAATCGTCTTTTGCTGATTTTGTGCTTTTATGGGTTTTGTATGTGTGCGTGGAAGAACACACACACATATGTATGTGTATGTCAACATGTGTGTGTTTCCTGTTTTTTTACTTTTATTTAATTTTTTTTTTTAATTTTTTTATTGATTAAAGGAGGATAAAGAAAAGAAAAAAAAACAAATTTCCACCTCCTCCCACCAGCCTCCCATTTCCCTCCCCCTCCTCCCACTCTTCTCCCCCTCCTCCCACTCTTCTCCCCCTCCTCCCACCCCTCTCCCCTTCCCCCCACTCCTCTCACCCTCCCTCTCCAGTCCAAAGAGCAGTCAGGGTTCCCTGCCCTGTGGTACGTCCTAGGTCCTCCCCCCTCCATCCATATCTAGGAAGGTGAACATCCAGACTGGCTAGGCTCCCACCAAGCCAGCACATTGCGTAGGATCAAAACCGCGTGCCATTGTCCTTGGCGTCTCATCAGCCCTCATTGTTCGCCATGTTCCGAGAGTCCAGTTTTATCCCATGCTTTTTCTGGTAACAGTCCAGCTGGCCTTGGTGAGCTCCCAGTAGATCATCTCTACTGTCTCAGTGGGTGGGTGCACTCCTCGTGGTCCCGACATCTTTGCTCATGTTCTCACTCCTTCTGCTCCTCATTGGGACCTTGGGAGCTCAGTCCATTGCTCCAGTGTGGGTCTCTGTCTCTATCTCCATCCATCGCCAGATGCAAGTTCTAGGATGATATGCAATATATTCATCAGTATTGCTCTAGGGTAGGGTCATTTTAGGTTCCCTATCCTCAGCTGCCCAGGGAACTAACTGGGGACCTCAGCTTGGGCACCTGGGAGCCCCTCTAGGGTCAAGTCTCCTGCCCACCCTAAAGTGGGTCCCTTAACTAAGAATTGTGGTTCCGTGCTCCCCTATCCAACCTTCCTTTATCCCGATCCTCCTGTTTCCCCAAGTCCACCCTCCTTCCCTTCTACCTTTTCTCTCCCCATCTCCCCTAACCCCCATCCCACCCCACCCCCAAGATCCCACTTTTCCCCCCCAGCAGTTTTGTCTACTTCCCTTATCCAAGAGGATAACTATATGTTTTTCCTTGGGTTCACCTTCTTACTTAGCTTCTTTAGATTCGCCTATTGTAGACTCCGTGAACCCTATTTATGGCTAGAAACCAATTATGAGTGAGTACATCCCATGTTCGTCTTTTTGGGCCTGGGATACCTCACTCAGGATAGTGTTTTCTATTTCCATCCATTTGCATGCAAAATTCGAGAAGTCATTGTTTTTTACCGCAGCGTAGTACTCTAGTGTGTATATATTCCATACTTTCTTCATCCATTCTTCCATTGAAGGGCATCTAGGTTGTTTCCAGGTTCTGGCTATTACAAATAATACTGCTATGAACATAGTTGAACAAATGCTTTTGACATGTGATAGAGCATCTCTTGGGTAAATTCCCAAGAGTGGTATTGCTGGGTCCAGGGGTAGGTTGATCCCGAATTTCCGGAGAAACCGAAACACTGACTTCCACAGTGGTTGCACAAGATTGCATTCCCACCAGCAATGGATGAGGGTACCCCTTCCTCCACAGCCTCTCCAGCAAAGGCTATCCTTGGTGTTTTTGACTTTAGCCAATCTTACAGGTGTAAGATGATATCTCAAAGTTGTTTTGATTTGCATTTCCCTGATCGCTAAGGAGGTTGAGCATGACCTTAAGTGTCTTTTGGCCATTTGAACTTCTTCTGTTGAGAATTCTCTGTTCAGTTCAGCGCCCCATTTTTTAATTGGGTTAATTAGCATTTTAAAGTCTAGTTTCTTGAGTTCTCTATATATTTTGGAGATCAGACCTTTGTCTGTTGCGGGGTTGGTGAAGATCTTCTCCCAGTCAGTAGGTTGCCTTTGTGTCTTAGTGACAGTGTCCTTTGCTTTACAGAAGCTTCTCAGTTTTATTAGGTCCCATTTATTCAATGTTGCCCTTAATGTCTGTGCTTCTGGGGTTATACCTAAGAAGCGATCGCCTGTGCCCATCTGTTGTAGGGTATTGCCCACTTTCTCTTCTATCAGATTCAGTGTTTTCGGGCTGATATTGAGGTCTTTAATCCATTTGGACTTGAGTTTTGTGCACGGTGATAGATATGGGTCTATTTTCATTCTTCTACAGGTTGACATCCAGTTGTGCCAGCACCATTTGTTGAAGATGCTTTCTTTCTTCCAATGTAAACTTTTAGCTCCTTTATCGAATATGAGGTGTTCATAGGTTTGTGGGATTAAATCCGGGTCTTCTATACGATTCCATTGGTCGACTTCTCTGTTTTTATGCCAGTACCACCCTGTTTTCATTACTGTAGCTCGGTAATAGAGTTTGAAGTCAGGGATGGTAATGCCTCCAGAAGATCCTTTATTGTATAGGATTGTTTTGGCTATCCTGGGTTTTTTGTTTTTCCATATAAAGTTGATTATTGTCCTCTCCAGATCTGTGAAGAATTTTGATGGGATCTTGATGGGGATTGCATTGAATCTATAAATTGCCTTTGGTAGAATTGCCATTTTTACTATGTTGATCCTCCCAATCCAAGAGCAAGGGATGTCCATCCATTTTTTGGTATCCTCTTCAATTTCTTTCTTCAATGCCTTAAAGTTCTTGTCAAATAGATCTTTCACTTCCTTGGTTAGATTTACCCCAAGATATTTTATGCTGTTTGTGGCTATCGTGAATGGAGAAGCTTCTCTGATTTCCCTCTCTGCTTCCATATCCTTTGAGTATAGGAGGGCGACTGATTTTTTGGAGTTGATCTTGTATCCTGCCACATTACTAAAGCTGTTTATCAGCTGTAAAAGTTCTTTGGTGGAATTTTGGGGGTCGCTTATGTACACTATCATATCATCTGCGAATAACGAAAGTTTAACTTCTTCATTTCCAATTCGAATCCCCTTGATCCCATTATGCTGTCTTATTGCTATTGCTAGAACTTCCAGCACTATATTGAAGAGGTATGGCGAAAGTGGGCAGCCTTGTCGTGTTCCTGAGTTAAGCGGGATGGCTTTGAGTTTCTCTCCATTTAATTTGATGTTAGCTGTCGGCTTGCTGTATATAGCTTTTATTATATTTAGGTATGACCCTTGTATCCCTAATCTCTCCAAGACTTTTAACATAAATGGATGTTGAATTTTGTCAAATGCTTTTTCAGCATCTAATGAAATGATCATATGGTTTTTTTCTTTCAGTTTATTTATATGATGGATTACATTGATAGATTTTCGTATGTTGAACCAGCCCTGCATCTCAGGAATGAAGCCTACTTGATCATAATGGATAATTTTTCGGATGTGTTCTTGGATTCGGTTTGCCAGTATTTTGTTGAGGATTTTTGCGTCGATATTCATGAGTGAGATCGGCCTGTAATTCTCTTTCCTGGTTGAGTCTTTGTGTGGTTTTGGTATCAGAGTAACTGTAGCTTCATAAAAGGAATTTGGTAATGACCCTTCTGTTTCTATATTGTGGAATACATTGAGGAGTATAGGTATTAGGTCTTCTTGGAAGTTCTGGTAGAATTCCGCATTGAAACCATCTGGCCCTGGGCTTTTTTTGGTAGGGAGGTTTTTGATAACAGCTTCTAGTTCTTCGCGACTGACAGGTCTGTTTAGCTTGTTCACCTGGTCCTGATTTAATTTTGGTAAATCGTATTTATCTAAGAAAGTGTCCATTTCTTTTACATTTTCCAGTTTAGTGGCATACAAGCTTTTGTAGTAAGATCTAATGACTCTCTGAATTTCCTCTGTGTTTGTGGTTATGTCCCCCTTTTCATTTCTGATCTTATTAATTTGCAAATTTTCTCTCTGCCGTTTGATTAGTTTGGATAGGGGTTTGTCAATCTTGTTGATTTTTTCCAGGAACCAGCTTCTTGATTCATTGATTCTTTGGATTGTTTTTTGTGTTTCTATTTTGTTGATTTCAGCCCTCAGTTTGATTATTTCCAGTCTTCTACTCCTCCTAGGTGAGTCTGCTTCTTTTTTTTCTAGAGCTTTCAGGTGGGCTGTTAAGTCTCCAATATGTGCTTTCTCTGTTTTCTTTAAGTGGGCACTTAGTGCTATGAACTTTCCTCTCAGGACTGCTTTCATAGTGTCCCATAAGTTCGAGTATGTTGTTTCTTTATTTTCATTGAATTCAAGGAAGACTTTAATTTCTTTCTTTATTTCCTCCTTAATCCAGGTATGGTTCAGTAGTTGACTGTTCAGTTTCCATGAGTTTGTAGGCTTTCTGGGGGTAGCATTGTTGTTGAATTCTAACTTTAATCCATGGTGGTCTGATAAGACACAGGTGGTTAGTAATATTTTTTTGTAGCTGTGTAAGTTAGCTTTGTTACCAAGTATGTGGTCAATTTTCGAGAAGGTTCCATGAGCTGCAGAGAAAAAGGTATATTCTTTCCTATTTGGGTGGAATATTCTATAGATGTCTGTTAAGTCCATTTGCTTCATTACCTCCATTAATTCTCTAATTTCTCTGTTAGGTTTCTGTCTGATTGACCTGTCCATTGGTGAAAGAGGAGTGTTGAAGTCTCCTACTATTAGTGTGTGCGGTTTGATGGCTGCCTTGAATTTTAGCAATGTTTCTTTTACATACGTGGGTGCTTTTATATTAGGGGCATAGATATTCAGGATTGAGATTTCTTCCTGATGAATTTTTCCTGTTATGAGTATAAAATGTCCCTCTCCATCTCTTTTGATTGATTTAAGTTTGAAGTCAACTTTGTTAGAAATTAGTATGGCCACACCTGCTTGTTTCTTAGGTCCATTTGCTTGATAAGCCTTTTCCCAGCCCTTTACTCTGAGTAGGTGCCTGTCTTTGTGGTTGAGGTGTGTTTCTTGTAGACAGCAGAATGTTGGATCCTGTTTTCGTATCCAGTCTCTTAGCCTGTGCCTTTTTATAGGTGAGTTGAGTCCATTGACATTAAGTGATATTAATGACCAGTGGTTGTTAACTCCGGTCACTTTTTAAGTAGTAGGGTTTGTGTGTTTCCCTTGTTTGAGTTGCGCTGGTGAAGGGTCTCTAGATGTCTGAGTTATTGAGGTCTTTGTTGGACTCCTTGGTTAGTGATTTTCCTTCTATTATTTTCTGTAAGGCTGGATTTGTGGCTACGTACTGCTTAAATTTGATTTTATCCTGGAAAATTTTGTTTTCTCCATTTATGGTGAACGAAAGCTTGGCTGGATATAGTAGTCTGGGCTTGCATCCATGGTCTCTTAGTTTTTGCAGTACATCTATCCAGGACCTTCTGGCTTTCATGGTTTCCATAGAGAAGTCAGGTGTAAGTCTGATAGGTTTACCTTTATAAGTAAGTTGGCCTTTTTCCTTTGCGGCTCTTAATATTCTTTCTTTATTCTGTATATTTTGTGTTTTGATTATTATATGGCGAGGGGATGTTTTTTTTTGATCCAGCCTATTTGGGGTTCTGTATGCCTCTTGAACCTTCATAGGTACATCCTTCTTCAGGTTGGGAAAGTTTTCTTCTATAATTTTATTAAGTATATTTTCTGGACCGTTGAGCTGCACTTCTTCTCCTTCTTCTACTCCAATTATTCTTAGGTTTGGTCTTTTTATTGTGTCCCATATTTCCTGAATGTTTTGTGATGAGAGTTTGTTGGACTTGCTGTTTTCTTTGATCAGTGCGTTTATTTTCTCTATGTTATCCTCAGACTCTGAGATTCTTTCTTCTATCTCTTGTATTCTGCTGGTTATGCTTGTTTCTGTAGTCTCTATTCGTTTACCTAGATTTTCCATGTCCAGCCGGCCCTCTGTTTGTGTTTTCTTCTTTGCCTCCATTTCATTTTTCAAATCATGAACTGTTTCCATTATCTGCTTGATTGTTTTTCCTTGCTTTCCTAGGGTATCATTCACTGATTTACTCAATTCCTCGAACTTTCTGTTATACTTCTCATCCATTTCTATAATGGCGTTTTTTATATGCTGTTTAAGGGTGTCAATCACTGTCATGAAGTCAGTTTTTTCTCCTTCTTCATGATTAAGGTGTTCATGTCCTCCTGTTGTGAGGTCGCTGGCTTCTGGTGGTTTCGTGTTGTTTTTCAGATTGTTGGGTGAATTCTTGCATTGGCGTCTCCCCATCTCTTCCTTCCAATATTCTCCTATGGATCTTCTTTTACAGGATCAGGTCTTCTTGCCAACTGATGTACCTTCCAAGTGATGTCACTCCCCCGTGATGTTTCTCCTGGAGTCCAGTTCCGATCTCCTTGCTGCTTGGTTAGCTTGCAAACAAAGGCCCACCCTGCTTGCTGCAGGCAGGTTATGGAGACAAAGGAGCTACCACCTTCCCCTTTGCACTCACCTTCGGGTTCAGTCCCAGCGCCCAGGCAGGCTGAACAGGGAGGCAGTCTGCCCCAAGAAGGGAGGGATGGAGGGAGACAGAGGGTAGGGGGATCTGGATGTAAGCTGGATGGGATAGGAAGAGAGAGGAGGTACCGGGCAGTGTAGCCCTGTAGGTTGATCAGGAAGTGTAGGCGGGCTGTTCCTGGGTGCCGCAGCACTCACTCACCACAATGATGTCTCACTAGGTGCCCTGATCGAAACTCCGTGCTGCTTGGTTCGCTCGCAGACAAAGGGCCCACCCTGCTTGCTGCAGGCGGGCTATGGGGACAAAGAAGCCCCCGAGCTCCCCTTTACCCTACGCTAGGGGTTAGGACCCAGCGCCCAAGCAGGCAGAGCAGGGAGGCTCTCTCCCACCAGGGAAGGGAGGGGGGAGAGAAACAGAGGGTGGGGGGATCTGGATGTAAGCTGGATGGGATAGGAAGAGAGAGGAGGTACTGGGCAGTGTAGCCCTGTAGGTTGATCAGGTAGTTTAGGCGGGCTGTTCCTGGGTGCCGCAGCACTCACTCACCACAATGATGTCTCACTAGGTGCCCTGATCGAAACTCCGTGCTGCTTGGTTCGCTCGCAGACAAAGGGCCCACCCTGCTTGCTGCAGGCGGGCTATGGGGACAAAGAAGCCCCCGAGCTCCCCTTTACCCTACGCTAGGGGTTAGGACCCAGCGCCCAAGCAGGCAGAGCAGGGAGGCTCTCTCCCACCAGGGAAGGGAGGGGGGAGAGAAACAGAGGGTGGGGGGATCTGGATGTAAGCTGGATGGGATAGGAAGAGAGAGGAGGTACCGGGCAGTGTAGCCCTGTAGGTTGCTCAGGAAGTGTAGGCGGGCTGTTCCTGGGTGCCGCAGCACTCACTCACCACAATGATGTCTCACCCTTTTATTTAATTTTTAAGAAAATTTCCTGTTAGCTTTCTAAAGAGAGAAGGTGTAGAGTTGGGTGGATGGGGAGACAGGGAGGATTTAGTAGGAGATGAGGGAGGGGACATTGATCACAATATATTGTATGGAAAGAAATTGTACTTTCAATTTTAAAATTTGTGTTTTTATTCTCTGTCTTAAAGCCTATAATTTTAGAGGATTTTTTATTTTTGTCTTCCCTGAATTTATTTTTTTTTTGTTATCTTGAGTCTATTTTTTTTACTTCAAAACATTTATGATTAACATTTAATTTTTACTTTTAGAAATTTTCATAAATATTATTAATTATAATCATTAGGCAACTAATAGAACTTTAAAATTTATTCCTCTAGCTTCCTTGAAACTGCACTGTTTGAACATCAACACATGGCCCATCACCACATACAAAATAAGAGAAAGAGAGAGAGCTCTTTCTTGCCTCTAGTCACTACCATTTTACCCCGCGTCTTAGTGAATTTTCTATTGTTATGTTAAACATGATGGAGGCAACATTTAGAAGAACAGTTTAATTATGTTTATGGTTCCAGAAGATTAACCATAATGGTAAAACAGAGTATAATGGTAGGAAACAATTGAGAGCTCATTCTCAACCAGAACAACAAGTAGGAAGCAGAGAGTTCTACAGGTGTTTTGAAATCTCAAAGCCTCACCACTTGTTGTGACACACTTCTTCCAACAAGACCACACCTCTTAATCCTGTCCATGCAGTTTCATCAACTGAGGCCATTCTCATACAATCCAACACATTCTACATCCTGGCCCCCCTCGGCCACATTGTAATACAAATAGCATTTAGTCTAAATTCAAAAATTCTCATCGTCTTCACATTCTTAACATTGCTCAAAAGTCCCAAGTATTTTTCTGAGACTCAAGCCAATCTCTTAGTTACCAAATCCCCTAAGAAATAAAAATGCAAGCTACTCATTTCCAACATACATTAGCACAGTACACATACTACCATTCCAAAAGGGAGAGTAAGAGCATAGTGTGATACAAGATTGAACCAAAAGTCGACTCCCAATCTTGTAGCTCTGTGTGTGACTTCAAATACTTAGATGGCTTCTCTTTTCTTACTCCACTGCCTGCAAAGCAGCCCTCTCTCAAGCTGCTTCCACTCCCTGTGTGCAGTTCTCCTTGGCAGGTGTCTCCCAGCTCTGACATCTGTAATATATAGGGTTTCCCAATTCAACTCAGGCTTCACTTACACAGATTACCACTGTGACATCACTCTTCTTCTTTGAAGATCTTCATACAGGGACTATTCTGCCACACATTGTCTGGTGGTAATGCTATCTTTAACCTTGGAGGAAGATTCTACAAACCTTTTACTTATCAGTCTTTTATGACTCTAAAGCTAGCACCATGTGGAAGACTCTGCAACCTTCGGCTGCCCACTTGGGATGAGTCCTAAGCCCTTTTGCACATTTGCAATGGATTTTGTGTTGTATCTTTCTAGGAGCAGAAATACCCTGAGCCATTTTTTCTTTGGCATCAGAAGCTTTGCTGTGTGGGGTCTTGCTGTGGGGGTGCCTGTCCTTTTATTTCAGTGCATGTCTGCCTTCCTCTTAATATCTTTATCTCTTTTAGAACAAATATTGGCAGTGATGCTTTTCTCTTCAAACTGTGATTTTTGTATTTCTTATGCCCCATCTGTTCTTTTTAAGTTGTACACCTGCCTGGGAATGATCACCAATAACCATACAACACAGTCAATATTAGGGTATCTTGAAATCTCCTCTGCTGAAAATGTTTCCATTACTTTTTACTTTAGGCTCAGGGGTAGTCTTAGGAAGAAGGAAGAAAGCAGCTACATTCTTAGCCACAATATTACAACATTGGTCTCCAGGACAATAGGAATATTATCCCCTCTGAAACCTGTTGAGCCTTGGTCTTCATAGGTCTTAGCATCACTGTCTTTCAAGCTCCTACTGTAATGTCTCATTAAATTCTTTTCAGAGTGTTGAACCACTTTTTTAGTCCAAAGTACCAATGCCATCCAATTTCCTGGTACTAACTTCCATGTTAGCTACATCTCTGTCATTATGATAAAATACCATGACAGAGGCACTTATAAAAGTAGTACTTACTTAGCTGTATAGTTACAGAGGATTAGAATCTATGATAGCAGAAATAGCTAAGAGCTTATATCTCTAACAGCAAATAGGAAGCAGAAAGAACAGTCTCAGTGGATTTTTGATCCTACTGCATGTACTGGCTTTGGGGGAGCCTAGGCAGTTTGGATGCTCACCTTAGGAGACCTGGATGGAGGTGGGCGGTCCTTGGGCTTCCCACAGGTCAGGGAACCCTGATTGCTCTTCGAGCAGATGAGGGAGGGTGACTTGATCGGGGGAGGGGGAGGGAAATGGGAGGCGGTGGCGGGGAGGAGGCAGAAATCCTTAATAAATAAATAAATTTAAAAAAAAGAAAAAAAACAAAAAAAGAAAACATTGGGAATGGTACAAGTGTTTCGAAGCCTTAAAGAGCACATCCTGATACATCTCATTAGCAAGGTCATACCTCATAATTCTTCTAAAACAGTTCCACCAACTCAGGACCAAGTATTCAAACATCTGAACCTATATGGCCATTCTCATTCAAATCACCACACTGTTTCTTTGAGTTTGACATTTCTGTGTTCCTCATAAAGACAATGAGATCATGTAGGATTGCCACTAACCTAATGTTTTCTTGTTTTATCTATGTTGTAATAAGGATTTCTTAAGTACTATACATTACTCTTTTTGGTGTGTCTTTAAAATTTTTTAACTGACACCTATTATCCTATATTGTAGATGGAGTGAACATTTTGGTAATGATAATTTGACCCATATGTCATATCTCAGCTGTTCTAACAACTATAAAACATAAAAATTTGTCTTTACTCTCCATAAAACTTGGTACTCTGGTTTTTAGTTTCATGCTCAATCTGTCATCTGTCAGTGCTAGTTAGGAATCTCCAATGTCTACTGTGAGATACTGTTTTATAATATAGGTTACCAAAGTATTTTGCCTTCTTTACACAATGTTGATTTTGCCATGAAATTTTGTTGCTTGTTTCCTGGTACCTTTAAACAGTTCTGAAAAATAACTTCATTTTATTAAGCTTTTATACCTTTTTTTTTCCAGCAATGAGGTGGTTTTTAAGCTATTCCATCAAAACAAAACTGGAGGCTTTCTTGTGATGTGAAATGGATTTACACAGCATTTAAGGAAAGGTGGTAGTTAACTATGGCATGTATCTTCACATCGTAATTGTGAAGATATTCTACTCATTTCATATGTATTTCATACTCATATCTGTATGAAATTCTTACCTATATTTAGATATAAATATAATCTTCAAAATCATTTGCTATTAAAGCTTATTTACCTTAAATAAATGGATCCATCTACATAGCTACATTCATTTCTCAAGCAAAAACTTTGTTTTTCTGAAGTTGGAAAACTATCGAGAATTAAGCTTAAGAATTAAGAATTAAGTAACATGCATTTTGTATCTAGGAATTCAGCCCAAGGAAATAATTTCAATACAAAAAGTAAAATGCAAGTTTTAAGCACAGTGATTCTTATTACAGTCTTTAAAATATAACCAGAAAAAAAAATTGCCCAGAAAGAGAATTGGTCAAGCACCTGTGACTGATTTCTGTACTAGAGTACTCTTGAGATACTGATGGAAATCTACACATTTGCTCTAAAATTAGAATGTAAAATAGTGTAGCCCTTAAGATGAAGACTAAATTATTGAAAATACCTCTTTTAAGACCATTAGAAACTAAACTAATAGTTTAGGTTTATTTTTAGATTTTTAACATTTTTTTTTTAGTTTCCTTAATAAACATTTGACCTTTGTTGGGGGATATGTGATGTAATTAAAATGAAAGCAAAGAATGCAGAGTATTTCAAGTTACTTAGTATAGAAAATAAGTCAGACAAATCAGAATAAGAAGAAAATCTGAAGAATATGACTTAAGAATTCTGACAATGGTCCTGTTAACCATTGCCCATTCCCATCAGCCTTTAGTGAGCACACTCTCCTTTACTGTACAATGAACTGCCTAAAGTCTACACTGAAAAAATAAAATAAAATCTGAAAAACAGCTTTCTGAATGATATATTAGTCATCAGCACCAAAGGCAGGAAAGGAAAGGAGGCACTTTTATTTTGGTCTTGGAGATGGGTTTTGGATGGAGATTTCTGTTTTAGAAGCCCTCTGTGAGTACTCTAGATAGGCATGCTAGCACCCTTGTAGGAAAGAGTGCCTTCTCCATATTTTTAGTATGTGCATTTAATATTGCATTAATTTGCAACATATAATTCAATAATTTTAAGGAATCACTGTATTTTAGTTCTTGTGTAAAAATTCAAGTCATAATGTTATGTGACAAAATGTGCTTTAGTGTTCAAATCTAAATATATTCTAACATCATTTATGGGAAGTGCATATTTCAAGCTCATAAGCCCCATGTCCCCATACTTTTCCTTGAATAAAAAGTATCTGTTTCCTGTTTTAGACCCTCTTGAATACATCTATGATTAATAGAGTCTGATTATAATATGGTTAATTCAGGTGAACCTAGAAGAGGGGACATTATCTATTCTTTTCTGACTTTGTTTGTACCATAGAAAGAAGCCACTAGTGCCAAACCCTTTCAAGTTTTTTCAACTGCTTCCATGCTCCCCAGTTAAGCAAACATTTCTTCAGATCTAGTTAAATGGCATGTATGATATACTGCAAAGCATATTGTTATTCATATATAGCATGTTCATATTTCTTTTTTGTTTAAAATTAATCAATAAATTATCTGTGGAACAAATATAATAGGTAATATTTATATTTTGCTAGTTGCTGTAAGCAATAGCAGTAGTAGAACCCATGTTACCTGCTTGTCTTCCCCTAGAAGGCAAAGAATTTGTGCTTAGCTGAAATTACAATCATTTATATTTGTTCATGGACCTATGCATTTGTATATACATTAGTGTGAGCATATACATGAATTTATGGTTTGTTAGGTGAGAGCTAAAACTTACCTTTCTTCTCTTTTGAGAAGAAATTTTACAAAATATTTTCTGTTGACAGTCTTCCTACTTTCTTTTGTTTTTCATCAACTTTATTTTCCCTCCTTCATTTCCAAGGTGTCCCTGATCATCTGATTCTTATTAGATAGTTAAATTATGCACATGCCAATCTCTGTGTCCCCAAACACACATAGCTAATCAAGAGTAAAACCATTTATTGTAAATTTACTTCTAGAATGAGTCTTCCTTTCTCTGATTTTGAGGATGGATAGATGCTCATTATGATCTGGTAGACAATTATCACATGCACATTTAGAGTGTAGGTAGACAGAGGAGTGCTCCGTGCTAGGTGTTGAGACATTTGATTTTAGTCATTTAAAGACAAAGATTTAAATGTGCTTGTTTAAATTCAACAAGCCCTGAGAGCCATGAGGCCTTTGGGGTAAGAGGTGCTTAAAACCAAATAGCACAGGAGCTGAAGAAGTAATTATATGTCAGACTGAAGGTGGAACTGAACAAAGAGTGAGCTGATATGGGAAAAGGGATGGCAAACTGAATTATGCCTTAGGTTATCTACAGACCAATAAAGCAGGCAAGAAGAGATGCATGCTCATACAATTTTATCAAATTTTACAAAATACAATTCTTTACAGATGATTAGCTAGTCTGATTTCATCTTTTCTATATTTTTAACTTTACCCTAAATGATTTTAAAAAATCCTACTTTCAAGGATGTTTTTAGTAAAGAATACAAAGTCTTTATAGTGTAATGTGTGTTCTGAATTCATTGTGGCAGAATTTAAATATAAAATAATTAGAGTGGAATTTCAATATCCTTATTCCCTTGAAAACCAACCTTTTGAAGCCCACTGCTCTCTTCCAAAATGTCGCGTGATGAGCAAGAGGGATGGTATGAATTGCTGAGGAAAATCTAGGCTTTTTTAAAGTGGTGGGCGGCATCAGTTTTATTCGAAATCCTAACTTGCCCCACTGCTCCCTTTCTGAGAAGGTAGGAAGGAAGCAAAGAAGTAGACACTGGTACTTTGAATTATCTCAGGGATTCTCACCTCTTGTTAGGTAACTCCTAGTGCTCGCAGCAGGACTTAGAAATGAACAAAAACCCGATTCATTCCCTTTTCTTTCTTCTTCTTCTTTTTTTTTTGGATTTTCGAGACAGGGTTTCTCCATAGCTTTTTGGTTGCTGTCCTGGAACTAGCTCTTGTAGATCAGGCTGGCCTCAAACTCACAGAGATCCGCCTGCCTCTGCCTCCCGAGTGCTGTGATTAAAGGCGTGCGCCACCACCGCCCGGCTCTTCTTATTTTTTATGAAGGTAAAAACTATTAACATAAAAGCCAATATTGTTAGGTTCAGCAATTTTCTTTAGAAAGACCGTGTTTTGCATTTCTGCAAAGAGTTCTTAAATAAACTCAGTGTAAATATATAAACAAGTACTTTTGTCTGTGAGGTTTTAAAATTATTTTTTATGTATCCTGCAAAGTATGGATATCATTATAGCATTTTTATACATGTGTGTCGTACTTCATTTGTCCCCTCCCCACTGTATTCCTCTGTCACATTCCTCTGGTCATTTTTTTTTTACTATAAATAACTTCATTTTCTTTCCTGCCTCATATATTCCATTTTAAACTGAGAAGTTCTCAATTTTGAGGAAAAATTTTCTTTTAGATTGTTAAAGACTGCTTTGTCGTAGTGCTGTGATGATGAGGAGATCCCAGAGTTTCTGAACATTGCAGTCTGCTCAGTTATTGTGTACCACATAGTATGCAAATTGAGGAGGGTCTCATTCTGTCCTGACTTGTCTATGTAATTCACTGGTGGAAAAAGAGAAGGAGAGAGAAAAGGACACCCTGGGTACAAATTGCATATGTCCTCCATTGAAGTCATGCTTGACTGTGATGAAGAGTGCAAATGACTTCACTTGTTTATTTATTCACTAAATATTTAAAAGCACCAATTCTTGTCCATGCATAGAGATAAATTTTGGCTCAAAGTTTGGTAAAAACAATACCTGTTTTAGTGGAGGGTCTCAATTTGAAGGTATTTTCTGTCTACCAGGGCACTCAAATAAAAGAGAACTGTGGTTTGCATCCAGAAGGAGATAACAGGATGTCAGACAACTGAGGAACAGTTTTATGCAGTGCAAACTTCTATACTGGGGAAGGCGAGAAGCAGTCCGAGTTGGAAGAGTGTAGACAGCCAGGCCAGTGAAGCCTTTCCTGGAGAAGTCTTGGCTAGTTGAGCTCTGTAGGATAATAGGAAGGAGAATTTGTCTGGGAAGAGGCTGGGAATGCCATAGGGAAAAGAGGGTTCATTTTAGGTGTCAGGCACACTGCACATACTGTAGTAGGGTTTCAGGAGATCAACAGATACATCACATTCACATTTCAAGTGCTTTAAAGTTACTCAGAGAGCAACAGAGAAGGGCATAATGCAATCTATTTTAAGTGTGGCAGGAAAACTTGATTTAATGACCATTAGACACTCTTTGAGGTAGACAGATTTATATGCTGACACCAAAGACAGGAAACTTAAGGAAAGAGATGGTGTGAAGTAGACGACAAACACAAAAGTAGAGAGACTGTTAACTAGGGAGTCTCGGAAGATTTTAACTAATGTTTTGTGTCCAGATCAGTTGAAGGAGGTTTCTGCCTCAGCTGGTCCCACAGCCGTTTATTCCCAAATAAACATACAGAGGTCTACATTAATCATAAACTGTTTGGCCTAGTAGCTTAGGCTTCTTATCAACTCTTATAACTTATATTAGCCCGTAATACTTGTCTGTGTTAGCCATGTGGCTTATTACCTTTTTCGGCGAGGCAGTCACATCTTGTGTCCTCTGGGTCTGACTGCAGACTGACCATTTCCTTTACCCAGAATTCCTTTCTCATTGGCCTGACTCTACTTCCTGCCTGGTTGCCCTGCCTATACTTCCTTCCTGGCTATTGGTCAAACAGCATTTATTTAAAATACAAGTGACAGTATAGACCATTGTCTCACACTAGTCGAATACTTCATTTTGTGGATTTTGTACATTTGTCCTTTTCATTCACTTGACTATTTTTCTGCTTTTCCATTTCCCGGTGTTCCTTTACTGTAAATTTTGTAATCTCTTGATAATTTACTCCTATAATTCCTTTTAACATAAATTTAATGCTACATTGATATATCTTTGCCTGGGATTGGATTATCTGCGTCATGTTAATATATATATATAGTCATTTTCATGCTTTTTTATGTGGTAAACTTTCATATTTTCTTTATTCTTAAATCTGTAGATTTCTCAAAGTTCTAACTTTTAATGTGCCCATTATTGTAGTTTTGGTAAAGGACATACTTCAGAGGTCCAAGATTAATTGTGCAAAAGGGTTGATCAAAATACTTAAGTTCTTTGTACTCAGACTCACTTTGTGCTTTGACATAAGTCAGTTCTTAAATGTTCATATGTGCCTTGAAGGCATGTATATCTTATAATTATTAGATGCAAAACGTCATTAGAGCTTTAATATTTGTTAATTAAATTATTGAGTTGTTAAATTACCATTACCTTTATTGGCCACTTGGCAAATGTTGATACAAATAAAGTAAAAAGCTTTATTATGATGGAAAATTTTGTCCTGTTTGATATATATATATATATATATATATATATATATATATATATATATATATATATATGTTTAGAGAAGTAATGTACTTGTTGATGAATTATTTCATTTTTATTATTTAATGACTGTTTTTATTCCTAAGAATGCTTTCACTGAGAATGTAGAGTTGACATTAATCTGGTAACCACATAAAGGGGCTGGGAGTAGTTGCCCGTGTCTTTCGTACCAGCAGAAATCTCTTTTAGTTCAAGGTCAGCCTGGTCTCCAAGTTCCAAGCAGCACTACAGTGTGATATCCTGGTTACCTTGGGTTTCCTACTTTTTCATGAGAACATTTTGTCTCATGTTTTAGCTGTGATTTTGTCAGCAGTGTGCTACAGCAGTTTACAATTCACACTAGTACTCAATTGGAATATGATTGATCTTTGCTTATTTGATGACTTGTATGCTTAATTGCTAATAAACTATTTTATATTTTCTATTTTTATCAGTTTAAAAAATTCCATTATAACTTATGAGGAAACATATTGGGAGTTTAAAGGAGAAATGGGGTTATATATGATCATGTTTCACTGTATACATGTATAAAATTCTCAAAAGAGAAAATTAGATAAAATTTATTCTGTTGTATTATCTGAATTTTCTTAAGATTTTTTATGTTAAAAATTGTACAGTTCAATTTAATTTTCTATCTGAAATTCATTACCTTACGTATTTTATAATTCTTTAAGTATTCTACATTGCTTTGCTATTGTGTCATTCTTTCAAACTATATAAAATTGTAGAAGATTTCATCTTGAGTACATGCTATTGTTATATAATGTTTTATTTGTTCCCTTTATCCTGCTTTTACACTGACCCTTGTTTAAGGTTCCCTGGTGGTGCTCCTTCCCTTGTGGTTTTCAGGAGCTTGTATTCATTTGACACTTGCTGAAGGTGTGTGATTTTCCCAGCTCCACACTCTGTAGTATGATGCTTAACTGTTAGATACAATGAGGGTGTTTACACCATGAGCATCAGTAAAAAATAGCAGTCTATTGCCTTTTGATTTTAGGGAATAAATCATGAATAATTAGCAAGACAACACATTAATAAACTTATTTTTTATTATTTCTCATCAACTATTCTGGATTTATTTGCATATTTTTTATTTTTATTTATTTTTACTTAAAATTTTCCACCTCCTCCCCTCTTCCCATTTCCCTCTCCCTCCCCCCCCGTCCCCCCCCCCCTCCCCCGTCCCCCTCTCCCTCCTTCTCTAGTCCAAAGAGCAGTCAGGGTTCCCTGCCCTGTGGGAAGTCCAAGGTCCAAGGTCCTCCCCTTTTCATCCAGGTCTAGGAAGGTGAGCATCCAAACAGACTAGGCTCCCACAAAGCCAGTACATGCAGTAGGATCAAAACCCAGTGCCATTGTCCTTGGCTTCTCAGTCAGCCCTCCTAGTCCGATGCCTTCAGAGAGTCTGGTTTGATCACATGCTCCATTAGTCCCAGTCCAGCTTGCTTTGGTGAGCTGCCATTAGATCAGCCCCACCGTCTCAGTGGGTGGGTGCACCCCTCGCGGTCCTGACTTCCTTGCTCATGTTCTCCCTCCTTCTGCTCCTCATTTGGACCTTGGGAGCTCAGTCCAGTGCTCCAATGTGGAAGAATGGCTAAAGAAAGTGTGGAATATGTACGCATTAGAGTATTACTCAGCGGTAATTCAATGACATCTTGAATTTTGCATGCAAATGGATGGAAATAGAAAACACTATCCTGAGTGAGGTAACCAAGACCCAAAAAGATGAATATGGTATGTACTCACTCATAAGTGGTTTCTAGCCATAAATAAAGGACATTGAGCCTATTATCCGTGATCCTAAAGTAGCTAAATAAGAAGGTGAACCCAAAGAAAAACATATAGTTATCCTCCTGGATATTGGAAGGAGACAAGATTGCCAGGCAAAAATTGGAAACTTGGGGGTGGGGTGGGGTGTGTGTAAGGGGAGATGGGGAGAAAAAAGTGAGAAGGGGGGATGGTGAGAGCTTGAGGGAATGGGACGGTTGGGATGGAGGAGGGGTGGATATGGGAACAGGGAAGTATATATCTTAATTAAGGGAGCCATTTTAGGGTTGGCAAGAGAATTGACTCTAGAGGTGTCCCCAGGTATCCATGGAGATGTTGCCAGCTAGATCCTTGGACAGCTGAGAAGAGGAAGCCTGAAATGGCCCTATCCTATAGCCATACTGATGAATATCTTGCATATCACCATAGAACCTTCATCTATGAAGTGATGGATGAAGCTAGAGACAGAGACCCTCATTTACTTATTTTAAAATATATCTTTATATTCAATTAATGAATGGTTTATAGGAAACTGTAGGTCTTTATTAGAAACATGACTTCTACTTGCTTTTAATGTTAGTATCATATAATTGAGTATATACTTTTGAAGTGCTTATCTGCTTTCAGCACTTCAGAGACATTCCAGCTTTGCTGTTGAGGAGTCACTTACCTGATTAGTTGTATTTCCTCTGGAGCTAACCTGGTTTTCTGTTTGCTGCTGACATCTGTAGAGCTCTTGCATATATATCTCTAAGACTCTTTCATATTCTGTTTGATTGCTTTCATTAGTACTGACCAAGATGAGGCAAATTCTCTTGCCCCTCAAGTCAGTTTTCTTCTGTTGCTTTCACCAGGGGGAACCATTGATAGTTAATTAGCAGTTAGCAGGAAGGGAGAGTGAAATATTTCATTTCTAAAATTTTATTTTTTTATTTCATTTCATCATTGGAGCCAGCTAATGCTATTCTTTCAAAAACTTTGAAGTTAGATTTTTTTCATATATTTTGTTCATGTGTTTCTCTGCTCCAACTCCTTCCAGGTCTTCTTCCCTACTATTCCCTCAACTTCAATTTCATATTTTTTCTCTCTCCCTTATTCTGTCTCTCTCTGTCTTTCATGTGTGTGTCTTTCTCTCACCTTGCCTAAAACACACACACACACACACAAAAAAAAAACCAAAACCTTAACACCATTAAGCTTCTTTTCGTTGACCACTATTCCTCAGCATAGGGCCTGCCATGGAATGTGGTAGATGTACCCAGTAACAGAACATTAGAGAAACTTGCTTTCCCTTTATAAGGAAAAAACAATTGCAAATAGATTCTTGTTCATGGCTAGAACCCTATATCTGTTTCTACCTCTCAGTGCTGGAATATTATGTGGCTTGAATTTGTGTGGGTCCTTTACATGCTTCCACAGTATCTGTGAGTTTATATATGTATCACTCCTGTTGTGCCTGGAAGACTCTTTCTTTGGAGTCTTCCTCTGCTTCTAGTACTTAGTCTTTTAACATCATCTTCTACATAGATCTTTCTAGAAAGGGTTTGATAAAAACATCCCATATGGGTCTATGTGCTCCGAAGTCTCTCAATCTCTGTACATTTTTCAGTTGTGGGTCTCTTTGTTAGTGTCTGTCTACTGCAAGCTTCACTAATGAGGGTTGAGTGATTCACTCATTGTTGGGTATATCATTTAGGGTTTCTGTTGCTGTAAATTGACACCATGACCACAGAAACTCATAAACTAAAACATTCGATTGGGGTTGGCTTGCTTACAGTTTCAGAGGTTCAGTCCATTATCAACGTGATGGGGAGCATGACAGCAAATGTGGTGTTGGAGTAGCTAAGAGTCCTACATCTTCTGGAAGGCTCACTGGGCGGTATCTTGAGCATAAGAAACCTCAAAGTCAGCCCCCACAGTGATATACTTCCTCCAACGAGACCATAACCACTCCAACAGTGCCACTTCCTTTGGGATTATAGGGTCCAATTATATTCAGACTACTACAGTGGCTATAACAATATATCATTGGGAGCCATTTTATTGTTGTTTTCCTTTAACAAAACAATAATTTTGGTTTTCTCCTAGGTCTGTAGCCTGTTTAGTCTCAGATTCTTGGCCACTTTAGCAGTGCCAGGTATGGGTTCCATCTCATGGAGTGGGCCTTACTCCAACAAAAGTATTTGGTTACTCCCAGAACGTTTGTGCCACTTACTACACCAGTAAATCTTGCAGGAAGGGTGCTGTTGTAAGACATGGGGTTTGTTGCTAGGTGATATTGATAGTTACTTTTCTCCTACAATAGCTTTTTGAGTACCTTCTAGAACCATGAACACTATTAGTAGGCGGTGAAGCATCTAGTTGGGCTCGACTTCTTCTTGTTAGATGACATAAGTAAGTGTTACTCTCAACCACAGGGCATTGCCATAATGCTTGTAGAGAGTAACCAATACCCTTGTCAGTAACTGGTTATGTATGCAGAGGGCCATGGGATGCCTTTCGCTAACAATTCACAAAAATCTACACCATATTGGCACTGGAGATTTTTCTTGGTGGCATAAGATGTCTAGTTGGGGTATCAACTCTCTTATATCATTAGTGTAAAGTGGCAGCCAGTATATCTGATAGAGGATTAGTGTCCAGAATATATACGAATTAAAAGAAAATCTGAACATTAAAGAAACGACCCAATTAAAAAATGGGGTATAGAATTAAGCAAAAAATTCTCAAAAAATGAAACATAATGGCTAAAAAAACAAAGAAATATTAAGCATACTTAGTTATCAGTAAAATGCAAGTTTAAATTACTTTAACATTTTATCTGTCTTTAGCTAGAATGGCCAAGATCAATAAAACATGTGACAACACATGCTGGTGAGGATGCTGGGAGAGGGAGTACTTATTCATTTCTGGTGGAAGTACAAACTTGTTCAGCTACTATGAAAATCAGTTTGATAGTTTCTCAGGGAGCTGGAAATAATTTCTTTTCAAGATCTTGCTATACCATTCTTGATCATACCCAAAAGTCTCTACATCTTATGACAGAGATACTTGCACATTCACATTCATATCTTCTGTATTTATAGTGTCAAGAAGTTGGAAAGCACCTGTATCAACTGATAAATGGATAAAAAAATGTGGTAAAGTTATGCAATGTAATATTCAGATATTAAAAAATAAATTTATGAAATTTTCAGATAAATGAATTTAGCTAAAAATAGTAATTTTGAGTAAGGATAGCCTAGACCCCAAAATGCAAGTATGCATGTTTTTTCCTTTTACATATTGATGTTAGCTTTTTATCTTTTGATATGTATGCAAAAGAGGTTATATGCCTAGTAGTGGACAGGGTGAGAAGAGGATCTCCCGAGGTAGGGAAAGCAGAATGTGCTATTTTGGAAACAAAAAGGAGAGAAACTAGAAGAGTAGGATTAAATGAAAAAGGAAGCGGGAAAGGAAGATAAAGGAGGGAATTTGGGAGGTGAGAAATAGCAATAAAGCCTTTTTCATATGAAACCAACTAATGCTATTTCTGATTATAGGGACATCCTGTTGCCTTTCACTGTGTCACTATTGTTAATCTCACATCTATGTCACCCTCTCTTGGCTAATCAGCCTTTTTTTTTTTACCATGTTCTTGATATAGTCTACCTCTAAAAATTGAATAACTTACACATTTTGCATTTGACATTTAATGTATTTCAAGTCTGGAAAAGATTAATCACTTCAGGTATTGTCATTCTTTCTTTATTTTTATCATTTTCTGTTATTAGATGTATGATTGGAAGATAGTCTTTGAATCATGAAAGGTTGAATCTTGCTTATAACATACAAACATAAATGTGAATTTTCCAAGTTCACTAAAAAAGCAAGTCTTTTTATAGAACATTTTCAAATAATAAAAATGTTGAGATACTTTAATTTTCAAAAATATAATTGATTTATTGCTTGTTAAACTAAATATTATAACAACAGCATAATGAATAGTAACAGTAAAATAGCAAGCAACCAAATTCTCTGTTAGAAACAAAAGAAATAAATGTATATATCAATATATATTTGAAGTACTTGTGTCAGTGACTATGTAAAAGAAGGTATATTTCAAATGGTATTTATAGTTTAGTCTATAAGTTTTCAGTTTGTTTGTTCAGATATCTAGTTGTTTTGTTTTGTTTTGTTTTTTGTAGGCAGAGACTGCACTTTTATTTCCCGTCCACCGAGACTTAAATAATTACATAGAAACTATACTAATTACAACACTATTCGGCCAGTGGGTCAGGCATTTTCCCAGATAGCTCTTACTTCTTAACCCATTTCTGTTAATCTATGCTTACTGGTAATGTTCTGGCATTTTTCTTCTTTAGCAGGTACATGGCATGTCTTTAAATCCACCTACTCACTCTCTCTCAATATATATATAATGTGTGTGTATGTGTGTTTAGATTTCCTGTTTGGCTTTATTTTGCTAAACCATTGGCCAAATAGCTTTATTCATCAACTAATAAAAGCAACACATATAGAAAAAAACATCCCGCATCATCTCTCCTTTTCTGCCTAATTAAAAAGAAAAGTTTAAACTATTTTTTTTCAAGACAGGATTTCTCTATAGCTTTGGAGTCTGTCCTGGAATTATCTCTTGTAGACCAGGCTGGCCTCTAACTCACAGAGATCCACCTGCCTCTGCCTCTCAAGTGCTGGGATTAAAGGCACGTGACACCACCACCCTGCTTAAAAAGTTCTAATGTTAACATGGTAAAATTACATATATAAAATAATATCAAGCAAGAATTGCAGTTATAATATTTAGTCTATTTGCATTTGGTAAATGTAAATTTAGTAAAATACTCTGTCATCGATCCTATCTCTGTGAGTTTAAAATTTATATCTAAATTATCTTTTATCATAACTAAGGGAAACTATAATTATAACTATCTTGTCTTCAACTTCATCAAAGACACCAGAATGATATAATGCTACTTAATTAAACAGGAAGTATATCATAAGCAACTTCCAAAGTCCTAGAAATGAGAGGCATTTCGCTGCTTGGACAGTCACCCAAAGTTCTTTTGTAACATTGGGACATTCATCTTTAGCCTATAGGCCCATAATATCTGGAAGACTTTTCAGTCAAGCATGAAATTTGAAGATCTCTTCTGCCTTGTATTGGCAAAGTTTGTCCTGCAGAATGTCTGGCAGTTTCTTCTGTGAACCCTGAAGGACCATCATGCCTTTTGTAAAGTTCACCAGTCACTTTTCTGTGGGTCCTTGATGTCCAATTCATATAGCATATCATCAAGAAGTCCAGGAAAGAGAAATTTTTTTCCTAAATGGCTAACCTTGTCACATTGAAGGCAAATTCCATAACAAGTTTCTTCAATGCCCATCCACCTCTTTGAAATAATTGATGATGCCAGACCAGACAAGGCATCATTTTCTCACTGTAGAGAAAAGTCTAAGTTCATATCATATAAATAAACTGAAAGAAAAAAAACTATATGATCATTTCATTAGATGCGGAAAAAGCATTTGACAAAAAGTCAACACCCCTTTATGATAAAGGTTTTGGAGAGGTTAGGGATACAAGGATCATACCTAAATATAATAAAAGCAATATATAGCAAGCCAACAGCTAATATCAAATTAAACGGAGAGAAACTCAAAGTCATTCCACTAAAATCAGGAACAAGACAAGACTGCCGACTCTCACCATATCTCTTCAACATAGTTCTTGAAGTTCTAGTAATAGCAATAAGACCACGTAAGGAAATCAAGGGAATTCAAATCGGAAAAGAAGAAGTCAAACTTTCGTTATTTGCAGATGACATGCTAGTGTAAATTAGTGACCCCAAAAACTCTACCAAAGAACTCCTACAGCTGATAAATAACTTCAGTGATGTGGCAGGTTACAAGATCAACTAAAAAAAAAACCAGTAGCCCTCCTATACACAAAGGTTAGAGAAGCAGAGAGGGAAATCAGAGAAACTTCACCTTTTACGATAACCACAAATAGCATAAAGTGTCTGGGGGTAACTCTAACCAAGGAAGTGAAAGATCTATTTGACAAGAACTTTAAGGCATTAAGTAAAGAAATTGAAGAGGACACCAGAAAATGGAAAGATCTCCCATGCTCTTGGGTAGGATCAACATAGTTAAAAATGGCAATTCTGCCAAAGACAATCTATAAATTCAATGCAATCCCCATTAAATTCCCAACAAAATTCTTCACAGACCTTGAGAGAATAATAATCAACTTTACATGGAAAAACAAAAAACCCAGGATAGCCAAAACAATCTTATACAATAAAGGATCTTCTGGAGGCATTACCATCCCTGACTTCAAACTCTATTATAGAGGTACAGTAATGAAAACAGATAGGTATTGGCATAAAAACAGATAAGCCGGGCAGTGGTGGCGCAGGCCTTTAATCCCAGCACTCGGGAGGCAGAGGCAGGCGGATCTCTGTGAGTTCGAGGCCAGCCTGGACTACAAGATCTAGTTCCAGGACAGGAACTAAAAGCTATGGAGAAACCCTTGTCTTGAAAATCCAAAAAAAAAAAAAACAAAACAAAACCCCAAAACAACAACAACAACAAAAACAGATAAGTCGACCAATGGAGTCGAATAGAAGACCCGGATATTAACCCACAAACCTATGAACACCTGATTTTCGATAGAGGAGCTAAAAGTATACAATGGAAGAAAGAAAGCATCTTCAACAAATGGTGCTGGCATAACTGGATGTCAACCTATAGAAGGATAAAAATAGGTCCATATCTATCACCATGCACAGAATTTAAGTCCAAATGGATTAAAGACCTCAATATTAATCTGAACACACTGAACCTGATAGAAGAGAAAGTGGGAAGTAGTCTACAACACATGGGCACAGGAGACCTCGCAGACACAAGGCCTAGTTTACTGCTTGCAGGCTTAGTGAAACAAAGGAACTCCTGTCCAGTTGCACTCACTACCCCATCCCAGCCCCCAAACAGGCTGAGCTGGAGGATTTTCAGGCCCCAAGGAAAGGGAAGGGGTGCTTGAGAACAAGCTGGGATGGGATAAGAAGAGAGAGGCAGTAGCTGGGGAGAAAATCCCCTGCAGAATGACCAGCAAGTTTAGGGGGTTGAGGAGTGTCTCTGCTCCCTTTCTGGGTCTTCTGCCACCGGTCAGGAACACGCTCACCCCTCCAATGGATCTTCTGGTACAAGATCCTACATTGCATTTTTAAATGAGCTGTATAAACATAATACCTTAAAAGAGAATAGAAATATATATGTAACAAAATTGCCCTTAAATTTATCTCAGTAAACCAAAGTCCATATCAGTGTATTCATTTCTTTTCTTAACTGTGACTATTAACCATTTATAATCAACCTCCTTTTAATAAAAACAAATATTTATAAACAATATTTAGGAAATTTGGGCATAGTTCTCTAGATTACTTCCTGCTGATTAGGAACACTGTTAATGAGGTCTTTTATGGGGTGTTCTATGTCGTTTATCCATCTCACCAAGCATACCTGAAGCTGTTGTGGATGTTGTACCACATGGACCATCACTTCAGGGGTCTTGTTTAATGAAACCAAAATAGCTGCTAAGTAATCCACACCTTTCTATCCTTTGTGGAAGCAAAAGCAGAACCTCTCTTCCAAAGTAACGTCATTAGACTTAAATTTTGAAGTCAAGATTTCTTTAAAACGTATATGTTGGTTTATCTTAGCAACCCATACAATGAAATGTCTCTCTGTAGTTAATTCATTCACAGTCAAAAAATTCAAAAAACCACAATAATATACATAATCCAGACGGTTTATGTATTTTCCATTTTTATGTGGCTTTTTAAAAACTCTATTTCTTTTCTATTTTTTAATTTTTGATTTTTTGAGACAGGGTTTCTCTGTGTATCTTTGGTTCTTCAGTATCTCACTTTGTAGACCAGACTGTTCTTGAACTCGTAGAGATCTGTCTGCCTTTGCCACCCAAGTGCTAGAGTTAAAGCCATGCACCACCACTCTATTTCTTTTACTAAGGACTTTCTCTATCCATTTTCTTTTCTCTCCCAAACCTACTTATATTTTTAAACACACTGTAAACCATTTAGAGGTTTTTTGTTTTTATGTTTGTTTTTCCATTTTCTTAATCTGTCTTTACTGTATATCTCTTTTTCTGAGCACATGAATCTTTAATCTGCTAAGCAGCATTACTAGAATTAGAGCTGTGACTTTGGCAGCTGTCTCTGCCCATTTCTTAGCTTCCTGAGAGTCTAGCTTCATGGTACAAGTACTGATGATAGCCACACTTATTGCCACATCTCTATGGAATTTGAAGCTCCCTGCTACCACCAAGAACTATGCCACCAGATACTTATAAACAACATTTAAGTGTTTGGTGGCATGGCTTCTTAAAAGAGCTGCAAGGTTTTTGCAGCTAAAGCTTGAGTCAGTAAATCTTTCTTAAATGAGCCCCACTTCTTCTTGCTGCCAGAAAACCCCACCCAAGGAAAGCTTGTTACCAAGAAACTGCACTTGTTCTGTTCTTCTCTGTCTAGAATCCTTTCTTTTAAACTTTCTGAGGCTTAATGTGAATATTCTTGGAAAACGTTTTGGGCACCATTTGCAACAAGAGATTGCACTTTCTTTCCAGCTACCCAGGCCTGAATATCATACAGAAACTATATTAATTATAATGCTGTTTGGCCAATATATCATTCATATTTATAGCTAGCTCTTACATATTAAATTAATGTATTTCTAGTAATCTGTTTATTGCCACATGGCTGTGGTTTACCCGTAATATTCTGGCAGCATCTTTCTGCTTCAGGAGCTATGTGGCTTCTCTTTGACTCCACCCACTTTCTCTTTATATCTGTTTGGATATCCTGCCTGACTTAACTCTGCTAAACATTAACCAGAACAGCTTTATTCATCAATCAATAGAAACAACACATGTACAGAAGGATATCCCACATCAGTTTTTATTTTTATTTCATTTATTTATTTATCTTTTTGATTCAGCAAGAGAGAACATGAAGTTGGGTGGATTAGGGAGTTAGGGAGGATCTGGGGAAATTTGGGGGAGGGGAAGCATGATTAAAATATATTGTATGAAAAAAATTCTTCCATTTTTTTCTTTTTATTGAAAATGCTACTTCTTAACTACCCTCCTCTCTGGAACTACTGCCTGTCTCTCATTAGAAAATAAGAGGCTTCTAAGAGATAACTTCTATCTTAGTTAGGGTTCTGTTGCTGTGAAGAGACACCATGATTATAGTACCTCTTATTAAGGAAAACATTCAGTTGGCACTGTCTTACAGTTTTGGAGGTCTAGTCTATTATCATCATGGTAGAAATTATGGCTGCATGTAGGCAGACATGGTGCTGGAAATGGAGCTGAGTTCTATATCCGGATGCACAGGCAGCAGGAGACTGTATGCCAAACATAGCATGAACATTTGAGATCTCAAAGTCCTACCCCACAGTAACACACTTTCTACATCAAGGCCATGTCTCCTGTTAGTATCACTCCCAATGAACGAAGCTCACAAACACACTAGTCTGTGGGGGCCATTTCTATTTCAACCACCACAATAACCAAACATTACAAATAAAATGTAATAAGATGAATCAAAAACCATCACATCAAGGCAGACAAGGAAATCTTCAGAAGGAAAAGAGTCCTTAAGAACAGGAACAGGAATCAGAGATTCACTTGAGGAGTCCCATAAAAATACTAAGTTGAAAGCTTTAAAATCTGCACAGAGGACCTGCCACAGACCAATATAGGCTCTGTGATTGCTGCTTCTGTCTCTCTTCATACGAGCCTTGTTCAGTTGATTTAGAGGGCCTCGTTCTCATGTTGTCCTCCATCCCCTCTGTTTCTTATGCTCTTCCTGCCTCCTCTTCCACTGGGTATCCTGAGTTTCAAGAGGAGGGCTCTGATGGAGCCATTTCATTTAGACTCTCTCTCCTGCAATTTCTGCCAGTTGGTATCTGCATCTGTTCCCATTTGCTGCCCAAGGAAGCCTTTCTGTTGGTGACTGAATAAGGCACAGATCTATACATATAGGAGAATATCATCTGGAGTAATTTTATTGGACTTTTTTTATGGTCAGTAGTGTTTCATTTTATCTTTTATCCTAGGTCTCAGCCTGGATTGTTTAGTTTCTGGTTCTTGGTTATCCAAGCCTTGTCAGGTATAGGTTCCATCCCATTTTGTGAGCCTAAGTCAAATCAGACATTTATTGACCACTTCTATAAGTTCTGTGCCACCATTGCCCTATCTCTTCTTGCAGTTAGGACAGATTTTAGGCCAAAGGTTTTGTGACTGGATTGGTGTTTTTGCTTCTTCATTAGTAGCCTGCAGAATACCTTCTCACACCAAAGACACTATAATATAGAGGGTGAAGGCTCCATGTAAAATATTTTTTAGGATACTTAATCAGTCGTGGAGGTAATAGTTTATGAATTTAATCTCAAAGCTTTTTTTGAAAGTCATGATGAAGACATTTCTCCATGAACCTAGATATTATTTTTAATGACCTAAGTGAGTTAGCAACTTGATTTCCTAATAGCTAGAGAGTCATCTCTAATAAAACTCAACCCTTAGGGAGCTAAGAACTTTTCTGTACTCCATAACATAAAGCCAGGCCTGTTAAATTTCAGTTAGAGAATGCAGCTGTGCTAACTAGAAGTCACCAAAATGACATAGCAAGAAAATTTCTACACTAGGTTTAATGGTTAATTTTAGTTGTTAACTTCACACATCTGAGAAAAGTAAACCTCATTTGGGGGGTTGCCTCCATCCGACTGGCATGTAGTTGTGGCTGTGAGGTATTTTTGTAAGTGCTAATTGATATAGTGGGCCCAGTCCACTGGGAAGTGATAGCCCTATCCAGTGGTCCTGGTCCATGTTAGAAAGGTAACTGAAAAAGCAGCCAGTAAGTAGCACTTCTCTATGGTCTTTGTTTTAGCTTCTGCTTTCTGTTTCCTACCTTGATTTCCCCTGATGATAGATTATAACTTGTAAACCAAATAAACCCCTTTCTCTCCAAAATTGGTTTTGAACAGTATTTATCATAGCAACGGAGAAATCTTAACCGATACATAGATCCCCAACTTCACTGTTGTTCATAATAGTTTCACTCCATATGACCCAAATTCTATGAGAATTTGAAGACAAAACACTTTTCTCAGGATTTATATTGCAAATCAAGGTAGAAAATTATGCAATGTGTACCCACTTTTACTTTTAAGCCATGATCAAGAAACAAAATGTAACTAACTTCTCACAATTATATTTGATCCTTATTCAACAGCTGGAGCAATATGATTCTCTTTAGAGTATATAATAAAGGAAACATAGGAGCCAGAGAAATGACTCAGCATTTAAGAGTTAGGAGCCAGAGAAATGACTCAGCATTTAAGAGTACTTGCTACTTTTCCAGAAATCCTGAGTTAGATTTCCAGAACCCACATCACATAGCTCACAAGCATCTGTGACTCCAGATACAGGACAGATACTTGCACTCATTAATCATAGCCACATGCAGAGACAAAGACATACACATAATTAAAACGTTTTCCAAAGGAAATAGTACCAAGGCTTATGTGTGATCCTTAGGCATGCCACAATACCTTGATTTAATTCCATTTGAATGATTATTTTGTCCTTTCTTATTGCTGTTTTAATTGCCCAGAAGTTAAATAGTATTGTGACACAGTAGACCTTATTCTTTCTCTTCAGTAATATAGATAGTGCTTACTATGCTGGATAAGGTATTTTGTGTTATTAGTATTGTTATGTATCATTTTCTGTCAAGTGTTCACTGAGCATACAGCCCAGGGCTGCCTCTGGGCTGTGTAATGCACGCCCAGTAGGCTGTCTTTACCTCCTGACTTTCTGTTTAGTGTAGTTCCTTAGTTACAGTAAAGTAGCCTCTCCCTCTTCATGTACCTATGTTGCTACCCTGTACGGAAATGCTTATTTTATTGCAGACACTGTGCTTGTTTCATTATATGCTGATGACAGTAAGCACTGTAAATAGTTTTCTAGGGTAGGTAGTATGATCACCATTTTAAATACAGGAAACTCGTAGCTTGCCTGAGATCTAATGGTCTAGTGGAAAATTCTAAGCACTTAGTCATCAGCCTTCCTGGTAGCTTTGTTGCTGCCCAAGGCTCCATAAACTTTGGCCAGGGATCAGTGATCAAAGGAGTCACTGTATTATACCTGTCACCACTTCACAAGGATGGACTAGTTGACCTCAGCCTTGTAACTATTAGGGCACTGGCTTCAGGGGGACTAAAGTTGTGACTGTAGACCAGAGAGAAACCTTCCAGGTACAGAGAGAAGCCATTAGCTGTATCTTTTTATCTGTCTAGTAAAAATGGGTCTGCTCTATTTCCCTTTCCCTTGTGATGTTGTCATAACAGTGTCTTCAGGAACAGTTAACAAGTAACTAACTTATTTACTTAAGTGGCTGATAAATAACTCTAGTCTGTTAATAATTGTCTGTGTGTTTCATGTAGCTCTGTGTAATCTGAGACAATCTTACATGCCTCACATCACAGATTGGATCAATATTTCTTTGATTTTCTTATCCCCAGCAACATGATACAAATCACATAAATAAAAATTTAAAGATTTAACCTAATTTATGACTGCACTTTGTAAGTGATGAATACTAATAAGTCTGGGCGTTTAGCCAATGTTACCTATATGTAAAATTTCACTCCACAATATAAAATAATAGATGTAGCATACACATTCTTCTAAAATTTATAAGCTCTCAGAAATACCTTGAGCTGTGTTCTGTTTTATCTGTGTTTCAACTTTTCCTACATATGCTTAGAGCTTTTAAATGGTTGGCACTGTGGGGGATATGTTCTTCTCTTATCTTTTAACACATGATGGTGATAAATGCATCACCTTGCACACAGTAGATGCTCATTGAATGTTGCTGGCCTAGTGAATAAATTAGTCTATACTAGATACAACAGATTTTCAGTCCTGAGTTGTTCTTGCCATCATTTCACTCTGCATAATTTAAAAAAGTTTTACCAAGATGATTAAAAATGTGTTACTGAATTACTGTGTAGATCCTAGAGTAATGGGATGAAAGAGACCCTGTGTACCCTGATGAGGAGGCAGAGTGTGTTCTCTGTAGGCACACCTAGTGGGTTTTATGTGTGACTGAATTAATTTATTTCTCAAAGTTAGATTTATGATTTCCATATGGTACTTCACAATCTTTTCTTTCACCTCTATTTTACCAGTTAATATTTTACTAGTATAAAAGTAATGTTTATTATTGATAATTAGCTGCCTATGAACCTCAGCAGAACAAAATTTAAAGACTTTGTCTTATTCAGATCTAATATCTTGGTATTTATATGTATTTATTCCATTTTTATAATCTTCAGTGTCATACTTTCCATGCAGTTGATATTATACATGCTTATATAACTTACTGCTATATCATGCATTTGAAGATTTCCATAAAATTTAATATGTTTAAAGTTCACTGTGAGTTGCAAAGAAATATTAGTTTGTATGGGTATGGTATGCCTTACTTATTTTATTTTGTTAGACATTCAAATTTCTTATAATTTTCCAATACCATACAATTATCTTTTACATTGTATTCATTTACGTACTTACTTAGGTGTCTATGTTTGCATGTGTGTTTGTGTGTGTGTAGGTTGGAACTGGAATCAAGACACTTGTAAGACAGAGGACAACCTAAGGAGTCAGTTACTTTTTTCCACTATATGGATCTCAAAGGTCAAATTCTAGTCCTTAGAACTGGCAACAAATGACTTTACTTACTGAACAATTCACCAGCCCTAAGTTATGCTTTAACATAAATTTCTATTTGTTTTCTATAATGTGAGGAGATGCCTAGAACTATTGAGCCAAACTTTCAAACTTTGTCTAATGGCTTTCAGAAGCTTCTTGGCAACTCATGCTTGTTGTCGGAGGCTGCTTGTTTGTTTCCCAGCCACCCAGACCCAAAATTATCACATAGAAGCTGTATTATACAATACTGCTTGGCCTATTAGCTCACACTTCTTATTGGCTAGCTCTTATATATTAAATTAACCCATTTCTATTAATCTGTGTATCACCATGTAGTTGTGGCCTACCAGTAAGGTTCTGTCTGGTATCTGGCATCTGTCTCCTGTGGAGGCTACATGGTTTCTCATTGACTCTACCTGTTTTCTCTCTACATCTTTCTGCTTGGAATTCCCACCTTCCACTATTCTGTGCTGCATTAGGCCCAAAGCAGCTTCTTTATTAACTAATGGTATTCACAGCATACAGAGGGAAATCCCACACCATCTCCATTTTTCTATCAAAACAAAAAGAACGTTTTAATTTTAACATAGCAAGATTACATACAACAAATCAGTTACCAAGCAAGAGTTATAGTTACAATATTCATATATACATTATCTTTTATCATAACTAAGGAAAACAATAATTATGACTATTTAATCTTCAACTCCATCAAAGACTTCAGAAGGATATAATATTATCTAAGTAAACGAGAAATGTACTGTAAGCAACTTCTAAAACTCTAGACTTGATAGAGACATCTTGCTGTCTGGATAGTCACCCAAAGTTCTGTAACATTGGGACATCCAACTTTCAGCCTACAGGCCCATAGTGTCTGACAGACTTTTCCATGAAGCAGGAAATTTCAAAGACAGTTCCACCTATTTTGGCAGTTTGTTGGTCACTTTCATCTGTGTCTTGCAGAATGTCTGGCAGACTCTTTCATAAAGCAAGAACCCTGAAGGGACCATCTCACCTTTAGACAAGTTCAGCAGTCCGTTTTTTGTTGATCCTGCATGTCCAGTTCATACAGCTTAGCATCATGCAGTTCAGGCAAGAGCAGTTTCTTGCCCATATGGCTAACCAGCTTCATAAAAAGCTTCAATGCCCGTCTTCCTCTTGAAGTAGATTGGTGCTGTCAGGAACAGATGTGTCTCATTGTCATGAAAAGTCCTAAGTTCTTAAAACATTTTAAATGACATATTTTGTAAGTCTTTGAAAGGTTTGAAGAATAACTATCCATCTGAAATATTTCTCTGTACATCTAGAAAACCTAACTGACTTAACCACAAGCTTGACTGTTATAGATCACTATCTATTAACCTGTATTTTTAATTATACATTACATTTTTAAATATGCTTCACAAATGCAATACCTGAATCAAAAGCATAAATATACATATAACAAAATTGACCTTTAAATTTGTATTAATAAAGCAAGATCCATACCAATGCAAAGTGTTCATCTCTATATCATATCCCCGTTATATTTTTCACAGAAATTGACTGTGACCATCAGTCACTTACAATGAATCCCCTTTAAATGAAAACAATCATTTATAAACAATTTTTGGGAATTTGGGTGTAGTTCTCTGTAAGCTGTAGTTTTTGGCATTCATGGAGACCTTTCAGAGAATCTTGGCCTATTAAACCACATTAGTCTGGAAAGAAGCCACAGGAAATAAAACAGAACTTCTTTTCCAAAACAGCATATCCTTAGAACCATATTTTGACGTCAAGATACCTTTAAAACATATATATTGGTTTAGCTTAGCAACCTGTACTATAAAATGTCTCTCTGTACTTAACTCATTCATAGTCAAAAAACTCAAATCACAATAATATACATAATCCAAACTCTCTGTATATATTCCATCTTTACATGGCTTTTTTTACTCCTTTATTTTTTGACTGTACTCTGTCTCTTTAAAGACTTTCTCTTGTTTTTAAAGCCATTTACTTCATTTTATAACTGACTACATTCTTTTTCCACTTTCAAGCCTATGTTTATTTATCCAACACTGTGTGACCCATTTAGAGGTCTTTCCATCTGAACTTGTCTTTATTGCGTGCTGTATCTATAATTATTTTTTTAATTGCTAAGAGGGTGTGGCCAGGACCAACTCTATAGTCCTGCCCTTTGCCTCCACCCAGTTCAACATGGCCTCTGAGAGCCATGCATGTTCCCTAGCTTCAGGGTTGTGGAGGGTCTATGTCACCATTACACAACCAGTAGCATCTTATTCAGAAACCCTGTTTAAGTGCTCAGCCTGCTGAAAGAGTCAGAATTCATGCTGCCAGCACAAACCAGGAAGCCACTGTTTCTTATGCTGAGTCAGTAAGTCTTCTGTTAAATGAGCTGAGGTACTACTTTTTGCAGCCAGCAAACAGAGCCCTTCCGGAAAAAAAAAATGCTGGCTACCAAGAAGCCATGCTTAACTCTGTTCTTTTGTGTCTTAATTTCCTTTCCAAGCTTTCTTAGGTTTTATGTGGATGTAGTCATCCCCACTTTGGAGTACCAGTCTTTTGACAGAAGCTGCATGGTTCCTGGCCACCCAGACCTGAAATAATCACACAGAAAATGTATTAATTGCAATACTCTTTGGACAATAGCTTAAGCATATTTCTATCTAGCTCTTACATATTAAATTAATCCATATCTATTAATCTGTGCATTGCCATGTGGTTGTGGCCTACTGGTAAGGTTCAGTCTGGGATCTGGCTTCTATCCCCTGCAATGGCTACATGGAGTCTCATTGACTCCCTCTACATCTGTCTGCCTGGAATTCAAGTCTTGCCCTATTCTGTGCTTCAATAGCCCAAAGCAGATTCTTTATTAACCAGTGGTAATCATAGCATACAAAGGGGAATCCCACATCACATGCTCATGCCCATTATATGTATTTTATTAAACCATCATAAATATCATTACCTATACACACTTTTGAGCAAGGTTTACTGACCTTTACATGTTGCTTTTATCAGCTGTGCTTAGACATATAAATTTTATACTTTGTTTTATATTTCTAAAGAATTATTAAACTGTCACTAGTAGCCTTTTTGTTATAATGATCTACCATCTAAACTCAGTTTTTTCCAAATGTGATTATCAGCTGCAGTTTTAAGCTAAACATTCATAGTTTTCTTTATGAATACTTGCTTTGCTGGTAGCTATGGCAGTGTGTTGGGCACGCATGCCCCATGTGCTAGGATGACTTCTAAGAGACTCAGTCTGGAATTGCTCTGCTGTAACAAAGTAAAGGAGCATTCAAATTTTTCTTTATTTCTTCTCTCTCTGTGTGTGTGTGTGTACAGCTCCATGGAAGCACTTTGCTTTCTCACCAGAGTTCCAGCAGCATGAGTACAGATGAACTGGAGGAGTTTTGTTTCAGAGAGCAGCAGTCATATTTGTATTAGCAAGGCGTTAGTCCTCGAAGAACACCAAGGGGAAAAAAATTCTAAGTGTTTTCTTTGTCCTTTAGTGAGAACGTTTGCATTGTAGAGGCTATGGTGAATCTTAGTCCCTCAGTGACCCTGCTGAGGTACTCTGTACATACATTCAGATGTATGAGTTAGGGTGGACTGAAATGCCTATAGACACATATACAAATAAGCTATTCCACCTTCTTTATGCACTGCAATCCTTCCCACTTTTCTGAAGAAGTTGTCTCACTATAAATTCTAGCTTTGGTTCAGTAAATTAATTTTTACTTAGATGACTTCTTTGTTTTACATTTTAGAGTATCTGATCCATCGCAAGTCTGTTTGTGCCTCACCCTGCACAGGTATGTGTATGACCTACCTATGACTATTTGAATGTATGTATTAACTGTGGATATATCACACTTTCTATATTGAAATTGTTTGTTGAAGTCGTAATATGCAAATGTTAAATTTTTGATCAATTGTCTTAATGAGAGTTCCAAAGAGCTATAACTTTGTAGATACGTTGCGTTGTAGTTCACAGTAAGAATCAGGTACACGTTTCTAAGATTTGATGAGCCAGAATAATTTTAATTACAAAGCATTCATCTGGTGAAGATTACGCAGTATTTTTATAGAACTGTACTGTTAAAGCGACTGACAATGTGCGGTCAGATCATTGAAGAGTCAGCCTTTGACAGCTCTTTTTTTTTCAAACCTTATTGCTTCCAATTTTCTCTTTTTGTAGAGGTTGCTTTGGATAGGGAGTGCCTGCAGCTCCACTTTCTTTTTCACTGTTCTCAAGCACCAGATAAACAGAAAAGGGGTGGGAATATTTGCACCTGTTTAAAATTTCAGCCATGCTGTGTTGTGGTTCCTGGGCAACAGGCAGGAATTCTCGAAAGCTTGGTTGCACCTGCTCAATTGGTGCTCACAGCTGTGTCATATGCGAGGGAAGCACAGATAAGCTTGTCAACAGTTTGCCTGTGCTGGTGTGAGTTTGTGGTTTGTGTACTCTTGAGTTGGAAAGATAAGAGATGTAGCCCATGGACTGTTACATTGGTCCATTATAAAACTCACTGGTTATCATGTCCAAATATTTTTACTTAATTCTTTGTTTTGTGTCTCAAATATTTTTTGCATGTCATGTCTGCCTTAGATAATATATGTGCAGTGTAGCTCAGAGAATGTATCTCTCGAGAAAACTGTGTTGATAATTTTTGTCCTAGGAGAGATATTTTGTGTTTGGCTTGATTCTACCATGTTGGCAGCCCCACTATGCGGGGCTGGATGTAGTTATTGATCCATTTAGCTGAACAGATTTGAAAGCATTTGGCTATTAGTGGACACATGGGGCACATTCAGAAAACACAAGAGTATATTGTAAGAAGGTTTTTCTTATATGTGACTCTTTCCTGCAGTTGGGGTTGAAGTAGTTGGGGAAAAAATGAAAATTAAATAGTAAATTCTAGAAGAGGGGCTAAAATACACATGAAGTTTTAAGGCAGCTATATTATCATTTAAGCAAATCTTGTTCCTTGGTGTTTTCCAAGAGTTCCTGGTAGTGGTATTAAGTTTCTTTTGTTAATGGCTTTATGTTCTGACAAATTCTTATATCTTTAAGAGACTTGAACTGTTATTGAATTTACTGTAGGTAAAGTTCTATAAGTGAAATACAAATAGCTGGAATTTTATATAAAGGTATTTAATTAATTTATTCATTTGTCCCAGATTCCTGATATTGAAAATTTATTCATATGGCTTGTATTATTCTCCTAGAAAAACTAGGGATTTTCCATGAGAATTTGATCACACAAATTTTAAGTCTTAGAGCTGCTGTATTTTTCTTTCTGTTAGCATACAAGGAATCTGGTTTATAAATAATAAATCAGTGTAATATGGCCTGAGCTAACCTCATGGGAAGTAGGAGAATACACATAAAGAAGTGGAGGCATGCCTGTGTCTCCTTAACATAGTGCCTTGTCCATAGCAGTTGGTCAGTACATGTTGAGTGAATGCATATGGAATGACACATGCCTGACTGACATTAGAAATTAGAGTGACTGTGCCCCAGAGACACATGGCCTGTTAATGCATTTTGAATGAATATTGATGGGCTTACTTAATTTTTCACATTGCTTGTTAGATAGAAACAAAAATATAGATAAATCTTGTTTCGAAAAACAAGTGATGATGTAAAATCAACCCGTTGTCATTGTTATAGATCAAGAATTAAAATACCAGTATTTGCTTTATCCTAATTTTTTTGACAATGAGGAAAGTAATTTTTTTCTCCCCACACAAATTCTGAGGCATCCATACTTAGGTTCCATGGCACTTTGGAAACTCTTTGGAGCAGAGGGATAAGCAAACCCTCTGTTAGATTATCTAGGCCTTAGCCTTCCACACTAAGGATGCTCCCTCCATGCTTAATTCTAGCTCACCAGCCTCTACAGAAATAAAATGTGTCTTAACTTTCTTTGGGTCAGGTAAGATCAGGACATATTAAAAGCGTATGCAGTTGTCTTACTAAGCAGAAATAATGGAGCCTGTATTTACTATCTACATATTTATAATTATGGTTTCTACCTACCACTAAATCCCAATTGCAAATACATAACAAAGGTCATATCAAAACAATGCAGCTAAGACTTGCTCTGGGTCTTTCAAGGATTACATTGTTGAGCTTGAGGTAAGCATCTTAGAATAATTCCAAGTCTCAAGCCAGTAATAACTGCTGAATATGTCTTGTTTAAGCTTCTCAGGTTTGATGAGACTTGGGCTTTTTTTTCTTATGGGGACAGTTTTTTTCACTTTTTTTTTTATTACTGGGTAAAAGGCCGGTATCATGTATCTGTTTTATACTCCCTATCCTTAGTGTTAAGCTATACATTTTCGTTATTGTCAAAATGAGAAACTAAGAGACTAGCCAAAAATATGTGAGTTAGAGAGAGCACTAGCCACAGTGCAGACAGACGTCAGCACTGCAGTGATTGTGTAAAATCTCAAAGACAAAATGTCAACCATAGGGCATTCCAGGGTAGAGTCTCAGCTTCCCTGTGATTTCACAGGTAAACAAAGGAAGAAAATCTATACTTATTGAGAAGATAGCCTGGCTAAATGTAATTCTATCCTTCTTATCCCTTGCCCTCCTTATTTACTTCTTTTATTCTATGTAGCCATTGAGTGCCTGCTCCTTGCTTGACTCAGTAACAAACAAATCAACATCCTTATCTTCAAAGGTCATAATGACTAAGAGGACAACATAGATACATCAATAGGATTTTTTTTAAAGTTTCACCACTTACTATTAATGGGACCCAGTTAAATCTCTGTTCTTTTGTTCCTCATTTGTAAAATTAGAAGAATATTTAGATTGTATTGATGCAGTGAAAGTTAGATAGGTCATGTAAAATATTATTGCAATGGTAGCACACAGCACATGCTTTTAAAAAAAACCTTTCTTTTCTGTGTGCCCACTTCTAACACTACGGCTGCCACCATCATGATGACTTTTGGATATTGAAGGAAGACCATTTAATTAGCAGGGACCTGGCATCGTGGTGTGGAATGGCTAGTAGATTTTCTCAGAAGTAATAGCTAAAGATATCTATGCTTCTTTGACTTTAAGGGAGATTTCATAAAAATCATCAACCAGTTTACTGAATTAAAAGATACTAATGTTCATTTATTTTTTACATTTTTATAATTCTAGAACATTTATACATAAAATTTACCCCCCTTCCTGTTTTAAGGTGTCTATTTGAATGTTTTTAAATGCGTGGATAATGCTTATTCAGCCACTACAGCAAACTGTCCATAACACCCTTTCATCTTAGAAATCTCAAACGTTGGAAACACTAAAAAGAACTTTACATTCTGTCCTTCTTTCAATTCCTGAAAATCAGTTATGTTTTGTTTTGTTTTTTTTTGTCTCAATGATTTGACAACCCTATAGGTAAATTAACAAAATATTTGTCTTTCTGTGTGGTTAACCCATGTATACACAAAACTCCTCAAGAACCCACTTTCCACATTTTTAAAGTCCAAAAGTGGAATTGTTGGATGATACAGTAATTTTGTTTTCATAAACTTTTGTGAGATTACTATCAAAATGGACAGAATCATTGTAGTTTCTGCTTATGCTTGTGGATGGCCTTGGATTCTTTGTATGAGGAATTGTTGGAAGAGTCAGTTTCATCATGAAAGAATCTACTGCTTATGTGAGTTCAAAGGATTTAAGATGTCTTTGAATACCCTAGATAAGATATGTAGTGGGAGCCAATGATGATTTTAAAATCATGGGCTGTACATCTCTTGCTTATGTTTGAATATAGGATAGTCGGATTAAAAATAGCTGGCATGGAAATTCCAGTTTGTTTACACTTTATTCCTCACTACAGAATATAGAACTTCTATGTCTTGAGTCACAGACAGTTCTGACCATGATGGGTCAAGGTTAATATGGTATTAGTAGAGGTTTATTCCAAGAAGCACAAACTTAATGTCATAGGTGAGTATTTCTTTCCTTGCAGTTTTGAAGTATGAAATCAAATTTTATAAACAGCCTTGATAACTTCTCTGTGCTGGTTGACATATGGATCAACATCTTTTTTCTATATCTCTTCACAGTGTTTTCCATCTAATTATGATTGCCTAGTGTCCAAATTTCTCTTTCAATAGAGGACAAATCATATTACTTATATCTAAATATATGGTGGTGCTTTGTTATGTAACTAGGATTGAAGCGACTCTGGCCAGCTCTAGTGTGGCAAGCATGGTTATGGCAGGCCTTGCCCTTCTCTCCTATTCCCTCTGCCTTGATAAAAACTGTTAGATTATATTTTTAAAGCTAGTCACAAAGGTCTATTCTCTTATTTAGCCACTTTCTCATTCTGAGGGGGACTACTAAGGTCCAGCTACCAAAGTATTGAAGTGCAGCAATCAAAAGCACTCTCAGCTCACCTAATTAACATGCCCAATTAAAATTAAACACTTAATCCTAACATGGCATTTCCCCTGTACCTTCATAAACTTTGGCCTTTGTATTTGCTGCGTTGTTTGCCCTCTGTCCAGAAGCAGTCGTTTGTCTCCCTGGAACAAATGCTTTTTCCCCCTTCCCTTATCCCCTTTCCCTTCTTCCTCTTCCCCTATTTCCTGGCTTTGTCCCTTATTACTGCTCTCTCTGCCTTTGGGGCAAATAAATCTCCTTTGTGTTACTAACTTGGTCTTGGATGTTCTAAGATGATACCGATCTCTTACAAGGACCATGCCAAATTGGAATTATTGTATCAATGACCAATCATTGTCTGCCTGTGTCTTCACTCCTGAAATTTGTTCATGGTTATCTTTAAAAACTTAATACCTTAACTCTCCCATATTTTGTGAAACATTTGGATAGGTTGAATTCTAAGTACATGCTTCATGAATGTATTCTGTCCCCCATTTTTGTGATAATGAGTGTCACTGTGAACCAGGACATACCTTGACTCTCTTACCCTATACATTTCAGCCTATCTTGTAATGTTTTCCTCCTTCACTTCCTCCTCTCTTCTCTCTCATGCTCACTCTTAACCCCTCACTCACTCTTTTTCTCCTACCTCCCTCTTTATTTTGTCTCAATTTTCTGTCTCATCATTGTTTTCTTAACTTTTACCAGGTACCATTTGATTTTTCTCTTTTATGCAATATCACTCTGAGTGATAGACATTGAAAGGAGTTGGTGTTTCTGTGCAAGTCTCTGCCTTTGTAGGTGTGTGCTGTACCTTGTCCATGGCCTGATTGTTACTCATTCACACTAAAGCACAAGGAGACGATGTACCTTCTGTAAGTTTCCCATCTTACCACTGAAAACATTTTGTTTCTCAATTTGAAATTTCAAAACAGAACTAGCTCATGGCCCAGTTTCACTAATAATTTTCTTAAGTAACCATTGTACTCATTTATAAGATTGTTTTCTACCCACTGTCTGTCTAGCCTGGTTTAAAATTTTATATATGTACCTTTAAAAAATTGATTAGCTGGAGAGCTGCCCATTCCTCTGTTCTATGTAATAAGGATTTAAAAAGTGCACGTTGAATTCTGTATAGTGTAATTAAAACTGACCCACATTTGGACCTGAGTACACCAGGAATTAGCCAAACTTGCCATGAGCTGAGTTCTGGTGGCAGATGGGAACTAATGAGGACACACTCCACTCCAGAATTTCCCAGCTGCTTGGCCCCTTTTTGTACAAACAAGGTTTGGAGCAAAGTCTGGATCCCAAGAGCATGTTCTGTAAATGTGCTGTGCCCAATGGTTGGGAAATGTTCTCACAAAATTACGCTGCTTTGAGGGACCCTTAAGACTTCAGCTACTGTCCAGTTTAAAACCTAAAAATTCCAAGGGGCTTTTAATGGTCTTGCCAACCAGTTTTTAGTTTTAAAGTGAATAGAAATTAAACACCCCATTTTTCTCCTGTGTCTGGCAATGAGGGGGAAACCATTTCTACCAAAACCTGGAGATTTGTAAGCCCCTACCTTAGGGACTGTTGTACCGCGTGAGAGGCTATGTCTCTTTGCAACCTATGGATTGCTTCAACTGGTTTGATGTCCTGGGACTATTCAGGCAGATGTAATTGAATCAGTTTGAAGCAGCTGTAGCTGGCATGTGGTCTCTCAGATTGCTAGCACCTGCTTGTTTTTTTGCAGCTCACTAGAGTGAGAGAAGTGCCAAAACCAGCATTGGTCTTGGAGCAGTAGCTCCAGCACTCCAGATCTCACATCCTATCCCTTCCAGCCTCGCCACATCATCACTGGTGCCTGAATTAATAAAACCCTTTTGCATGATTATGTCTGAGGTAGACGTTTCCTTCTCATTCTTCTCAGTATGTAGATTCTGACAGGATTGACCACGAGTCCAAAAAAATCAGGCCGGATAATGGTGATCAGGTGGCTTTGGGTCTCTCTTATCATTAGACAACTGGGTAGCCTGTGGTTTGCAGAATCATTTAAATGAACAAACCAAATTCATTTACTGTTCCAGCATAGTCTTCTTGGCACAGAGAATGAGCAGTTAATGTATAACAAACTGTGAGCTGTTGTGGAATATGATAAATATACTTCCTTAGCAGGGGGAGGGGGACATGAGACTTTTTCTATAATGTAAGAAATAAACTAATTGACATGGATTGTTTCAGTAATCACTTTGTACAGGATAATACACTAAAGTAGAGTTCGAAATTCTAGGATCTCAGTAGGTGAGCTTTATTTTAAACTATATAGATTTGCCATTTTTAAAAGTTGTATGTCGATTTTCAATATATTTATATAACCTTTCCTTTGTTGCATTTAGTTATTTTGTCAGAATATACTTAATCTCAAATCTCGCTGGATCCTAATGTTTGAGTTGAGATGTTAATGTATATTTTCCTTTTTTATACTTATTTATTTATTATGTATACAATATTCTGTCTGTGTGTATGCCTGCAGGCCAGAAGAGGGCACCAGACCCTATTACACATGGTTGTGAGCCACCATGTGGTTGCTGGGAATTGAACTCAGGACCTTTGGAAGAGCAGGCAATGCTCTTAACCTCTGAGCCATCTCTCCAGCCCCAGTATTTTCTAAAAATGTATTGTATAATATGTTTTAAAATTTCTCTAAAGAAGATTTAATGTTGAAGTATGTTGACTGAGGTTTCTTTTGTTGACTAAAGTTTTTGTCCTGCCTGGTTTCTGTTCTCCCACCAGGTCCCACAGCTGTTTAGCCCCAAAGAAATCACACAGAGGTCTACATTAACTATAAACTGATTGGCCCATTATCTCAGGTTTCTTATTAACTCTTATAACTTATATTAGCCCATTATTCTTATCTGTGTTAGCCACATGGCTCAGTACCTTTTTTCAGCAGCGAAGTCACGTCTTGCCTCTTCTGTGTCTAGACAGGACTACAGAGGAATGGGCTTTTCCTCTTCCCAGAATTCTCCTATTTTCATTGCCCCACCTCTACTTTCTGTCTTGTTGTCCCGCCTATACTTCCTGCCTAGCTACTGGCCAATCAGCATTTATTTAAAACATAATTGACAAAATACAGAATTATCCCGCACCAGAAGTATTTCACAAGAAGCTATGAAATAGAACAATGACTAGGAGTAGGAAAAGCCTATTTCATTATTATTAGAAGATTACCACGTTGTAATACATTGGTGCTTGGAGAAAATGTGCTGTGGTCTTCACCAAAGGTAATATTTGTATTTGAAGGCAAATAGCTTAGATTTTGAAATGACAAAATAAGGCAGGATCAATGTCTAAGGAATTTCTTAGAATTATTGTACCCTTTTCTCTTCTCCACTGTCCATGGAATGCAATCCTAGTCCATTTTGGTTCTATTTGCCACTGAGCCAAAATCCTCCTAAAGATAGCACTGTAGACAACCGTTGCCAATTGATGGAAGCTGTGTGTAATATGAAACCTGCGTACAGTTGCTGGGAAAGTATGACATTATTAACTGCTAAAGCTGTTTATGGGAACAGAGATCTCTGTGAGCTTGCTAGGGAGAAGCTGGAGTTGACATGAGTCTTGAATAAAAATAAAACATAGGAATTGATTTTCTGAAAAGGAGAGGGAACATTGTGAAGCCAGGGAGTAATGTGTGCAAATGAGTGTATATGTGAATTTATTAGCAGAATCAATGATGATGATAAGACCTCAGTAAAACATGAATGCTTAATTCTCTGCTAGACTATCAACTGTGCCATGGTGTGTTATTCATCATATAATATGTCTTCACAGAGATTATCACTGACTCTGCCTATCTACGTTTAGCCTCTCATATGTTTTTTTTAAAGGTTTTTATTCTTTTCCTCCCATCTATGATTCACCAGTTTGAGAATACCTTCTCATGCATTGTCGGGAGTATTCAAAGAGACTTTTGTTCTCTGTAAGTTCATATACAATGGTATTTTTTAAATTTATTTATTTATTAAAGATTTCTGTCTCTTCCCCGCTGCCGCCTCCCATTTCCTTCCCCCTCCCCCAATCAAGTCCCCCTCCCTCATCATCCCAAACAGCGATCAGGGTTCCCTGCCCTGTGGGAAGTCCAAGGACCACCCACCTCCATCCAGGTCTAGTTTTTTTAAAAATAAACAAGTAGTCTTATAAACATTGAAGCACACTATTATATGTGGGTAATTTCTGTTCTAAATGTAATGGTTAATTTTACTGCAAATCTCAGGTTTCAGAAGAAGAAAATAACTTTATGTAGTAGGAATAGTGCAGGGACTAGGAATAGATCTGGGCTTGAATTGTCTGATGCCACTTCTCAGTAATGGGCAGTTCTTCATGTACTTTTGGACTGAGTTCCTCATCTTGAGTATAGAGTTGTCAATAGACTAAAGCCCTCTGAGATGGGTTCTCCCTCTTGCCGTTACCCCTATAACTCTAGTTGCTTATTCAGTGCAAGTTGTTTTAACCATTACCCAACTGTATTTGTTTTTTTCTTACTGTGTTTGAATACCCCATTGTTTATATCCACATGTTAACTGAACTTATAGTGTTGAAAGATCTTTGTTTCAGAAAGAAATCAAATTTTCATAGTCTAGATTTGTAAGTACAGTTTGTCTACATCTTTAGACTTGATGAGATTGGATCAGAAATTTGGCTAAAATTTATAAACCACAGAAACATTTTGATTTTTTACTAGTTACTGAATACCAATTAGTATTAAAAAACTAACGTTTGTGGTTTTTCTGGATAACTTCCTTCAATATTTCTTTGACCATGAAGAGATTAATCTGAATGTCTTCGTGTACTATTTTGAGGATCTGAGGAACTTTCTCAGTTCTGATATTCTGGTAAGATGTATGAACAGCAGAGCAGAGCAATAGTGGCACACAGCATTAGTCCCAGCGCTCAGGAGGCAGAGGCGGGCAGATCTCTGTAAGTATGAAGCCAGCCTGGTCTACAAAGCAAGTTCCAGGATAGCTAGAGCTGTTATACAAAGAAAAAACTATTAAAAGATATTTTTAGCCTCCCCCCCCCAATTTTTTAACCATTTTTCTGTTGTTAAATACATAAAAAACGGGTTTTTAATGTAGGTCCTGACTTTTTAAAGTTACAGAATTGAAAAATTTGGATCCTCTGAATTTTGAGCTTTAAGTGATTATATCTATGTAGCACAATTAATAAAAACCCAGACACAGAATTTTTGTTCAACCTGAAGGTCAGAAAAGCAAAACAGCCAGCCATTGGCTCTTACCTCTACTTAAGTCTGAAATAGTGATCCTGTCTCTGTGAATCTCAGAATTAGAGTATGTCTGAGAGCTGTCTCCTCCTGTTTTATATTCTTCTCTAGGGCTAGGATTAAAAGCATGCACCACCCAGTTTCTATGGCAAACTAGTGTGGCTGCTTAGGCTGTTTTACTCCCTGATCATCAGGCAAACTTTATTTATTAAAGTACAGATGAAATGTCACAAAATGTGTATATAATGCTAAGTGTGTGTATGTATGTGTATACAAATGTATTTATACACAAAAATATACACACACATAATAAACAAGTAAACTAAAAATAGACTAGAAGTATTTTTACTGTGCCTTAAATTTCTAGAGCAAACAGGATAGCTGACTTCGGTGTTACTTAGGAAATAGTTAACTTTGTGTATCTGGAGACATTTCAAGCATAACCTTTAATCATGCTAGGCTGATGCCCCTGGCAAAGCAATGTATACTTATTAGAGTCATTGCCAGTATCAGGATAGTATATACCCAAGGCCAAAAGAAATTGATTTTCTCCCTGTAAATTTGTCATTTGAAATTATATTTAAATTTTCGTCGATCAAAAATTTGGTACATTTACTTTCTAAATCCAGTCTTCAGCAGCATAAACAATTTTTCATTAGGCGAAAGACTTGAATTATGTCCAATTAAGTAAATTCAAGCATAACCTTGGTATTGATTATATGTTATAATACAATATTCATTAACTATTCACCTCTGTATAACTTAGAATTTAAAAATACAAATCTATTAGTTTTATATTTTTAAAAGGATGACTAATAGTACTGGACTGGATTCTGGCTATGTTGAAAGAATGGTATTATCTCTCACCAAGTACAGGTCGTGTAGCCTTTGTTAGGTTGGCTCGCTACTTGGAGACCACTGACAACACTTTCAGTAAGGTCTCCAGTTGATTGGTCTGTGTTCTTCAGTCCATTGGGGACCTTGTAGTCACCAACTGTATGTAAGATATTTTTGTCTCTCCTCTTTCTTAGGCTTGAAGACTCTGGTGACCATGTACTACATACCAGACAGTGATGAAATACATTGCCACAAAATGTGTGGTTTAAAACCATAGAAACATAGCTTTCATAGTTCTTGAGGTCAGAAATCCATGTGAAGGTGCAGCAGGGCCACATTCCTTCTGCTGGCTCCAGCGGGGAATCTGTTTATCAGAGTCCAGGTGGCCCCTTTTTTCCTCATCTATTGGTACTGCCACTTTAAACTTCATGCATCTGTATGTGGCTTTCTCCTCTGTGTGTTTACCTTAAAACAAGAATGATTTTCCCATGATCCTATGTATTCACTTATTAACACCTTATTTTTCCTCCCTCTAAGATTATCAGTGTGCACCTGGGACTTAGTGCCATTGGCTCTTAAAAGTATAGGACAATCTGATGAATGTATTTAATTTTGCTATCACTGTGTTTTAAGACTATATCTACAAAATATACATTTGTCAAGCGATCAGGACAGAAGAGGCTTGCATTGCAGGAGAGAATTGCAAGGCATGGCCCAGAGGGGTCACTTCCTTTTGGGGGGTTGTTGAGATAGGGTTTCTCTGTGTATCACTGGCTATCCTAGAACTCACTTTGTAGACTACACTGGCCCCAAACAGAGATCTGCCTGCCTCTGCTTCCTAAGTGCTGCGATTAAAAGCTTGTGCCTCCATGCCCAGCAAGGGGTAACTTTCTAATATTATGTAGTCAATGAGTGATTGGGGGAGGGTTTAAACAACTCTTACCACAAAACAGAAACCTGTGTCCTTTCTACTTCTCCCAACTGGATCCCAATAGAAGGAGGCAATTTTGGGTCTCTGTAAATAAGGATCAGACTATTAGTGTGAAGGTAGTCAGAGACAGTGAAGTGTAGAGTTTAGTCATTCCAAAAATAATTGAAAACCACTGGAAGCATTTATTAACCCTTCCTACTTCGTATTTGGAACTTTAAGTCAATAATTTCAAAATTTGAACTTTGAAATAGACAATTAGTGAAATGATTATATGAATATTACTTGTATTAGCTATTGAACAAAATAGCTTTCTTTGTGAACTTTTGTTCTGTGCAAACATATTTATAGAACAAAAAATTTTAGAGATAAACATTATACCTCCTTGATAGAGGAAAAAAGTTAAAATGAAAATTTGAATTTATAAATATAAAACTATGATTTTTATCCAAAACATACTAATTTGGTGAATATACCCTAGTTTATCTCTTCTTCTAAAACCAGTTGGAAAATATTATTTTTCTAGATTATCATTTTCTTGTTTCTTTTGGGGACTGGTGATTAAATCTAGGCCTTCATTCATGCTGGGGCAAGCATCCTCCCAGTGAGCTGTATCTCCCGCCTCGTTTTTTAGTTTTTATATTGTTTGTTTTAAGACAATTATTCAATCTGGTCTTTAACTTGCTGTTTTTCTGCCTCAGCCTTTCATGTAGCTGAATTATCAGGCCTTTCACATCAGTTAGATTGCAGATTTCCTCCTGGTATAGGTAAGATTTGATCCCGAACCCAGAGAGTAATAATAGTAAGACTAATAAGAGAATAGTAATAGTCTGAATTGTAAGAGAACCGTCCTGTGTTTTTCACAGAAACATGATAACTGGAATGGGTATGTTTAGACTGCTAAACAACTAATAAACTGGTAAATAGGATATATTTACGAAGTCCTTGGTGATATTCATAACATACAGTGGGAAGAATAGTCTAAAGAATGGATAGAAGTAGGGATAGGAGTCGTGAATAGCCTTTCAGAGAAAATAGTACTCACTCTGCACACGGCATGTAAAGAAGCCAGTTTTCGGAAGGGCTGCAGAAATCTGACATCTAGAGACTTAGAGGTTGCCATGGGCTGCATATTGAGTATGTGTCTAAGCTGTGGCAGGAGGGGAGATCCTGGTGTTGACTTGTCTGTCACAGGTTATTAGGTCTTCTCTTTCTCCTAGTAACAAGCAGGACCATAAGAAAAGTGTGTGAGAGGATTGAATACTCCCAACTATGTCTCAGAGTGGATTTGGCCACAGAAGGAAGGATCTGATTTGTGTCTATTCTAAGCTCCTTCTAGCAATTTCACTGTTGGTTCTGCTAACAGATTCCAGAGGACTCAGGTATTCTTGAGTCTCTTTTTTTTCCTCCTTAGATCAGTCATCAGTTTTAAAAGATTTACTTTTATTTTATATATATAAGTGTTGTGCCTCTATATGTGTGTGCTGTGTCAAAAGAGTCCAGAAGAAAGTGTCAGATCCCCTAAAACTAGAGTGACAAATGCTTGGGAGCTACCTTGTGAATGCTGGGGATCAAAGCAGGTGCTCTGGAAGAGCAGACCGAGTTCTTAGCTCCTGAGCCATCTCTGCAGCCTGAACAATTACTATTTAAAGTAATATCATCATATTTTGTTTTCTTTCTCTACATACAAGACTGAAAATTAGATAGAAGGCTGTATGAAATAGTCTTGAGTGTTTTTGTTGCTAGTATTAATGTCATGACAGATAGCCCATGATTTAAGACAGAAATTTTGGGGAACATATACTTACCTTCCCAGTAGTTGAACATAGAGAATTGTTTAGTCTCACCTGCATTTTCATCTTGAAACAAAAAATTCTACCAATGGTTTGTTCAAAATTAGATTATTACTGTGTAAGAAGATTAAGGTATTTGGTGATGAGCTGATGACATATATTGTTACCCGAGTTTCATATTATAGTCAATATTGTGTTCACCTCATTGTTTAGGTTTTCATTGCTTAGTGGCACAGCATGAAATGTGTAATACTTATGGGCAGTGCAGAAGGAGGTAGTCAGTCTGCTGTAAGAATTCCAAAAACAGAATAAAAACTCAGTTCACAATTGATTAAAATTTTCAGTATCAGGATTTTTTTTTATACCAGCGAAACTAAAACTCATTCAGTGCAGTCTTGAAGAGGCTCCAAATATCTCAGTTTGCAAAATAAACTGTCCTGTGATTAATATCAGCATTGTTATTGGTTAAACCCTCAAACCTACTAAAGAAACTCACATGACTCTATTCCTGTCTCAGTGACAGAATCTAAAAAGGAGTAATGGAGTACTTGGTTTTCCAAAAATATTATAATACACAATTTTCATTACATAATTTAGTTGGTCCTAAAAATTGTCATCCAACTCATCCCTGAGATAAGAGCCTTTATAAAAATCTGTCCATATGTCCAGAATGTTAAGTCACTGTGATGAAAGCTATTATTGTACTGAAAACATGTATCATAATTTAAAAGCAAGATAAAGGGCATTTCTTGTAAGTTGGAAAACACATGTTTTGTCCTGTTGTAGACTATATCTTTTATATGAGTGCTTGTGAAAATGCATATATGACTTAAAAACTAATTTTGACATTTGTCTCCTCATGTTGTGTATGTGAGAGCATTTATGGGGATACATTAAGAAATAAACCTGAATTGTGTCCGTGGGTTGGCAGGCAATAAGGAGTGCAATAAACACTCTTTAGATCAGTCTCCTTTGGCAAGTTTTACCACCTTGGCAGAACCAAACTGAGACCTAGAAGTACTGCTCATGCAGGCAGTGATGTAGCATTTAAAATAATATTTAATATATTCAGTTTGCCACATTTTTCAGCAGCTACATTACTTGCTTTTGTTACAAAAACATTGTTACAGTGTGCATACAAAACACTAAATATATACTTGTTCATTTTAGTAGATGTAGATACTCAAAATTGATATTTAAGTTTCCAGAATATTTTTCTACTATTCCTTATCAGATTACAGGCTTATAAAGAGCATACATTAGGGAGCTGTTAGGTAAGGTACTGGGCATGTTATCTGTTAATTCAGTTGTTCTACAGAAGAGGGAACAGCCACAGCAAGCTGAGTGTTTTGCTGTAAACAAGTGTGGTATTGGAAGTTCAACAATGTTTTACTTTTTGAGCACAGTATTCTTTCAGTTTTGCTGTGGCACTAAACAATTTGCTTACTCTTTCTATTTTTTAATGTATATAAATGTTTCAAAAGATTGGGTGATTCATAAAGTTATGCAAAGAAAATAATGGTTTTATCAACTTACCCTGTTGATCCAAGAATGTAGCAAATCTAGCAAAATACACTTACTGAACTTAATAATAGAAATGAAATCAATGTTCAATGAATGGAACCAGTGTTCAAATATTTGTAATTTGTTTCTTCAAAGTTTAGTTTCAAAGGTAGTGATTAAAGCAAGTTGTGGTGGTACATTCCTGTAATTCCTGTCTGCTCAGAAAGGCAAAGGCAGGCAGATCTCTGTGGATTTTGACCAGATTGGTGTGTGCGCGTGTCTGTGTATATTGTTTTACAAGTTATCCAGAGGAACATGGAAGATCCCATTACAAATAAATACAAACCTGGAACTCCAGAGGTTGGGAGAGATCTCCACAGAAAATAATAAAGAAATCATAAAAGAAAAATAATTGTTTTTGTGCCTGTTAACAGCATATTTCTGGTTTCCTACAACCTCCTCAATAGTGGATATTAGCAGTTATTTATTTATCTTATTTGAAGAATGAAAATTATATTTTATCATTGTTTTTGTGCAATTTATATCAGGTAGATGGCATGATATTTTTAAAAGTTATTGCATATTTACATTTCTTTTTCTATGCTCTGAATATTAAATACATTGTTCTTGTCATTGAGTTTTCATTTTATTTTTCATTTTTTTATTTTTTTCCAGAAACCTTTTACCAATTTTTTAGCTTCTTTGTATAAAAATTAAGTTTTAATGGTGACTTAGTAAAGCTGGGAGCTAGAGAGGTGGTCTTCCATTGGGAAGAGCATACCAATTGGTGCCAAGCCATCAGACCTGAAGACATTCATACATGTGGCATTATAAAGACTCAACAAGTTATATTTAGGAATATATATATGTGTGTGTATGTGTGTGTGTGTGTACACTAACAATGAAAAGAGAGTCTGTGATTTGAAAATATGCAGGGAGGGAATATGAGGTATGCATGTATGGAGTGTTTGAGGGGGGAAAGTGAAGGAAGAAATGTAATTAAATTACAATCTCATTTTTAAGGTACTTAGAAAAATGAAGTTTTGTATTCAAATTTTTAGTTATTAAATTTTTAATCCCTTAATATATTTGTGTAGCTGTACTCACCAGTTTTTACTGTATATTAGAAAATCTTGTATGTGGAGAAATTACTTATATTTTCTTTAGCACATTTGTGGTTTAGTCTTTTTTAATATTTATATCTTTGATTTAACTAAAATTTTCAATATATATGCTTTCACAAATACATTTACCCTTGTTTTTGAGTGGAAATAGCAGTTTTATTTTTCACTTTTTGTCCCTTAGACTTCTTAGGATGGCAGAGATTAGCACAGAGACAAAAGAACAGAAAACCGGAAATGTCAGAAGTGACATACAGTTTTTTAATCCATCACTGATGTCTACTGTTTGTGACATAGGAAGTCCCAAGAAATGCTTTCATTTATAAGAATAAATTATTATATTTTGATTGTCTAAGCAATGATTAAATCAGCAAAAGCATCATAGAGTAAATCAAACCCCTAGTGAGATACTTTCAACAGCAAATACAGTTCATATGGTAATGTTAATTTTACTTACTTAAGAAAAGCACTTATCAGTAAGACCCTGTAACTGAACAAGTGAATAAAAACGTGAATGTTGTAATTTGAGCAAGATGCAATAACCACGTGATAACCTTATTTGTGTCTTGAAAAGTTCGCTCCATGTAGTCTTCATTATTAAAAGGCAATTTTTTCATGTAATTTTAATTAGTTTACAAAAGAGTTTAGGCTAAGGATTCTGATACCGTGCATCTTTATAATGTTTTATTTTTAAAAAGCAGTTACAGATGTTAAATATTTCGAAACCAAAGAACCTTATCGTGTTCAACATGTATTTGGTGTTGGTGCCATGTGATAGTCACCAGATCTTCCATGCCCCAACTCCTAACAGTGACCCTGAGGTCTCCAAAGAAGATGGCAGGGCAGTACGACAACTCTACCTGGATCGTGTTAATGCTACCCACGGGAAAAGACTCCACCAATCGCCAGAATCCGCTCAATCTGTGGACAAGCAGGACATTGAGAGCTCATCACCCCGCTTTGTCTAGACAAAGAGGAGCTTACTTTGCAGGACAGCCATGACAAGCTCAACATAGGCCCAATTTTCGGCAGTTTGCCCTATGGCAACATCTACCTGATTCCAAGAAAGACCACAAACCAAGATCAACCAGGCACTATCCAGAAACAGACCATCCAAAGGAAATTCCTAATATTCCGACCATTGTAGATAGGATCACCTGCTAGCACACACCCATCGCTTTTCACCAGGACACCCCTAGGCAAATGTCAGCTAATCAGAGACATTGAACCTTAGAAATTCCGCACCCCAACCTCTGCTATTATACAAACCCCACCCCCAACTGAGCTCAGGGCTCTCTGATTGTGACAATCCATTTGACACATGGAGAGTTCGAGTTCGAACTTGAATAAAAATAAAGGCTCTGTGCTTTTACATACAGAAAAAAAAAAAAAGAATGTCACTAATTCTCCTTTTTCCCCTAGTTCCCCCATCCTCCCCTTCTCCCTTTTCTCTCCCCATCTCCCCTTACCCCTATCCCACCCCACCCCCAAGATCCCAATTTTCTCCCCGGCAATTTTGTCTACTTCCCATAGCCAAGAGGATAACTATATGTTTTTCCTTGGGTTCCCCTTCTTACTTAGCTTCTTTAGGATCACCTATTGTAGACTCCGTGACCCTTATTTATGGCTAGAAACCAATTATGAGTGAGTACATCCCATATTCATCTTTTTGGGTCTGGGATACCTCACTCAGGATAGTGCAAAATTCGAGAAGTCATTGTTTTTTACCGCAGCGTAGTACTCTAATGTGTACATATTCCACACTTTCTTCATCCATTCTTCCATTGAGGGGCATCTAGGTTGTTTCCAGGTTCTGGCTATTACAAATAATACTGCAATGAACATGGTTGAACAAATGCTCTTGTCATATGATAGGGCATCTCTTGGGTATATTCCCAGGAGTGGTATTGCTGGGTCCAGGGGTAGGTTGATCCCGAACAGTTTGGATGTTCACCTTCCTAGATATGGACAGAGGGGGGAGGACCTAGGACTTACCACAGGGCAGGGAACCCTGACTGCTCTTTGGACTGGAGAAGGAGGGGGAGAGGAGTGGGAGGAGGGGGAGAAGGATGGGAGGAGGAGGAGAAGGGTGGGAGGAGGGGGAGGGAAATGGGAGGCTGGGAGGAGGTGGAAACTTGTTTTTTTTTCTTCCTTTTCTCAATAAAAAAATAAATTAAAATAAAAAAAAGAATGTCACTAATTTTTCTTCTACTTTCAACTTAAAATTTTTCATTATTATTTTTGTGCATATGAGTGTTTTGCCTGCATGTATATTTGTGTGCCACATACATTCCCCATTGCCTTCAAAGACCAGAAGAGGATATTGGATCCCCCAAGACTTGGACAGTTAGAATTATAGACAGCTGTGAGCTGCTATGTGGTACTGGGAATCAATCCTGGGGGTTCTAGGAGAAGCAGGTACTCTTAACTGCTGAGCCACCTGTCCAGCTCTCTTTTTAATATCTTTAAATCATATATAATCATATAGACTTTTTCTCTTCTAAAAACACACCTAAATATAAAACTATTTGAGAAATTCAAAATGTAAGAATAAAGATAATAAAGTCATGTTTGATATATTTACAATCAAAAGAAAGTCATTAATATATTGGTGTTTATTTTTAAAACCATGGGCTATGCTCACAATGTATAGTTATAGTTTGAATTTTTTGTTAGCTAGCCATGTGATATGAAAATATCTTTTTGTTAATAAATAATTTTCCTTGAAATATTTATGCAGTCCATAAATGTATGCTATGCCATCTCAATAGTCTCTTACTTGTGCACATGCAAGTTGCTTCCAATTTTTCTATATTGAAAGTAGAGGAATATCTTTGCGAAGATACTTTAATGGACATGCCTGATAAATGAATAGAAGGCTGTTATCTTTTTAGCCTTTTGATGTGTTTAGCAAGGCCATTTGTGTGCATGCACACATCTATGGCTGATCTGTACCAGCATTCTGTAAAGGAGCTGTTTGCTCATATCACTGTCGGTTGGGAGCAGAAAACTCTGTGACCCAAAGAAAGCTCTCAGTGGTTTAAGAAAGGAGAGAAGAGAGTGACAGGAAGAGGTCAAGCAAAGTGGACATTTTTGGTTCAAAACTTGATACATACTGGTAAAGTCCATAAAGTACAGCTTTCCTCAAAGTGAGCTTGTGTTTTACAGGCAGTCAGTCCTGACTGAGTGCTAACTTGGCAAGATTGAATGTCCCTTTTTGCTTGGAGTCAGTAACCTGACCCTTCAAGCGTATCCACACATTCAGTGATTGAGACCACTTACTCATACTAATCATTGCATGCAGAAAATACATAAAAGATTTGTATTCATCACTCAATATGTTTTGCTGCTCAAGTGTCATGAAACATTCAGGGTATATTAACTGGCAAATGCACACCTGGAGTATGTTCTTAGCTTTAGAAACTGCTAATTTAAAAAAATCAAATATTTAATTTTGAGGGAAAAATCAGTTTTGGATTTTGAGCATATATATCATCTTTCATTTTGGCCCAATTAACCCAGCAGGTGTGTGTAAATTAGGTCACTACTTTGTCACCGTGGTAACACGCATTGGGAAGGTGGATCTTAACCACCTCTAGCACAGGTGATGTTGGCTGAGTTAGTAATAAGAGGTGCTTTTAAAACAAACACGGTGAATTTAATATGTTACAGTGTAAAAAAAAAAACAGTCTGACGCTGGGTATCGGCAGATAGTTCTCTATGACACAAAGCAAGTACTGCCTGAAATCTCCATTAACGAGAAGGTTTAATGAGCCCGAGAATCAGAAATGTCATGTAAAACGTACTCAAAGTGTCTGAAAGGACAGACGCTGCAGCATTATGAAGTGATGGGCTCATTTCTCATAGAACAAGGGATTTGGGGGTCGGAGATCAGTTCTCTAGAACTTAAAAATGTTTTTAGAAATAAGTCGTGATTTTCAGAAGGCCTGTGACATTCTGATTATTTACTAGAGTGTCTGGAATCTAGTCAATGCTTAGAGGTGTTATTTTGGTTTTCATTTGTAAGGACTGTGCCTAATACTTTCTTTTGTGTGCTCTATTTTAATCAATATTCATAGTTGCTCATGGGGTAAAGCGTTGGCAGAGTTGGTTTCTGCCAGCACTCCAGCACTGATACTGTCTCTAACTCAGGCTTCCCACCAGGTGGAAAATCAGACATGCCTCAAGATCGCGTGTAGCGCCTGTGCAATCTGTTTGGCTGTCGAAGGCTCCAAATCATGTGGGCATTCTGCAGCCCTACAGAGTGGTAGAATTTCCTCACTTATCACTGACAAGTTCACACCTCTTTTGGTCATTAAAATTGTAAATGTGCATTATCAGATGCAAAAACACAGGCCAATGATCTTAAATCTATTTCTAAGGAAATAAGTCTCAGGCTGTTTCAGCCCTCAGTCATCGGTGCTGTTGTTTCCATTGTTCCTATGTTGCGGGTTCATATGTAGTTTTATAGCTTTCAGTTGTCCGCATGTCCTCCCTAACATTTATATTACTTATTGTAATTTTGAAGCAGTTTTATTTCTTATTTTTCAATGGCATTTAAGAAACTTGAATTCCCCTCATGTTTATTTTCACTTGGTTGTGACCGCAGCTTTATTATTTATTTTGTGTGTTTTCAGTAGTTAATATTTACAAAACACTGAACAAACTCTCTGAGATTGCTTTCTATAATCTCCCTCTCTCTGTGCATCAAGGATGAGAGTTACTAAGGGAAGAGGCACAGTGAGTCACCATGTCACAGTGTGTGTATGGGGAGTTTACTTCCTAGGACAGTCAAGGATCCTGGTTTTCAGGTTTATTTCTCTTTTTCATTACCCAAGAGCCCTGCAGGCTTGGAGACTCACAAAGGGACACCTGAGCTGAGTGGGGAACAGTTGGCTCAAGTGCTCTTTACTTGTAACTTGTCTTGCGTGTCCGTCCTCTTTATGTTCAAGTCTTCATCCCATCAACTCCCAGTGGACCTGGAAAAGCTTTTATTTTGAAGAGTGGTTTATTACAAAAAGTCGTGAAGTCTCAAGGAAAATCTATGAACCTAGTGCGGGTGAGAGTATGCTTTGTTCACTAAAGAACAGCAGCCAGCATTTGAAGACCTGGTCTGTTCAGCAATGAGGAGAATGGCAGCCCAGATTAGTATTGGAATGAAAAATTTATCAAAGGATCCGAGGTTGTTTTAGAGGTGGGACACCAAGCAAAATAAAGGGGCTGAGTTATCAAATGTAGTAAAGGAACTTATGGGAGAATCAGTGAATTTGGGCCTGAATTGTGGTAACCATGCTGTGGGTGGGTGCAGACACTTAAACAGAGTAGTTTCTTTCATTGTTTGATGAAATAATTTTTACCCCTTTTAAGTAGCATGTTAAAAGAGAAAGAGAGGTTGGTGTGACTGAGACAAAGAGCTTACACAGTTATAGAACTGGTTGGGTTTTATACCTTCCTTTCCTGAGTATTGTCCTTCAGTACAATACAGAGCCATTTCTTTGTTCTCACAAGCTAGCAGTTAAATTGTATGTAAATGTATGCAAATTAGATGCTGTCTAATAAAGAGAGTCATTAGATGGAAGAAATATTTAGTTTAGGGGAAAAAAGCAGGTGTATTGTGTAAGAGAAAATGTAACACTACAAAAAAGCCCAAACTTCTGTGGACAGTTATAGAAAAAAATTATTAAAATAGATTTTTAAAGACTTACGTCTTCTTGACCTTTCCTTTGTGCTTATATATATGTGCTTGTTTTTAAAATATTTACATATAAAACTAGAGGATTGGCTTCTTTCCCAGAATTACTGGAAGCACCTTCACCAGGAACATTTGGACTTGAATAATCTCCACAGCAGCATTTTTTGAATTAAATGAAATGTAAAATGAATGATTATCCCAAGAAGAAGCTGTTTTTTAGGTTGGTAAATACCCATGGTCTCTTGACAGATTCCTTGCACCAGGTCATTCTGGTTACTTTTAGTTTACCTTTAAGGAGGAAGAGTTCTGATTCCATTCCAGACTCTTAAAAAAAAAAATCCTTAAAAGATATATAAACTGTAAGTTTCTTGAGAGAACCTTGCAGTTTGTTATGGTCAGTGCCTTGTTCAGTTTGTAATGCAATCCTAGCTTCTTCTAGACACTTTCATCTTGCTTTGAGTGACTACATGTGACTAATTCCTTTTTTTGATCACATATATGGTTATGGGTATGTCAAATACCTTTGTAATCCCTGGGATTAAGGTAGTGAACCAGTTCCCATGTTTGTTTGTAGCACTTATGATGTAAAAGCTTATTAAAAACACTGTAATGCTATTCAGCTTCCTCAAGTCAGCCATGACAAAAATGTGAAGTGCCCATCACGTGTGTCTCTCATGCGATATTTGTGGGACAAGAACAGGTTTGCCAGTGGCTCTGGGAGTTCAGAGTCCACAAAAGGAGCTGTATATACAACCATTTAGTACACAGAGGTTTGAAAAGTTACAAACACAATATGGGAAAATGAGGCAGAAATTCTGACCGCCTATGGGGGTCTCAGAGATGATTCCTTAGAGGGAAGGGAAGTTGAAGTAAGAGCTGGCAAGGAACAGATGGTTGGCTATGATGGAGTATAGAAAAACAGGCTCTCAAAGTTCTCCACCTCAAATTCCCAAATTAGTAGAAAGTTACTAGATCTTCTTTTATTCTCTTGTGAATTTCTAGGAACAGCTTGACTTTAACCTCTGTGGAAACACAAATGAGAACCGTGATGGATACAATAATTACTGAAGTAAGTCATATTTATAATCATATTCAGTCATTGACTGAGAAATAAAAAAAAATTAAGCAAAAAGACTTTATAACTTTTTGGTTTGAAGACATTATAAATATAAAATTGTATTATTACTCAATCTGTGATTCTGTCTGTGTTGTGAAGTCATGTTTGGGGGTGAGAGGCTTAGGTTCCTCCTATAGGATGCTTCATTTGTGTCTGCTAGTATATAGACATATTTTACAACATTTTTGTTAAGCTCTTACTTTGTTTTTATGGCAACCCTTGAGATATCATAACTAGTGTTACCATTTCCATTATCAGTAGGAAGGGTGTGAGGTCATAAACATTGAGTCGCTTTGCTGGGATCACACAAAGTAAATGGCCATACCGTGCTTCCCTGAGAATCTGTCTAGTTCCTTTTCATTGGAACAGAAGCAACATACATCTTGGTTTCTAATTTTATTCTAAGTGTTTTCCATTGATTTGGTGATATATTCTCATTTTTCCACTGTAGTGTGCATGACATATCAAAGATTGAATAGAGGGAGACATATATATGAAAAACTTGAACATTTTGGTATCTGAGAGTGTATATAAAAACTGTAATGGGACTGTGGACTGAAAGAATTTGAATTTGCTTTCTTGACTTTTGAGTCACAGAGAAGATTTCAATGTGGGTGCAAGATGTGCTGCATTGAACTCATCTTGGAGTTAACCAAAGGGATGAGGGACTAACAGCTTTTGATATTACTTAGTGCTTATTATTGTTATTATTATTATTTCTTTTTAATTATGCAAAGTGCTAATCAGTTTGATTATGCACAGTGCTAATCAGGTTAATTATGCAAAGTGCTAATCAGTTCTTCTTGAAGCACACGAGGAGAGCAGAGGTGCTGGCGGTGAATGGCGTAGCTGGTTGGGGGTGGTCACGGCAGTCATTCTGTATTAAGATAGGAAAAGACAAGATAGCAAATGGGATTTATCTATGAAGGTAAAGAGGAAAAGAGAGAACTGTGGGCACATGCAAGATTATGGTTTGCACAGGACAGTGTTTAGAATGCTTTTCTCCCTGTTGTATAGTTTGATTGGATAGTCTGATATATTTGAAGGTACTCATTTGAAGCCAGAAAGGCTACAGAGGGAAAGAAACAGAGTATTGTATAGCTAGACAAGTTGTCAAAACAACTTACTGTAGTTGGCAAGCACCAAGTCCTGAGAGGACAGTAGAGGAAGTAGAATCTAATAGACCTACACATGAAAGAGGGCATCAATAAGGAGAATTGAAAAATTAGCAGAGTGTCATTCTGATGAGATAGATAGGGCCACCTCACTACTGTATTGTAATTGGGCTGGCCATCTGTGCAGCATATTTCCTGAGGTGAAGTGAGGGCTGGTTTCTTAGTGCTGGCAGTAGTCTCTGTTGAGAGTGCTGATGACGAATATGACAATAAGGGTTTTATGGAATAGCTCCTAGTTGGATCAGCTTGGTTGCCACTGGAATCAAAGTGAATTTTAAAATTAACTTGCTGGTCTGTGCTTATTAAGCCGGGTAACTTCCTGTGAAGATGAGCATATAGCAATATACTCCCATGCTTTTATAGAACAATGACCAGAGATTTCCCCTAGGAAAGCCTTTTTATTCAGTCTTGTTCTGTTTGATAAGCTATCGATGAAATGTTGCAATACCTGCTTGTTTGAATGAATTCACAGAACAGAAACCATTTCAGGTTGCTAAGTGAATATTCACATTTTATAGAACTGTTTTCAGTCTGTTTGACTTCCTTAACTCTAGATTTGAGCTGGAGATTTATAAATTATTTGGAAAGAGGAGGGTCTGATTTTCTCAATTACTATAGGACAGTATTTTCTTTTTTAAGCGCATGTCCAAGCACAACTCCTCTTCACAAATACCTTATGTGAACTGGATTTCTGTCTGTCCGAACAGTGACAGCAGTCCCACAGAGACAGAGTCACTGGTGGAGCCTCCAGCCCAGGGCATATTAATGACTTATTTGTCCAGACAGCATGGATTCCTTGATAAAAATAAGCTTTCAATTTTTATTTTTTCTTTAACCACTACCAATTTCCTTTTCAAATATGAAGAGAATGACATAAATCTTTGGTTTCCAAGGAGAGTCTGGAAAGAAATAGATTGTTAGAAGACAGTGCCCATAAATTGAGAAAGCCTGTTGGGGGCCCTTTGGGAATTTGGCTGGGAAATTCTTTAATAAGTAGTCCTTCTGCTCTGCTTCATAGGAACTTGGTTTTAGAAATGAAACATTGCTTGTGTTTTCCCCACTCCTAAAAACAAAGATAAAGATGAAGTATTCATATTAACACTTTAATAACATATTTTGAATCACTTCTTAATAAACCTGAAAACTTTTCATAGTGATTCTAACTAAAGGGTGCCTTATAAATAGACTTCTGTGGTATATACTAAACCCTTGATTTTTTTCTGAAGGCCATTGAAACGAACAGCATTGTGACATAGACATTTATAATGCCACTTGAAAGTTTCAAGGAGAAAATTATGTGATTCAAATAGCAAATGCAAATATGGCCTATGCACTTTTTATGTATTTATAATCATATCACAGACATGCTTGTACATATAAACCTACTCATTCCTTCATTAAAACCAATGTTCTTTGAGTAAACAATTTGCAAAAAATATATGCACTGTGATAGTTACAACACCCAGAATTCTCCTTGGTACTGGATTCCCTGTTGGCCAAAAACAACACAAGTCCTTATCAGGAGGGTGCTTAGTGATAGGATTAAATGGTATTTACCTCATGATTTTCAACTCTAAGAAATTGATTGTCAGAGGCTAGTACCCACAGATTTAGAAAGTCTTTTGGGGACAAAACTTTTATGTTTTACTTGTTCTCAAATTTTCTCCTCACAGACAGCATATAAATCAGGTACTTGGCTTCAATATTCAGTTATGTAAAAATTAAGATGTTCTACTAAAGTGTTTCTAAGGTGAACTCATCTTATATACCACGTATATATAGCTGGCCATGAAATTAATTTGTATGTTACCATGAGAAAAACCTTAGAATTATATGAATTTCTTTCAGACTTTTATCTTTTTGCAAATAAGTAATTGTTGTTGCCCTTGTTGTTGTTGTTAATCCCAGGCATACTCCCAGTGTTTGGGTTTCTTTGCTGTGACAAAACAACATGACCAAATAACAAGTTGGGGACGAAAGGGTTTATTTGGTTTATAGTCCATATCAACGAAAGTCAGGATAGGACCTCAAACAGGCCAGGAAGCCAGAGGAAGTAGCTGATACAGAGGCCATGAAGGGGTACTGCTTACTGACTTGCTCCCCATGTATTGCTCAGATTGCTTTCTTATTGAACCTAAGACTCCCAGCCCAAGAATGGCCCCAACCATAGTAAGCTGGGCTCTCTCATATCAATCACTAATTAAGAAAATGCCCTACATTTGAATCTTATGGAGGCATTTTCTCAAGTGATATTCCTCCTCCTAGATACCTCTGATTTGTTGAAACAAATTGTTGTTAGCATGAAAGTATCCAGCATACCTAGCTTGAATTTCATGTTAAATTGAATATAGATATGATGCATTTTGGAATATTCTTGGGTTTCAAACTTAGATTTCCCAGTTACTGCTGAGAAGGTCATAATATATTTGATCTTCATGACAGTTTGGTTTTCTGTATTAGTTGAACTAAATCATGTAAACCATGTCATTGAGTGCCCAGTGGTTCACAGGAAGCTGTGACTCCTATCTCAGTTCTTTTTTTTTGACAAGAGTAGCCTCCCTAAATCTGCTACCCAAATACCATGAACCAATGCAGTTCCTTTTGTCTGGTCTGCTTTTTTTTTTTCATTAAGCTTGTTTTTAAATTTTCTACTTTCTCTTCCCTTATAACTTTCTTGTTCTTCTTATGTAATTTGACCACTCCTCAACTTAATCATTTTTTGGTAATTTGTATTTATTTTATGTGACATAGTCTTGATATTAGCAGTAAGAATGTGTATACCTGTAATTGAAGCCAATTAAATAGAAATGTATTGTCTTCATCTGGACTGTAACTTAATTGTTTGTTGTTTTATCTTAACTATACTGGAAAATTCTTGAATGTGAAAGTAACAATTTAAATTCTTGTTTATCGGGTGTGTACATGGACTCTACCAAAAGGCATCATACAATATACAGGGGATGAGGAATTTTAAAGCAGAAAAACGCATGATCTGTTGATGAATAAATTATTGAGGAGGTGAAGATGTTGAGAAAGCTTCTTGGGTGAAATATTAGGAAGGCATGTTAAAGGAAATAGTGCTTGGACAAATCCAAGCACTTTTCGAAATAACCTTAATTTTTTTGTTGGGAAACATGAGAAAAGATGAATTCTAAACAGTGAGGAGAACATAAAAAGATTAATGCATTAATCCCAGCACTTGGGAGGCAGAGGCAGGCGGATCTCTGTGAGTTCGAGACCAGCCTGGTCTACAAGAGCTAGTTCCAGGACAGGCTCCAAAACCACAGAGATACCCTGTCTCGAAAAACCAAAAAAAAAAAAAAAAGATTAATGCAGAGAAGTTGACTGGCAACAGGATGGTAAGAGAATCAGGGATAGAATGAGGAGAATAGATTGGGTGCTTGTGATGAAGGACCTATGAGTGCTTTATAATCTTGTAGTCTTATAGTCCTATCCTTTCAAAATATGTAAATATTTGTGGTAGAGAAAACGTTGTGAGATTAGTGAGATGAGTTAGAACATAAAGGCACTTGCCATCAAGTCTGATAACCTGGGTATGATGCCCAGGATCCACAAGGTAGAAGGAGTGGACCAACTCCTAAAAGTTGTCATCTGACCTCCATATTTATGCATAGCATGCAGACAGCAGATAAACAAGACAGTCACAGACACACATAGAAGCATATAATATTGCAAGAATATAGACATTAGCTTTTTGTGAACAACAGAACAATACAAAAAAAGGAAAATGGAACACCATGTGAAAAAGGTCAAGTTTATTTTAAAACATGGGTTTCAGTCACCCTTTTTGATTACAGTTAAAGTACGGCTCTTTGTATGACTTAGACCCTAGAAGGTGAGGATGTGAAAGAATACATTTTATATTAACAAACTATTGTTTGAAAAGATGAAAATTGAAGGACAACAATGATGTTCTGTTGACATTAGGTAAAAAGTATGTCTACAAATAAGCATAGGCTTATGGCCAACTCTAAGAAAGTGGAGATACTGATTGGTTAATTTTTTTAGAGTTCTGGGCCTGAGGGATAAATATGACCTATGTGTGAAAAGAACAGAAGACCTTGGATCCCCATGACTGTCTACACTGTTTATTGGAAGTTGGTTATTTTGACTAGCAGTTAACTAAAAAATTAGATAAACCGTAGATAAGCACTTGAGTAATATTGATAGGGATCTGAACATTAATTTGCAAATCTTGAGTTTTTCCTGCATGTGGTTGTAACAAAGATAAGTCCATGTACATATTAATGGCTCTACTTAATTCCACCATATAACTGAATGTACCTGTCTGTGCCTCTTCCTTGCCTACATTGATTCCACCATATAATTGAATCTCTTACCTGTGCCTCTTCCCTTTCCTCTAAGAACTCTGTTCATGACAAGACTTCGTATGTGGAATAGGAAACAATTGTATCATGATCATGGGAGTTAAAATTTGACACTTGTGTCAAGATAAGAAGAGGAAGTGTGGATGCAGGAAGGAAGATAAGTATAGTAGAGCTGTCAGGGATAGGTAGGCTCTAGTGGGATGGTAGGGGAGAAAGGAAGGGTAGAAAGATTTTTAAAGCACCTTTTGAAAATGTTTAAAGTGATCAACACAGAAAGGGAATTCATTTATTTATTAAAAAAATGTATTTATTTATTAAGAATTTTCACCTCCTCCCCTCCTCCCATTTCCCTTCCACTCCCCCCACTCCTACTCCCCCTCCCTCTCCAGTCCTAAGAGCAGTCAGGGTTCCCTGCCCTGTGGGAAGTCCAAGGCCCTCCCCACTCTATCCAGGTCTAGGAAGGTGAGCATCCAAACAGACTAGGCTCCCAAAAAGCCAGTACATGCAGTAGAATCAAAACCCAGTGCCATTACCATTGGCTTCTCATCAGCCCTGAATGTCAGCTACATTCAGGGAGTCCGGTTTGATCACATGCTCTATCAGTCCCAGTCCAGCTGGCCTTGGTGAGCTCCCATTAGATCAATCACAACATCTCAGTGGATGGAAGCACCCCTCGTGGTCCTGACTTACTTGCTCATGTTCTCCCTCCTTCTGCTCTTCATCTGGACTTGGGAGATCAGTCCAGCGCTCCAATGTGAGTCTCTGTCTCTTTCTCCATCTGTCGCCAGATGAAGGTTCTATGGTGATATGGAAGATATCCATCAGTGTGGCTATGGGATAAGGCAGTTCAGGCACCCTCTCCTCTGATGCCCAAGGACCTACATGGGGACATCTCCTTGAACACCTGGGAACCCCTCCAGAGCCAAGTCTCTTGCCAACCCTAAAATGGCTCCCTTAATTAAGATATCTTCTTCCCTGATCCCATATCCTCCCTTCCTCCATCTCAACCATCCCATTCCCCCAAGCTCTCCCCAATCCTCCCCTTCTCCCTTCTCTCTCCCCATTTCCCCTTCCCCCCATTCCATCCCCACCCCCACCCCCTGCTCCCAACTTTTGCCCGGCTATCTCCACTCTACTGGATGCTTTCTTGAGAAACTGGATGAGATTTGGAATGTTTTTCAGTGGATGTTTCTGACTGGCTGCTGGTCTAAAGTAGGTATTCTGTGAGACACAAGTTCATTCTCATATTCCCACAACCACCAGCACACAGAGTGAAGAAATGAGTTGTGAATGTGTGTGATTTATGATGTTTATCACTTATCTCTGAATTTAAAAGTTTAAGGAAGTAGAAGGAGAATGTCAAACCAGAGTGGGTTTCCTACTAGACAGCAGGACCCTGACCCTGATTCCATGTGTTTCCCTAATGCAATTTTTACTTATGTATTTTCACTTTTTACTAATCAGATAAACAAAGTTTCCTGTTAACCTGTATACAAACTTGTGTATAGGTGAGAGAAGAGACTTGGACTTTTCAGGCATTATTTGTGGCCTGCCATAATCATCACAAGATTATATGGTTAAGTAATCAAGAAATTTTAGCAAGTAAGACACTATCAATTAGAATACTATTAGCCAGTATTGTTATGCAGGAATTAAAGTCCACCTTGGGTAGCTCTTGAGCCATGTAATTTTGCTCTGTACAATTGACTACCCATCATTTATATTTGATATTACTGAATTGATATGTCTGGAAACTTAATAGCATCCCAGTGCTAACGTCAAGGACTCTGATGATTTCTTAACACGCACTACACATTTTTATGCAATACGTTTTATCCAAAATCAAATGTCCATTTTGGAGTCCTTTCTTAAAAATATCTTTGTATTCTGGAAATAATACTTTTTTCTTATACTTTCATTTTCTTAACGTTTTAGAAAGGGAATTCTGGATGGGTAATGTAACATTAAATATATGGCTACACAAAGTTTAGAAAAACTGTGGCCATCAAAAATAAATATTGGTAATAACACTGATGGAATTTCACATGTGTAGTTTATTGTGAGAAAACAAAAAGATTTGCACAGATCTTAGATAAGAAAGCAGGCTTGCTGATTAGCAAAAATATAAATGAAGGCATCTGCTGGTAGACTTGCCTCCTTGCTTCCAGTTCAGAGAAGGCACCTTAAGTCAGATGCAGTTTTTATATCGTCAGCAGTATTGGCTCTACTATTATTTTAAAGGAAGCAATCACATATTTTAAATCAATAAAATATATAATTATATAAGTATATTGCTGTTAATGAATTTACCATAATATAAAAAAAGAGGTAATAATATTTCTAGTTACAGAATCTCACAGTTTGAAGGCTCCTTTATGGTTTGCATCTTCACTGTTGTGTTAGTTTTAGCGTTACTATCTTCTACCCAGTAGGAATGCAAGTAAACATGGAATCTCTGAACCCTCCACAAAACTACATGCTCTTACCTCTGCCTTACCCTTAGGTGTATGCTGAAGTCACTGTGAGATTCTTATGTTTGGGTTTGATATCCACAGTCTTTGGATAGGAATCAAGTTGTGCCTTTACTTTTGCATTATGCTCTAGTCTAAAATAGAGACACAGAGTCCAGTTGGAGAGCAGTTTCAGCAGCCATCCTCTTTTGAGTATTTGAGAAGAACTCCGGAAGGCTCCTGCTATGATCTATAACAAAAACGGAAAGGATGCCTGCAAAACAGAGGAGGAGTGGTAGAAAAATCAGGGCAAAAACACGCGAGGGAATTCTGTAGAACTCATTCGACAATTTTTAAGTTGGCTATACGTCTGTGAGTTCTGATATTAACCCTGTTTATATGAGGAAGTTGAAGAAAATAAGAAGCCTTAAGAATCAACTGCAGGACCACAAGGGGTGCACCCACCCACGGAGACAGTGGGGCTGATCTATTGGGAGCTCACCAAGGCCAGCTGGACTGTGACTGAAAAAGCATGGGATAGGACCGGACTCTCTGAACATGGCGGACAATGGGGGCTGCTGAGAAGCCAAGGACAGTGGCACTGGGTTTTGATCCTACTTCATGTTCTGGCTTTGTGGGAGCCTGACCAGTTTGGATGTTCACCTTCCTGGACCAGGATGGAAGGGGGAGGACTTTGGACTTTCCACAGGGCAGGGAACCCTGACTGCTCTTCAGACTGGAGAGGGAGGGGGAGAGGAGTGGGGGGAGGGGGAGAGGAGTGGGAGGAGGGGGAGAGAAAAGGGAGGCTGGGAGGAGGCAGAAATTTTTTTTCAATAAATAAAAAAATAAAAATAAAAAAGTAAATAAAAATAAATCACTGAAATACAAAAAAAAAAGAATCAGCTGCAGATTATTTTTAGGAAGTAGCAAATGATGAGATGATAGTCATATAAAAGAAGTTGAAAATCTTTGGCTTGATTTAATAGTTATGCTGGTTAGTTTTTGTCAGCTTGACATAAAGCAGAGTTATCATGGAAGAGGGAACTTCCATTGAAGAATTGACTCCTTCGGATTGCATTTTGGACATGTCTTGATTAATAATTGATGTGAAGAGCCCAGCCCACTGTGGGCAGTATTAACCTGGATAGGTGGGCCCGGATTAGACAGAAAGACTGGGAGAGCAAGCCAGTAAGGAGAGTCCCACTGTGTTCTCTGCTTCAGTTCCTGCCCCCACTTTCCTGCTTTAATTCTTCTGATGGTGGTCTATATCCTCTAAGCCATATAAACCTTTCCTCCCTTTATTGCTTGTATCATGATGTTTACCACTGCAATGGGAAGCTAGCTGAGACAATAAGCAGGGAAATCTGTGATATAAGAGTGGATGAATGAAAGGTAGTGTGTTAATCTTAAAAAAAAATAAAAGTCTTGACAGACATTGAGGAAGTACCCAACAAAATTCTTTTGTATTAAGTAGACCTGAAAAGCAAGCTTTTGAGGCAGAATCTGAAGAACACAGGGGAATCATTTTCTTCCTAAGTACATTTATTCAGTATTCCAGTGAGTCTTGAACTAGGGACTTAAAAATCTTTTTTTTTTTTTGACACTGACATTACGCTAGTTACCTCCCATGTTTCATTCCTATCACTAGCAAAGATGGAGCTGTGCTAGTAACTCCAGAGAAGCAACTTGGATAGACACCAGAAGACGCACAGGAAGACCATGGCTTGGTAGGGATATTTAATCAGAGCACTCTTGTCAGTTGGGTTGTTTTGCCTGCACAAGGATGACCGCCTGAGGTAAGGTAAATAGACTGGTTATCTGCAGTGTCTCAGTTCCTGGGTTCCCTTTCTGCCTGGGCAGCATTTCCATACTGAGTTGCTACTTTTATAGTGAAAAATAATTAAACCAGTCTAAGTATATTTTATTATAAAACTGATGAAATCTTTTTGTACAAGCTAATGAAATATGATAATTATTTATTTAAAAATGTTTTTCATGTCCAATTCCATTGATCATGTGTATCAGGAACAAATGAAGATCCTAAGTATGGAAAAGGACTATGTTTGCATTGCTCTGCTTGTTTGGACATCCCTAAGCAGGATTCATTTTTTTCTGTTTATTGACAGTACTCTTTCTTCCTTTGTAAAATTATAATGTATACATCACCAGCATATATTTGGTTGCATTATGAGAGTAGGTTTTTAGTAAATGTAGCCAGAAGGAAATATAAAAATTCATTGCACTAGTTTTAAGGCTTTGGGTAAAAGAGGTTTGTTCTGTGAACTTTGAATTACATAAGACAGAGTGCTGTGTTTAGGAGACATAAAAGCAGATTAAAAGTCAAGGAAAGCAGCATTGCTTCTCCTTGGAGAGTGCTTGGCTCTTTATCTGCTAGGGGAAGAGGCAGGCATTACTGCGATTCTCCCTGCTCTGAGATGTCTGTCAGTTGTGGTTACTTGGAGAATTTTGGCAATGATACACAATTTTCCTTGAGAAAAATAAAAATGGAAGCCATATATTGGAATTGGACATGGTTTTTTATTTGCTTTTATTTTCATTTTCCTTAAAAATCATTTTTTCCTTCCTTTCCCAGCAGTTGTAGCTTCTTTGGTTTTTAGCGTAGAGGGTAGGGGGAATATAGATAGGTCCCCTGAGACTGAGTAAATGTCACTTATTTTTCTTTTTATGTGTACTTGTTAAAGGCATCACACCGACCTTAACTTTAACTAAACAAAGATATTTGGCAGAATTGGCAAAGAGTATGACTCTGTGTGCTGAGAAGGGTTCCAAGCATGCAGTGTAACCCATGTAACTGAAATGGAATTGTCCACCCTCAGCTAAAACTAAGTTTTATCTGAAAACTTGAGGTGCCCATCTTGTTGATACTTGAGAATACTTGAGAAGTATTTTTATTCTTGAGTGCCTTAGAGCTGGGATTAAAGTTCACAGACAGAAATTGGATTGGCTGGATAGTACACAGTGAGACACAAAACAAGCCTGAGCTTTTTGTGTTAATTCCTTCACTGTCCCATAACCTCTTACTTCCCAAAGTGGAGGGCCACCTCTGTCATGTACCTCGCTGTCATGGTGAATCATGATGATTCCCTACCAGTCAGGAAAGTAAATATTAGTCATCTTGTCTAGAACAATCCACCTGATGGTGTTTGCTGTCTTTACCGTTTACTTCTCAGGAACAGTCTGGGGATTTTGTTTTCAATATGTGTCTTTCTTCTCTTCTTCTAAGATTCCAGTGTTCTTAAAATGTCATGCCCCTCACGGGCTGTGGTGGGGCAAGCCTTTAAACCCAAAACTCAGGAAGCAGAGGCAGGGATATCTCTATGAGTTCAAGGCTGGCCTGGTCTGCAGAGTGAGTTCCAGTACGGCCAGAGTCTCAAGGAAAAATTAAAAACATCATCCCCATTCTCTGGACCTGTTGTTTTTGCTTTTGTTAAAGGAGCATGTTCCCCATGCTGTGTTGTATTATCTCCTGGTTTTCACTAGGAAATGTTTAAGCTGCATTCATGGCTAGGTTTATGTGCATATATGATATACTTCACATGTTGTATTGATCAGAGTACTTGGGAAGGAGAAACATTAGCATCCATACACTTATAGAAAGAGGTTACATGAGAAAATGACTCACAGGATTATGGAGTCTGTTTAGTCCCAAGGTCTACAGATGGGTGAGCCAAAAGATAGAGGCCTGAGCATTGAAAATAGATCAGATGGCATTGCTACAGTCTGAAGACCACCAGGCTTAGCAAGAACCAGTGTTATAGCCGGAGTCAGAGGAAGGAGAGAGGCCCTCTCACTTGCCAGGAAGTCACCATTTGATTCTGTTCATATCTTTGATTGATTGGATAAGGCCCATCCATTTAATCCTGACAGAAATGCAACTCACAGTTCTGTGAAGAAGATTCCATTGCTTATTATTTAATGATTGTTTATATTTTGTCAAATAGAATGTCTCTCTTTCCTACTCACTGCTTAACAATAGATAAATAGTTAACCTTACTTTACTCAGATAAACTGAATAAAGCCCATGTTCAGTCTCAAAGCTGGTTCCTGAGGTTGTTGGTTTGACTTCTGCAAATAACACAAGCTGTGGACACTAAATTTTCTTACATATAATGACCTACTGCTTGTGTATAACCTACACACATCTTGAATATTTAAAATCATGTTTAGATTCCTTTGAATATCTAATACAATATAAATGCTATATAAATATTTGTTTTACTAGATTGCTTAATAATGACTAAAAGTACATGATTATCAGATGAACATTGTTTTAGAATTATTTTTGATCCATGGCCATATGAATTTTTGGATGCAGAACCCAAGGATACGAGCAAATCATTTTAATAATTAAATGAAACAGTTTGTGTAAAATACTCAATAGTGACTAATGTTTTATTTGTGTACACATATAATTAAGGTCCATAGTGATAAAAGTCTGGTCCAAAAACCATAAGTGAATGGTAAGAATGAGCTTTATCTTATGCTGTCTTCTTCCCAAGTCAGGTATTTCATTCTTCCTGTCTTAGGCCTTTGAAGGGAGCAATATAATGGAAGGGCTAAGCTTGTCACATTAGCCTCCTTGAGTTAAAGTCCTCAGTCTCTCACTTGCCAAAAGTTTAGAGAAGTTACTTAACTTCTCTGTTCATGTGCTTCCTCATCTTCAGAACAGGGATAACAACATTCATAAAGTAACAGAGATGTTAAATTATTTCTAGGAATAGTGCCTTTATCCATGAATTTTAAAGAAACAATTTCAGACACAAAAGGGAAGGGCTCATGGAGAGGTTTCTGTATTCACCCTCAAATTATGACATCTGGCACTTGGATTTACGGACAATATAGGAAATCAGTGGAAATATTCAAAATATGTTAATATTCTTAATGTTACAGATAGCTTTCTATTGCAGTCAATTTGGAAACAGTTTGAGATGGTAAAAATCATGAGTTTTCTTTAGAATATTTGTGTATCTTTAAACTGAAATTGAACCTAATAGATAGGAAGAACTTGATGTAGATGCACTGTGCCTGTGAAGTGGGGGAATGGTGGATCCACCACTATAATAAGAATTTGCACTTTGAAAGGTGCATAAGAAGATACAGAAATTGAGAATGTTATATATGACTTCTAATATGTCAACCAAAAACAGTTGAAAACATAAAATACTTTCCTACATATCCTTGTTTTCATATTTGCTTGAAGGTCTAAACACACTGGAAATAGACACCATGGGAAAGCATCGTTTGTGTTGGTGTAGGAGGCTAGAAGTGTTGACTCAGTACATGATCCTTTTGTGTGATGAATTAAATGTCACATGCTTCAGTTTTCTGTGTTCTTTCAGCCATGTTACAATAAACATGATTTTGTAGGAAGAATAGGAATGTTATTAATGTTTATAAGAGATACGTGAGAGGTTGAGTTTCTTTTGGTCATTATGAAACAAAACTCCAAGAGAAAAAAAACTTTTTTTTTAATCCTTGGAGTAGTATTAAAAATCACATTAAGTGCAAGCTATTAAGGGAACCATAAAGTTCATATGTAGACTAAAAGGAATGTGTCAATAGAGAAGTGAAATTGTGGGAGAAAAATTTAAGAAAATATATATCATGTTACCTTTTGCACTTTGATATAGTCCTCAGTTTCCTTTAATTTTTGACATATAGTAATAGCTACAAGTTTGACTTCTGTTATTGAATTATCTGTAGCCCATTTGCCTCCTGTAATTTGGGAGTTTTTTTTTTCAGAATAGGCAACAATTATGGTTGTTATTACATGAAAACTATTAGGAAACAACTAAAATTGTATGCTAAATATCCATATGATAGTAGCTACTTTTATCATTTTATTTTAAGAGAATTACAAAACTTTCTTTTATATAAATTTTTTAGCAATTGACATGAACGTTAATCAAAGGGAAGAATAATTACTAAGAAACCAGGGACTGGAAAGATGTTTCAGTCAGTGAATCACTTATGTTCAGGCCTGAGGACCTGAGTTCAGATTCCTAGCACCCATACAAAAAACCAGCCATGGTTTTGCATGCCTATAATCCTAGAACTGAGAATATAGAGACAAGAGGATACTGGAAGGGTTGTTGGACATCCAATTTACTAAATTGGTGAGCTTTGTATTGAGTGAGAGAGCCTTTGTCTAAAATAAGGAGGGGAAGGGGAGTGATTGAGAAAGATGCTGGCCTGTACGTATACATGCATCCACATGCATGCACACATATACAAGCACATATGCAAACACTTGGGCATATACAAAACCACAAAGTTTTTCAATAGGTTAAATAGGAATAAAGGAAAGAATATAATTGATCTTGAAAAATCTTTTTGGCTTTGACTAAATAAATAAGGGAAATGAATAAAAATGACAAATACAGATGTTCAAGAAGATTCTGATTGAACTCCAGTGAATTTTATAGATTGTATAGCTAGAGACACTGTCAATGGACAGGTACCTTGAGTGACAGTGGAGTGCTTGGGGTGGTTGTATCACTGTCAAGAAGGTATATTCAGGAAAGTAATGTGAAATAATTCCGAATGTAGTAATGATTTTACATGTAAATTTCAGTGTACAAAATCATGGAGCCAGGAGGTAGAAGCAGATTCACCTAGTTTCTTTTGTTTTATAATTATTTACTATATTTTTTTATTTTATATATGTGTTTATATGTATGATATGTGCATGTCAGGGAGAGCTATGGGAGTCAATTCTTTCCTTTGGCCATATTGGTCTTGGTAATTGAATTCAGGTCATTGTGCTTGATGTCAGTCAGCTTTACCTGCTGAGCTATAACACCATTCTTTATATCTAGTTTCTTATTTTCCTATTTTAGAAAGTCAAATGCATCAATACCATGTCTTAGCTTATTTTCCTTTATCAAGGAGTGGTTAGATTGCTTTTTATAACATTGCTGAACTCCTACCTAAAAGGTAACATCTTTCTGCTTCTGATTTAGAAGAATAAAACTTAAGGTTACTGCTAGTACCAATGGTACGTATTAAACTTAGATGCCCTTCACTCTTCTGACTTTCTCATAATGTAAGGAGTCTGTAACATGTCTGAAAAAAATCCATTTTCAAGAAGAATTAACTACAAAAGCGTATTTTCTGGCCTAAATGTGAACTGGTCAAAATTGAGATTATTTTCAAGTAGCTAAGTAGATTATCAGGGTGTGATATTAGTTTTGAAAAAACTAGAGACAAATTTCTGCTGTGTCACGCGTAAGAGACTTTTCTAGATAACTGAGGTAGGAAGATCCACCTCAACTGACTGATGTAAAGAAGTAGGTGACCTGAGCACTGATATTCATCACTCTCTGCTTCCTGCCTATAGATGCAGTGTGATCAACTCTCTCATGCACATGCTGCTATGGCCACCCCTCAACTATGAGCCAAAATAAACTTCTTCCTTAAGCTGTCTTTTTCTGGTATTTTGTCACAGCAATGAGACAGGTAACTAATATGCAGGGTAAAATATGTTCAGATATGCATGTATCTCTGCAAGTTAGGATTTAGTGTGTTATTCTTTGATGTGTGGTGATTTGAATGAGAATGCCTCATAGGCTCATGTGTTTGCATACTTGGTCCACAATTAGTAGAATTGTTTGGGAAGGTTTAGGAGGTGTATCCTTGTTGGAGAATGTGTGTTGCTGGGGATGGGTTTTGAGGTCTTAAAAGACTTAGGATGTTCCCCAAATCACTTGCTCTCTGCCTTCTTCTTGTAGATCAGGATGTAAGCTTTCAACTGTTTCTGTGACCATGTCTTTGTTCCTCCATTCATGTACCTAACCCTCTAAAAACTTAAGCGCAAGTTAAGCACTTTTTTTTATAAATTGCCTTGGTCCTGGTGTTTTAGCACAGCAAATGAAAAGTAATTAAGACAGAGGTATTATTCCTGAACTTCTGTTTTAGTTGTAGGTATAACCTACTTTGAAGTAGTCCAAATGAAACTGTATTTGTGTAAGGTGAGAACTAAAAAGAATAACGATTAATATATAACTCACATTGTTCAGAATCCGTTTGGTTGTATGAATAAATCTCTCAAAACTTAATCCAGTTATCTAGGTATTTATCACTCATCCATTTTATGGGTATTTGTTTCAATTAATCATTATTCTTACATTTTTCTATAATCTCATTTATTTTAAACAATAAACTGGATTGTTAAATAGTCTGTAATTTAGGAAAGAAAATGCTAATGGCAAACAATACTAACAGATTCATAGGCATAGCTTGCCTACAGGTATACTTTATACATACATACTCCTCCAGACTCACAGAAATGGTGGAACCTCTGAAAACAATACTTCTTCTTCTTCCAATACTTGGCACACAGTATGTGATCAATAAATCTTTGCTAAACAAATTCATACTTTTATAAAGATGATCTCTGTTTTAGATCCACCCATATATGATCAAATCAAATAATTTTGCTTTATCCCTAATGGGAAAATTATGATGTGGTGTTTCTAGCTTACAAACATAACCTGTTCCACAACTCAGACAGGTAGTATTGAATGTGAGGTTGTTTTCTGACTATTTATTTAGAAAAATCATTGATTCATACAGTACTTGCTATGGCTTCAGGTCAGATCTAGGCTCTGGAGACTGACATGGTATTAAACAAGACACATAGTTTTATTTACATAGACTCAACACTGGTTCTTAGAAGTATAACTCTTAGAATTGTGTTTAACACATGGCTTAGATCAATATTTGCCAAGCAATAATATTCTTAGAGAGTGGCCCTAATATTTTCAAGGATGTTTATTCATTCATTCATTCATTCATTCATTCATTCATTCATAGCTCACAGCTTCTGGACTAAACAAAATTCATGTGGAACAAGTAGGTAAAGAAAATACAATGCTTTAGATATATTCTCATTACATTTCATTAATCTTCCTGGGCACCTACTTCTAAAACAGAATCATCTTTCTACTTGCTTTTATCTTTGTAGTGTGGCCATGATAAGCTAAGGTCATGTGATTCTCAGCTAAAAATAATGAAGATGTGATAATATTCTAATTCTCACAGAGCACCGCATAACTTAGTAAATTAATGTTTGCATAGTGCTTAGAAATCTGAGGTTGAAAATTGCTGAGAGAAATGTACAGAACTATTATTGCCACTAACATTATGATAGACAATTTTTCTCCACCAAAAAGACCTCACTGAATTGGTGTTTATATTGTAAAGATGTATGTCACATTAAAAAAATAAATTAACAAATAAATAAATAATAAGATGTCAGTATATATCTAAATGGAAAATAAATAATGATCTGTCCTTTCATTATAATATGATTTTAAAAAATTGCCAAGGAATCACTATTGGGGGAAGTAAATGGCATTTAAGACCTGATGATTCACTAGTCTGGACAGATGGGTGATTATATCTTGTTACATAAGTGACAGGTGGCGCCCCTAGTGTAATGGATTCCAAAGTTCTGATTTTTGCCTCTTCTTATTAAATAGTGTTTGGCTTGGGGTAGTAACTACTCTCTCTGATTCTAAGTAAAAGGAGAATTAGTTGGTGGGAGGGCGAAGGTTTGGTTTTGGGTATGTGGTGCTGCTGTTGGCTCCTTAGTTAATCCCATCCATGCTTCAGCCTGACTAAACTGAGAGGTTGCAACTGTTTCCTATTGAAAGACCCTACAGGCCCCCTCCTCAAAACCCGCAGCTAGCATGCTCCTGGGGGAACGTCCTGTTTGCTTTTAAAAAAAATTCTCCGGATCAGCAGCCAGCCTGCGCCCGTAAGAACATCCAATGTGCCTGAGAGAGCAGGAGATCTATGAGATAGAGATAGGAAGACTGCAAGGCAAGATGTCAGTAAGATAGGACATCAACAAAGCAGGTTAGCTATAAGATAGGAACAGGGTGACTGTTGCCAGGCATCCATGCTGAGAGAGGAAACCATTCATGCCCCCGCCTCATTCCGATAACCACGCTTTTGCTTCTGTAAACTTGCTTTTGCTGTCCCCTATAAGAAGCCCGCCCTCCAGTTGGCAGGTGCGCAAGTCTTCTGAGAGATCTTGTCGCCCGCAAGTACCTGTGTCTACTCAATAAACCTCTTGCGATTTGCATCCGTGTGGTCTCGGCCTGTTCCTTGGTGTTGGGGAGGTCTCCTCCCGAAAAAGGTCCTCGTCGAGGGTCTTTCACTATCAAGAAGCTGTGATTTTGGAACAGGTCTGAATGTACTCTTCCTAGAATGTGAGTTCTTCACACAGATTTCCATACCAATGAGAGTGTTTAGAATTGTTACTGTGCCATGCCTTCTCATATACTTAGAGGATGGAGTTTAAGCTGCAAAATTTAAAGAAGAATAAATTAACGCTATTTTGTTCACTCAACAAATTTATAGTGATCACCGACTACCCATTCCATCTACTCAGAGCAATTCACAGTACTCATAAACTATGAGGAATCAAACAAAAAAGTACTTGGCTTCTGTAGTACTTCCTCTGTTTTAGTAGGGAACAGAGAGGAGATAAATAATAAATATATAATTTTAGTAAAGAACAAATGTCATGAAAGAAACAAAAGCCAGTCTTTGAGGGTGGAGATGACAACTTCCTTAGCGATGCTGATAGATGTGGTGGATCACAGTGTACTTTACAAAATGACTTCTAGTTTCAGGTTTCAAGATGCTGTCTTGATATTTGTGATTTTAACAGGAACATAAAAGGTGTGAATATTTTCAGTCAGGTGTCACAGGACTCTGTGTCTCCTGACAGAACCCAACTACTCACTCTGATTGTTGTTGAGAGAGAATACCACAAGACAGTTTGAAGAGACTCACCTGGAGAGTCATATGTTACTGGGGAAATTGAGGCCACACCACAGGGTTCTTACTCTTGTTAATAAGAAGAGAATTTAAGAATTGAATTACATGGAACATGAGGATAATTTTATTAGAGTTTAAAAGAAAAATGCCATGGCAGGCCAGAAAATAAGAGGAAAAAAAACATGTTATTTGTAAGCTAGTGCTTGGTAGAGTGGTGATAGGGATATGGTTTCAGGTAAAAAGAGGGAAAGAGTCCAGAGTGAGGAAGCATTTCTGCTCAGACTGACTAGCATCTAAAAGAAAGAGAGAGAAAGAAAAAAAGTAAAGTTCCTTTTCTGAGTTATAAAATACAGCAGTATTGTAGTAACTCTAAGTACTGTGGGAAGCATGGACTTTCTGGGAAGGAAAAGTCCATTTATCTCATTAAAGAGTTGATTCTTCCTATCTCTATAGCATAGTAACAGGTGAACCATTCTTACTGAGTGGTGGTCACCTTGCCAGGTGATTGACACTCTAGCCTTTCTGGTAGGTACTCTGTTGATCAGGTGAGTGGCAGTGGAAAATGGATTAGCTCTTAAAGGAAGGGAAAGTGGTATGTGATGCTTTAATCTTAGAGCTGATCAGAATGTTTTATACTAGATTCCTTTTTTTAACCATGATGATTTAGTTCTGCCTTATTAAGCTGTAACAAAGCTCTGATGGAGACTCCTGTAACATTCTCCCCTTGTGACGTGCTAACCTTCAAACAATTTATGAGATGGCCTGAATAGGGCATCACAGCCCATTTTCAGCCTGAAAACCTAAACATCCTGTTCCAAAGCTGTTTAGCAAAAGGTCCTGTTTCTGGACTGAGCATTGCTTGCCCCTCACAGACAGCCTCCAGGCAGGGTGCTCATTTATCAGAGATAAGAAGTCAAGGCTTGCTCTTGGCATTTCTGGTCTGAGAACCAAGGACATTTCCTGCTCCTAGCCAGGAACAATAAAGGAATTGTTCCCTTTGAGAATCCTTGCCTCTAAACTGCTTAGTTAGTTTAAGACTCCTGACCTCAGCATTGACTCAGAACTCTGAGGGAGGCTGAGGGAGGCACTGTGTCAGTCTGGTCTTTCTTTTCAGCCTTCTCCACTGGTTAGCCACTCCAGCAGCCAGGAGGCCTGTATGCTGTGCTATTGTAATTTTTAATTCTATTCTGTCTTGGAAATCTCTAATTTTTCTGAAGAACTGACATTTCTAATAGAATGACAAACATCCTTGATTGATTTTGTGAAGTTGAAAAACTTAAATCATAGTTTTTTTCTTTTTACTTTGAAAAAAAACTTTTTTTTCTCACATAATATATCCTGATTATGATTTCTCCTTCTTCTACTCCTCCCAATTTCTCCCAATCGTCTCCCATCTGAACCCACCCCTTTTTATCTCACATGAGAAAAGAAACAGGCTTTGAAGACATAATAATATAATAAGATAAAGCAATACTTAATACAACGGAATAGGAAAAAACAGACAGATATAGATGCAGAGACCCTTTTGTTCACACATTCAGGAATCCCACAAAAATCCTAAACTGGAAGTTATAATATATACCCAAAGCACTTGTGAGGTAAAAAGAGAGAAAACATATAAGTATAATAAAACTTAAAATTTAAAAAAGAAACTAAAAAAAAAAGGCTCTGACTTGACATTATGAGACAAGGACCCTTCAGTGTTGTTACTGAGTTCATTTTCTGTTGGCATCTACTACTGTTGGGCATGCAGTCTACCCTCATAGTAGTTTATTTCTCCAGGAAGACTCCTTGAAGAACACTAAGGGTTTTGTTTGTTTGTTTGTTTTTGGTTTGGTTTGGTTGGGTTTTTCGAGACAGGGTTTCACTGTAGCTTTGGAGCCTGTCCTGGACCTAGCTCTTATCGACCAGGTTGGCCTCAAACTCACAGAGATCTACCTGCCTCTGCCTCCTGAGTGCTGGGATTAAAGGGATATGCCAGCACCGCTGGTGAAAACTAAGTTTTTTATTTGTAAGTGGTTATTAATTGGAGATAGCTTCTGGGTTAAGGATGGAGGCATGTGTTTATTTCTTCTCTCAGCTCTAGGACTCCATCTAATGCAGATCCATTCAGGCCCTGTGCATGCTGCCTCATTCTCTGTGAGTTCACATGTGTGTCAGTCCTGTTGACTTGAAGTTCCCTATTTCCTTAGTGCCTCCATCCTCTTCGACTCTTACTCTCTTTCTGAGTCTTCTTCTGCAGGGTTCCGTGAGCTGAGAAGAAGGATTTGATGGATATACTCCTTTAAAAAGGGATTAGTGTTCCAAGCTCTCTCATTTTCTGTATAATGGTCTGCCTGTGGGTCTGTGTATTTATTCTCAGCTGCTTAAGGAAGAAGCTTCTCTGATAATGGCTGAGCAAATAACTGATCTATGAGTATTAGCAGAATGACATTGCTACTTATTTTTTTTTTAAAGACTAGTATTATTTGGTTTTCCCCTAAGTCCCTGGGCTATTTAGCCCAAGTTCTTGGTTATCCCAGCAGTTTTGAGTATGGGTTCCATCTTGTGGAGTGAACCTAGTCAATCACATATCAGTAGGGTACTCCCACAAACTTTGAACCACCAGCCTGTCTCACTGGCAGCGCGCCATTGTAGACCAAAGGATTTGTGGCGGGGTTGGTAGAAAAACTTTCCCAGTTTTAAAAACATTTTGTTAATTGGGGGAGGGGGAGGGAAATGGGAGGCGGTGGCGGGGAAGAGACAGAAATCTTTAATAAATAAATAAATTTAAAAAAAAAAAGAACACTTGAAGCTGTCCTCTTCCCACACACATGTGCAGCCCACAGACATATGAACAGCTGTATAGATGCATGCACATATACATCATACGACACAAAGCTGTGTTTATACTTTAACTGGTAAAAATTTTGTCTTACTCTAGAAAAATTTCAAAATAAAAAAAAAGTTCATCTGAAAAAAAAAAAAACATTTTGTTTCTACAGTGACATTGTGTGTCACTGTAGAAGTGGGTTTTGAGGTCTTAACATGCTCAAGCTAGGCTTAGTGTAGCAGTTTTTCTCTACTGCCTACAGATCAAGATGTAAAACTCATCTCCTTTAGCACCTTGTCTTCCTGCATGCTGCCAGTTTCCCACCATGATGATAATGACTTAACCTCTGAACCAGCCATCCCCAATTAAATGTTTTCCTTTATGAGTTGCTGTGGTCATGGTGTCTGCACAGCAATAGCAACCCTAACTAAGACAGGAACTGTAGTTTCAGAACATAAGCGTGGATTAGTCCTTAACGTCTTTCATTTGTGAAAGAGTATTTCAGCCTGAGATGTGAACTTGAATACAGAGCAGTGAGGAAGAGCATGTGTGTCCTGTCAGTGGCACTGCATTTGTGAAGTGCCTGTGCACACATGGAGACTGCTCTGCTTTTCTAGTAGACTGCTTTTGTTTAGAGCGTGCCACAAGCTGTAATGTAGTATATTAGGCATGAGTATAGGAATCTATAGCAATGTTCTGATATTTGAAGAGTAGCTACAAACATAATGAAAACAGTCATATAAAGCCATTTATTGCTCTGTGAAATTACAAACTTAAGTTATAAAAGTACATGGATTTTGAAACAAAAATAGGATTTTTTATGCCTAAATTTTACAATCTCCTCCTCCAAATTAATGGTAGAAAGTGTAAGAGGAAATGTTGGCATGGGGTAGGAGGGGGGAAGAGGAGGTGGGAGACATACAGAAACAGAGAAGCAAAGAAAGAACCAGCAGGAAAGGAAAGAGACGAGATAAAATGCTTCTTAGAAACCCATGGATTTTCTGTTTTTTAAAAAATATCAGTTTATCTCATACAATCTTGAAAGTTTGAAGTTGACTGGTTTACTGTAAGAAGCATTTAGTAAATGCAATTTTTATTTTTAATAACTAAGGCTCAAATTTCATGTGAAATCTCACACCAGCCCTCCAATGTAATTAAGTTTATGGTTTTCCCAGGCACTTCAAAGACCCGTGATGTGCTGTTAACAACATTTTCCCCCTCCGGGATAAGGAGTAGGACACCACAGCAGTCATGCTGCAGCTGGCTGCTATGTCTCAGTAAAGCAGATGCCACCGAGTGATGCAAGGTACTGGATATTTTGGTGTAATTTATCTCAAAAGACTCGGCACAAAGAAGTGTGTTTTACCTGGAAGTCTAAAATGATAAGATGCTGGCTTCTGTGTTTGAATAATAAAGAATATAAAGCAAAGCCTGTGTGTGCAGGCTCAGGAGGGCATTTGTACTGCACAGGTACTGCTAAGGGCTCAGTGTGGCATTGTGGCAGGGATGTGTGCCCTGGAGATTATAGTCTGGAGTCATAAGAGTAAGGAAATTGATGTCCCATGATTTCTTCTAACGTCACACACATACGCTCACAAGGAGAGACTGCAGGTGCTCCTTTTTTATTGCACGATGTAAAGAGAAAATGGAAAATGGACAAGCTTTCTACAATCATGTTCTCTTCATCAAGCTGTTATTGTTATTTTAGTGAGTCCACTAAAAAGAATTATCTAGAGCTTCTTGTCTTTGCTTCTTTGTGTACTTGATGAATATGATTACCATTTTACCTCTTGTATTTAAACCCCTCTGCTTAATCCCACATTCTGCCTAAAAGCCATGTCTGTGAGAGCTTGTTCCCCTTCCTGTGATAGATTTTAGAGATAGGACTGCATTTATGCAGGTGCAGTCAACACATTTTGGGCTATTTTCACTGACTTGTGCAAGTACAAAATGCCCAATGTAATTAAACTAAGATTAATAGAGACTATTAGTAAAATAAATTTGTTTTATGAATGAAAATACCTTACTAATTCAGCACGGCCTTTCTTTGACAAATGTACTATATTCACTTATGTAGCACATCATTATATGCCTAGGAAGCAAATAAACATTTGTCAGGCTCCCTTCCAGAATTTTCTATTAACTGTCTTCTAATTTTTTTCATGTGGCCTGCAAAGGGAATCAGATTTTACTTTTAAATGGAACAAAAGATTAGCCTAATACTACAAGGCCCAGTGATTTTCAGGATCATAACAAACCTTTACTTAATTTTCTTCTGGAATTGTTCTTAGTCTTCTCTTTTCTTCACTTTAGAATTTAAAGCATCCTATTCAAAATGGCCACCATAGAGGGGAGGGGAGGAGGGAGCAAAGGAAAATAATAAAGAACAGTAGCAACCGAGTTGATGCTATATAAATAAGCACATTTGCTGTGTCTCTCTTCTGCAGTTTTTATGTCCTACTGATGAGAGAACTGGTTTGAGATGTAAATTGCTTCCCTTTGATTGAACCAGGGAGGAGATGTCATGTAACTCATCTCATCAGCATAGAGCATTGTGCGCCTTTGGTGAATTATAGGATAACAGAGCTAGGAAGAATTCCTTAACCTCCTTCTGCGGCTCTGTTCCAGTGTTTAATAACCACCAAAGGGAAGGTCTTTCCCTCCATTTACCTGACTGCCTTCATCATTTTAGCTCATCTATTCCTATCCTGTCCTTAAATAATTTTTGAAAGATCACTGGAAAGTACCACTGGTTTATTTGCTGTAAATAATGTGCAAATGAAAATTAGGTTGTGAGGAGGGGTTTTGTTGCTGCTGTTAATTTGTTTTAGGTAGACATCACTTAAAAGATTGCTTTGGGAAAATGAGAAAAGTGATGAAGAAATGATTTCCTGGAAGTATTTACCATGGTATCTGGCTCATCTGGGTTTAAGAAAAGCCAGTAGGGATAGCTGCAAAGAAAACAGGCTCTCAGCATGGTGGGTAGGCTGGAGCAGAGGATCAGGTAGGGGTTGGTTTTCCTTCTGACATCCTCCAGGTCACATGCTGTATGAAAGAATATTAAAGAAGAATCCGGGAAGGGGGCTTAGAACAAAAGAACTGGAAATAAGCCTGCAGTCTAACTGCCCAGGCAGTTCTCAGAAAGCCATGGACATATATATGAAATTCAGGGTGGATATCACAGCCCTATCAGAACAGCAAAGCCTTTTCTTCCTCCCTTCCTATTAAATCTACATTTTGAAGGTGGATGGTGCTGACTCATAAATTAAATTGGAGTAATACATACAGTGTATATATATTTCTGTCACTTTGTCTCAAATTAAACACGAACCTTCTCCCCTGACAAGATGATAGAAAAGTTAATTGCTCGCCCTGGCTTTAAATTGGAATTTGAATTTGCAAAATGCTAAAGGTTTATGAGATCTAAATCATGAGGAGCTTAAATTACATTCCTGTGATAAAATATTAATAAATCAATTAAAACATAAGCCGAGTATAATATTACTTTTTTGTGGGAACCTTGAACACAATAATTCATTAGGGTGTAGTGCAGTAACAATTATTGTATCTTTTTTTAATTTTCTTTTTATTAGTTTTTTTTCGATAAATACATCATCAGATAACATTCCACATAGTAGATTATCATCCCCCTATGCAGCAGCTAGAAATTGCTGTACCCCTAAACAAGAGCTGTGCTCTAAATTATCTGCTGTTAGTTGTCCTTGTTAGCATCAGCTGCTTCCTTTACTGAAGGGGTATTTTCCTCTTGGGAACATCTGTTCAATGCCAGCTCTACCATTTTGTGGTTTCTTAATCTCTTTTCTAAAAAATGGGCATAATCATCATAATACTACCTCAGTGCTGGCACGTAAAAGCAATCAGTCAATGCATATAGAAATCCTTTCCACATGGTAAAGCTCCAGATAATGTTTATTATTATTATTATTATTATTATTATAGATTAGGACATTTGTATCTCTAGGAGGGCTCTTAGACATCACTGAACAATCAAACCCCTCATTTTAAGTATGAAGGACCAAAAATCCAGAGAGGTTAAGACATTTGGGTAAGACCACACAGCTAGGCAGGGAAATTGCAGAAACTAAAATCAAGAGTCAAAACTCATAACTTACGGCATTTCTCAGGTACTATTCAGGTGCTTCCCTCTTTAAAAATACTAGAAGATTTGCAACAAGGTTCATATGTCATTCTAGCTACATTATTTCTAATCTAAAATTATTTCCCTTTGAAACATTGTGTGTTATGATGTGTGTGTGTGTGTGTGTGTGTTTGGATTTTATTTTTGTATTGTATTTTTGGACTGATTAAACATTAGTCATTTTAGGCATAATTTTCTAAGGGGCCTGGTGGCACAAGCATGTATTCCCACAGCTGTCAGGAAGGGGCTCATTTAGCTAAGGAGAGAATGCCTTCTCCTGCTGCTCCCCAAATGAAGACTCAGCAGTCACCTTCCTTTCCTACAGGGTTCTGGAGGAGGCCACAGAGGAAAGGAGGTCTTTGTCTTTAAGTAATTATCTCATATGGTGATGGACAAAGATTCAAGGACTACAAGTTTATCTCCTTAACAGCTGTCCTGCTCTCTAGCCCCCACCTTGGCTTTTTTGACCCTCCTTTCTCTCCCTCACATTCCAGGATTATCTGTAGCTTGCTTTTTGTTTATTACAAAAATAAAGAGCACTATTGCTATAATACTGGTTAGATCTACCTCAAATAATCACTGCCCCATTCCCCGCCCCACCAGTGACAAAAGAGAAACTCAGGCTCAAAAGACTGTTGGTCAATCTGAAAATAAGGCTGCCTGTGACTGTGTTTGTTCTGCTGGCCAGGAATAGGACAGCCTGACAGTGTTTTCATTTCATTTTGTTTTCTCTAGCATTTTTAGTAGCAATAACAAGATCAGCATATGCTAGTGTTTTGAAGACGTATATTAGAAATGTGAAATGTTTGTGAATGATAAGGCATTATATAAACTCTGCCTAAAAGAAATCTATGATATTCTTCAAAGCTGCTCAGGCAGAATGGCAGGTTCTGTGGAGTTCATAGTGCTGGTCTGGTTTCTTTTTCTTTTTCTTTTTTTAATTGAAAGAAAAAAAAAAAGAGATTCCCGCCTCCTCCCAGCCTCCCATTTCCCTCCCCCTCCTCCCACTCTTCTCCTTCTCCCCCCCACTCCTCTCCCCCTCCCTCTCCAGTCCAAAGAGAAGTCAGGGTTCCCTGCCCTGTGGAAAGTCCAAGGTCCTCCCCCCTCCATCCAGGTCTAGGAAGGTGAACATCCATACTGGCTAGGCTCCCACAAAGCCAGAACATGAAGTAGGATCAAAACCCAGTGCCATTGTCTTTGGCTTCTCATCAGCCCTCATTGTCCTCCATGTTCAAAGAGTCTGGTTTTATCCCATGCTTTTTCAGTCACAGTCCAGCTGGCCTTGGTGAGCTCCCAATAGATCAGCCCCACTGTCTCATTGGGTAGGTGCACCCCTCGTGGTCCTGACTTCCTTGCTTATGTTCTTCCTCCTTCTGCTCTTCATTGGGACCTTGGGAGCTCAGTCCGATGCTCCAGTGTGGGTCTCTGTCTCTATCTACATCGCCAATGCAAGAATTCACCCAACAATCTGAAAAACAACATGAAACCACCAGAACCCAGCGACCTCACAACAGGAGGACATGAACACCTTAATCAAGAAGAAGTAGAAAAAATGGACTTTATGAAAGTGATTGACATCCTTAAACAGCATGTAAAAAATGCCCTTATAGAAATGGGTGAGAAGTATAACAGAAAGTTTGAAGAATTGAATAAAGCAGTGAATGATACCCTAGGAAACCAAGGAAAAACAATCAAACAGATAATGGAAACAGTTCAAGACTTGAAAACTGAATTGGAGACAAGGAAGAAAACACAAACAGAGGGCTGGCTGGACATGGAAAATCTAGGTAAATGCATAGAGACTACAGAAACAAGCATAACCAGCAGAATACAAGAGATAGAAGAAAGCATCTCAGATTCTGAAGATAACATAGAGAAAATAAACGCACTGATCAAAGATAACAGCAAGTCCAACAAACTCTCATCACAAAACATTCAGGAAATATGGTCGGGTTTTATAAAATATTCAGTGCATTATGGCCAGAGGAAGTATGGTCTCTGTCTTGCAGTTTAAAGACTAGAATCTATTATTTTATGGGAGAAAGTGAAAACAAGAATTGAAGATGAAAAGTCGATAGAAACAAAATGTTGAAATTAGGTGATTACTCAGGAGAAACAATTAAAAATTAGATCTTTAGAAAAGAAAATACCGTTTTTAAAAAAGCATCATGATTGGGAATGAGTAACTGAATTAAGAGCTTCCATAAATTACACAGCAATGTCTCGGTCATGAGGTCTTACTTAATCTATATTTGGAGCATAAAATAAGCTGTGTATTTAAGAAACCAAAGGAGATTTGTTAAAGCCCAAGAATTATACATACTCTGTAACCCTATGTATTATCTTTGATTTTGTGATCCTTTGATTGGACCCATATTATATAACGGGCTTTATGTAGAATTAATCTGATATTTTCCTCCTGACATTACTCATTCAACCCAGGGATATTCAACAAGAAGCACAAGACCCAAGACCAGAGCCAGAATTCAAACCTGTGTAGCTGCCAGATGTTTTCTCCTTTTATGAATTACTTTGTGGGATCTTTCATGGAAGACTTAAACGAAAAAAGTTACAACAAATGAAACAGAAGGCCTGTGGAAATATATGGGAGAAAAAGAAGCAGCAAAATATATTGCTTCTCCTAAAGGGTGCACTAGAAACAGTCTCATTGTATAGGATAAACTTCTCTGGATGTTTCTGTTATCTTTGATAGCATCATAGTGTTTCCTATGGATCTTCCTTTCTTAGTAAAATACTGATTCTGTTCTGCTTTACAAATCATTTTCTACCCGTTTCTCCATTGTTTACTCATAGAAAACCCATGTGGAAAGAATAAGTATTGCTCCTCATGTTTTTACAGACTGGGGAACCGAGTCCTCGTGGATCCCTTTGTTTGCCAGAGTGTTCTAAGTGACAGAAAAGCTTTTGTTACCATGCTGTGTGTTGGAGGACAGGGGGCACTGAGTAATGCTGGTGTCTTCTTCAGTCAAGCCCCACTTTATGTTTTGAGGCAGGTCTCTCCATGAACCTGGAGCTTGTTACCAGGCAAGTCGTAGGAGTGTTCGAGCAGTGGGATTATATAAACCCTCAGCTTCCTGCCAGGTCCCTGGGTCCTGGGATTGAACTCAGGTCCTGTGGATACAAGGCAAACTCTTTACGGATTGATCAAATCCCCTCCTGATCCACTTAGTACAATCTGTTTTTACAGTATCAGCTGACTGTATTATTTTAGAAAACAGGAAATCAGAGTAAAGCTTTCCAGTTTAATGACTTAAAGCATGTTGAAGCATAAGGTCTGGGGAGAGAGAATGGTTAAGAGCACTGGCTGTTCTTTCAGGGCGCCTGGGTCCAATTCCCAGCACCTAATTAGAAGCTCACAATTATCTAACTCCAATTTTAGGAGATTTGACAGCCTTTTTTGGTCTCTGAGGCATCAGGGACACATGTGGTAAACAGATATACATGCAGGCAAGACACATACATAAAAAAGTAAAGGATATTTAAACAGTTAATTAAGAAATTTACAAATATGCAAAGCTTTATTTCTCCTGTTAGAGGAAAAGCAATGGGGTAGACAATCTAGAGAGTAAGGTTCATTTCTGATAGGCCATGACTTCCTGATACAGATTGGGATGCTCCAGCTTCTTTCCTCCATCTACTGTTCCACCTGTCCTTCTACAACATGACTTGATTTTACAGCGTCGTTTGGAAACCTGGTAGAACATGGGTTTTAAAGAGTCTCTACTTAAATGCAAATATGTTTATGAAAGGAGTGATACAGTATTCCTGGAATGTGGATGCTAAAGTTGACAAGAAATGACCAAACACTTACTTGAGAAAAGGGTTGGAGAAGGACCAGTAATTAAAATTGTGTTTTTACCAATTAAGAGGAAATAAACAGGAAATGTCATTCTTTTCATCTGTTCCCATGCAACAGTCAAACACAAATGAGACACATACAAAATCCTTTTCATTTTTTTTAGAAAGCAGGCTCAATCAAAGTGTATAAATCACATAATACCAAGTAGCTCTCCTCTCCTGTGCTCTCCTGTGCTCTCCTCTCCTCTCCTGTGCTCTCCTCTCCTTCCTCTCCTCTCCTGTGCTCTCCTCTTCTCTCCTGTGCACTCCTCTCCTCTCCTCTCCTCTTCTCTCCTGTGCCCTCCTCTCCTGTGCTCTCCTCTCCTGTGCTCTCCTTTCCTCTCCTGTGCCCTCCTCTCCTGTGCCCTCCTCTCCTCTCCTTGCTCTCCTCTCCTCTGTGCCCTCCTCTCCTGTGCCCTCCTCTCCTCTCCTGTGCCCTCCTCTCCTCTCCTGTGCTCTCCTCTCCTCTCCTGTGCCCTCCTCTCCTGTGCCCTCCTCTCCTCCCCTGTGCTCTCCTCTCCTCTCCTGTGCCCTCCTCTCCTGTGCCCTCCTCTCCTCTCCTGTGCTCTCCTCTCCTCTCCTCTCCTGTGCCCTCCTCTCCTGTGCCCTCCTCTCCTCTCCTGTGCCCTCCTCTCCTGTGCTCTCCTCTCCTCTCCTGTGCTCTCCTCTCCTCTCCTGTGCTCTCCTCTCCTCTCCTGTGCCCTCCTCTCCTGTGCCCTCCTCTCCTGTGCTCTCCTCTCCTGTGCCCTCCTCTCCTGTGCTCTCCTCTCCTGTGCCCTCCTCTCCTGTGCCCTCCTCTCCTCTCCTGTGCCCTCCTCTCCTGTGCTCTCCTCTCCTCTCCTGTGCTCTCCTCTCCTGTGCCCTCCTCTCCTGTGCCCTCCTCTCCTGTGCTCTCCTCTCCTCTCCTGTGCCCTCCTCTCCTGTGCTCTCCTCTCCTCTCCTGTGCTCTCCTCTCCTCTCCTGTGCTCTCCTCTCCTGTGCTCTCCTCTCCTCTCCTGTGCCCTCCTCTCCTGTGCTCTCCTCTCCTGTGCCCTCCTCTCCTGTGCTCTCCTCTCCTCTCCTGTGCCCTCCTCTCCTGTGCTCTCCTCTCCTCTCCTGTGCCCTCCTCTCCTGTGCTCTCCTCTCCTGTGCCCTCCTCTCCTGTGCTCTCCTCTCCTCTCCTGTGCCCTCCTCTCCTGTGCTCTCCTCTCCTCCTCTGTGCTCTCCTTTTTTCTCCTGTGCCCTCCTCTCCTGTGCCCTCCTCTCCTGTGCTCTCCTCTCCTCTCCTGTGCCCTCCTCTCCTGTGCTCTCCTCTCCTCTCCTGTGCCCTCCTCTCCTGTGCTCTCCTCTCCTCTCCTGTGCCCTCCTCTCCTGTGCTCTCCTCTCCTCTCCTGTGCCCTCCTCTCCTGTGCTCTCCTCTCCTCTCCTGTGCCCTCCTCTCCTGTGCTCTCCTCTCCTGTGCCCTCCTCTCCTGTGCCCTCCTCTCCTCCTCTGTGCTCTCCTTTTTTCTCCTGTGCCCTCCTCTCCTGTGCCCTCCTCTCCTGTGCTCTCCTCTCCTCTCCTGTGCCCTCCTCTCCTGTGCTCTCCTCTCCTCTCCTGTGCCCTCCTCTCCTGTGCTCTCCTCTCCTCTCCTCTCCTCTCCTCTCCTCTCCTCTCCTCTCCTCTCCTGTGCTCTCCTCTCCTCTCCTCTCCTCTCCTGTGCCCTCCTCTCCTGTGCTCTCCTCTCGTCTCCTCTCCTCTCCTCTCCTCTCCTGTGCTCTCCTCTCCTGTGCTCTCCTCTCCTGTGCTCTCCTCTCCTGTGCTCTCCTTTTTTCTCCTGTGCTCTCCTCTCCTCTCCTCTCCTCTCCTCTCCTCTCCTCTCCTCTCCTCTCCTCTCCTCTCCTCTCCTCTCCTCTCCTCTCCTCTCCTCTCCTGTGCTCTCCTCTCCTGTGCTCTCCTCTCCTGTGCCCTCCTCTCCTGTGCTCTCCTCTCCTCTCCTCTCCTCTCCTCTCCTCTCCTCTCCTCTCCTCTCCTCTCCTCTCCTGTGCTCTCCTCTCCTGTGCTCTCCTCTCCTGTGCTCTCCTTTTTTCTCCTGTGCCCTCCTCTCCTGTTCTCTCCTCTCCTCTCCTCTCCTGTGCTCTCCTCTCCTGTGCTCTCCTCTCCTCTCCTATGTCCTCCTCTCCTCTCCTGTGCTCTCCTCTCCTCTCCTGTGCCCTCCTCTCCTGTGCTCTCCTCTCCTCTCCTGTGCCCTCCTCTCCTGTGCTCTCCTCTCCTCTCCTGTGCTCTCCTCTCCTCTCCTGTGCTCTCCTCTCCTCTCCTCTACTGTGCCCTCCTCTCTTCTCCATGTATACTTATACCTGTGTACATGTGCCTGGATGTCAGTGGATGTCAGAAGAGGGTATAAGATACTCTGGAGGTGGAATTATAGACTGTTGTGAGCCAACCAACATGGGTACTGGGAACTGAAGTTACATTCTCTGAAAGAGTAACATGTGCTCTGAACTATTGAGCCATCTTTTCAGTCCCAAGAATAAACACTTTTAATTATGATTTTTAAAGAAACATTTAGAATTTACAGTGACTTGAGGACATTTAGAAGTAGATAAAAACACTATTCAAAAGAAAATCTATAAAGCTAGCCACTGTTCCTACTAGAACAAAATTATAATGAATACATTATAGTATTATATTGTATTATATTATATTATATTATAATACTCAGCAAGATGGATAGGAAGAACAAAAAAGTCTGCAAAACAGGAAGAAGGAGTTTGTAAAAATAAACCTAAAAATTACAAATAAATTTTTTTAAAAAGATAAACTAATAAATCAGAGTTAATTTTTTCCAAGAGAATAAAATACTGTAAACAAGCTAGTTTCAAGTGATTTAATTCCTAAACAAGAAAGCCATGCATGCACAAGTAAAAAGTGAACAGAGAAACAATTCAAGAAATGAATAAATTAAAGCAACTACAACATATTTTCCCCATATAAACTTAAATTTTCAATGTGATCAATGAATTCAAGTAAATATAAATCACCAAAGAGATCCAAGAGAGATAAGAAATTCAGATTGAATAACTACCGCTAAATATACAGTTGCATGCATATATACTCAGGGTGGCATGGTTGTGTATATATGTGTTAGACTAATAGGATAGTAACCTCTGTAAGACCTCTATAAGATACATGTTTATTTTTTTGCCCCAACCTCTTTTTGTAAAGATGTGTGTGTGTGTGTGTGTGTGTGTGTGTGTGTGTGTCTTTCTAGAAGAGGCTGTCAAAACTCCTGGAACTGTTGTTATATGTATTTGTGAGAAACCCTGTGTGGATAAGACTGACCTCCTGTCTTGTGGAAGATCAGCAAGTGTTCTTTACTAGTTGGCTACGTGGGCAGATGTAGTGATAGGAGTGGTGGGCTGTGTCCTGCCACTGGGCTCCGGCATGGCTAGTTTTATACCCGAAATAATTACACAGAAACTGTATTGTTTTAAACACTGCTTGGCCCATTAGCTCTAGCCTCTTACTGGCTAATTCTCACATCTTAATTAACCCATTTTTAATAATCTGTATAGCACCACGAGGTAGTGGCTTACCGGAAGATCTTAACCTGCATCCATCTTGGAGAGGAGAGCTATGGCGACTGACTGACTTGGCTTCTTTCTCCCAGCATTCTGTTTCTGTCTACTCCACCCACCTAAGGGCTGGCCTATTAAAGGCCAAGCAGTTTCCTTATTAATTAACCAATGAAAGCAACAGATAGATAGATGACACTCCCCACATCAGGCAGAGCTACCTCTTAAATCTTAAATTTTTCTCTTCCAGAATACTTGCTTAAGAAATTAATTCACAAGAATTTCTGTTGAATCTGAGGTACATACCACTTTTGCTTTCCCAACTTGTGTGAGGTCAAGCATCAGATAGGCTCTTTATCTTTTCCCCAGTTTCTTTTCCTTCTCAGGACAGAATGAATCATGAAAAGAGCATTACCTTTTGTAGTTGTCACTTCTTATCCCTTGTTATAATCTACCATGTGTGCCACCCTTGCTCTGCGGATTCTTTTCATCCCTTAATTGAGGCCTTTGGGCTAGATGTATGGTTCTTGTTCTTTCCTAAGGAAAGTGTGTATATGTAACTAATTGTAGGTTACACAGTCTTTAAATTCTCTCTCTTTCTCTGCCTGAGTTCTAGAGCACACTAAAACTCCTTTTCCCCTCATTTTAAATACCGCCCACAGTTTCCCCTCTTTTCTCTCTTCCCATTTTCTCCCCTCCACTCCCATCTACCCCCTACCCATCTACCCACTTCTCAATCTCCATTCAGAAAGGACCAGGCCTCCCATGGAGTTGGTCACAGCATGGTGCATCAAGTTGAGGTAGGACCAAACTCTTTCCCCTGTATAAAGACTGGACAGTGTAATCATCATGGGCAACAGGTTCCTAAAAGCCATCTAAACATCAGGGACAGGTCCTGATCTAACTACCACTAGCCTTACAAACAGGCCAAGCTGTACAACTATTACACACATACAGAGGGCCTAGATAGGTTCCATGCAGGCTCCCTAGCTGTTCCAGAGTCCTTGTGTTCCCATGAGATCAGGTCAGCTGTCTCCGTGGGTTCCTATGTCATGACCTTGACCCCCTAGCACCTACAATTCCTCCTTCTTTTCTTTAGGAGGACTCCCAGAGCTCAGCCCAGTACTTGCTATGGATTTCTGCATCTGATTTTCAGTTACTGGATAAAGGTTCTGTGATAACAAATAGGGTAGTCACCAATCTGATTACAGTAGATGGCCAGTTTAGGCACCCTCTCCACTATTGTTAGGGCTCTCAAGTTAGCTTACCTCTAACAGTTCCCAGCCTGAGGACCACACTCTGAAACCCCAGAGAAAGGTTTCAGAGAAGGTTGTGAGAAGCACAACAGAGATGGAAGATCCTCTGGAAGCAGCACTGTAATTTGGATTTTAGCCCTTATTTTTCTTACTGTAGGGTCTTGACATGTTAGGGAACCTCTCTGCACTTCAGTTTCCTCATCTATAGTAGAATAGTATTTATTTTACCGAATTGTAAAGATTACATGGATAGTACATGTCTTAGAAGAGTGAACTGTCATCATGTCTGCCTCTAGGATGTAGCATGATAGCTTGTAGAACAATATGCTTGTCTTCTTCCCTGTTTGTTTTGCTGATGGCTGTAATACCATCTTTGCCTTTGTGACTTTGTGGTAGGGCTTATTTTCTGCTAAGTGTATAAGTATTGCTTTAAGTAGGCAGTTTGGAGATTCCTGACTAGAGTTAACTAGGTTGCAGAAGGAAGTGATTAAACTAAGGATAAACTCAGTACTAGTTATGGGAATTGTTGCTCTAAATTTCCTGATTATTGTTTTGTTTAATTTATATGAACATATTCTGCAACTGAGATATAACTAATGTCTTTGAAAACCACAATAGTGTAAAATATAAAGTTATATTTTTACTTAATGATAAACATTGTTTTCCTTGATTGGCACTTAAAATCTAGAAATTAATTAAACCCAACCATGCTTTTGTGAGTTAGCATATACATGCTAACTGTAATTAAGAAACAAAGAACAAACTATATGACAATGGTGCTTACCTTCAGTGCCAGCAACTGGGAGGTAGAAACAGACAAATCTCTGTGAGTTCAAGTCCAGCATGGTCTAGAAAGTAAGTTCCAGGACAATCAGGGCTACATAGAGAAGAAACCTTATCTCAGAAAACAAACAAAAACAACAGCAGAAGCAAGAGGGGGGGGGGATCTATACTATCTATATATATCTATAAAGATCTATACTATCTATATTATCGTGGGTAAGATGCATGCTTCATCTTTATTTTCAACTTTAGAAGCATTTTGGTAAGATTTAATCATGGCTAAGGAAAAAAATTGTTCAAGGTATTACTCATTTTCAAAATATTGAACTAGATTTTTTGGAGTCAGTTTTATCTTGAATTTATAAATAGTTATATGGAAACAACTCGTATAGTTTCAAAAACTGCATGGGTTGTATATAGAAGATAAAATCCAAGGTTCTTATACTTAAAAGAACTACTGATTTTTGTTGAATTTCAAAGAAAATAATTAGATTATTCATATTGCCTGGCTATCATAGCTGTGCTCTGGCCTCAGTTTGCTTTTTAAAAAATGCAGTGAGCTCTTTCCTAGTGAGCCAAGAACTCTTAAGTTCTTATGATACATATATTTTTAACATCAAATTTAATATTTTGACAATGTATGAACCACATGTGAGCACTTTCTCTACAGGTTTTCTCTTGGGCGGGTGCCATCTGTGGTTTTGAAGCCAAGTGTTCTGC